>NC_058520.1:118616620-119241620 GCF_904849725.1 Hordeum vulgare subsp. vulgare
CAGGAAAATGGTTCTATTCGTCCCCCGCCTGTCGGGACCCCGATCCTAAGCCATAGGAATCCAGCCTGTAACACATCGCATCCCTTTGTGGTCTCACGCACGGTTAACTCCACGGCTGCAGTCTTACCTTAGCCGGGACCGTTTGCGTCTTTTGACTCACGTATGCGATAGTGTCGCTAGCATTCCAATGTCAAAGAACCCGGATCGACATGTCTAGTCATAAACCAAAGTGGCAGTTCCGCACAAGGACAGGCATACATGACCCAACAAAGCAGGTGTCGGTCATCAACGAACGTAGACGAGTCGTAGCAAGCTACAAGGACTCCATTACGTCGCGTGACATTTCCCCAAAGGGGACAGACACAGCAGCTAAGAAGGACACATGCCGGTCAACCAATGTGTCCGGAGCAGTAGCGAACTACCAAGGCTCGTTGGATCACAAAGGGGCATTTCCTTGTAAGGAGTGCTACTAAAATTCACGACTAGGTATTCGAACCCCATACATATCAAGTAAGACACACGTACGCATGGCATACCGATATGTATAGATACATCGATGGCATCACAACATAACCATAAACATACAAGCTTTATTTAAGAGGCTCGGAAGAGCCACACACATATTATTACACATTAAGGGTCTCACGACCCATAATAGCAGTCATACAATACAAGCCAGCGGAAGAGTTATCAACTGTCTGGGTACAGACAGAGCAACTAGAAGGCACATGGCCTGACTATACTACACAGCCGACGTAGGGCCAGATCGTAGCTGGGACACCAGCTACTCGTCGTCGTCGATGTCTACGAAGAACCCACCATTAGGGTCATTAGCAACCTCTGCAACATTTATTAAGCAAACATGAGTACGAAGGTACTCAGCAAGACTTTAGGATGACTAACTACTCATGCAAGGTATCAAGAAGGTATTGTGGGGTTTCATGCGGAAAGGCAGCATTTGACTCGTGGCTAGACAACTTGCTTTTTGAAATTAGTTTTGACAACTTGATTTCTCGCACACGAGTCCACTAACACCACAACAATACACTATCGTGGAATCATTCCGTCTCCATACGGAAATGCCGTCCACGACACTCACGCTTATCTTGACAATTTTATGAGTAGCCATTGAAGTTATCTATGAACAACATATGTCTCCAAGTAGTCCATATCCGCGGATGCGGCTATTCGAATAGATCATAACCCTGCAGGGGTGTACTTCGTCACACACGCTCCCGCCACTTATCGCCATGTGCACGTCATGCACCGCGGCAACCTTCAAGCGGAAGCCCAGCGAGGGAGTCGGCCACGACCGTTAACCACACTAGTACCTAGTCCAGGTTTATCGCCTATCTGAGAGTAACCCGTACGGAAGTCCGGCCGAGGTTTCCGCCACGGCCTCAAACGATGTGCGCAGGGTTCCCAAGCCCACCATCCGGGTGCCACTTGGTACACCGTGCCACTGCCTACCGCATCACGGTCCACCTCTCGGGTCAGCACCATGCACGGCCTCCAGCATTACTATAAACACCAGAAACTACTTGCAACTCCTGGACCGAGTACTAAGCGATTAGTAGGCCGAGCGGAGTCATATTTCAGGGCCCAGCATGTGGTAGTATCTAGTCTTGGATTACATACACGGAACTCAGTTCCTAAGGACGGTTCCAATGAAACAACCCGCCATGTACTCCTACACAGCCTTTCACCGGTACCTTTATCAAATCAAGTTCAACACACGACCTTTGCTCACCGAACACATTCCACATTTCTGCTCATCTCCCAGATGACAGACCATACACAACTCTAAGCATAGCACGCATAGCAGGATAAGGCACATTATAGCTCAAGCAACTACCAGGTATGCTAGGTTGCAAGGTTCGGCTATTTACTGTGACAAGGTTAAGTCATGCAAAGGAAGTGGGTCCAACTATCGTGGCAAAAGCAATTGAAGCATTTGATCCTAATGCAATAAATAGGTGCAGGAGCAAGAACATAGGTGTTATCGGGATGATCAAAAGGGTTGCTTGCCTTATTGCTCAGAGGAGGAACGATATCCGTCGGACGGATATTCGGTGGAATCCGGGGGTGCGGAGCCTACCGAAATGAATGGCAACATTCAATAACAATCATATGCAATCAAAATGATGCATGAGCATGGCATGAGAATGCACGTGATAAGTTATTATAATCAAGATGTTTTAGGTTTAGAGTTGATTTGAACCACACTCGAATAGCAATTCAAACGGGTATTCTCGGATACCGGTTTAATTGATTCGACCTGATGCTCAGATCAACTTAATGTTTACATGCATGAAATGTCATGTTATGGTACTGATTTATATCTAGGTCAGTGTGTGATCATTGCATTTATAATGAAATTTGGATATTTTTGCAAATTCCATTTATAAAGTGATTAAAAGAATTGAATTATTCCTTATTTCACAATTTAGGGTTCTGTAACTTTTTCAAACATAGTTGAAAATAGCATAATCAGAATCCTTGAATTTTTCTGATACTTTTCATATATAAATTATTTTCATTAGAGTTACAGATTAATTTCTATGATTTTTGCAATTTTTAGCAATTTCCTGAATTATTTTTATACTGGAAATTCCATTTATTGCATCAGGCTGACGTCAGCAGGTCAGCCGACCTGTGCAGGTCAAACCTGACAGGGGGGCCCCACTGGTCAGCCATTCTGGGACTAATCCCGCGCTGACCAGCCCCTAATTGGGGTTTGACCAGGCGTGGGGCCCTCTGGCAGCGACTCAGGGGGGCGATTAGGCCCTAATGGTCGGCCACGTCGACGGCCACCGGAGGGTGGTCGCCGGCGACCAAACCCGCGGCGGAGGGTTCGCCGGAGGCGACCTAGACGGCGCTGCACAGCACGAAAATGCACGCGGTTGGCAGCTACAGCAAGCCCGCGAAGTGGCCGATCTGTCAGGAACATCTGGGGAGGCTAGGGTCGCCGGAAGAGGCGTCGGCGACGAGCCGGAGCGGCGGCCGAAGCTCGGGTGTCGTCGGGGGCTTTGAATCAGAGGGATCCACGCTTAGTTCTTAGCTGCTACGGCATCTACGCGTCGTCCTGGAGCTGCTGGTGCTCTCGGGAGGACGAGCTGGACATCGGAGGGCTACCGGCGACGAGCGGCAGCGGCGGTGCTCGTCGGGCTCCGGTGAAACTAGGGCTAGAGGAGGGGATCGACGGGGAAAACTTAGGGAAAACCACCGCATGCTCACAGGGAGTGCAGAGAAGAGCTCACACGGCTCGGGGAAGGCCTGGGGGCGACGAATCGACGGGAGAGGTCCGGTGGCCGGAGGAAGAAGACGACGGCGTTGCGGGCGTTGCAGGGCGCGAGGAAGCTTCGGCTTCTGCAGGAATGACCAGGGCGACGAGGCAGAGCTAATGGCGTGCTCGCGGAGGGGTTCCTATGGCCAGGGGCACGGCCAGCTCGAGCTCGAGCTCGGCTCTAATGGCGGCAGCAGGGAGAAGGAGGGGATCCGGGCGGAGGAGGAGAACCGAGGCGGGGAATGGATAGGGGAGGCTCTGGGGAGCTTATCCCCGTCGTCGCCAGCGCGAACCGGCGGCCAGGCAGGCACGCAGGTGCATGGCCACGCCGGAGGAGGCGGCGGCCACCTCCTGCTGCCTACTGGCGCGGGGAAGGGGACGAGCGGCGAGATGGGCTGGGCCTGGCTTGGGCGTCAGGTAAGCTTTTCCCATTTTCTCTTTTTTTTGGTTTTTCTGTTTTGCTGTTTATTGCTTTGCTAATTATTTCAGCTCCAAAACAAAAGGTAAAAACTAATTTTGACCTCCTGAAATATTTGTTATAATATCCCCACTCATTTCCAAGACTTTCAACATTTTTGGAAAATTATAGTTTCTGATTTCAAATTTTTAAATTTGAAACCAGTGGCTTTTGCATTTATTTAAAATGCTTAAAGTGTCAAGAAAATAGTTTTCTCCAATGCTCATTTACTTTCATGATTTATCAGAAAGTTTGAACATTTCTTGAGGCCATTTTGGGTTCATTGATTTTGAACTAGTTGAAATTTCCTTTAATTGAAATGGTGGCTAGGGTTTTGAGTTTCTCCTTTGCCACTTTGTTGTTTTTGTTGAAACTTCTTAGATGCAAATGCAAAGAAGACATAAGCACAATGCTATCTTGCTTAAGGGTTAGGGATGTGACAACTCACCCCCACTCAAAAGAATCTCGTCCCGAGATTTAGAAGTCGTCGGGAATAACGTAGGATATTCGAGTCGGAGACGATCCTCTCTTTCCCAAGTTGCCTCCATTTCAGAATGATTTGACCATTGAACTTTAAGAAACTTGAGGTTTCGACGTCGAGTGGTACGCTCAGCTTGATCAAGAATACGCACGGGGTATTCTCGGTAAGAAAGGTTATCTTGGAGATCAAGCGTTTCGTGGTCCACTTCACGGATAGGATCCGAAAAGCAACGCCTGAGTTGCGAGACGTGGAAAACATCATGAACCTTGGAAAGATGAGGAGGAAGTTCCAACTGGTAGGCAACTTCTCCTCATTTGGCAGGAATGCGGAAAGGTCCAATGTAACAAGGAGCCAACTTGCCCTTGATACCGAAACGATGGGTACCCTTCAAAGGTGTAACCCGAAGGTAAGCCTTCTCGTCAACTTCAAAGGTCACAGCCTTATGATGACGATCATATTGGCTCTTTTGACGAGACTGGGCTGTTTTCAACTTTTCACGAATAATGCGAACCTGCTTTTCTGCATCCTGGATCATGTCCGGGCCAAAGAGTTGCCTCTCTCCGGTTTCTGACCAATTAAGAGGTGTTCGACATCTTCGTCCATAGAGAACTTCAAAAGGGGCTTTGCCCAAGCTTGATTGATAGCTATTGTTATAAGCGAATTCGGCGAATGGAAGTCACTTCTCCCAATTCATACCGAACGAAATAACACAAGCTCGGAGCATATCTTCTAGGATTTGATTCACTCTTTCTACTTGACCACTTGACTGGGGATGGAAAGCAGTGCTAAAAGATAAGTGAGTCCCCATGGCATTCTGAAAACTTTCCCAGAAACGAGAAGTAAAGATACTTCCACGGTCCGAGTTTATTTCCAGGGGAACACCATGAAGAGACACTATTCGAGAGATATATAACTCTGCTAGCTGGCTAGCTGTTATACTCTCACGAACAGGAAGAAAATGAGCCACTTTGGAAATACGGTCAATGACCACAAAGATAGCATTATTTCCTTTCTTGGTCTTGGGAAATCCGGTAATGAAATCCATGCTAACTTTATCCCATTTCCATTCAGGAATAGCTAAAGGTTGAAGGGTGCCAGCAGGCCTTTGATGTTCTGCCTTAACTCGACGACAAACATCGCAGTTAGCAACGAACTCAGCAATTTCTCTCTTCATCCTAGTCCACCAGAACCTCTGGCGTAGGTCCTGATACATCTTAGTACTACCAGGATGAATGGTGAGAGGGGAATCATGAGCCTCCTTAAGGATTAACTGCCTTAGATGTGGGTTCTTAGGAACCACTAAACGATTCTGGAAGAATACCACACCTTGATCATTCATGGAAAATTCTTTAGCGTTTCTGCTAAAAATATTCTCCTTGATCCGTGATATACCCTTGTCACGCTTTTGGCCAGCTATAATTTGATCCTTAAGAGTAGGCTTCACCACCAGGGTAGAAAGGAATCCTTGAGGAACAATATGAAGATTCAACTTCCGAAAGTCCTCATGGAGAAGTGGTTGACCTTGTTGTAGCATCAGATTGTTACAATAAGATTTACGACTTAGTGCATCGGCCATAACATTGGCCTTCCCCGGGGTGTAAGTTATCCCTAAGTCGTAATCCGAGATCAACTCAACCCACCGTCTTTGCCTGAGATTCAAATCCGGCTGGGTGAAGATATATTTCAGACTTTGGTGATCAGTGAAAATTTCGCAACGATTACCCAGAAGGTAATGTCGCCAGGTTTTTAGTGCATGGACCACAGCTGCAAGCTCAAGGTCATGTGTGGGATAATTATCCTCATGTGGACGCAACTGGCGAGATGCGTATGCGATCACATGACGATCTTGCATGAGAATGCAACCTAATCCTTGTCGCGAGGCGTCGCAATAGATAACAAAGTCCTTAGAAAAATCTGGTGGTAGCAACACAGGTGCGGAGGTCAGGCGTCTTTTCAGTTCCTGAAAACTATGCTCACACTGTGGTGTCCACTCGAACTTTTTATCCTTCTTGAGGAGTTCAGTCAGAGGCTTTGCAACCTTGGAGAAATTCTCGACGAAGCGGCGACAATAGCTCGCTAGACCAAGAAAACTCCTAACTTGCTTAACCGATTCAGGTTGAGTCCAATCAAGGACAGCTTGAACTCTCTCGGGATTGACAGCAATACCCTTACCAGAGATTACGTGGCCTAGATAGGTCACTTCTGGTAACCAGAATTCACATTTTGAAAATTTGGCATAAAGGCGATGCTCTCGAAGTTTCATCAATACCAGCCTTAGATGCTCGGCATGTTCTTGTTCATTCTTGGAGTAGATGAGAATATCATCGAGGTATACTACGACGAATTTATCCAAATACTCCATAAAGATTGAATTCATCAGCCGAGAGAAGGTGGCTGGGGCATTGGTTAAACCGAAGGACATAACGGTGTACTCATATTGGCCATAACAAGTAACAAAGGCCGTTTTTGGAATGTCCCCGTTCTTAATCTTGATTTGATGGTATCCCAACCTCAAATCCATTTTGGAGAAGACTGAGGATCCAGCGAGCTGATCGTACAGATTGTTGATCCTGGGGAGCGGATACTTGTTCTTTATGGTGACCAGGTTAACTGGTCGGTAATCTACAACCATCCGATCCGTTCCGTCTTTCTTCTTGACGAAGAGGACGGGACAAGCCCAAGGAGAAGAGCTAGGACGAATGAAACCCTTGTTCAAGGCCTCATCTAATTGCTTTTTAAGTTCGGCTAGCTCCAGGGGTGCCATCTTATAAGGTCTTCTGGCTATTGGGACAGTTCCCGGAACAAGATCTATCACGAACTCTACATCTCTATCAGGTGGAATTCCTGGCAGTTCCTCTGGAAAAACATCCGGGAAGTCACGGACTACCGGAATGTCTTCAAGTTCCGGAAGAGGGTTGGCATTTAGGGAATAGAGTTGGCATTTGGCAACTCGAGTAGAGACATTTACTATCTCACCCGAGGGATGGGTAAGCTGGACATTTCTAGAGCGATATCAATCTTGGCATAGTGATCTGACATCCAGTCCATGCCCAAGATGATATTAATATCCAAAGATTTCAACGCTATCAATGAGGCTAGAAAAACTAGCCTGTCTACTAGAATTTCATTGTCATAGGTTATCCTAGAGGTTTGCCACTTACTACCAGGGGTTTGGACAACCAATCGGATTGGCATATCACAAAATGACATGTTATGCAACTGTGCATAACTTTCTGAAATGAAGGAATGAGAAGACCCAGTGTCAAAGAGAACGGACGCTGGGTGATGATTAACAAGAAGCGTACCCAGCATGACGTCGGGATCCTCTGCAGCTTCTTCTGCCGACACATAGTTCACACGGCCACGTGCAGGAGTTGGCTTCACATAAAACGCTTTGCCCGACTTGGCCTGCCCGACAGACTTTCCGGGTTGCTTGGCACCCACATTCTGAGGACACTCACGGGAATAATGCCCTGGTTCTCCACACTTGTAGCATATCACCTGGTTGGCACGTGGTGCAGCATTGCTAGCTGGACCACCATAAGCTTTTGCTGGAGGGTTGGCCTGATTCGTCTGAGGCGCCACGTAGGATGGCCTCGGAGTGTATCTTGGCGGCAGAGAACTGTTTGGAACCCACAGCCTGCATTTTGGAAACGCGGAACCAGAAGACGAGCCAAAGTCACGGGAGTGCTTCCTTGTGGCTTCGAAGTCAGTATGACCAGTCTCCGCACTGATCGCTTTGTTGACCAGGGCTTGAAAGCTTGCACACGCATGGAGGCGCAGGTCTCGATGGAGCTCAGGGCTCAGACCCTTACGGAATCTTGCTTGCTTCTTGGCGTCAATAGACACCTCCTCTGTTGCATAGCGGGCGAGGTTACCGAACTCGCGGCTATAGGCATCCACAGACAACTTGCCCTGAGTGAAGGCACAGAACTCCTCTCTCTTTCTGTCCATCAGGCCCTCTGGAATATGGTGCAGACGAAAAGCTGTACTGAAGTCTGCCCATGTGGCCACTAGTTCAGCGGGACGCATAGCTTCAAAATTCTCCCACCATAGATTGGCGGGTCCCTCCAGGAAATATGCCGCAAAGGTCACCTTGTCGGCCTCAGACACATTCGCAGAGCGAATCTTGCGTGAAATGCTGCACAGCCAGTCATCAGCGTCGAGGGGATCGACGGAATGATGAAACTTTGGAGGGTTCAGCTTCACAAAGTCGTTGAGGGACACTGCAGCATTCCTAGGCTGTCGAGCCGTATTCTGCTCAATACGCTCTAGCAGTCGGTTGGTCTCCCTTTTGTTTCTTTCTGCCTCAAGCATCACTTCTACCAGAGAAGGTGGGTGAGGCAGGTCTTCCTGCGACGCTTGACTACCCTCACCTTGCTCATGAGCAGGGGCACGGTTCAACCTGGTGAATACCATCCTGACAAACAAACTCATAGCTTAGACCAAAATCATATCAAAACTATCTATGGATTAAGAATGTACTGAACACACGGAATGCGGAAATGAATATCCGAACAACATGGTAACAAGCAACTGCTATATATACACCATGGTCCATACACACCCTTACATAGTTCAGTACAAACTTACTCGAAGAGCAAACTACTGAAATGGTGGAACTACTCATCAGAGGCGTACAAGCTTCCTATACATTATTTATCTAGGCCTCCGGAATTCGTTTCACATTACTACCATACTACACAAGTCACGCAGGACTGTGAACATACGGCTACTACCATACTATCCTTCCGCTCATAGCTCAGGCATCCGCATAGAACATCTCATAGAGGTTACCTCCATGACCCGGAAGCTCAACCTGCGGATCAGGAAACACTCCAGCCTGAGATCCCTGGGATCCATAAGGACACGGATGTGGCCTTGGTCCCCTGACTGGTGGTAAGAGGGGTCCCCGAAGAGGTGTGACTCCTCCTATAGCTGGCCAGTCAACATGAGCCGGAAGATGGGTCCTAACAGGGTTCAGCATCTCCATCTCTCCATACCCTGTCTGGACTACCGGTGCCAGCTGCGTCAAAGCTGTCCACAGACGGGCACGGGTAGCGTAAAGCTCCATGCGGAGAGCACGAGCATCCTTGTCTCTGTTCTCTAGCATCTCAACAGTGGACTCCAGAAGTGGGTCCTCCATAGAGGAATCAAAATAGACTCCACTGAGGTATCCCTCTTCGCCAGACTGAGAGGCCGGGACATAGCAGAACTCTGAATTCTGCAGCAGTGCATGTCTCGCTCTCATGATAGTCAGCATTGAATAGGCAGCATCTTGTACTGCCATGTCAACAGTGACTCCCAACCCATAGGACCAATGGATTGGCTTCTCCGCTCCAGGGTAATCTGGAAATACCCTAACAGTGCAGATGTACTGGCTCTGGTTGAAGTCTCGGTACTGTTCCTCTACCGTGTACTCGGGGTACCAGCGGTAACCGCACACCGACATCACCCTGACCAGCATGGCCGTATGACCCGGTACATCAATGCACCTGGTCAAACGTACCACCTGACGAGAAGGACGGCCAGGCATCTGTAAATAGAGAGTAATGCAAAAAGCATTAGAGCTCTGAATGAAAAATTGGGCAGCATAACAGCTGTAAATGCTCAAAACAAATTTTGAGACAACCCAAAATGAAATAGCGTCACCACTCAACTATCAAGTTCAACTCTCTGATCATCAAACTTACTTCCTGCTTCCCAGGAATAAAAGAAACGCAATATCTCTCGACCCGTAGTCCTATAATCTACCGATCAAAAATCCGAGCCTAGGAGAAGATGAGTAACCTAGTCCTTAATTCCCGCAGAAAAGACGAGGATGATCAGAATAGAATATCTTGAGAAGAGAACAAGAGTGTTAAGTTCCCTTCCACAAACAATTCCCTTATATATAACTAAAGCAATTCTAGACTCAACTTCGACCAGTTTGGCATAGTAATCCTATAGTCAGTCGGGCTCTGATACCAACGCTGTCGGGGCCCCGATCCTAAGCCATAGGAATCCAGCCTGTAACACATCGCATCCCTTTGTGGTCTCACGCACGGTTAACTCCACGGCTGCAGCCTTACCTTAGCCGGGACCGTTTGCGTCTTTTGACTCACGTATGCGATAGTGTCGCTAGCATTCCAATGTCAAAGAACCCGGATCGACATGTCTAGTCATAAACCAAAGTGGCAGTTCCGCACAAGGACAGGCATACATGACCCAACAAAGCAGGTGTCGGTCATCAACGAACGTAGACGAGTCGTAGCAAGCTACAAGGACTCCATTACGTTGCGTGACATTTCCCCAAAGGGGACAGACACAGCAGCTAAGAAGGACACATGCCGGTCAACCAATGTGTCCGGAGCAGTAGCGAACTACCAAGGCTCGTTGGATCACAAAGGGGCATTTCCTTGTAAGGAGTGCTACTAAAGTTCACGACCAGGTATTCGAACCCCATACATATCAAGTAAGACACACGTACGCATGGCATACCGATATGTATAGATACATCGATGGCATCACAACATAACCATAAACATACAAGCTTTATTTAAGAGGCTCGGAAGAGCCACACACATATTATTACACATTAAGGGTCTCACGACCCATAATAGCAGTCATATAATACAAGCCAGCGGAAGAGTTATCAACTGTCTGGGTACAGACAGAGCAACTAGAAGGCACATGGCCTGACTATACTACAGAGCCGACGTAGGGCCAGATCGTAGCTGGGACACCAGCTACTCATCGTCGTCGATGTCTACGAAGAACCCACCATTAGGGTCATTAGCAACCTCTGCAACATTTATTAAGCAAACATGAGTACGAAGGTACTCAGCAAGACTTTAGGATGACTAACTACTCATGCAAGGTATCAAGAAGGTATTGTGGGGTTTCATGCGGAAAGGCAGCATTTGACTCGTGGCTAGACAACTTGCTTTTTGAAATTAGTTTTGAAATTACTCCAGGTTTATGGCCTATCTGAGAGTAACCCGTACGGAAGTCCTGCCGAGGTTTCCGCCACGGCCTCAAACGATGTGCGCAGGGTTCCCAAGCCCACCATCCGGGTGCCACTTGGTACACCGTGCCACTGCCTACCGCATCACGGTCCACCTCTCAGGCACTTCCTACCGCATCACGGTCCACCTCTCAGGTCAGCACCATGCACGGCCTCCAGCATTACTATAAACACCAGAAACTACTTGCAACTCCTGGACCGAGTACTAAGCGATTAATAGGCCGAGCGGGGTCATATTTCACGGCCCAGCATGTGGTAGTATCTAGTCTTGGATTACATACACGGAACTCAGTTCCTAAGGACGGTTCCAATGAAACAACCCGCCATGTACTCCTACACAGCCTTTCACCGGTACCTTTATCAAATCAAGTTCAACACACGACCTTTGCTCACCGAACACATTCCACATTTCTGCTCATCTCCCAGATGACAGACCATACACAACTCTAAGCATAGCATGCATAGCAGGATAAGGAACATTATAGCTCAAGCAACTACCAGGTATGCTAGGTTGCAAGGTTCGGCTATTTACTGTGACAAGGTTAAGTCATGCAAAGGAAGTGGGTCCAACTATCGTGGCAAAAGCAATTGAAGCATTTGATCCTAATGCAATAAATAGGTGCAGGAGCAAGAACATAGGTGTTATCGGGATGATCAAAAGGGTTGCTTGCCTTGTTGCTCAAAGGAGGAACGATATCCGTCGGACGGATATTCGGTGGAATCCGGGGGTGCGGAGCCTACCGAAATGAATGGAAACATTCAATAACAATCATATGCAATCAAAATGATGCATGAGCATGGCATGAGAATGCAGGTGATAAGTTATTATAATCAAGATGTTTTAGGTTTAGAGTTGATTTGAACCACACTCGAATAGCAATTCAAACGGGTATTCTCGGATACCGGTTTAATTGATTCGACCTGATGCTCAGATCAACTTAATGTTAACATGCATGAAATGTCATGTTATGGTACTGATTTATATCTAGGGCAGTGTGTGATCATTGCATTTATAATGATATTTGGATATTTTTGCAAATTCCATTTATAAAGTGATTAAAAGAATTGAATTATTCCTTATTTCACAATTTAGGGTTCTGTAAATTTTTCAAACATAGTTGAAAATAGCATAATCAGAATCCTTGAATTTTTCTGATACTTTTTCATATATAAATTATTTTCATTGGAGTTACAGATTAATTTCTATGATTTTTGCAATTTTTAGCAATTTCCTGAATTATTTTTATACTGGAAATTCCATTTATTGCATCAGGCTGACGTCAGCAGGTCAGCCGACCTGTGTAGGTCAAACCTGACAGGGGGGCCCCACTGGTCAGCCTCTCTGGGACTAATCCCGCGCTGACCAGCCCCTAATTGGGGTTTGACCAGGCGTGGGGCCCTCTGGCAGCGACTCAGGGGGGGCGATTAGGCCCTAATGGTTGGCCACGTCGACGGCCACCGGAGGGTGGTCGCCGGCGACCAAACCCGCGGCGGAGGGTTCGCCGGAGGCGACCTAGACGGCGCTGCACAGCACGAAAACGCACGCGGTTGGCAGCTACAGCAAGCCCGCGAAGTGGCCGATCTGTCAGGAACATCTGGGGAGGCTAGGGTCGCCGGAAGAGGCGTCGGCGACGAGCCGGAGCGGCGGCCGAAGCTCGGGCGTCGTCGGGGGCTTTGAATCAGAGGGATCCACGCTTAGTTCTTAGCTGCTACGGCATCTACGCGTCGTCCTGGAGCTGCTGGTGCTCTCGGGAGGACGAGCTGGACATCGGAGGGCTACCGGCGACGAGCGGCAGCGGCGGTGCTCGTCGGGCTCCGGTGAAACTAGGGCTAGAGGAGGGGATCGACGGGGAAAACTTAGGGAAAACCACCGCATGCTCACAGGGAGTGCAGAGAAGAGCTCAGACGGCTCGGGGAAGGCCTGGGGGCGACGAATCGACGGGAGAGGTCCGGCGGCCGGAGGAAGAAGACGACGGCGTTGCGGGCGTTGCAGGGCGCAAGGAAGCTTCGGCTTCTGCAGGAATGACCAGGGCGACGAGGCGGAGCTAATGGCGTGCTCGCGCAGGGGTTCCTATGGCCAGGGGCACGGCCAGCTCGAGCTCGAGCTCGGCTCTAATGGCGGCAGCAGGGAGAAGGAGGGGATCCGGGCGGAGGAGGAGAACCGAGGCGGGGAATGGATAGGGGAGGCTCTGGGGAGCTTATCCCCGTCGTCGCGAGCGCGAACCGGCGGCCAGGCAGGCACGCAGGTGCGTGGCCGCGCCGGAGGAGGCGGCGGCCACCTCCTGCTGCCTACTGGCGCGGGGAAGGGGACGAGCGGCGAGATGGGCTGGGCCTGGCTTGGGCGTCAGGTAAGCTTTTCCCATTTTCTCTTTTTTTGGTTTTTCTGTTTTGCTCTTTATTGCTTTGCTAATTATTTCAGCTCCAAAACAAAAGGTAAAAACTAATTTTGACCTCCTCAAATATTTGTTATAATATCCCCACTCATTTCCAAGACTTTCAACATTTTTGGAAAATTATAGTTTCTGATTTCAAATTTTTAAATTTGAAACCAGTGGCTTTTGCATTTATTTAAAATGCTTAAAGTGTCAAGAAAATAGTTTTCTCCAATGCTCATTTACTTTCATGATTTATCAGAAAGTTTGAACATTTCTTGAGGCCATTTTGGGTTCATTGATTTTGAACTAGTTGAAATTTCCTTTAATTGAAATGGTGGCTAGGGTTTTGAGTTTCTCCTTTGCCACTTTGTTGTTTTTGTTGAAAATTCTTAGATGCAAATGCAAAGAAGACATGAGCACAATGCTATCTTGCTTAAGGGTTAGGGATGTGACCTCTCCCTTGGTACATCCGTTGTTGCCAACATAACTAACAGGCCATTCTCTGACATGTCTTGCTACCAAGACCGTATAATATGTCACCCCTGTGCCTACTCCCGGCCCACATGGTGGACCCATAACCCAAAATTCCACAGGATTGAAACCTGACTCTCATGTACATCTTAGACTCCAAAGTATCCTTTGCACTTGGCTCATATGAAATTCCGAAGCCACCGTTCAAGTATCAATCACTCTTCGGTCCGGATATTATCCAACACGCTAAAGATCAAGTCTGCGTTATTCGTGAGAACCTGAAGGCTGCTCAGTCTCGTCAGAAGAGTCAGTATGACCGTCATCATCAAGATATGGTCTATCGACCTGGCAAAAAGGCTTATCTTCGTGTCACACGAATGAGAGGTGCACACCGATTCGGGATCAAGGGCAAGTTAGCTTCTTGCTATATTTGTCCTTTCATTGTTCTCGAAAGGCGTGGAAAAGTAGCTTATCAATTGGAACTACCGGCGAACCTTTCGCAGGTTCGCGGCTACTTCCATGTGTCTCAGATCCTCCGCTGCTTCAAAGATCCTATTCGAGCAGTGGATCATGATATGCTTGAGCTGCAACAAGACCTCTCTTTTAAAGAGCATCTGGTCCGCATTCTCGACCAGGCTGAACGTCAGACTCGTCGCAAAGTCACCAAGTTCCTTAAAGTGTAGTGGTCAAATCATTCTAAAGATGAAGCCACTTGGGAACGTGAGGATCATCTTCGTGATGAATACCCTGAGCTCTTTCCTTCTACCTCTTTATTCTCGGGATGAGAATTCTTGTTAGTAGGGGAGAGTTTTGACATCCTCAGCTTTTGCTACACTAATGTATGTGATTAAGCTACAGTGGTCCCACGCTAATGGTGCCATGTCACCGTGATTTCTATCATTGTTCTCGCGTTAGTTCGAAACCGAGTCAGAATTCAAAGTTTAAAAATAAGTCAAACGAGAAAAGTTTTATAATATTAAAATAAAAATGTCGGGGAAGTTATAAAAATTCCCTAATAATTTGTAGAAAAAAACTGGCATTTTTGAAAGTATTAAAACCCTATATAATTAAAAACAGAAACTATATAAAAAACTAATAGTGTCTGGCCCAACTGGGCAAAATTGGACCACCCGTCCACACCCCCAGGGAACCCTAGCGCGCCGAACCGCCTCGCACCCATTCCTCCTGCCGCCGCCAGGGACGAGGAAACCCCCTCGCTCCCCCCACCTACCCCTGTCGGTCCCCCCCCTCGTCACCCCATTCCCTCCTGCCCATCCCCACGTCGCTCCACATGCCCCACCAACCCACGAGGGAACCATAGGGTTCCCTATGCCTCGTCCGATCCCATCCTCCCGTCGCTCCCTCCGGATTCCCGAGATCCACCTCGCGTCGCTCCCCTGGCCATCCCCGTCACCGTGCCCCCTCGCCTGGATCCCGTCGCTGCCACTCCTCCCCAGCGCCTCCTTCCCCCAGATCCCGTCGCCCCCTGTCCCTCCTCCTCCCTCATCGATCGGTGCCCTCACCACAGGTCCTCCTCTCCGCCCCGTCGACGGGTCACCACCGGCACCATCTCGCGCTACCCCGCCGCGGGCTTGTCGGGCCACTCTGGCGCCAGCGCCGCAGCCCCGTGCCAGGACCGGCCGCCTCCGACCCCAGTCTCCCTCGTCGATTCCCACGTCGCCGCCGCCAGGGCCCCTTCCCGCCGCCGTCCGGAACCAACCACCGACCCCCACTCCCACCTCGCGCTGGCCCTTCTCCCACCGGCCGGCTGCGCCACCGCCTCACCCCGTAGCCCCGGGCTCCACCACGCCAGATCCGCCTCGTCCCGGGGCACCTCGACACCGACACCCACCGGCCTCCTCTTCATCCTCCTCAACAGCTCCACCGAGCCTCGCCGCCCCGTTCCCCGGCAACACCGATGAGCTCCGGGCCGCGGCCACCTATCCTCCTCCCCCTTCCGGTTCCATTCAGGCGATCACCGCCTCGTTCCCGCATCGTTGTGCTCCGGTATGAGGAGGTGGAGGTTGCCTCCTCTCTCTCTCTGTTGAGAGAGATGTGAGAGAGAAAAAAAAAGAAAGGAAAACGTATGTATCATGTATGTATATATGTATTAATGTATGTATATATGTCTGTATTGCGTATGTATGCATGTGTGTAGAAAAAAAACATAAATATATATATATGTATATATAATAGTATAAAAATATATATGTGTTTTTATTAATAAAAAAAATAAATAAATAGATATACTATTTAATTAATTAGTTAACTAATTAAATATATAATTAGATAATCTGTTAATTAGATGATTAAATTATCCTATTAGAGTATGACACGTGGGTCCCCACTAAATTAACCTGATTAATTAATACTTACCCTTAATTAATAAATTGTGTCTATGACACATGGGACCCACTCGTGAGTTGACGAGTCAACTGCTGATGTCGGCATGACATCATGGTGATGTCATAAAACCAATTAATTGAATTAATTAAATCTGTTTTTAATTCCTAATTATTAAATAAAACTTCAAAAAATAATATTAAATAAACCGTAAGTGAGATCAAAATATTTTCAACATGAAAGTTGATCAGCAGAACGAGACGAACCCGGTTACGCGGTCCATTCGTTTGTCACGCCTCCCTAGCATAGCAAACATGGGACTTTCCATCGTTTTTGTCTAACCGGTAGTAGCCAAAGACCCGGAAATATCATGTGATATTCTCCCGACCCGTCTATGACGGATGTTGCTACTAGCTCATGTCGAGCCTGCATATTGCCATGTCATGCTTAGTGTTCCACCTATTGCTATTATTTATTGTTTCTCCCCCTCTTCTTACTAGTAGACCCCGAGACTCATGCTGCTATGGGG
The DNA here is from genome assembly GCF_904849725.1 of Hordeum vulgare subsp. vulgare. Lineage (NCBI taxonomy): Eukaryota > Viridiplantae > Streptophyta > Magnoliopsida > Poales > Poaceae > Hordeum > Hordeum vulgare. The sequence continues at coordinate 118,633,569 of NC_058520.1, forward strand.
TACACCTACGACCCTGTCGACCAGCCCTTTGCCGCAGAGCAAGAAGGCAAGCAAACCCCCTTGATCATTCCTATATCGCTTATGTCTTTCTTCCTCCTGCTTGCATTAGAATTTTGCTACTGTTGTAGTTAGCTCATATATCTGATACATAGCCTAATTATGATGAACTGATACTTTCAGTCCTGCACTTTAAATTGTTTAGTATAGGTGGAGCAGTCATCCCCTCTGACCTCGTAGTCTAGTTGCCCCGCTTAATTGTCGAGTCTGGATCCCGGATCGACGAGCCAGACCCGGCACAACACTTACACACCCCCTTAGTTGTGTGACGCTACAGAGATAATATCGGGTACCGAGGGTGACATGTCACGAAGTACTCCTGATGATACCTCTGTAGTACAGCTAGTCGGTCCTGGTTAACGAGGTGTGCCATTAGTGTGGTGGATACTAATGGCGCACCACACTCTCGGTGCGCCACTACTATATTTTTTTATTTTTATTTTTTTTGCAAAACTACTAATGGCGCACCAGCACCTGGTGCGCCATTAGTAACCTGGTTACTAATGGCGCATATGTTAGTAGTGCGCCACTACTATAAAAAAATTGGTTTTTTTTTGCAAACTACTAATGGCGCACCAAAGCTAGTGCGCCATTAGTAACCAGTGTTACTAATGGCGCATCTGTTGGTGGTGCGCCACTACTTTTTTTTTACAGAACAACTAATGGCGCACCAGAGGAGGTGCGCCATTAGTAACCAGGGTTACTAATGGCGCATATGTAGGTGGTACGCCATTAGTAACGTTGGACCAGCTACATATTTTGGACAGCCACCTACCACACTCACTTTCCCCACTTTCATTCTCTCCACCTCCTCCTCCAAGCTTGTCTCGGGTGCCTCCTCCTCCTCACCTCATTTGCATCATAGATTCACCCAAATTAAGTGGTTAAATTACCTTTTTTTGATAGGTAAATAAGGGGAAAGCTTTTATGTTGTAGATCTACTTTTTTCTCCCTCCAACAACGTGCACATGCACTTTTTATGGCCTAGCTAGATCTACGTATGTTTGTTGTGTTGCATATGTTTGTGGTGTTGCATATATGTTTGTGTTTGCAGGTACCGGTATTTGAAATGCGATAGTTGCCAATATTTTCCCGGAATGTTGATTCATTTCTGTTTCGGCGAGAATTTGGCACTATGCATTCTTTTTTGTCCTATTTTTAGGCAAAGTCATGCCAAAAAAATTTTTGGTTCTAAAATATCGTTTTGCTCTACCCCGCAGGCGACCATGGTCCGCACGATGACCGAAGGCATCGTGAATAGGTTTTTGAGCTCCGCGAAGGCCGAGATGCTTCAAAAGAACGAGATGGAGATAAGATGTCCGTGTCGAAGATGCAAACTGAAGAGCCTTATGAACCCGGATTCCGTAAAGGTGCGGGACCACCTGCTCTTGCGTGGTTTCATGGATGGCTATCGGTGGCAAGGTGATGAAGATGATTATGAAGTCGTCCATGGGGACCGGGAAAGAAATGAGGAAGGGCATGAGCAAGACAACCGCGGCGAGGGCGGGCGAGAAGACGAAGAATCTCCAGGACACAGTCATCATGTAGAAGATGCCGGACATGATGATGAGGAAGATGCTAGAGCAGACGAAGGGCATGATCATGAAGATGAAGATGCCGGAGCAGACGACGATGGACCATCCATGGCCTGGGTGCAGGACCCTCATATTCAAGAGCTGCTTCTCAAGCAGACGGATAACGCAAGAGCTGCCGCCCGAGAGAAAGCCAAGCTGGATCAACTGGAGATAGACACGGTTACTCCATTGTATGAAGGATGCAAGCCCGAGGATACCCGCCTGAAAGTAACGCTCATGGCTCTGGAGATGAAGGTAAAACACAAAATGACCGACGCATGCTTCGGAGAACATGTCATTCTGGCACGAACGTCTTCCCAAGGGGAACAAGTGCCCGACCAGTTTCGAGGAGGCGAAGAAAATCGTGTGTCCTCTGGATTTACCGCACGTGAAATACCATGTGTGCATGAACAATTGCATCATTTATCGGGACGAGCACACGGAGTCTACCATATGTCCGGTGTGCGGCGTCAGTCGATACAAGAAGAGGAAGAAAGCTCCTCGAAAAGTGGTGTGGTACTTTCCGATCACTCCTCGTCTGCAACGGTATTTCGCGGACCCTAAGGTAGCAAACCTCCTGCGTTGGCACGCGGATAGGGAGGAGAAAAAGCGAGAAGATGACGGAAATGATCCGGAGATAGATAAAAAAGACAAGATGCTGAGTCACCCTAAGGATGCGAGCCAGTGGCAAGCGTTGAACTACGAATACCCAGAATTTGGGGACGATCCAAGGAACATCGTGCTAGGCTCGAGCACCGATGGAGTCAATCCGTTTGGCAGCCAGAGAAGCACACATAGCACCTGGCCTGTGTTTGTGTGGATGTACAACCTTCCCCCCTGTTTGTGCATGAAGAGGAAGTACATTCACATGAGTATGCTACTTGAAGGGCCGAAACAACCAGGGAACGACATCAATCTATATCTGGGGCTGCTGAAAGAGGAGCTAGACACGCTATGGAAAACGCCAGCCAATACGTGGGACGCCCCAGAGAAAGAATATTTCCCTATGAGAGCCGCACTACTCACTACGGTGCACGACTATCTCGGTTACGAATATGTCGCGGGGCAGGTGGTCCACGGATTTTCTAGATGCGTCAGGTGCATGGATGACACAATGTATCGCCAGCTAGATAGAGATCCCGGGTCTTCAAAAACTGTGTTCATGGGACATCGAAGGTGGCTTCGCGACAATGACACATGGAGAAAACGCAAGGATCTGTTTGATGGTGAAACCGAACCCCGAAGACGCCCCCTTATGAGGAGCGGCGAGGAAATATACGAGTTGTTGAAAAATTGGAAAGAGTGCCCACCGCCGGGAAAGGCGCCAGAGCCGGGAAAGAAGCGAAAGGCGCCAGAGCCGCTGCTGAAGGTATGGAAAACGAGGTCTGTTTTCTGGGACTTGCCGTACTGGAAGATCCTCCGTGTGCCTCACAGCCTTGATGTCATGCATATCACGAAGAACATGTGCGAGAGTCTGCTTGGTACCCTGTTCAACATGCCAGAGAGGACCAAAGATGGACCGAAAGCAAGGGCATACTTGAAATCAATGGGCATCAGGGAGGAGCTTCACGCTAATAATGATGATGATGATTATGATCATCATGAGGCGAAGCAGGACACGGAAAGTCGTCGCAAAGGCAAAAAGTCCAAGAAGACCGGAAATGACTTCCCTCCCGCGTGCTTCACTCTAAGTCAGAAGGAGATCGATCAGTTTTTCACCTTCCTCGTAGGAGTAAAACTTCCTTACGGTTATGCGGGGAAGATAAGCAGATACCTAGACTCGGCGAAGCAGAAGTTTAGCGGGATGAAGTCTCACGACTGTCACGTGCTGATGATGCACATACTTCCAGTTGCAATCCGTGGGATCATGGACGCGCACGTCCGTGAAACGCTATTTGGCCTATGCAACTTTTTCGACATTATATCTCGGAAGTCGGTTGGCGTGAGGCAACTCAGAAGGCTACAGGAAGAGATCGTGGTGATACTATGCGAGCTTGAGATGTACTTCCCGCCCGCATTCTTCGACGTTATGGTGCATCTGTTGGTCCATATCGTGGAGGATATCATCCAACTCGGGCCGACGTTCCTGCACAGCATGATGCCGTTCGAAAGGATGAATGGTGTCAGCAAAGGATACGTTCGCAACATGTCACATCTAGAGGGAAGCATAGCCACGGGCTTTCTGACCGAAGAGTGCATCTCCTACTGCACGAATTATCTAGGCATCGAGAACCCCGGTGGTCTGCCCGTCAACAGGCACCTCGGCAGGCTCGCAGGATGGGGTCACCGTGAGGGTCGCCGCGAAATGCATGTCGACTTCGAGGGTCGACTCGCCGACTTTGAAAGAGCAAACCTAGTCGCGCTACAACACATAGACGTGGTCGATCCTTGGGTCGTAGAGCAAAAAACCTTTGTTGAAAAGACGTACAATGACCGAGGCCAACAGAGGACGGACGGAGATATAATCAAAGAGCACAACTCATGTTTCACGCGTTGGTTCAAGCAGAAGCTCTTGTCGTACCCTTTACATGAGGATTCTTCCGCGGAAGAACAACTCATATTCGCCTTGTCACAGGGCGCCGAGCACAACCTGATGACGTATGAGGCGTATGATACCAACGGCTACACATTCTACACCGAGGGAAAGGACATGAAGAGCGATGGTTATCATAACTCCGGGGTAACGATGGAATCCTACACCGGTAACGACAAGGACAGATACTACGGAAGGATCGAGGAGATCTAGGAGCTGAGCTACGCTGGAGAGAAGGTCCCGATGTTCCGTGTCAGATGGGCCAAGAGCGTCATAAAAGAAGACCGGTATTTCACCACCATGGTTATACCCGAAGCCAAATCCAAGACCGCGGGCGCAAACGTCACCGCGAAAAATGAGCCATGGGTACTGGCTTCCCAAGTGGACCAATGCTTCTTCAGTACCGACCCGCCAAAGCCCAGTCGTGTTGTCGTGAGGAGAGGCAAAAGGAAGATCATCGGAATGGATGGAGTCGCCAATGAGCAAGACTTCGACAAGTACGGCGACCCGAAGATGGAACATGACGACGATGATGAAGTACCAGCATACACCACAAGAAGAAGCAGGACCACCCTACCTAAAGGACGTCCGTTCAAGAGAAGAACTCCATTTACGAAAAATAAGGGCAAGAAGATTGTGAACAAATAGCTAGCTAAGATTGATTATATTTAAATTGTAGCCTTCATTTCTCGATTGTATTTCGACATTTTCAAATTTGATGATATTTTTTCATATTCAATATGAAAAAATATTGAATATTCATGACGACACTCGATCTCGATCCCCTCCATCTCGATCGCTATCACCCCTCGCAAGATCCCCCTCGCCGCCGAGCACCCCCCGCACCCTCCCCGCTCCACCGCCGCCGTCGTCGGCATACTTACCACTAGAACACCTATTCACAAGATTCAACTCCTATTCATAGGCATCTACTTGCAAACATCGAAAAAATATACTAGGCAGTAGATGTTGTTGTGAGGGAAGATAAATCACCCTCATGGTGTGATGCACACCACAGCATCAACTTCTCAAACCAAGGTGCAACCAGCACAAGAAAACAATGCATAGAAAAAAATAAAAGGAAAAAAATAAAAGGAGGGGGGAAGAGGATTCGAACCCTGTCCCCCTGGTACTCAATCCTGCATCAAACCACTAGGCTAAGAAGCATCTGCTCGATAGCAAAGTGCAAGAGGGCAAGGAATACTCTCTGGTGGCTAGTGTGCCGAAGGAAAATAACCCCAAAAAGGGTGCTGAGGGGGGATCGAACCCGCCACCTCCTGCTAGCAGGCAAAACCCACGCACCACTGCGCCAGTCTTTCAGAGATTAACAATGTAGAGAAGGCGCACCTCATATACATGCACCATTACTATATATAAAAAAATTCTAATGGCGCACCGCTCGGGGTGCGCCATTCCTAAGCCGACTGTCCTCGCGCGCCTCTACTCCATCTGCCCTCGCGCACCCTCGTCCCCGCCCACCCCTTCCCCCACCTTCGTCCACGCAGCCCACGGAGCTCTGGCGGCGCTAGGGTTTGCTCCGCCTCTGCCTCCGCCGTCGCCGCCTCCGCCGCCTCTGCCTCCGCCACCGCACCGGCCAGGCTCCCTTCCTTCGTCCCCCCAGAGGCGGCTTCCCGCTCCGTGCAGGTACCCCAAGATGCATGGAAAGTTAAACTTCTGCTATTTGTCTCCAATGAAATACATGTCTTTGCACTTATTTCCCACAAAAATTGTACCAAAACTATTTGTCTTACTCTAAGATAAGAAAAATGAGGAACCTATAAAATGCATGTTCATTGAAATTTCAGTTTGAGCGCGGCCATGTTGAAATTTTACCAGTGGATTTTTTACTATCCATGCTTGTTGGGCCCATTTTTTTATCGCCCCAGGCCTTTGAAAAATTAGGATCTGTTCATGGATATACGGAGACATGGATACTATGGCCATGGATAATATGGCCATCCCTAGACAAAGGAGGATGCAACAAGGCAAACTCATCAAGTACTATCAGATTTGATGTGTGTTACACGTTCACACTTACTACTACTAGTCAACAAAGATGGGCCCTCTACAAGTATGTAGGCTCACTCTGGCTGTAAACTGGCCTCCTTCAATCATGCTCCAGTGGTATCAAATATGGCATGCATTATTGCGGTTTGAAATGATAATAAATTTTCATTAAAAATTTCAATTTTTTTATTGTGTATCTCTTCCCACTAAAAAAGAACATAAGGTTATATCGTCCCCTCAACCTTAATCTAACCTTAACCTTGTCTGCATTTCCCCATTTCTCTTTCTGTTTTGATTTTTTTTCTCCCATCTTTTGTTATTCCAATGGTTTTCCTTGAAAACCAACTCAACTACCCCACCTCTTATTTACATAAAATATGTTTCCTTTGATAAGCCAATAAATTATTACCAAACAAGTGTGTACCAAATAAAATCGTACTTTTTTATCTCTCTTTAATTAAACAGAATGAAAGATTATCTTGTCCACTCGTCCATCATCCGACGTGTGTTTCCCACCTTTCTTCCCCATTTTGATTTTTTTGCTCCCATCGTTGGCTTCCTTCGGCCAACTTTTATTTATTTACCAAATAGAATTATGTTTTCTTTGGAAAGCCACTAAGTGTTACCACATAAAATCATAATTTTTACGCAATTAAATGAATTTGAGAAGATAAATAATGGCTAACACTGGTGCAATAATGTGCTATACAACCGGGTTTTAACCCCTTTCGTGATGTAGTTTTAAACCGCCGCCTTGCCTGTGTGGGTGATAGGGGGTCCATCTCACATGACACAAAAGAATCGTCTGCTATGGTGACCGGTGAACACAAACGTTTGGCAAAACTAAGCATATGAGATGTTTGCATCTATCACAAACGAGAATTATCCGACAACCGTTTGTGATGCCTCATATTTCCCATACGGCCCATCTTTGCTACTCGTGTGAGATCGCATTACCATCGCATGCAGTACTCTCTGGTGCGTTGTTTATGATGTGCGCTGCATCACAAACAGTTCCTAACTGTAAACCGTGTATGATAAGGAGACTATCACACGCATTTGGTTCCACTATGACTGTCTGCGATAGGATATAAAAGTGCATACGTTTATCGCTATAAAACCATATGCCAAGGTTGAATCCATCCCACACATGGCGCTTTTGATAAACGTTTTTGATCTAGAAAATGTCCCAAACATGTCATCATACTTCCCAAGCGTGTCATCTAGACTACCTGTGTCGGATGTGGGCCGATAGCACGCGCTCTTCTTTGAACAATGTTTATGATGGCCATGACATCATAAACAGTTCACGATAGAAAATCATGTGTGATAAGAGACTATCACAAACACTTGATGATAAGTAACTGTGTGCGCTGGTGTTGTTCATCTCACACGTTATTTCTCGATTGACCGTATGCACAACAGAGATTCATCGCACATGCCACGAGTGGAGAAACATGTGTGATCTTGAAGTTGACCGCAAACATTTTTCTTTTCCAAACTATGTGCATTTTAATGGCTTGCAGAGCATTATTAACCCCTAATTTAATCTATGCGTTCATAATTCACATATTCTAAATTTGAAAGTAGGAAATCATGTATTTCATATCAAATCATGTTTAAATATAGGTTGAAGAACGAATGCATAATTCGATTGACATGTACATATACTCAAGAACTACATAAGCATCAAGTCGCAAAAAAAGGAAAACCATAGAAGGGATAAATAAAGAATGATGGAACCACGGTTGTATTAAAGACGGTAAAGAGAGAGACGAAGACATTCTGGTTGCTAGAGAAGGTGAAGCGGAATGTCCATATTGTGCCTTCCTCCATGCCTAATGCACGAATGACTCTAGGCCAGCCCTAGTGATGGCTGCCCCCCTATCCCACAGTGTCTTCACTACGACTTCTCAATAATCATTGTGGTCTCGATAATATACTTTAACCTTGATTGCATGTTCACCAATCATGTACCTTGTGAGGTAATCTTGAGTAAACTGCTTTGGGAACTACTAAAAATATTGATACATTGTTGTGTGACAACTTATTATTGGCAGCACCAATAGAAGGCTACGGAGTTCGTAGTTACCATCCTACGGCTCACTATTGTGTTGGATAGAGCGTAAACAAATAGTCTAATTGGCATCGTTCATCTCTTTTCCCTATCAATCCTTGTCAATTTCCTCACTTGATGTTGGTTCATGAACATTTCATTGCCCTACAAGCAAAAAGGGTCCACGCATGTATCTTTACCAAGGACATATGTAACTACAAGTGACAAGCCAATATTAGAAGCTAAAATGAAGTTGCAGAATGTTGTAACATATTACTCCACCAATTCCACAATGGGTTGTGTATAAACATTTTCAGAAGTCAACATTCACTAACTTAAACCAAGTTTGTAGAGAAAAATATGTACATCTAGAATTCCAACTCCATTTCATTAGATACATCATGAAATTTACTTTAATATTCTATACATTTTAGTTTGGTGTATATAAATACTATTCTCTATAAATTTGTTTACAGCTTCCAAATTTTGACTATTCAAAAAATCTACTCCCTCCGTTCCTAAATATAAGTCATTTTAGGAATTTCAAAAGAGGACTACATACGGAGAAAAATGAGTGAATCTACACTCTGAAATATGTCTATATACATCCGTATGTAGTCTAATAGTGGAATCTCTAAAAATACATGTATTTAGGAACTAAGGGAGTATATGCACTACATAATGAAATGGATGGAGTATATGCGGAGGGATGAAAAAAAACTCGGTGGAAAACGTCAGCCACTCCCATTGTTGTCCTCTACAAGTGCATGGAAAGTTATGATAAGTACAACAGGCTTAACATCAACCAAATACACAAGGTATCTGCTTGAAATAAACAAAGCATATATGCTCAATATAGCAACCAAAAATAGCCATTAGAAACTGGAAAAATGCTCGATACAAACAACCTAACAACTAGATATAGAAAAGCAATGCATCTGCTTGAAAACAAGACAAGTGCACACTACAATAAACCTAACAACCAGATATAGAAAAGCAAGACATCTGCTTGAAAACTATACAAATGCTCATTGCAACCAACCTCACAACCAAATTTAGAGAAACAAGGCATAAATGTTTGAAGCGGGAGTTTAGGGCACTCATTAACAACAGCAGGCATAACACGTGGTATTGATGAAATTGAGTTGCACAGTTCATACTTGCACATAATGAACATCACACTGTGAATAACTAAAAGAAACAAGGCATATATGCTCACTGTAGCAACCAAACGTAGCCATTGCAAACTTCACAAATACTCAATGCAACCAACCTAACAACCTGATACAGAAAAGCATGGCATATGCTTGAAGACTAGACAAATGCTCATTATAATCAACCTAACAACCAGATATAGAAAAGCAAGGAATCTTCTTGAAAACTAGACAAATGCTCACTTCAACCAACCTCCAACCAAATTCATAGAAAAGGCATAAATGTTTGAAGTGGGAGATAAGGGCACTGGTTAACAACACCATGCATAACATGTAGTATTGCTGAAATTGAACTCCACGGTTCATACTTGCACATAATGAACATCACATTGTGAATAACTAAAAGAAACAAGGCATATATGCTCACTGTAACAATCAAATATAACCATTGAAAACTTGACAAATACTCTATGCAACCAACCTAACAACCAAATACAGAAAAGCAAGGCATATGCTTGAAAAATGGACAAATCCTCAATTAAACACTTCATTATTATCGCATGGAAAAATCTACTACAACAATAGTTACGAGAGGGCTAGCTAGAAAAAGTATGATTTTCTCACACGATGTTGCCTCACTTGTCATGGATGGCCTCCTTCCACTTGGATTTTGTGGTGTCGAGGGTGTGCTTCCTGATGTCGTAGATGGGATGTTTCCCCTTTGCTATAGTCGTAGTGTGTGCCCTTCTCTTGGTCGATGAGATCTGAATTTGGAGCTAAGGATCCCAAGCCATCGTTGTAGAACATTTCCTTCAGAAATGACAGAAGGGGCTCGATGGCATAAAAGGATCACAAATCCATGATCACGAGGCGGAGGAAATCAGCGGGGGGCCTTTAGAGATCGATGAAGGTTGAACCAGAGGCGTTGCCGATGGACCACTTAACTTCTAACATGGCCGAGTGAAGTCGTCGATGTTGACGAGCTTAATGTCGTAGCCGGATCAACAATATGCGATCCCGCGGACTTGAAGCCTTTGGCATGGTAACATAGTCAATGTCCTCACCATCTTCCATGGCGAGGTGTACCTCAAGGATCGAATGGTTGGTATGAACAACGCCCACCTTTCCAGCCTACGGCGGAGAAGCCATGATAGACCTCTTTTTGCTCACATGCTCCTCGAGATCCACATATATGTGGTCGGGCTAATTAGGTTGTGACTCTCTGGATAACAGGATGGAGATCTAGGGAAAAGGGACACCGCCAGCCTCATCTAAAAACTCAAGGCTGCGATGGTGTATGTGGATCATTGGGTAACCTGGACTTGTTTAGCTAGGAGGCACGGAAAGACCGGCCGAGGTTGGTGGTGGAGGGCGACAGAGTGGGCGAGCTAGGGTTTAAGTGGGGAGGAGGGGGAGGGGGCTAGTGTTGTGTGGTCTGTGTGTGGGGGGGTGCGGATGTGTTGCCGCTACTAAAAATTTTAGTAGTAATGGTGTGGGTGGAGATGGTGTTGGACAAGGGATGGCGACGGTTCAAATGCCTCAGCGGCTCAAATTTTACTATAGGGTTCGTGTTAAACAAGGGAGGGCGGCAGTTGAAATACAGCTCCCACTTAAATTTTGGTAAAGGAAGTGAAGCGGGGAGGGAGCAACCAAGATCGCAAACGGTCCAAACATAATAGTGTGTACGCTGTAAAAAAAATGTCGCTAAACCATGAATTTTTGCATCGCACAAGGCAGGTAGATTTTTCTAAGATTTCTCAAGGTGGGTTCATCTCAGACGATTCATCCTCATTTTCACTCGCAGACGTGAAATTCATCCTAAATTTCCACATGCCCACAAACGTATGACACAAACATTTGGCTAATTTTTCACCACAAAATGTCTTATTTTGGAGCCGATTAGTTGACATTAGTTCATACAATCACTAATTTACAAACAGTTCATCAATTTACATGAAGATTAACTGCACAAAATATTCACTACGACGAGATACAGACAGACGCCTCTCTCATAAGAGCTGCGTCCCTGGTCACCGTGGCCGCTGTTGCGAGGGCTGCTGCCACAGCTGCAAGACCTGCAGTGGCCTCCAACGCGGTTGAGAGGCATGCGGCGGCCTCCTCCGCCACCTTCTGGTCCTGCTCACGCCTCTTTTTGTCCACTGTGTTAGAGTTGTGTCGAATATTGTGTACAAGGTAGGTTACAGTTAAACTTGTAGTTGTATTGTGTTTAGATAGGATACGGAGTCGTGTCCAAGCCGGACACTTGTATCCTAGGCCTCTCATATATAGCAGGGCTAGACACACGATGTAACCTATGCCAACATAATAGCACATGCGCGCAGGGGGGCGGTGGCATGTGTCCGCGCCCAGGGCGGCCAGGGTGCGGTATTGTGACGGTGTCACGGGGAGGAGCGGTCGTAGTCACGCCCCGGGGATGTAGCCATATCGGTGAACCTCGTTAAGAAATCTCGGGTTGTGCTCGTGTGATTGATTGGTCCTCAGATGATCGACGGTATGCCTCGAATTTATTCTAACAAGTAGTATCATGAGCTAGGTTGATGAGAGGTTGCAAAAGGTTGATCTAGAGGAGGGAAGAAAATACGACGAAAGTCTGCACGAAGCAATCGTAATACGGGGTAATTCATCAACAATTTACGATGCAGAGCAGATGTATTGGTCGTGTTGTAATCTTCAATGAAGTAATATGCGAAGCTTCTATTCGTGTACTCGAGGCATTGCGTGGAAAGCTCACTTAATTTTTTGCAGGGTCAGTTGTACAAAGAACCATGGCGCCAACGGGTACCAGGTTTGAGGTGGAGAAGTTCGACGAAACTAAAAACCTTGGGTTATGGCAGACAAGGACGAAATATTTGTTGGCACAAGAGGGATGCTTGAAGGCGTTACTGCAGGAAGTCAAACCAGCTAAGATGGAAATCGTGTGATGGAAGGAAATTCATGAAAGATGATTTGCGAGCCTCGAGTGTGTCATGCAGTCTGACAAGTTCGACTGGGTTGGACTAGATAGTCTGACGGATCGACGCAAGTCGGTCGGTGCAGAAGACGGTGGTGGGATCGGCGATGACGACATTGGACTGTGACGCTGATGGTGACCGACTTCTGGGGCGTGGAAACACGTGGCGCAGGCCCAAGGCTTTGTGTGGCTTCGACAAGACTATGGCACGGGGTTGATTCAAGGTGATGTACACACAGAGCTTGAAGTCGACAAGGCGCAGGGATGGACTGATCATGTACCATGGAGTCATGTTGAAGGTGGAGCTGAAGTCTGGAGGACTTCACTTGAGGAAAAAGCAAGTGACACCTGGTTCAGACTGGAGCCCAGTGGTCTGATGAAAAGGTGGAACTCGTCATCGGTCGGTAAAGATCGGTGGTACCCTGTAGTAGGGGTTGAGTGGTGTGGGTTCACGACCCTTGAGACTCCACCAGGACAGCGGAGGCTCGACGAGGTAATAGCGGCGAGGCGTGTGATACGCACGGGCATGGAGGCGGTCCACGGCTCTCGTGGTCATACATGTGGTTGAGACGACCGCGAATTTGACTTCAGATGACGACAAGCAATGGTGAAATTCCTTCAAGTTTCAGATAGGCGATCAAGAAAAAGCGGTGATGTTGAGTTCAGGTAACTCTTATGTGTGACACCCAATATGTGAGTTGTTCACTTTCATGTAGGTCAGTGATCGATGTGTGATGGTGCTGGATACTCTGGAAGTTTGAAGCGGAAACTAGAGTAAAGTGGAACTCAATTTTTCTCGAGCATTGACTGTGGTCAAGAAAAGAAGGGACTACAAGTTGCTCGTGGAGTCATATAGAGTCTTTGGAGTAGCAGTGGTGCTCATGGGATAAGCTCAAGTCCAATGTACATGGAAGTTCGACGCATGGACGAATTCAAGGTGGTGGAGAATATTCGTCAAGGAGTTTGTTAGAGTTGTGTCGAATATTGTGTACAAGGTAGGTTACAATTGGACTTGTAGTTGTATTGTGTTTAGATAGGATACGGAGTCGTGTCCAAGAAGGACACTTGTATCCTAGGCCTCTAATATATAGCGGGGCTAGACACGCGATGTGAGCTATGCCAACAGAATAGCACAAGCGCGCAGGGGGAGCCGGTGGCTTATGCCGGCGCCCAAGGCGGCCAGGGTGCGTTATTGTGACGGTGTCACGGGGAGGAGCACCTTATTCAATGCCCCGGGGATGTAGCCATATCGGTGAACCTCGTTAACAAATATCGGTGTTGTGCTCGTGTGATTGCTTGGTCCTCAGATGGTCAATGGTGTGCCTCGAATTTATTCTAACACGCTGTGTTGGCATCCGAGTTCTTCCTCAACCGCTTCCTCTTCGCACTCTCACGCCATTTCTACAACTTCAGATCCCTAACAACGTTACGGATATAGGGGCCTATGCAGATGGCATCCGCGGATTCGATAGATTGTTCCACACCGATGCTGAGATGACACTCTTCCACGTCACACAAGAACGCATCGAAGCCCGGTTCGTGGATGGACAGAGCAATGGCCATCTGCATCCAACGCTGAAATTCGGGTTCGTCGAAGGCAGTGGCAGATGGTGGTTGACCTTTGATCGACATGGAGGCCAGCACGTCGGAATCGTCTATTCCATCGGCGGCGGCCGTGGAAGCTGGCTATTTGTCGTTGCCCGTCATGCCGGTTAACGCGTCGGAATCCTCTATCGTGTTGTCGCCCAACACTATCAGGGTGGTGCCATACACATCCTCATGGTTGAGCACATGTTCCATTTGGTGTGTGTGTGGTGGTGATGGCGAGCTATCAGTAGAAAACATTAACTATTAGCCGCGAGCTGCGGGATCTTTTATAGGTCTATGTTGGGTTTGGATTTTAACTGTGCACATTAAAACTTTGCATTTGTTGAAGCTTGCGGCTGCCCGAGGAGCGCACATGGTTAGAATAGAAAACTTGTGTGTGTTGGGGTACAATCGCATACGGGTTTTTCGTCAGATTCATTTAGTATTTTAGATAATAGCATATTTTGGGGAAAAGCAAAAAACGCGATATAGGATCAAAACACAACCACACTCGCTAGTGGCTAAATACTTACTCCCCCTGTTCCTATAAATAAATCTTTTTAGGGATTTTATTAGAGACTACACTTTAAAGTATGTATGTATGTATACATATGTATGTACTTTGTAGTGAAATCTTCAAAAATACTTGTATTTAGGAATAGATGAAGTATATATATGTACGAACAAGGTGTTGTCGTGTTCAAATTCCCAATGCACAACTTTGATGTGGCACATGATGCATATAGATGTGCATGCCAACAAGTGTCAAGTGTGATAGAAAAGGGTTCATGACATAAACATAGGGTCTTGGCCCATACACTATATGCCACAGGAGGGGATTCTATGTACACATGACCTGACTCAAACCTTGGCACACATTTAGCCATGCGTGACTTTTCATAATACAACCAAGAGAATTTATACCTTAATTTGGTCAAATCATCATATCTTATTGCCGGTCAAGAAGAATATATAGACCGCGTGATCCCATGAGTTGGAGCATCTCGAAGATGGGATGAGTGGGACTATAGAAGAATAACATTGCCTCCATGTGGCCAAATGTATACAAGAAAATGGTGTGGTCCTATGTTTAAATACACAATGCACAACACTATGATGTGACATGCATGCACCTCGCTCATAAAACTAGACATGCCCGCGTGTGCGTCATCCGTCTTTGACGTTCCGGCGTAGTGAGTCAAAGGGATATGACCAAACCTCACATGTTGGAGGAAAACATCGGCGATAAGGAATCTCCGGGGAAGGCATATAACACATATTTTCCTCCTACGACCAGTGGTGTGCATGAGCTTAATTCCATGAAAATATTTGTTTTCACCCCCCTCCCTTTCCCCCTTGTGTATGCTACTCGCACTATCATTGGGTGGCAATCATGTTGTGAGGACTGATTACACTTTTGTGGAACGCCTTCCAAACGCCTTCCAAAATGTAATTTTCCTGTATGTCTTCTTAATTCAAGGGAACTCCTATTCAGCGTTGCAGGCTCCCGTTAACGATCTGATGCCTGCAACGCTGCTAGCATGGACCGGTCTACTAGAGTGCTTTTCAGTTTTTTTCTTTTTTAAATTTTTTTGTTACGAATATATATATATATATATATAATAAAAGGTTTACCGATTTAAAAAAAATATTCATCCATTTGAAAAAAAGTTCATATCTTTAAAGAAGATTCACCAATTTTGAAAAAGGTTCATCAATTTGAAATAAGTTCATGGAAAATAAAAAAAAGTTCATCCAATTTAGAAAAGGTTCATTAAATTTTTAAAAAGTTCAATAAATTTGAAAAAATTCACAAAAATTCAAAAAAGTTAATATATTTTTTTTCAAGTTCATTGATCTGGAAAAAAAATCATAAATCTTAAAAAGTTTCATCCATTCACAAAAAGATGTTCATCAAATTTCAAAAAAGTTTATCAATATTCAAAAAAATCATAATTTTTTTAGAAAAAAACATTACAAGCGTCTAGATGAGCCATCCCAATTCGAAAGCCACAGGCACCACGTCAACTGGGGCTGTGACGTCCAATAGGAAATGCCCTAATTCAAAGATGAATTAGGTGCTAGCTGGAATTAAACCTCGGCATTGTCCAAGCCGGGCTTCAAAAAGCTCTACCAACAAAACCTCAAGGTGCAAACCAACATGTGGTTGATGGTTAGAGGGACAGTAATATCCCCATCCCACTAGGGTTCAAGTCCTGGTGCTTGCATTATTTCTGGATTTATTTTAGGATTTTCGGTGATACGCTTTCAGTGGGAGGAGACGTTCCCGTCGATCACAAGACGCTTACGATGACTTCGTAAATCACAAGATGATATGCCGACTTGGTCTTTCGAAGATGCTCATAGGGATAGGGTATGTGTGTTTTTTCATAAGAATGAGTATATGCGCGTGTATATGAGCTTGTGTTAAAAAAAATCACAACCCGGCAAAACAAATGTTATTTATGAAAATAATGAAATGCTCAATTTTGGAGCTATATAATACTCCCTCTGTCTCAAAATAATTGTCTCAACTTTGTACTAGTTTTACTACAAAGATGTATTAAGCTTGAGACAGTTATTTTGGGACGAAGGGAGTACTAACTTATACCTATTTTCTTAGAATATCTCAAAAACGTGTTTTATCAAGATTTTCCAGGTTTTGGGCCGGGATGCAGGCTGAAAAGTGAGGCCCGAGTCCAACTCGGAAATCAGGCTACAGGCCGGCTGCCCATGCACATGTCTAGCTGGAATCGATGTCACGAAGTTTTATCAGCGAAATGCGAGGAGCTCCCACGGGCGGTATGATGGATATTTTTACTAACATCGTGAAAAAGAAACTGTCCACTGGCGGTATGCTCAGAAAAAGGGCATATGCATCAGGTCAAACGAACGTCAATAACCAGGGGCCCAAGGGATTCCCGTAGCAGAGCGAGAAACAACTTGCTGCCCATTTTAGAATTGGCCTTGTCCACATTAAGAACGGAACAATGATTCGTTTGCTGCCCATTTTTAAATCTGATTTTTTAAACTGAACAATGTTTTAAAATATTTCCAATTTTTTTTGTAAAAATAAATATGATTATTTTGTAAAAAATATAAAAATGATTTTAGAAATTTAAAAAAAAATCAAAGAGGAACTTCTAGAAGGTTCCTTTAAACTGGTAAAAGAAACTGTCCACAAAAGTTCTTTTAAGATAAACTCACCAAGCTTTATTTATACCAAAATGTTCTCAGGTACAAAAGGAAGATCTCCGCAAAATTAGCTCTGCCCACTCTGCCCTCTCTGCTCTCCCTGCACGACTAACCGGAAGGACCTATACAGCACCTTAAGCGCAGGTTAGGAAAACCGGTGCCTGAGCTTCTACTCGTCGGACGACCCATCTATGTGTTGGTCCTTAAAATTCGACAAAAATTTAACAGAATTTAAAAATTATCAGATTTGCAAAAAAAGTTCAATGACTATAAAAAAAGGTTCACCGATTTTTGAAATATGTTTATGTATTTTCAAAAAGTTCACAGAATTCGGAAAATAAATATTGATTTTCAAAAAAAGTTCATTAGTTTTTAAAAACAGTTTACTGATTTTGACAAAAGTTGAATAATTTTAAATTATGTTTTCCGAACTTTAAAAAAGTTCATCGGTTTCCAAAACAAATCATCGATTTTCAAAAAAATCGCCGATTTGGAAAAAGGTTCACGGGCTAAACCACAGATATAATCTCTAAATGGGCCGGCCCATGCGTAGCGCTGCAGGCGCCAATTAGCGAAATTTCCCTCTAACCAGCGCCTGTGGCGCTGAATAGGTTTTCCCCGACTAACCGCAAGCACTACGAGCGAGTTGCTTACAACCACCCCATTACTGAGTAGCTTTTTCTCTACAGTTTACATGCATGTTCTAACGTTTTTTTCTGGTTTCTGCGAGTAGGTGATCTTCTATTCGCCAGCATGGACCGCACAAATCATTGTTTCCTTTTGTTTCTCGGCTTATCTAAAAATATTATTTCTCACATTGTTACATATATCTTTCTTTTTTCCATTTCTGTTATGTTTTGTTTTTTTTATTGCTTACTATTATCTTTGTCCTTATTTTATTTTTATTTTTTACACTTTTTCATATTGTTTTTGCTTTTGAAGGAATTTTACTATCTAAGCATTTTTATGACATATAAATCTGATTACCATGCATAGTTTGTTTTATAAGTGGGTATTTTCAAAATAACCATCCATTTTTTAAAATAATGCCAGACATATTGAAATGCATTATAAGTTTTCACCAAATACAATAAACATTAAGGCACTATTAGTATCATTTAACTAAATGGGAAAAATGTTTTGATTTTATTCAAATAGAACTTTTGTATTCCATTTATACTTTTTAAATTAATGAGGAGCATTATTTCAAATGCATGGCGGATTTTCTAAAGACGTTACGAAGGTTTTTGGTATGCGTGATGAATTGTTTCCAAATATCAACTAAATTTATTTAATAGCTTTTAAACTAAAAATTCGGTTACATGGTAAATATTTTTCATAAGGGACTAAAAAATTATGGGTGGCAAAAATTAGATCATGTATGCGAAGAACAGATTTTAAATATGTATTGAATTTTTACCAATATGTGCGTATTTTTCTTCAATGTGTGTTCAACATATTTTCAAATACATACTTTTTTTAATTACATGATGAACATTTTAAATACTACCTCCGTCACGGATTACAAGATACAGTTAAATTTACGTGCATTTTCACAATAGACAAGGTTTAAGGCGCCTTGCATTTACTCTTAACAGCTAAAATGTTATACTACTTCTATATGCACGCGTAGTGTAAATGCTATTTTTCAACTCATTTCACAGCCAATCAATAACCACCTAGGTTCTAAATAATTTTCATGCACGCTTTCTAAACCGTGACGAAGGGAGTATGTAACAAATAGTTGACAAAAAAAACTAAAATAAAGTGATGAATTATATTCAATATCTCGGTGATACCCTGCTGTTGCTGCAGGAATTGTTAGTACTATTCACATGAGAATAGGTAAAATCAAAAACATTAGCTGTACAATAGATATTTGATATTAAGATAAACATCTGGCAACATACTGAGTAATGAGCATATATAGTTACAAAGAGTGTAAAATGTGAATTATGCGAGCCAACTTTTCTTACACTAAACATAGTCATGATTCAAAAAAATATACTGAATATAGTCATGTTACATACGTAATCTCATATCATTTACACAAATTTTAGTATATATAAACACCTAAAGTACTGGGATTCCGACATGAAAAATCATGTGATCAGTTATGAACAAATTGCCTTTTTGACACACTTATCATGTACTATGTGAGTTTCTTGTTGTAAGTCAAACTTCATATCTAGATACTCTACATACTAAGATCTCCAGGAAGAATGAAAATTGAACTCAAATATTCGCTACTTTAGTAACTACATTTGGGTGACCAAGCTCCAATATCAAAATAAGAACAGAAACAATTATGATCATGAGAGGAAAATAGTACCTGTCATTTTCTGTTCTTTCAGCGAGTGCTAAAACCTTCATCTCAACCGATGGGCTGAAAATAGCATGATGATTTATACATAGATAAGCACCAAGATCCAAATTCTCATGTCAGAGACGGAATTCATTTACAAAACAAAATAAACTATCCATTATGATTTATAAGATACATGAAGCAAATGAAAATAAAAATGTGAATTTTATGGTTTAAGATCTCAAACATGTTAAATTCTTTTTTGAGATAGTTGCAAAAGGGCCCATCCATTGCAAAGGAAGAAAAAAATTATAATCTTTAATGACCATGACCACATTTTGCTGCATCACCTAGATACACTATCGTTCTCAATTTCATGAAATTATCAACAATTTTCAAATCATAAAAAAATAAACTCTTGCACATATTTGAAATCATGAACATTTGTTAAATTCGTGAAAACTTGTACTTCCTCCGTTCCTAAATATAAGACTTTTTAGAGATTTCACCATCTACTACATACGAAGCAAAATGAATGAATATATACTTTCAAGTATATCTATATACATCCATATGTAGTCCATTACTGAAATCTCTAGAAATACTTATATTTAGGAATGGAGCGAGAACAAAATTTTGAACATCTTTTATTTCATCAACATTTTACACTATTTCCAAAGTTTTTCAAAATTGTGAACAATTTTTAAACAATTTTCTTGAATCGCCAAACATTTCTAGAATCGACGAACATTTTTTCAAAATTGGTGGAACAATTTTTAAAATTCATGAACATTTTTGTAATTGATTTAAAATTCTTTTAATTTAGCAAATATTGTTTTTAAATGTATGATCATTAATTTAAACAGAGAACAATTTATGAATGAATAAACTATTTTGTAAGTCCCAAACATTTTTTAAATTTTCAAGATATTTTTCAATTCATGAACATTTTTTAAATTAGCAGAACTGTTCAATTTCACTAACATTTTTGAATGCACAAACAGTTTAGGAAATCATGAACATTTTTTTCATTGCCTGAATATTTGTTTTCAATATTTCAAATATTTTTTGGATAAACAGACTTATTTTTATAAAATCGCCATAAAAATTTAATTCACAAATATGTTATCATTTATTAAACATTTTATTCCAAAATTCTCTTTTTCTAAATTTTGGAACTTTTTATGTCCAATTTATTTAAAGTAAAAAAAAATACAAGAATGGAAAGGAAAAAACAAAATTTACAAACAAGCCGTCGAACATGGGCCGGCCTAAACAGGTGTGTTGCGTCTTCTCCCACTACGCAGATCACAGCATAGGACGTCCCTACTACATGGCCCGGTCAGGCGAGAGATGCCATGTGTGAAACGTTTTTTATCGCTTATAGGTGGCATTGGTGAATAATATTTTGCAACTTTGGGGTAATTTTCATGACATAACGCCAGAAGCAATAATTCTTTTATTATTATTAGGTAAAAATATAGATTGGACAACACGCATTACCTAAACACAAATAGCATGAAGTTAGACAATTAGATACTACAAGGAAATTGCATGATTTGATCCGCTGCATCTATCTTTAGCAATGTCCTTATGATCCTTCAATTGGTATACCATGGAAGTTATCCCTACAATATACACTTGGGAAACATAATACTACTCCCTCCGTCCCAAAATAACTGTCTTAACTTTGTACTAACTTTAGTACAAAATTATACTAAGCTTGAGACACTTATTTTAGGACGAAGGGAGTATTTGATTAGGAAATGAGTCATCTCTATCATGATGTGGGAGCAAATATGTTTTCCTAAAATAACATCATGTCATTGGAAAGCTCATCAAATACATCTAGAGATAGTACCGACATTGAAGCAATGTGTTTAGTGAACCTCCCAATATTCTTGTGTGCTGATGCATGTGTTTCTTCATACAAAACATACCTCCTCCATGGTGAAAGTGGAATAATATGGGGACCATAATGTAAACTTTCCCATCCACTCATACACTATCAAGAATGAGATGAATATACTATATACTCTCTTAAATAAACTTCGTGATATTACCACTACAACACTAAAGCCAATAGAAAAGTTATATAAGCATTTACTTATGACCCAAGAGCAAGATGTAGAAGGGTGTATCCATCGTATTAAGATGTATGAAACAATACAATCATTATCAACTTATGATCAATAAATGCCAATAGTTTACACCTAGAAGATAACAACTTAGTAGTTCAACATACGCGAATTGTAGAACACTTGAGCACAAACACAATCAACATGGATTAATTTATTTGGATTCATAACCAAGATACATAAGCAAAGGAACACAAGTAGATATACGACCCAATACGGCTTATTGAAAGGAGATGAGTGGCAAGTACAAAATTATATAATAAAATGCTTGGAACTTAGAATGACTACATGCCATAGGTAACATATGTTGCTGATGATATATACTATATCTACTTTTCTCGAGAAATGAGCAAAATGATTTATCACGTCCTCAGTTCCTTGTTATTTTGTACTTTGTTTCAAGATGTGAAGAACCACTTCCAATATGTGTGTAAGGCACGACATAATAAAGATTGTATCCTAGCGAACATACAACTCTGCTCCCAGGCTCATCTGCTCCCGCTAACGAAAAAATTAAAAACAAATATGGTAGATATTTTGATGCATGAGATCCGCTTCAAATTTTAACTTATTTGAACATCTGAGAAGCTCTCGGTAAAAAGGACAAATCTGGTTAGAACAGCTCGTGAACAGTTAACTTTTTTTTACACATCCTGATTAATCTTTTTTACTGAAAGCTACTCAAATGTTCAAATAAGTTAAAATTTAGAACGGACCTCATGCATCAAATTATCTATCACAAAAAATGGATTCTTTTGAACTTTTCTAGTATTGTTTTTTATTTTTTTCATGAGCGCGGGTGCAGATAAGCTCGGATGCAGAAACGCCGCTTCTGTATGCTAGGGAATATTAAGTACGTGAAGTCCATCATAGGGATTTATATTCAACCTTCATTGGTCTTCTAGAAATAATCTTGTCATGATTATCGTCCTGGTGTTAGAATCCTTCTGAGCAAATTATCAACTTCCAATTCTACAACTAGATTTCATACTTATCTTATTAGTTCCTAGGATGAGCAAAAAATGACAATACATAGTCAACGCTGATGCATTTTCATATTTCACAAAGAAAAGAGACATTATGCGATAAAATAAACATAGCAGATCCACAACTCTCAAGAATATCAAGGAAAATTGCCATCTCATATCATTAAAAACCTAATAAAAAATAGAAGTATAGTCGTGTAGAGAAAGGATCCCTTTGCTTGCAGATGACCATATATTTGATCTTGGTCCGGTGATGCATAACTTGAATCTGAAACTTCTGATACATAGAAGTACCACAGAAGTGAGGAAACACTTCATAGTCACCGGTAGCTTCGTAAAATTTGGGCAGAGCATCCATCCATTCAGATAAGAAAGGCAATAGATGACCAGCATCCTGATGACCAAAGTCCAATGATGAGTCAAGATGTCGTGACCAATTTGATGTTGGGTGATTACTATCAAACACATCATACGCACTAATTACCACAGTCATCGATGAGGATAGGGTGCAAGGGTTCACTTCCATAATTTTGAAACCACACATGCAAAAAAGAACTAAATGATAATGTCCACACATGTGGCATGAGACAATATAGTCCACGCGTCTTCATAATCATCATCTTGTGACATCAAACATATGACATCTGGGCCCTCGCGGGCCTGAGGCGGGCGCTCCACGGTGGTAGCTCGGCCGACGGCCTGGTGGAGGAGGCTCGCCGCTGCCGGCGATTTGGCGTCCTCGAGACCTCTGTGCAGCGATTCTCCGACCTGGTACCCGTGCGATGCCGGCTGGTGCTTCGGATGTGGCGGGCTGCGATCTGGCGGCTCCGTCCAGCGTTTTGGGGGTGGGGTGGCACCCCCACCCCTTGCTCGGGGTCCTTCTGTGGTGACGCAACGGCGGTGGCTTGCCGGATTTGGCCGGTTTCGGCCGGGTCCGATCCGTTGGCGTTCTGTTCAACGACGAGGTTTGATGGCGGCTCCTACGTGGTCATGCTGTGATGGCTTGGTGGGAGGCGTGCGTGCTAGCGAAGGTGATGCGCGTGGGGTTGTGGTGTTGGGAGGTGCTTCGGGTGAAAGCTTGCCGGGCAAGAGCTTGTCGGCCGATGGTGTCGGCGTCTGTGGATGTCGTCTCACCTTCTTGGAGGCATCGTTGATGAGTTCTTTTCTTACACACGCTCGGATCCAGTTCTTCGGGTGAAAACCTTAGGCCCGGTTGGGTCGGACGACGGCGTCGGCATCGTTGTTTCCTCCTTGGGGACGTCGTCTTGAAGAGTTTTGGATCTCGTTTGCACTCTCCAGGGACTAGACGCTCGTGACATTGCGGTCGGCTGGGACCCGCCCGACAATGTGGATGATCTGCGCGGCTTCTTGTGTGGCAACAATGGCCCCTTCAAGCGGAGTAGGATTTGTTGTTGTGTTCTGGTAGTCGGTCTCATCCGACGTGTTCGAGGGGTCGTCGTGCCTCTCTTGTCTTCTGAAGTCGGAGCTG
This sequence comes from Hordeum vulgare subsp. vulgare, assembly GCF_904849725.1. Taxonomy (NCBI): domain Eukaryota; kingdom Viridiplantae; phylum Streptophyta; class Magnoliopsida; order Poales; family Poaceae; genus Hordeum; species Hordeum vulgare. The sequence continues at coordinate 118,657,621 of NC_058520.1, forward strand.
TTTGAGGAGGAACCTTGCGGCGACGACGACGTGAGACGGATGGTCAGTTCTGACGCTTGCTCGGCGCAGGTCCATCGCTTTTTATCCTTCAATGCTCATCGGGAGAGTCGAAGCTGCTTGGTCGCCGGCGCGTGTAGTGGACTGTTTGGCGTTGTCCGACGCAGGCCTCTACGCTCGTCTGCGGTGGAGGCTATATCGGTGGTCGTCGATGGTGAAGTCGAAGTCGCCCTCGTGGAGGCATGATGACGATGACGCCGGATTGCAACCTTGACGGAGCTCTTCCCATTGGCGGCGTGTGTGCGTTCTTGTGTAGGTTGATAGGTCGGCATGTGTGCCTTGTTCTAGCGGACGCATTGTGACGATTTTAGGCCGGTTTTCTGATTATTAACCGGGCAACTCTCTTCGACCTTTTTTAATGGGATCGGTACCTAAGGGACCACGTTTCAAAAAAAAGACGTCAGTGAAATCTTTTTTTTTGGACTTAAAAATATTTTATCTTTTAAATGAAAATCCAATTAAAAACCCGTTTTCATCATTAAATCCGTTAAGCCAGATCTTGAAAACTAGATTCCATATTGATATGTTTTGACGACTTTTTTGGGCCACAAGTTGTCATGATGTTACAAGTTGTCATGATGTTTACACTAAAGTTGTCATAGTGTTTACAATAAAGTTGCCACGACATGTTTTATTTAGTTTTTTTCTTCTAGATTTAAAGCGACCATTGTATTTCAATTACTTTTCAGGGCATTTTTTATTAATTGACCATGACAAAATTTAATAATTAACCACAACAAATTAATTCATGGATCATGGCAATTTTTAGTAGTTCATCATGGAAAATTGAGTTTATAGATCATGGTCATTTTAGTATTTTGACCATGGCAATTCTATTATTTCAAACATGGAAAATATTTTTGTATGAACCATGAAAAATTTAAGTAATTCACCATGGCAATTTTAGTTTATGTTTCATGGCAAATTTGAGCCATTGACCATGTATTTTTACGGTAAATGATGACATATTTATTTTTTACTTATGAACCATGTCAAAACTATTTCATGGATTATGGTAAATTTTAGTAATTCATCATAGCAAGTTTAGTTTCTTAATTTTTTTTACAACATGTTAAAATTTAATTATATGTATAAAAAAAGTAGTTGAAATATATCATGACAACTTCAGTGTAATCATGATAACAATTTATTTGCAGTAGACATGACAACTTTTATAAAAAAAACATCGAAACGTATCGATATGAGATCTAGTTTTGAAGATCTTATCATGGCGGATTTAGTGATAAAAACAGTTTTCAATCAAATTTTTTATTTAAAGGATAAAAATTTAATAAATTTAAAAGACGAATGATTTTTATTGACATCATGAGTTCATCCATTTGTGCATGCATACAGTGACATGTCTTAGTCTGTCGTCATGAAATATATGGTCGGATGTTGCTTTCATCACACGGTGATGGTTATCAACGTCAAAAACCCTTCAAATATGCAAATCCAACTTCTAGATAGAGGGTCCCCCCACTTTCCACATGTGCCATGGCGGGATGACATCGTAGACTTCTCCGCAACACAAAAGAACACGGGTAATCCTAGACCCCTTTTACTTCTCACTAGGTGTTGAGGCGCACCCGTGGTGCGCCTCTTAGGGGGAGCTGGACGGTGCCAGATAGATGTCCCCCATTTCAATTTCTTTTTCACATTCTGTTTGGCACATGGCTGGCCTCCAACGAAATAGATGAGCTTAACCACAATCAGTAGCAACTTATAATACGTTATCTCAAAGGGCCTGACATCAAACTTCCATAAAATACAAAGAATATTTTAGAGGATCAATTATAAGAAAACATGAATTTACATGGTCAATTTTCAAAAAAAGACAGTGCTGCTACTCTACATGGCTTCAGAGCGATTACACTACCCACATAATACACTCTCAGCGGGAAGAAAACAACAGGAACATGATTCAAAAGAAGACAAACCCTCAGCCAGGAGAAAACAACAGGAACATGATCCGAAAGAAGACAAGCAGCTTGCAACTCTCCCGGGTGTCTCATCAATGATAGCCCAAACTCCCCGTCGACAATATTCTATTCTGTCACAGATCCTGACATTGTGTTCTTTCCAAATAATTCAATGTATTAATATCACTATAATATCAATTTGCACTTATAGATGAGCTACACATATCTACCAAATAGAGTTAAAGTTCGGAAAATAAGAAACCGAAGTGACTACTGTCTATTTGGTCTTGTCCAGCTCAGTTGGAAAAATCTGAGCAAGATAATGCAAGATTTTTCTCTTGCTGTTGAATGTAATGATACCATAATACCTAATACAATGAATAATCTGACCGGTACAAAAATAATGTGAGGACCCATTCACCAGAATTAGCCTCGACCTCAACCAGCCATTTTTGCACATTTTGGGGATCACGAGGTAGTAAGCTACACATGCAAAAGACTGCCGCAATGTTAGGTCACATACCTACCAATCTCAATCAAGCTTAAATTATCAATTACAAGACCAAATTGCAAATGCGATAACCTACTGACATCACCATGGAAATTCTAGGGAAAATGCATAAAATTTTGAGTAAAGACTTTACAATGGCAACAAGAAAATGAATATTCAAGATAGTTAATTAGTGAATTATCTCATGAGAATAAATCACAAACTTCAAAGTAGCTCAACAGTGAAATATAGTACCCCCTTCGATCCATATTACTTGTCGCTCAAACGGATGTACCTAGACATATTTCAGTGCTAGATACATCTGTTTGAGCGACAAGTAATATGGATCGGAGGGAGTAGCATACCTTTTCTTTGTTTTATAAAAATCCTCCTAGCACAACACGCGGCCTGAGCTCATCACCCTCTTGAATAAGATAAAAAGTCCAACGACAAAACATAAATATTTTTGAAGCAAAACAACATGAAGTAGCAAAGTCGTATTTCAATTGCAGGATCCACAATGCCAACAGCAATGAAATTCCCGGACATACATACTACATGAGCTAGTAATGTCCAGAACAGAGAGAGAAATGCAGATTTAAAAATGGGAACTACTGTAATGACATATTCAGTGCCCAAACACTAAAGAGCACTGTACGAACATCAACTAAATTTAAGAATACAAATGTATTCAGTCCAATCAGGATCATGTTTCACATAAAGGTTTTCTCTTTTCGTTCTTGTTGGCAGAAGATTATCAAAATCAGACAAAAAGAACGACAGTGACATTCATGGCTAATGCGAAGAAAGAGTTTCTAACTTGAAACTTGCCTTTAGAGAATTGAATCCATCTTCGTTATGTGCACAAACAATCAGCATATGAGTAGGTTTGATGGTCATGTCTTCAATCACCTTGGTGTCCTCATCACCATCACCCTAAGGAAGACAAGGGGACTCATTCATCCCTAATGAGCAAACTGCATGGCCCATTTGCTTTCTTCATCAGTTCAGCCATACCAGAAAGAACACAGAAAAACAAAGGCAACGAGTAAATAGGCACACACTCTGGACCAGAGCGATCCATGCCGACACTCTGCTGTGCCATCGAGCAACAGATCGATCATGCACAACAACACGCACCTCAGCAGGATCGGTTGGTTGAATTTATGTCGCTCCGAAAGAATTACAAGGACACATACCAACAATGACAACGACTATGATTAACCCAGAGCAAAGTTAACAAGTAAAACTCTAAGGAACGGAAATCGGTTAGCCTATGCTATGCACCCGTGCTTCCGCATAGCATACGTTGCGGTGGTGACAACAATTGTCAGGATGCTCAGTGACTTCACCGTTTGGTTGCTGGCCATTCCCATCGACAAATACGTTGCACATAAGGTTGTGTTGTGGCTCTCATCCAGGTCCACCCTCGCATCTGTTGTAAGTATTTCCCCTCATTCATAAATTATTCAATGAGCATCTATCTAGTATTTCAAACAAACATTTCTTACTTAGTACTCCCTCCATCCTAAAATAACTGTCTCAACTTTATACTGGCGCTAGTACAAAATTGTACTAAGGTTAAGACATTTATTTTGGGACGGAGGGAGTATAAGAACTTCGTAGAAAAATAATATTTACTAAGTACGTACACCTATATTACACTGAGGGGTGATTCCATTTATGAGAACAACAGAACATACATGGCCTCAAAATTATCATCCATAGTAACTGTCAACCATTCAAGATAGTGAATTACCTTATGAAATACTTAAGCAATAGGTGTAAATCTCCTATATTCAACCAGAACGAATGATTTAGGATCAGTAAGCATACATATTTTAATGAACATAAAAGAAGCTCTCCCTAGAAAGTAGAAACACATTCTGATGTAGGTGCAGTCATCATGACCTTCCACATAATTAAGGACAGAAATATCTATCTAAATAAATGACAAGAATACAAAACAAAAGACAGATGAAATTAAATTGATTAGCTTGTAGAAGCAAGGATAGTGGTGAGCTCAGGCAGCTTTGAAATATGATTTTTTAGAAGAAATTAAGTTGTGTATAATTGTATATACCACCTGAAAAATGATGCCTTAATTTAATATAAACTATAGAAGCTAGATTTCATATGACATCGCTTCGGCCGAGTTTGGCATTGTATTTTTTTTCAAAATCACACTACTCTAAAATCACAGGATTATAATGATGATTTTAATCAACCATCAGATACACTTGTATCTGGGATGAAAATTTTCAGTCCACAATTATTTTTTATCTACAAAATCAGAACTTAAACTTTGTTGTTGTTTCAATAAAAACTTGCACATTCAGTTTTAATTTGCGAAAGATGGGTTTCATCTCTCAGTTCTATTTCTAAAAGTGAATGGCACAACTAATCACAAACCTCTTACAATCTGACCAGTATATGATTTTCATCAACCACCAAATGAGTCATACTAAACCATCATATGCGTATTCTAAATATACAGTAGCAGGTGAACAGATATTCAGTGTTAATTAGTGTGATATATCACATAAATTGCCGTTGCTTTGCTTGTCAAATGATTTGGACAAACATAAAGTAAAAATGAACAGTGTGCAAGTTTCTCCTACCGGCATTCACCCCATTGATACCCTCTGTGAGAATGAGATCAGGCGTGCATCAAAATCACTATGCCCAATTACTGATAACAAAATCTCCTCCTTCAGAAAAGCAATCAGGAGAAAAAGAACTTATGTTAACTAAGTAAATAAGCAATTCAGAGGACCTCGAAATATTCTTGTAAACTTAGTTCTTAGAACAAGATTCCATAAGGCTTACCAACGAAATGTCAGGGTTAGTAACGAGAGTGTCCTGAAATCAAGGATCGATTAAGATCAATAAACCACCACGATTGGCTCCAAGGAGTTTGAACCATCACATCACATAGTTTCTTGTGTAGCAGAACATGAAACTAACACAGAGTGGTAGTGAGTAGTGGGTAGTGGGTACTGACCCAACGCGTCGTTCCAAACGAGCCAATGGTGACGGCCAAGATGTGCGCGGAGGGCGAGGATCTTGCTCCAGGCGGGCATGCGGCGGGGGTCGATGGTGCCAGGGGGCAGCACAGCGAGGCGGTACCCGTGAGTGGCCGCATAGGTGCGCTTGTTCCGCGCGGTGGCCGCCAGCACGCCGCGGAAGTACCGGCCCCGCGTGCTTCGGCCGGCCAGGCCCTCGTCAGAGAGCGTGACGATTGGGAAGCTGAGCTGCTTCCCAGCGATGGGGCGGTGCTTGGCGGCGGGGGGCAGGCACCGGAGGCCCAGGGAGTTGGCGCAGAGGAGGAGGGCGGAGATTTGCGTTACGAGGAAGAAGAGCAGGAGCGGGAGGAGGTGTAGGAGAAGGTGGCAGTGGCGGAGGCGGAGGCGACGGCGGTGATGGGTAGCACGGCGCGCTCGTCCACCCATCCGAGGTCGCCGCCAGTGGCTGAGATGGGTGGTAGGGGCGAGGGAAAACGAGAGAGATTTCTGGGAGAGGAAAGGAGGTCGCGTGGAGAAGGGGGCTCACGCCGATTTTCTCCTGTTTCTTTAAGCAACTCGAATGACGGCGTGGGCCTAGCTAATTATTTGTCTGATAGCATTGCCTACGTGGATAGCGTGAGAGATCGTTCCTTCCGCGTAGGTTAATGTGTTTGATGTGGTGCTACAGTACCTTCTAATTAATCCATCAAGCAACTGCATGTTGTGAAACCGTGGAGGTATGCTTGGATGATTGGATTCGCTATTTACGTAGCATAGCTAGCTAGATTAAAACTGTTGACCTTCTCGAGCATGACGTAGAACATGTCCTTGAGCCTCGGCGCGTCGATGACTTGAATCTGTGACGTCGACGAGACCTTGTCGCCAGCCTCGTCGTGTTGTTGTGTATGCTAACGGATTGGCAAGCTTGGGGATGCGGTCGACCGGGGGGAGCATGACCCCGGTTGTCGGAGAAACCGAGATTGATGGGTTTGACTAAATTAGGCCTTGTTCGGTTTCATAAAATTTTAAGGGTTTGAAGGGGATAAAAAGGGATTAAATCCTCATCAAGTCAAAATCCATCTCAAACCCTTTCAATCCTCTTCAATCCTCTTATGGTGGGGATTAACCGAACAAGCCCTTAAGAGGGAGACATACCAGTCTCTCTTCCCCTGCTGCGGTCGGTCTCTCTCCCCCCGCTATAGTTCTCTAATGTTGGCCGGGCTGCGGCCAATCTCTCGTCCCCTGCTGGTAATGGATCGCTCACGTGGTTGTCCAGTCAAAAATGAAATGACGATGTTTTTTTTGCGAATGAATTTTGTCTTTACCTACTAATAAAGCAATTAGTGTTTCTGTCGTCCATCATTAACATCGTCTCTAAAGTTTATCTAAATTATCCACTATGCCATCCATAAGTAGAGAAAACGTTTCAGACCAAAGTCATCGTGTGCTTTGGTATTATAGAGCACTGATACGAACATAGAACATTTACACTCGTCAGCTATAGTGGCTACTGCATTGCGGTTTTACCAAGGTGACCAGGGTTTGAACCCCACTCTGTACAATTTTTCCTTTCATTTTTCTCACGCAGTGTTCTCCTTTCACGAGTTGTGCGGGGTTGGACTCTTCTATTTTTTATTTCGTTTTTTCTTTCTTCTGTTCTCATTCTGTTCTCATCCTTCTATAAATTAATTTGGCATTTCAAAAGTGGTGAATTGTAAAAACTCTTCAAAAAATTATAAAATGTATGTGAAATCAATTTTTTTAGGAAATCATAAAAGTTTTGTGGATTCAAACAATATTTGTGTATTTGTAAAATAATCATGATTTGAAAAAATAGTCAGGAAATGACCATGCTCATGATTTGGAAAAAATGATCGTGCGTTCAAAACATATTTGGGAATCTAAAATAAGTGTCCATCTAATTTAGAAAATGTACACAAAAAGAGAAAACACATTTTTAAAAATTTGTTCCCTGATTTTTAAAGGTTGAGTGATCTAAAAAAATGTTTGCTGAGTCAAAAAATGCTCATAAACTTGAGAAAAAATTATGCATTTCAGAAAATCTTCGTAAACAAAACTGATGTTCGTGATTTTTTTGTGAAAATCCAAAATTTCAAAAAATGAAGATTTAAAAGTTATTCCCTCCATTCCAGATTTTTTCCTTAGATTTGTCTAGAAATGATTGTATCAAAATACTAAAACATGACTAGATACATTCATATTTAGAAAAATGTAAGACGAGAATTTTGGGACGGAGGGAGTATTAACCAATTCAAAGTCTTTTATGTCTAGGATTTGATTAGATTTTCTAAAGTTTTTATATGTATAGAAGTGGGAGTAGTTCGTGGTCGATGAGATTTGTTTTTAAACTTTTAAATATTTGCTTACGCAACATAATGACAAGTGTGACGTGTAGTGGCAAGCTCCACTAGTGGAAAACGGGCCTTTGGCCGGGACCCTTTAGTCCCGGCCTGCCTCTGGGCCGGGACTAAAGGCCCGGCCACGTCGCCCCAATTCTCAATGCCTCCCTCGAGGCTTTAGTCCCGGCCCGTAAGGAGCCTTTAGTCCCTTTTTCGTGTCCCAAACCGGGACTAAAGGGCTACGCTGTGGGCAGCCCGCATGTGCGCCACCTTTAGTCCCGGTTTGTGTCTCAAACCGGGACTAAAGTCCTCTGCCTATATATAGCACAGCCCCCCTCTCCCCTCTTCCTTGCATTTTTCTTGGATGGAGGATTGTGGGTGTGTGCTAGCTCTCTACTTTTTTTGATGCACTAGAGGTGTTTGTTGAAATGTGTGTTAGAGCGATGCCGCTTTAGTTCACCGAACACAACTACGATATGAGATGCCTGAGCCACGCTTAAACCTCTTCCTCTTTATTTCTACTTATTCTAAAAGGTTAGCAACTATATTTCCTCGTTTAGACCGTGCGGTACTAATTTTTAGGATCGTGATTGTATTAGATATACTATCGTATAACACAGATGATCCATCCATGGATGTACGGTGATCGACGCACAACCGCTTACAGAGAAGGCGTGCATTCTTTTCAAGATGCAGCCGATGCGAACAAGCATGGTGGTGGCTATATGTTTTGTCCATGTGTTGAATGTCGGAATGAGAAGGATTACGCTTCCTCAAGAGTCATTCAGAGCCACCTGCTTCGGTCCGGTTTTATGTCGGGCTATAATATTTGGACCAAGCACGGAGAAAGAGGGGTTATGATGGAAGATGACGATGAAGAAGAAGAGAACGATGATGACAACTACCGATCTATGTTCCCTGAGTATGCTGATACCGCAATGGAAGACAATGAAGAAGAAGATCAGGATGAAGAACGGGAACCAGATGAGCCCGCTGATGATCTTGGCTGGGTCATTTCTGATGCACGGCGAGGTTGCGACACGGAAAAGGAGAGGTTGCAGTTCGAGCATATGCTACAGGACCACAACAAATTGTTGTACCCAACTTGTGAAGATGGCCAGAAGAAGCTGGGTAGCACACTGGAATTGTTGAAGTGGAAGGCAGAGACCGGTGTGACTGACTCGTCATTCGAAAAGTTGCTGGTACTGATGAAGAAGATGCTACCAAGAAAGAACGAATTGCCCGCCAGCACGTACGAAGCAAAGAAGCTTGTCTGCCCTCTAGGATTAGACGTGCAGAAGATACATGCATGCCCTAATGACTGCATCCTCTACCGCGGTGAGAAGTACAAGAATATGGATAAATGTCCGGTATGCACTGCATTGCGGTATAAGATCAGAAAAGATGACCCTGGTGATATTGAGGGCGAGCCACCCAGGAAGAGGGTTCCTGCCAAGGTGATGTGGTATGCTCCTATAATACCACGGTTGAAACGTCTGTTCAGAAATAAAGATCGTGCGAAGTTGTTGCGATGGCACATGGAAGATCGTATGAAAGACGATAAGTTGAGGCACACCGCTGATGGTCGGCAGTGGAGAAAAATCGAGAGAGAGTTCCCGAGATTTGCAGCTGACGCAAGGAACTTATGGTTAGGTCTGAGTACAGATGGCATGAATCCTTTTGGGGAGCAGAGTTGCAGTCACAACACCTGGCCCGTTACTCTATGTATCTACAACCTTCCTCCTTGGTTGTGCATGAAGCGGAAGTTCATTATGATGCCAGTGCTTATCCAAGGTCCAAAGCAACCCGGCAATGATATTTATGTGTACCTAAGGCCATTAGTTGATGAACTTTTACAAACGTGGGCCGAACCAGGTGTACGTGTGTGGGACGAGCACAAACAAGAGGAATTTGACCTTCGAGCGTTGCTTTTCGTAACCATCAATGATTGGCCTGCTCTTAGTAACATTTCAGGACAGTCAAACAACGGATACAATGCATGCACGCACTATTTGGATCAGACAAAAAGTATATATCTGGACAAATGTAGGAAGAATGTGTACCCGTACAATCGTTGTTTTCTTCCGCCCAAGCATCCCTTAAAGAAAAAAGGCAAGCATTTCAATGGAAAGGTAGAACCCCGGGGGAAGCCTGTCATCCGTACTGGTGCTGAAGTATTTGATATGGTCAAAATTTAAAAGTAATCTTTGGAAAGGGTCTTGGCAGCCAACCTATTCCTAACGGCCCTGATAAGCGCGTACCCATGTGGAAGAAGAAATCTATATTTTGGGAGCTACCCTACTGGGAAGTCCATGAGGTCCGCTCGGCAATCGACGTGATGCACCTGACAAAGAATCTCTGCGTGAATATTCTAAGCTTCCTGGGCTTGTATGGGAAGTCAAAAGATACACCGGAAGCACGGGAGGACCAGGAAAGTCATAAAGGAAGAGATGGCATGCATCCAGGGCAGTTTCAAGGGCGTGCCAGCTACGCTCTTACTAAGGAAGAGAAGGAAATCTTTTTTGAAGTCCTTTTCAGTATCAAGGTCCCGACTGGCTTCTCGTCGAATATAAAGGGAATCGTAAATATGAAAGACAAAAAATTCCAAAACCTAAAGTCTCATGACTGCCACGTGCTTATGACGCAATTGCTTCCGGTTCCATTGAGGGGAATTCTACCGGAAAATGTTCGCCTGGCAATTGTGAAGGTATGTGCATTCCTCAATGCAATTTCTCAGAAGGTAATCGATCGAGAAAGTCTATCAGGGTTACAGATTGATGTGGTCCAATGTCTGGTCAGCTTTGAGTTGTTGTTCCCGCCATCCTTCTTCAATATAATGACACACCTCCTAGTTCACCTAGTCGAATAGATTAGAATTCTCGGTCCTGTGTTTCTACACAATGTTTTCCCCTTCGAGAGGTTCATGGGAGTCTTAAAGAAATATGTTCGTAACCGTGCTAGGCGAGAAGGAAGCATCTCCAAGGGCTATGGAACAGAGGAGGTCATTGAGTTTTGTGTGGACTTTCTTCCTGACCTTAAGCCGATTGGTGTTCCTGAATCTCGGTATGAGGGTAGGCTGACAGGAAAAGGAACACTAGGAAGGAAAGCAAAATTATGTATGGACGGGCATTCTTTCTCTCAAGCACACTACACAGTTCTACACAATTCCACCGCGGTGGCTCCGTATATCGTGAGACACAAGAATATTCTACGCTCCGAAAACCCGGGGAAGGCTGACTCTTGGATTAAAGGGGAACACGAGAAGACTTTCGGCAGTTGGTTGCAGACACATCTCATGAATGACGACACCGTTGGAGATGAGCTGTACTGTTTGGCCAGGCCACCATCTTCGACTATATGTACTTTCCAAGGGTATGAGATAAATGAGAATACATTTTACACGGTTTCCCAAGTTAAAAAGAGCACCAACCAAAATAGTGGTGTCCGCTTTGATGCAACAGACGAGAATGGGCACTGTTTGGAAACATATTACGGGTACATAGAGGAGATATGGGAACTTGACTATGGACCTACTTTTAAGATCCCTTTGTTTCGGTGCAAATGGGTGAAGCTGACAGGAGTCGGGGTAGTTGTAGACCAAAAGTACGGCATGACAACAGTGGATCTCAACAATCTTGCGTACATGGACGAACCATTTGTCCTAGCCAATGATGTCGCTCAGGTTTTCTATGTGAAGGACATGTCTACAAAAACGAGAAAAAGAAATCAGCAAAAGAAGATATCGTTCGATGAGCCAAAACGCCACATAGTTCTTTCAGGGAAAAGAAACATCGTGGGATTAGATGACAAGACAAACATGTCAGAAGATTATAATAAGTTTCATGAAATTCCGCCCTTCAAAGTGAAAACTCACCCAAGGATCCTACTGAATGATGAAGATTCTCCATGGCTACGACCCAGAAGAAAACAGAAATAATAGATAGGAATATTAGTGCAATAATGTAATAATGTATTAAACCTTTGATGTAATGCATGTATGGAATGTACTAAATTTCAAACACTTTTCATTTTCATAGTATCCATGTAAGAGATGAGTTCTCGTTCGAAACCCTGATACTTCGAGAGAGATTGTCCGTTTTGTACACGAAGTGCATCCAGTTTTTGTCGTAGCCCTCTCAACTTTTTAACACATGCTATGTGGGTGAAATGATGATAGCATGCCAACTTTCAACATTTTCAGAGTTCATTTGTAGTGCTTTTCAATTTCAGGGTCAACTAGCTCAAAAAAAATAAGTAAATGCACGAAATATACCAAATGAAGTCAGAAATTGTTGAAATTTTGTGATGTGCCTTTGAATGGTGCATTTTGAACACACAAAAAGTATGGAGTTCAAAAAACCATATTATGAAATTAAATATTATCATTGGCGATTCATCTCTATTATGAAATTAAATATATCAAAAAACCATTGCAGAACATATGACCAAATTAATACAAGTTCATCATCACATTAAAGCCAAAGAACAGTAGTGATCAAATGTTATTATTGCAAAAAATAAATACATAAAGTTCTCTCATAAAACAACATACAACTATGTTAAACATTTAAATGCAACAACAAACGCGATCAAAATCGCAACTAAGGTAATAATTGACCCAACAACATAACGATACCAAGCCTCTTTATCAATGGCATATTTTCTAATATTCCTAATCTTCAAGCGCATTTCATCCATCTTCAAGCGCATTGCATCCATCTTCAACCGCATCGCATCGATCTTCATCTTGCGATCATCGATGACATCGGCGACATGCAACTCCAGTTCCATATTCTTATCCTCAATTATTTTCAATTTTTTCTTCAAGTATTTGTTTTCTTTTTCAACCAAATTTAACTTCTCGACAAGAATTTTTATGTGGGTTGGAATTTCCGGTTCACATACCTCCTAAATTAAAAAAATATATGTCACGTTGGTCGTCATAATTGTCATAAACACTAAATAAAACAAATAGTTATAAAAGATAATATATACCACATCCGAATCATAGACAGGACGAGGGCCGACGGAGGCGGATACCAAAACCATCGCACTATATAATAACAAAAAATAATGAAGTGAGTAATTTATACAAGTATGTATCTAAATCATACAAGTAATAATTTTTTCTTTTAAAAAGAAGATAAGAACAAGAGGCTCACCACGGTGGTGCTCGCGACGAGATCGGCACAGGGCGATCGACAATGGTGAGGACGGGCACGGGACGACACCCTACGCATGTGCAGACTCTAAGAAGTTATTTTGAGCATTTGAAATGACCTACACTAGCAGTGATAAATGAAAGGATGAAGTAGCTAACCTTTTAAAACACTTGTGCAGTTGGTGCACGGCCAAACCTAGACAAATATTAAGGAAAATGGAGCTTGGAGGTCAAGCTTGGAGAGGAGAAAGCTTAAGTAGAGTGGCTCGGGCATTTCATCGAACACGTCATGTGCATGAAGTAGAGTGGCAAGAGCATGGCATGGTCACACTTCAACAACCAAAAAACAGGGGATATGGTGGGCAGGGGCGAGGGTTTATATAGGCAACACTTTAGTCCCGGCTTTTGTCTAAAACCGGGACTAATAGCCTAACCTTTAGTCCCGGTTCTTGCCACGCCCCAGGACTAAAGGCCCCTGCTTCCCGCCTTCTGGTCTACCGAAAAAGGGCCTTTAGTCCCGGGTCGTGGCTCCACCCGGGACTAAAGGGGGTCTTTAGTCCCGGTTGGAGCCACGCACCAGGACTAAAGATCCACCTGTATAAGCGGGAGTTAGAAAATTTCCAAACCAAATCGTCCATTTCTCTTCTTCTTCCTCTCGTTCTCCTGCCCGGCGCGGCACAACGACGAACTCGACGACACCGTCAGGCTGCCCGTCGTCCTGCTCGCGGCCGCCTGCCGTCCTCCTCGCCGTCGCCGTCGTCCTGCTCGCCGCCGCCGTCCTCCTCGCCGCGCGCCGTCCTCCTCACCGCGTGCCGCCGTCCTCCTCGCCACGCGCTGTCGACACCTCCGGTCGGTAAGCCCCCCGCCCCCTCCTCCCCAACACTCCGGCCAGTAGAAGAAAAGAAGAAAAAGGAGAAGAAAATAAGAAAAAGGAGAAGAAAATAAGAAAAAGGAGAAGAAAGGAAGAAAAAGGAGAAGAAAAGAAGAAAAAGGAGAAGAAAGGAAGAAAAAGGAGAAGAAAGGAAGAAAAAGGGAAGGAGAAGAAAAGAAGAAAAATGAGAAGAAAAGAAGAAAAAGGGAAGAAAGGAAGAAAAAGGAGAAGAAAGGAAGAAAAAGGAGAAGAAAGGAAGAAAAAGGGAAGAAAAGAAGAAAAATATTTTTTTATCATTTAATTCCTATTGTTATTAGGTTTGTGCTAGATTATTAGGGTTAGTAATATGTAGAATTAGGAAAAAGGAAAATAAGAAGAGGAGGAGAAGAAAATAAGAAAAAGGAGAATAAGAAGAGGAGGAGAGGAGAAGAAGAGGAAAAATAGAAGAAGAGGAGAAGTAGAAGAAGAGAAAAAATTAGAAGAGGAGGAGAGGAGAAGTAGAAGAAGAGAAGAGGAGAAGTAGTAGAAGAAGAGGAGAAGTAGAAGTAGAAGAAGTAGAAGAAGAGGAGAAATAGAAGAAGAGGAAAAATTAGTTTAGGGTTACAAGAAGAAGAAATATATTTTTTGTCATTTAATTTTGCTATTGTATAGTGTATATGCTTAAGTGTTAATAGTGTTTCTTAGATTATTGCTTAATTTAGCTATTGTATATGCTTAAGTGTTAATAGTTTAATTTTGCTATTGTATATGCTTAAGTGTTAATAGTTTATTTTTAGCAAGAAAATTAATAGAACTAGTTTAATTTTGCTATTGTATATGCTTAAGTGTCCGGGACTGGGCTCCGCCCGGCTTAATTTTGCTATTGTATATGCTTAAGTGTCCAGCGAACCCAAGCTTCCTAAGAATGCTGCTCACACATTCAAGAAGCAATGCGGAGTTCTCGTTAGGGATCACGTCCCGATCAGCGTTCGGGAGTGGAACAAGCGCAGAGGAGCAGCCGATAGTGACTATGTCGCCGAAAGGTACAAAGATAATCTTTGGAATGATCTCATGTCACATTTCAACCTGCCAGAATGTGAGAATGAAGACGCCGCAGACAAACTGAGGGCCAAAGTCAAGCAGTGGACTCTAAAGAAGATGGCCGAACTGTTCCGTAGCTGGAAGAAGAAGCTATGGAAAAACTATCTGAAGACAAAGAAAGTGCCAGTATTCGAGGGGTATCTAGCCAAGCAGGCGAATCACTGGAAGGCATTTCAAGAGTACAAGGAGTCAGAAGATGCCCAGGCATTATCAGAAAAGAACAAGATAAATGCCGACAAGAAGAAATATCACCACAAGCTGGGGCCAGGGGCTATGAGACTGCCATCCCAAAGTGGGATAAGAAAGAGCAAGATCTGCTAGATAAAGGCATCGTACCTGAACCACTCCGTGATGAGTGGGAATTGAGAGCAAGAAATTGGTTCCTTGCGCATGGTGGTTCGTACGACGAAAAAACAGGGGACCTCATCTGAAGTGACAATCTTAGGATACCCAGGGAGAATTGGAAAAGGATAGTGAAAGAAATTAAGGAGGGAAAACGAAAGTTCACTGCAGATAGAGAGAACGATTTGCTCACACTGGTCCTCGGCAATGACGAACATGGAGGACGAACGTGAGGCTTCGGTCCTTCTTACCCGTGGTGGCTTGGGTTTGCCAGAGACCAAGACACTTACAGAAGCCGAGAGAGAGCAAAGAAGCGGCAGCGGGATGAGGAGAATGACAAGTTCAACCAGTTGCTTGCCAGGATTAACGAGCAACAGAAGCAGATTGATGAGATTAGAGGAGTAGCGCGCCAGGAAGATCCTGCACTTGATATTACCGGCGCCCCATCTAAGCGGAAAAGCAGCGTGGCTGAATCTGAGGCCTCGCCCGACGATGCACGAAGAATGATAGAGGGCGGTCCCGGCTACCCCGTGGATGGAATCAAGGAGTCAACATCATGTGAACTCCATCAGAAATTCAAGAACATATCCATGAAGGTGGCCGTCGGACAAGCTTTACCTTCTGGCCCTGATGCACGCTGGCATGGCCGTGAGATTCCAGCTGGCTTTGCTAAAGTCGGGGTGGATGAAATCCTGACGGGGTTTCATGATATGGAGCTCGACATAGCTGGACCCGAAGATGAGAGGACACTCGGAGAAGTACTGGGTGGAGTCATCCTATGGGACAAGAACTACATCAAGCTTTGAGGCTCGGCCCCAAGGACAACACCGCCTCCGAGTCATCGCAGGTCACCTACACCTTCATTACCTCCAAGCCCTCCACATGACGTCGGCCAGCACAACACGAGTCCATCTCGATCACCGCCGCAGGACTTGGGTCGTCCGTCTCCGCCGCTGCCCGCTCCGGATACTAAGTGGGAGCGTGCCACCAAGAATGCTCCGTCGACGATTCCTAAGCGACAGAGCCCCCCAAAGCGCAAACGGTCGCCCCTCCCAAAGGTACGTCATGCTAATCTTCCTATCAGACCTTATGATCGTACCCCCGAGGAAAACGCAAGGATAGCAAAGGAACATCATGATGCGCACATGAAAAAGAAGGAACCCGAGCCCCGCCCGGAATACACCGAGAAGCAAATAGCATTTGCAAAATACTTCACGACCCTTCCATCACAGTATGACTTACACCATAAGCCTGATGACTATACACGCACATTGCAGAAGGAAGTGAAAAAGAGCAGATCACCTCCAAGCCCTCCACATGACGTCGGCCAACACAACACGATTCCATCTCGATCACCGCCGCCGGACTTGGGTCGTCCGTCTCCGCTGCCGCCCGCTCCGGATACTAAGCGGGAGCGTGCCACCAAGAACGCTCCGCCGATGATTCCTAAGCGACGGAGCCCCCCAAAGCGCAAACGGTCGCCCCTCCCAAAGGTACGTCATGCTAATCTTCCTATCAGACCTTATGATCATACCCCCGAGGAAAACGCCAGGATAGCAAAGGAACATCATGATGCGCAGATGAAAAAGAAGGAACTCGAGCCCCGCCCGGAATACACCGAGAAGCAAATAGCATGGGCAAAAGACTTCATGACCCTTCCATCACAGTATGACTTACACCATAAGCCTGATGACTATACACGCACATTGCAGAAGGAAGTGAAAAAGAGCAGATCACGTGCAAGTGCAAGTGGGAGCAAATCAAGTTCAACTACAAAGAAGAAAAAATCAGACGTTCCTCAGCTTGGACAACAGGCCAAACAGTCGATCCCACCCCTCAAGGTGTTAACCGAGAATGTTCCCCCTCCGGTGCAGGGGCTAGCTTTTGAAATAGCAAAGGAGTTGGCGGCTGAATGTGGTGTCTCGGTTGAAGATTTGCTGGCTTCCCAAGACGACGAGATACCCAAGGCTGTGGTAGCCCCTAAGCCACAGTTTGTCATGGGAGAGCCTTTGGTGAGCAAAGATGATCTCCCAACAAATATGCGTTACTTGCATCGATGGTACTTAAGTGAATCAAAGAATGGGAGAACGATGATCGTGCTGAGTGTCCCACGGGAGTACTACGGCCGCCCCGAAACAAATCCATATCGACTTTGATGAACTCTTCCAGATGTACAAAGGCGACGCCCTCGACAAATCGCTTATGAGTTGCTATTGTCTGTAAGTTTTTCAATTCGTTGTCTACATATAACTTGTTTAGTTATTTCAATTCATTGTCTATATATAACTTGTACTCTATTATGCAGAATGAAGATTCTGGATTGTAAAAGTAAGAACATCCTAAATATTGGGTTTATTGACCCAGATAAAATACATATAGTGACGCTAACTGATAAACCCAAGGAGACGGAGGAAAACCTTCTAAGGTTTCTAACAGATCAAAATTTCTGTGACCACATACTGTTTCCATACAACTTCAGGTGAGGGTCTTTACTCTGTTGTGTCCATTCACTTATAAGTGTAATTGATAAGTTACTGACACACACACACACACACATATATATATATACATGTGCAGCTTCCATTGGATTCTGTTGGTCATTCAAATTGATAAGGGAAGAGTTGATGCCTTCGACCCATTATCGAGACCCTTGGAACAGTTCCAAAGCCTGTAGGACATGCTCCAAGGGTAATTTCAATCATTCTTGCGCTCTATCGGTCTCTTTCGATGATTTTCTGGTATATTAATTAATGAAAAACTTAGCAAATTATTATCCTTGTCGGGCAGGGTTTGGAAGCGGTTCAAGTGCGTGACTCCCGGTAACTTTCCTAAGAAGCTGACCTTTAGAGCGGCTCAGGTAAGTAGTAGTATGATATACTTCTATTTTCAATACATTTATGATGCTAGATTATTATTTTGATTACATATATTCTATTCTCGTAAAGTGCGACCAGCAGCCACGGGGAACACATCTATGCGGATACTATGTTTGCGAGACCATTCGCACGTTTACCTCTGAGCACAAGGATCACAGATTCGACGTAAGCAATGAACATTCACACCTCTATTTTTACCCGTCATTCTTTGTTATCATGATTGATATTCATATTCATCTCCTCTTCTTATATAGTACACGACCATGACGACGAAGGTCCTACCAGAGCAACGCGCGATTGCTGTTGCAGAGGAGCTTGCGACCTTTCTGAGGACGGAAGCTATAGATGACAAAGGACGATTTAGTGTAGCTAGGGGCCATTACTGATGTTCGTCCATGTAATCGAATAGACGGGCTCTAGTCCCGATAATTCAGATCTCCATATAATTGTATATATATGCTCGCTTGTAAGATAAGTTAATCTTATATATATATGCATAATTATTTCTATTTAAATTATACGAAAACTAATTCCCGAACACCAAACGAGGCATCACGTTAATCTCCTGAACACCTAAACCCTAAAACCCTAAAACCCAAAAATAATTTCATTCAAAAAAAACCCAAAAATAAGCAAAATCTGAAACTCTTTAGTCCCGGCCCGTGGAACGAACCGGGACTAAAGGTCCTGCCCCTAGGACGTTACGAGGCGCCCACGTAGAGCACCTTTAGCCCCGGCTTGTAACAGGGCCGGGACTAAAGGTTAGGCCTTTAGTCCCGGTTGGTGAACCGGGACTAAAGCCCCTTACGGGCCGGGGCTAAAGGCCCCGTCCCCACTAGTGCTCATTACCTTAGAATTTAGCATGTTGGATGTATTGTGATCACGTGAACATCGTGACCATCATCAATGAGGGTGGGAGAGAAAGTTAAGTGACAACATGATGAGCCACCATGTTAAAAGAGCGGATGTTCATATATGGGGATATTGAATCAATCCTAAAAAACGCTTATATAGCTATAGCACATAATATTTTTTGTCTCCGTTGCAACGCACGGGCATATTTGCTAGTATTACTTAAATGGTACAACCACAGTCAATAATGAAACGATGATGTTGATAGGCTGTATATTAAGATAATTAGTTAGTGATGATGAACTTTTTAGGTATATAGAATGTGACGAACACATTTTTTTTCAAATACGGTATTTTTTTAACATATGCCATGAACATTTCTGAAAAAAGCGATGAACAATTTTGTAATATAAGATGAATCTTTAATAAAGTATGATGAACATTTCCAAATATGAAGTCAGTGATTTTTCATATACGCAGTCATTTTTTTAAATACTCGTAACACCTTAAATACTTGATGATCATGTTAACAGAAATGCATTTGAGAAAATACATGAACAAATTTGTAAAATACTTTGAGACTTTTTTAAAAAGTACATGAGTATGTTTAATAAAATTTGATAAAATTACTTGTATATTTTAGCAAAACAAAGTAAGATTATTTTAAAAAAAGAAACAAGAAAATTAAAACATTTTTTGATAATCCTGGAAAGCCTTATTAACCATTGTTTAAGAATTCGTCCGATTAATAGGCCAGTTAATCGCTACTCGTTGGATGACTGGATCGAATAACATCTGTTCATCGTGTTAACTTGTGAGACCGATTAATCGGTTGTTAGGCCAATCAATTGGTGTCGGTTCATTAACTTGTTGGCAAACAAAGCCAATTTCCCCCCATAACCCCTCCCATCCCACTCTTGCTCCTCAATAACTCAAGTTCGACCAAACAGTAGCACATTCTGATATAGTACATAACTGTGAGCATGAGAGTATGATATAATACATAAAAATTAGATATATGTTGGCAAATTTCTATTAAATCTACCGACTAATGGTCGACCAGTTAATTCAATTAATAAGCCGATTCATCGATTAATCGCTACTCCCAAGCCGGACGAGCAACTACCTGTTACCAATTTGTTAAACAATGTTATTAACCCGTCACAATGTTTATGAAGACAAATGAAGTATATTCCGAATGGCGTAACCAAACATGACCATCCGAAAGAGAGAGAGAGAGAGCATACTTTGCTAAATCGTGAGCTATAAAGTTTGAACTCTTAAATTTATGAACTATCTTAAAAAAGGAAAACTTAATGAACAATCTACAATCTCTCGAATCACCGTACATAACATGTAGTGTTCTCCTTCTTTATGTCATCTACCACCGTCTTGCAATCTGCTGCAAGCTGAATGCGGTGCACATATAAGTCATCCCAAAGTGATAAAGCTCCCTTTATAGCCAGCACTTCAAAGGTCCGGTATCCATAATGTGCTTGAGAAAAGTAAAACAAATGCACGAAAAGATGACCCCCCTGCTATTTTGGGCCCGGCCCAGGTAGGGCGCGCTGCAGGCGACGTAACGTTAGCACTTGCAACGAGCTTGGGACTTTTTTTACTCAAGAGGGTGTCATAAAAGTTTCTAAAAAAAGAGGGTGTCAATAAAAGAAATTAATGCTTGGGCGACTTCTTTTAATTATTGTAGTTTTACTCATGAACTTAGAAGTTCGAATTTTGAAGCAGATAAATTGGGTAGGTATGATGCGAAATCACTATTTAAGAAGTACACTTTTTAAAGATCATTATCATCCTTCAGGTTGTCACAAGTGACGCATTGCATGCGTTTTCCTTTTTTTTCATAGATTCGTATTTTAATAATATTTTATCTCCGTGCGTCCAAATCTTGAACCGTTTTCACCGTTAGGTTTCTTCAAAACTAGATTCCATATTGATAGATTTTAACGATTTTTTTCACAAAAACCAGACAAAAAAACCATGCTTCTCGCGATAGGAAAAAAACAGAAAACGTGTTTTTTCGTGTTTTTTCGAGAGGTACGGACATGCCTCTCACCAAGACAAAACTGTGTCTCTCGCAAAAAAAACAGAAAGCCATTTTTTTGTCCTTTCCGAGAGGCACGGCCATGCCTCTCGCGAAGACAAAACCGTGGCTCTCGCCGAAGCCAAACCGTGCCTCTCGCAAAACAAAAACAGAAGACACATTTTTTTTGTTTCCGAAAGGCATGCCCGTGTCTCTCGTGAGGACAAAATTGTGCTTCTCGCGAAAGCAAAACCATGTCTCTCATAAAAAAACAAAAAATGTGTTTTCTCGTGAAAAAAATGAATTTTGTTTCGTCAAAAAGCTAAGAAAGACCGATGAAAAATTGAAACACAAAAAAAAACAGAAAAAAACTACTCTAAAAACTAAAAACGCGTGCAGAAAAAAATAATCGAAAGAAGCGCTCAGATCACGACACATGGGGGCGGCTGAGAACGCGCTAAATCGCGGCGCGTAGGAGTGTTCGCTAGGAGGCTACCAAACGAGCGCTCGCTAACTAGTTGCTCTCGGTATGGTGTGTTATTAAATACGGAACGAGTGTGCTAAAAATCAGTAGACCCAGACAAGTCTTAGTCAATACTATAATCCGTTGATTTTGCATTGAGATTCGTGTAAATATTTTTTCTTATTTTTTTTCCTTCTTGTATATTATGAATCATTACCTAATAATAAAGATGATATTGCTTCCGTCGGAAGACCCGCTGCTGCCATTTTTTTAAAAAGCCCATGTCTTTTAGGTAATTGAACCCGCAGTCCACCCACCCCGTGAAAACGATTCATTAGGGTATTCCTCCCCCAACCTCCCCTCTGCGCCGCCACACGCGAGAGATGTCCCGGCCCGACCACCAAAAACCGGCCGCCGCTGCCGACGGCCACACCGGCAAGCCCCCTCGGCCCGCCTTCCTCCACTTTCCACTATGTTTCCCTCCTTTTCTCTCTGTCTTCAGCACATCAGCGACGACCCAAGATCGCTCCAATCCATGGCCCTCTCCTTCCGCCCAGCTTGGGTCCTTCGCTGGTCACTGCCACCCAGATGTGCCCCCGCCACGCTACTTCTGAGCCATCCTTGTACGCATCTTCCCACCACCCGGCCAGCCGCGCACCTCTGCTTTTACTAGGCGCGAACCACGAGCATCACCTGTTTGGTGTTGTGCCTATGAGCGTGTTGGAGAAAACCCTGTACAAAGGGTGGAGAAGATTGATGGGAGAGGAATACGATGGCTACATCGAGCGTGTGTACTCCAGCTGTTGGATTTATCACATATGCCCCACCAATTTGGCTTGTTCTGCAATGTTAGATTTAAGAAAAAAGTGATTTCTATGTTCTACTACAGATCACCAGACTCTGCGTTGTAGGGAACGGAACAGAACCAACTGGTGTGCATCTCCTTCAATGGCACCCTGCAGCAAGCTTGCTTTCTCTACATCTACCAATCAACTACCATGCAGCAAGTTCAGTTTGATGTTAAGAGGAGCGGAACATAACCAACTGGTGTGCATCTCCTTCAATGGCACCCTGCAGCAAGCTTGCTTTCTCTGCATCTACCAATCAACTACCATGCAACAAGTTCAGTTTGATGTTAAGAGGAGGCGTTACAAATATTTTTAATGGCACCCCATGTTAGCCAATGGATTTTGTTTATGTTTCTGGTGAAGATGATTCGGATGAAGTAATGTTTGTTTCTTATGAATAAACGAAACTATGAATTTCAAATTACTTGCATGGTATATCTAATTGTAATGTGAGAATAGTTAAAGAGGGAAAGACTTGATGACACATATGCCCTTTGTATGGCTGGTAATTCCCGGACATACGCAGTTTGATTCCATATGGAGTCAATGACGTTTCATGGTATATCTAATTGTAATTGTCATTGATAGCCATACAATTCCCGGACATACGCAGTTTGATTCCATATGGAGTCAATGACGTTTGCTTGGTGAAGTTGTATTTAACAAAGAAGATACTCCCTCCGATACAAAGGTTATACTAAATCAGCAATAATTAAGATACCCCATGTCGTGAGCTCAAGTTACGATCCACAAACGATTCATCTTTTCTCCCAAGAGCGACCATTATCCCACGACACAGTTTCTCCACTCGACCAACCATGATTCATAGGGAGTGGTGTTCGCGACCCAGAGGCTTTTAACCAAGCGTTGCTTGCGAAGCAAGCTTGGAGGCTACTTTAGGTACCCTCTTCTTTATGCGCAAGGGTACTTAAAGCAAGGTACTTCCCTGAGAGCTCAATTCTGAATGCTACTTGCCCTGGAGGAGGATCATTCACCTTCAGGAGTATAATACATGGCCGTAATCTGTTGTTGGATGGACTAATATGGAGGATAGGAGATGGAAGTAAAATCAGAATCCACCATGATAACTGGATCCCAAGGAAAGGGAGTTTGACGCCACTAGGCCAGACTTACATCCCAAGGGATTAACAGGGTATGTGATTTATTGAACTCTCATGGATCTGCATGGGATTCACGCAAGATTCATGAAATGTTTCCGCCGGATGAAGCACATGAAATCATGCAGATTCAAATTGGGGGGCCGGCTGTGGAAGATTACCAAGCTTGGAATTATGCAAAAAATGGCATCTTTTCGGTGAGGTCGGCATATCATTTAAGGATGTCACGAAAAAGACTTAAATCTGGGCAGGCGGAGTCCTCATCAACGTTGGCAAGGCATAAGGCATGGCTCGGTTTATGGGAAGCGGTCGCTCCTGGTAAGGTAAAAACTCACATGTGGAGACTAATCAGGAATGGGTTAGCGGTTGGTTCAGAGCTTCATAGGAGGAGAATTAAGGCTGGGGTTTTCTGCATTGTATGTGGTCGAGAAGAGTCTAACTATCATAGGTTCTGGGGCTGCTGTCATTCAGCTATTTTTTGGAAGATTTTGCACTCGGAAGTGGGAGTTCTGGTGGCGATCCCGCCGGTTACCGCTAGCTCTCAGAGTGATATTTCCAAATGGATGCTATCATGGTTGGAGGATGCTTCAGAAGATGAGAAGGCGATTATGATGCAGGGGGTCTATGGTTTGTGGCTGGCTAGAAATAATGCAAGAGATGGAAGAAGAATTGATGAAACTGAATGCATTGTACGTGCGGTGATGAAACAGGTGGAAGACTGGCAAGTCACGCATGGACGCGAAAGTAGGGATGCAAGAGTCCCTCCTGTGCAACGCTGGGAGGCACCCGACTCTCGTTGGATTAAGGCTAATGTTGATGGTGCAACTTCAAAATTAGGAGAGAAGGGTGGAGCTGGGGTTGTGTTCAGAAATCATGAGGGGGGTGTTCTGGGAGGAGCGTGCCACTATTTTCCTCAGGGTAAAGATGCATCAACAATGGAATTACAAGCATGTCGACGGGCAGCGCAGCTCGCAGCTGAGGTGAATGCTAGTAAACTTCATATTGAGATGGATATCAAAGATATTGTAAGTAAACTCCCAAGCAAAGACAAAGACTTCTCGGTGCTGGGACCTCTAATTCAGGAAGTGAAAATGCTATTGGAGACGCGACAGCAATGGAAGGTGAGCTGGGTGCGAAGATCGGCAAATAATGCAACACATTTGCTAGCTGAGGAAGGTGTTTTGTCTAGTTTATGTAAGGTGTGGTTGTATGAACCTCCAGAATGTATTGTGCATACTCTTTCGACAGAGATCCCTGCCTTTTATGAATAAATAGGAAATAGGAGTTGGTTCCAAAAAAAAAACTAATCGATTATTGTGGAAAAGCAGTTGCAACGAGCGAAATATGGGGGGGGGGGGGATCAGTCTAACGAGCGAAATATAGATGTGCCCGTTTGTGTGGCAAAATCACGCAATCAGGGTCAATTTAGATTTGTCGCACCAAAGCTATATGTCTCGCCTACAGGGCGATATTATTGGGCGGCCCTAAAACTGTAGATGACCTCGTATTTTCCTTTTATTTTTGTATTACTTTTTGAAACTATTCCCTTTATTTTTATTGACTTTTCACTGTTATAATAGGGCCTTCTTTAGTTTTTCTAATTATTTCTTCGAGAATTTATTTTTGGTTTCCTTTGTTCCTATATTTGGTTTTTCAAAAAAATATCTATACATGTCTAAGTTTGTCATAAATATTGTATATTTTCAGTATACATTAAGAATATGTTTTTATAAAAAAATAACATTACTAATTTCTTTTTCCACATATATTATATATTT
Organism: Hordeum vulgare subsp. vulgare; assembly: GCF_904849725.1. Lineage (NCBI taxonomy): Eukaryota > Viridiplantae > Streptophyta > Magnoliopsida > Poales > Poaceae > Hordeum > Hordeum vulgare. Next base: position 118,682,882 of record NC_058520.1, read on the forward strand.
TTCATATGCATATTGAACATTTATTGTATACGTTTTAAAATCCCAAATAAATAATGATCATTTTTTATTTCGTATTTTTTTTTGAATACGTGTTAACATTTAGCAGTACATTTTAATTTTATTGTATGATACGAAACATGTTTCTAAACTATGCGAACATTTTTTATATTGGATAATTGTTTTTCCGAAATGTGTAACAAAAAGATATACTTTTTGCGGATTTGCGGGATTTTTGAATATCTTGTAAATGTAACGTACTTTTATTTGAATAGTTCGAAATATATATTTGGAATATTTTGTACTTACATTGTATAACCTTTCCTAAAAATATCACATACTTTTTTTTGAAATGCGTGAACATTTTCAAAATGCCGTATATTCATTTTTCGATGGTACACATGTTTCTAAAAGTTAAGCGATCCTTTTTTCATACTAAATGAACATTTTTTTAAATGTGTGATGAATACGACTATCCAATTCTGAGCCTGGTCTCGGATGCACCTGGTGAACTGTTAATTCATGAAAATACAAGAAAATCTTAGTTTGTTTTGCATGGAAGTTGTTTTGACTACTCGAGGTGCGTGCTAAATTTTAGAGTATTTAGACATCTGAGTAGCTCTCAGGTGCACAAAACAATAAACTTTTCCATAGACCCCACATCCAAAGTATCTTAAATTTGGCATGGACATCTCGCACTCAAGCATCTTTGTCCACGAAATGGAGTTTTTATTTATTTATTATATTTAACGAATTGTTTGTTCAGTCTTGGACTCATCTAAGCGAGAGAGCAAAAATGCCACTACCCAACAAACACTTTTAAAAAATGAAACTTTTTTCCATTAATATGTGTATTTAGTACTTTTCAAAATATAAACTGAAGTAAAAAAAGAACATACACAATATAAGTGCAATGAAATACTTGGTTACTATGTCGGTCCACTTAGAGGTTCTGCTCGTGGTGTGTTCCCGTGTCTCACATAAAACGAGATATAGACTCGCCTGCACCAAAGGCTCGTTTCATAAGAGTGAGAAATTGTTTGACGCCTCAAGGACGATTTGATTAATGTGGCATAGGCGTAGGCCTTGTGGGCATCAAGGCCCTTTCGGCCACGAGGTAGAGGCCAGAAACGAATGCGCCCAATTGGCCGGTCATGCAAGCATGAACGGTGTGTTTGTTGTTCCTCCCTACCAGTTTGTTGATGGTTTGCCTAAAAAACTAGCTTATTGATGGCATGCATTGCCTCGCCGATCTATTTTTACGATAGAGTATGACTTCTACTAATAAAGTGTTGAAAGATGGACATAAAATTTTTGTTAATATTTAGATGATGCAAATAGTTGAAAAGTATTGCGCTACTCATGCTATGTAATAAATCTGGACAAATTATTAGGAACCAATGAAACAATATCTGAAATATTATAACCTTGCGTACAGCCAAATAAAAGCCTAATCAATCACATGGATTGAAAAAAGTCATGGGAACAACGACCCATTAGGACTAGCGGGCCAGGGTCGTCAAACAGAGACATGACAGATATAAATGATCTAAATATGAAACCGGACGACTGAAATCACGGAGGGCATCAAAGAGATTGGTTTAGATGCAGTTTTACTTTCCTAAAAATGACTTCACGAGGTGAGGTGAGTCAAGGGACTATCTTAGGCAACGATTTGGTGTCAAATGGTTGAGGAGCATTGGCTAATAGCATGCACCTTTTGTTCTAGTTACCGAGTCGAGGACCGTCTATCCGATGAGTCTTCGTCATTAATCCTTTTCTAAGATACCATTATTTGGTCATAATCAAAATCCGATGACCGATATTGATTATATGTTTCTTCGCACCTTGCAAACTACGTCGATCAGGGATTATGTCGGCACTTTATCCGATAGTATCGTCGTGTCATAGTTTATGTATGAATATTTTCCATATCCTATGGACTCTACTATGTGTTTCATCGATGGTTTGAAGCTTGCAGTACGCTTGTTAGTTGTGAATCGAAAGCCTAGAGATCTTGACTGCACCTATGAGCTCACACTGTTATAGGAATAAAGATGGGAAGGTTCCCATGTTTCTAGTGCCAATAGGGGTGCACATGCTCTCCCTATGCCATTTTCACTGTGTCCTAAAGATATTGTGATAAGACCCCCATTCAAGTTTATCCATCATTTCCAGTCGAGGACAAATGAATAACACAATGTAACTATAATAAGGCCTAGGGATTATGCTTCATTTGCGGTAAAGTGTGGTTCCCTCGGCACCAATGTAAGCAGTTTGTCAATTGCTTCTGGTGGAAGTACTCATCTACACTGAAGTCCGTAATCTCTGAGACATTCACTCTTAAATCCCAAGGATGGTCGGAGGCTCCTAATTAACTTCAGTCCTTCGGTCATAATAGAACCACAACTTTAGAATTTCCAAGTGAAAAATGTACTGAATCTTCGAGCGTTGCATGCTCAAAACATCACTTAGGGACTTTTATGAAAAACCTTTTGAAAATCCTCGGATTCTCATGATCTAGTCTATTCATCCTTACATATCTCTTCACTAGATCATGCCTCTTTTTTTTCTTGTTCGTGATGCCTAGTCTGTTAGATTAGATAGACCTCCTACTTTTCTCAAGTATCATGATGCCACAGGGGGAGGACAGGCTTAGCATTGTGGTGAAGTACCCCTACTTATGCCAAGAGGTTTTTGGTTCGACGCGCCTCTCTGCATTGCACATTTTGGGGGCAAGGCTTGCCTCATATAATTCTTCCACATACCCCACCTTGTGTGGGAGCTTTTAGCACTAGGTTTGTCCTTTTTTCATCTTGGTGCCAAAGAGGGATAAGGAATTCTAGATCTATATTACCTTCATGAGAGCTCTAGTTTAGGGGGGGCGGGAGCTAGTTCTTTAGAGAGAGTGAGGGGGAATTGTAACCCTTGGGGATTATAACCATGGTTATGATAATTGCAAGACTTGCTCTTTTGAAGATCAATTGTGGTCATCTTAATGTCTAGCAGATTCCATTTTTCTCTTTATATTGTGCTTATATCTCACGTGACTCATGATTATCCTCATCTATCTGTTGCATGTGCATTGATATTCATGCATATGTCTTTCACATGATGCCTTAAAAGGAGAGAATAGTTCTTGTTATTTAATCCTTCTGCAGGTACATATCCCTACATAAGTGATCCGTGTGTGTGTGTTCCCTTAGGGTAATGCCCCTTGTAGTTTATACATGTTTCAGCTGGCAATTACTTTATGTTTCATTGATGGACATCCACTAGGATTCCTGTCATATAGAAGTGTTTGTCATATATTAAAATGATTGTGCATTGTATTCCAAAAGAAAAATTTTAATAATGCACAAATTTAGAACAACTCTTTTATATCATATCATATGTTCCTCAAAGCATCGCGGTCTTCATGATTATACTTTATGTAAAGCTTTGTTTTCATCAATTACCAAAAGGGGGAGATGTGGAAGTGCATCCTAGTTCCCTAGGTGAATTTTAGTAATTAATATAACATATCTCAAAGGACTAATGCTTATAAAGTCTATTTCAGATTGAGTCCCAAAATATACAACAAGGGAAATGAATAATGACCCCAATTATTTCATCGACAAGTGTTGTCTAAGCTCGGGAGTTCGTTCTTAGTTTTAGTGTCCATTGAGTACATAGGTATGTATATACTATAAGAGGATTGAGTTGCTAAGCTTAGTTTCTTTTTGTGTGCTTTTAAAGATCAAACTCCAAAGCTCTAAAAAGATTCCTTCATTTTTCCACTATCTCTTTGCATTTAGTATATTTGGAGCCTCCAACCATTTTCCCTTCGGATACTCTGAAGCACTTCCATAGATATCCCTACAGATCAAGTTTCTCATTCCTCTTGTACTGCTCGAACATTCTGAAGCTTCTTCGATCGGAATTTTGAAACGACTTCTAGAAGTGAGCACGTAGGTGAGTCGTTGGTTGGTTGATGCCTTAGAAGTACTTCTGGTTGGATTCTCCGAGCAATTTGAAAGTTGCCACCTTTAGCTTTGTTTGATCATTATTTACTAAACCTGAAGAACTTCTGAGATTTTCTGAAAAGTGTGTAATGATATGACTTTTTTGTCCACCCTCTATATATCCCCATCCGTGCCATTAATTCACTCAAAGCAACAACAAACATTCAAATCATATTTTGTGAGAAAGAACTTCACCTTCTTGTGCTGAGTTTAAAGGGCTTTCTTCACCAACACCCAACCTAGATTCAAGCTCTAATCTCCATCCTTGCTTTCCACTCGTACCTCTTCAATCAACAACCATATCTTAAGAGGTGTTGAGAGTGGAGGAGATTATATTTGAAACCCCAAGAGCAAAATATTCATCACTAAACAATCACAATGTAGTGAATTATTTTTTGTTCTTCACCACTAAATAAGTGCAGAGGAGATTGTGGTTCTTCACCATGCTTTATATCCTGCAGCATATTTTTTTTGACCGGTCATCAGGGGGGGATCCCCACCTGAATATTTTGCACAAAAAGTTGTCAAAGCCAAAAGTTTATAAGTGAAACCAGATCGAAAACCTACACAAGTTGACCCCGTTTATGAGGGAAACCAGGCCAAAAACCATGCAAGTAAGAAGGTTATAGAAGATGAGAAAAAATGCCATCCATGAGAAGTCATGACCTAGCTAGCAGGTAGAAATACCAACACCACCAGAGACACATATAGATGTGGGGTTCTGTCGAGGGACCACAATACCAAGACTCTGCAAACAACCTAGCGCACCAAACCGGCATGCGTACCGAGCTCCTCGGCACAACAAATGATCAACCATAATCAACAAGTGCCAAACCTGAACACAAACCTTGACTAGGAGATCTGCCACGCGCGATCGAAATGATTACCAGGTTGGGAGGCATGATTGCGCGAGACAACACCAAAAGCCCGAAGCTCGTTGCAGCACAACGGCAACCATGGGAGGGTCTTGAGCATGTCCAACAAAGGACGGATATCACACGAAGGACATGCGAAGAGAAGCACATGAAGAAGAAAATGCACCACTGTCTTCCCCAAGCTGGCCGCACCACCACCACCAAACACACCACACTGAACCATTCGCACCAATGGGAGCAGTCATTTGGGCCACCAAGATGACCCCTTCAAGGAGGTAGTGTTGTCGAAGACACAACACCATCATCCGATCCGGCAAGCCCGATCTTAGGTTTTCACCCGGTGGCCACAAAACAAAGTACCGTCGGTGCTGGAGGTCCACAACTACACCTCCTGCGAAGAAGACGGCGTCCATAGACGTTGTTGCCATCAACATCAACATAATCGATGCAAGGTTCCCACTTGGAGTTTGAGCACATCCCTACAGCAAGACGGCTTGTACCACGCAAAAGCAGATCCATGGGGAACAACTCGAAGACCACACCTCCAAGAAGGTATACGACACCCAAGAGTGATGTCGTTGTGGTTGTCTCACACGATAGTTGAGCAAGTATTTCTCCCAGAGCACCGCCGCAAGGAACCGATTCAAACCACCACATGCCAGATCCGGCCGGATCCGACCCACACACGCCGAGCCTACCAGATCCAAGCAATTTAGGGAAACACCACACCGCAACCCCTCCCACACTCCTACAAACGCTGAGGCAGAGCGTCCACCATAGGTAGCAGCACCGTGCGAAGATCACCGGTGGCCAACCCTGACCCCATCCAGCCGCAACCTTCTCACGGATAGAGGTTGGCCCTAGCCAACCACAACCGCACCAAGGGGGAGATGTCGTACCTTCAGATATGATGAATGAGAAGGCCTCCCGTCGCGGCTAGCAACCACGTGGGCCTCGTCGCATGAGCGGCCAAGGGTCCTGGCCACCAGCACCAGTGACGACATCCTCCCATCAAAGATGTCGTCGTCTTGCCACCCGGGGTCACCGCCCCGATGACCGCTGCCCTCCGCGTGAGAAACGGAGCGGCAAGATCCCCGTCGCCACCGTCACCGGTGGCCACGCGGGCTTGCCCCTCGACCTCCTCGAGTGGTGGCAAGGTAGAGAGTGGGCGGAATAGGTGGCGGTCGCCCGAGCGGACGACGTGGGGCCTGCTATCCCAGCCTCGCCTAGTTTTAGATGTTGATCCTATCCTGCGACATATAAGAGCAACTCCAACGTGTTGACCCATTTCGTCTGCGCATGTCCGTTTGGGTAGCGGCGGACAGAAAAGTCGGTCCAACACGCCGACCCAAACGGACGTGCATCCGCTTTTCGTCTGCATGCCAACCCATTCCCGTCCCATTTTTAGCCCAACTTGGGTCGACGCGAACATGAGACGGACGCATGTGGCGCATGCTGTTGGAAATATGCCCTAGAGGCAATAATAAATTAGTTATTATTATATTTCCTTGTTCGTGATAATCATTTATTGTCATGCTAGAATTGTATTGGTTGGAAACTCAAATGCATGTGTGAATACATAGACAACACACTGTCCCTAGTAAGTCTCTAATGGACTAGCTCGTTGATCAAAGATGGTCAAGGTTTCCTGGAAATAGAAAAGAATTGTCATTTGATAACGGGATCACATCATTAGGAGAATGATGTGATGGACAAGATCCTAACTATGAACGTAGCATGTGATCGTGTCAGTTTATTGCTACTTTTTTCTGCATGTCAAGTATCAGTTTCTATAACCATGAGATCATGCAGCTCCTGGGCACCGGAGGAATGCCTTGTGTATATCAAACGTCACAATGTAAATGGGTGACTGTAAAGGTGCTCTAGAGGTATCTCTGAAGGTGTCTGTTGGGTTGGCATGAATCGAGACTGGGATTTGTCACTCTCTATGACAAAAAGGTATCTCTGGGCCCACTCGGTAATACAACATCACAAGAAGCTTGCAAGCAATGTGAGTAAAGAGTTAGTCGTATGATCTTCTATTATAGAACGAGTAAAGAGACTTGCCGATAAAGAGATTCGACTAGGTATGGAGATACCGACGATCGAATCTCGGGCAAGTAACATACCAATGGACAAAGGGAATACAATACGGGATTAATGGAATCCTTCACATCGAGGTTCGACCGGTAAAGATCTTCATAGAATATGTAGGAACCAATATGGGCATTCAGGTCCAGCTATTGGTTATTGACCGGAGAGTGTCTCGATCATGTCTGCAGAGTTCTCGAACCCGCAGGGTCTGCACACTTAAGGTGCGGTAATGATGTAAGTATTGTTGAGTTTTTATGTTGGTGACAGAAGTTTTTTTGGAGTTCCTGATGAGATCACGGACATGACGAGGAGCTCCGAAATAGTCCAGAGGTAAAGATTGATATATGGGATAATAGTGTTTGGTCTCTGGAAGGGTTTCGGAATTCACCGGAAGGGGTTTCAGTTGTTTCCCGAAATGTTCGGGTACGAGAACACTTTATTTGGGCCAAGTGGGAAATCCCATGAGGCTTTAGGAAGGTGCAAAAGGATTTTTACGAAGGCTAGGGGCCAGATGCCATGGACCCTTGCATCTGGGGCTAGAAGCCAAGGACCCTGCCATCTGGTCCTGGAGTCCGAGGAGGACTCTTGCCTTGCGTGCCAAACAGACTTTGAGGAGGCTCTTTCTTCAAGAAACGACCCGACGGATCAACATATAAATAGAGGGGCAGGGATGACACCCGCGACACATCAATATTTACCCAAGCCGTGTGCGAGCAACCCCTCCCCTCTAGTTCATCCTCCATCATAGTTTTCATTGTGCTTCGCGAAGCCCTACGGAGATTGTTCTTCACCACCACCATCACCACGGCCTCGTGCTGCCGGAACTCATCTACTACTTCGCTCTCTTGTTGGATCAAGAAGGCGAGGACGTCATCGAGCCATACGTGTGCTGAATGCGGAGGTGTCGTCCGTTCGGCGCTAGATCGGGATGGATCGTGATGGGATCACAGGACGGATTTCGATTTGGATTGCGAAGACGTTCGGCTACATCAACCGCGTTATCTATGCTTTCGCTTAGAGATCTACAAGGGTATGTAGATGCTCTCCCCCTCTCGTAGATGTTAGTCTCCATAGATTGATCTTGGTGAGCATAGGAATTTTTTGGTTTCCCATGCGACCTTCCCCAACACTGGCATCATGAGCTAGGTCTATGCGTAGATAACATCCACGAGTAGAACACAAAAGAGTTTGTGGGTGTTGATGTTCAAATTGCTTACTTCCTTAGTCTTATTTTGATTCAACGGTATTGTGGGATGAAGCAGCCCGAACCAACATTACTCGTCCATGTACAAGATACCGGTTCCATCGACTGACATGCAACTTGTTGCATAAAGATGGCTGGCGGGTGTCTGTCTCTCCCACTTTACTTGAATTGGATCCGATAGAGGCGGTCCTTATAGAAGGTTAAATAGCAACTTGCATATCACCGTTGTGGTTTTGCGTAGGTAAGAAGCGTTCTTGCTAGATACCCATAGCAGCCACGTAAAAATGCAACAACAAATTAGAGGACATCTAACTTTTTTTTGCAGGGTATGTTGTGATATGATATGGCCAAAGACATGATGATATATATTTGTTGTATGAGATGATCATGTTGTAATAGTTAATATCGACTTGTATGTCAATGCTACGGCAACCGGCAGGAGCCATAGGGTTGTCTTTAATTATTGTATGACCTGCGTGTCAATGATTAAGCGCTATGTAATGCTTTACTTTATCGCTAAATGGTAGAAATAGTAGTACAAGCATGGTTGATGGAAACACGGTGTTGGATATCATGATGTTGGAGATCATGGTGTAGTGCCGGTGACGATGGAGATCATGCCGGTGCTTTGAATATGGAGATCAAAAAGCACAAGTTCATGGCCATATCATGTCACTTATGATTTGCATGTGATATTAATCCTATTTATGCACCTTGTTTATCTTAGGATGACGGTAGCATTATAAGGTGACCCCTCACTAAAATTTCAAGATAAAATTGTGTTCTCCCCGAGTGTGCACCGTTGCGACAGTTCGTCGTTTCGAGATACCACGTGATGACCGGGTGTGATAGACTCTACGTTCACATACAATGGGTGCAAGACAGTTTTGCACACGTGGAACGCTCGGGTTAAACTTGACGAGCCTAGCATGTACAGACATGGCCTCGGAACACATGAGACCGAAAGGTCGAACATGAGTCATATAGTAGATATGATCAACATAGAGATGTTCACCATTGAAGCCACCTCGTCTCACGTGATGATCGGACATGGGTTGGTGAATTTGGACCATGTACCACTTGAATGACCAGAGGGATGTCAATTTGAGTGGGAGTTCTTAAGTAATATGATTAATTAAACTCATTATCATGAACATAGTCAAAAATGTCTTTGCAAATTATGTTGTAGATGATTAGCTTGTGCTATAGCTCCCTTGTTTTTGATGTGTTCCTATAGAAAACTAAGTTGAAAGATGATGGTAGAAATTATGCGGACTCGGTCCGTAAATTGAGGATTGTCCTCATTGCTGCGCAAAAGGCATATGTCCTTAATGCACCGCTCAGTGAGCTACACTAAGCGTCGTTTGTAGATGTTGCGAACATCTGACATACACGTTTTGATGACTACATGATAGTTCAGTGCGTCTTGCTTTACGACTTAGAATTGAGGCGCCTAAGACGTTTTTGAACATCATGAAACATATAAGATGTTCCAAGAGCTGAAACTAGGATTTCAAGATCATGCCCGTGTTGAGAGGTATAAGACCTTCAACAAGATTCTTTGCCAACAAAGTAAAGGAGAAAAGCTCAATCGTTGAGCACGTGCTCGTATTGTCTGGGTGCTACAATCACTTGAATCGAGTGTGAGTTGTTCTTCCAGATGAGATAGTTATTGACATAGTTTTCCAAAGTCACTACCACCAAGCTACTGAGCTTCATGATGAACTATAGTATTCCAGGGATGGAGAATATGATACCTGAGCTATTCACGATGTTTGACACCGTGAAGGTAGAAATCAAGAAGGAGCATCAAGTGTTGATGGTTAGTAAAACCACTAGTTTCAAGACGGGCAAAGGGGATGAAGGGAAACTTTGAGAATGACAAGTCAGTTGTCACTCCAATGAAGAAACCCAAGGTTGAACCCAAACCTGAGACTAAGTGCTTCTATGATGAGGGGAATGATCACTGAGGCAGAACTGCCCTAGACACTTGGTAGATAAGAACGCTGGCAATGTCAACATAAGTATATTAGATATACATGTTATTGATGTGTACTTCACTAGTACTCCTAGCAGCACATGGGTATTAGATATCAGTTCAGTTGCTAAATGTTAGTAACTCGAAATAAAAGCTACGGAATAAACTGAGACTAGTTAAAGGCGAGGTGACGATGTGTGTTGGAAGTGTTCCCAAGGTTGATGTGATCACCATCGCACGCTCCCTTTACCTTCGGGTTAGTGTTGAACCTAAATGTTGTTTGGTGTTTGCGTTGAGCATGAACATGATTGGATCGTGTTTATTGCAATACGATTATTCATTTAAAAAGAGAATAATGGTTACTCTGTTTACTTGAATAATACCTTCAATGGCCATGTGATAACCCACAAGTATAGGGGATGGCAATAGTTTTGGAGGGTAGAGTATTCAAGCCAAATTTATTGATTCGACACAAGGGGAGCCAAACAATATTCTCGAGTATTAGCAGCTGAGTTGTCAATTCAACCACACCTGAAAGACTTAATATCTGTAGCAAAGGATTTAGTATCAAAGTAGTAAGGAAGTAACGGTAACGGCAGGGGCGGAGCGAGAAAATTTGGTCAATGGGTTCACTCATTAGCTCATTGTCAGGATTTGGTATGAAATAATATGTAAAATCTAATTTTTAACTATATTAGGACAAGAGTCTTTTCGAGAAAATCTTACAACAAGGGTACAACACTCAAAGGCAGTGCAACAAACAAAATATGATGTCGATTATCATATATATTGATTAAATTTAAAGCTGAAGAGTGCAAGACATACCAATTGGATGAAATTATTAACATTGTAGTACCAAAATAACTTCATAGCTTCATGTGCCGCTTTTCATCTTGCTGAAAACATTGCAAAAAATGACGAGTGAGTTTGACAAATTCAGAGTAAGTACCATTAAGCGAAAGAAGCATATAAAATCACTCACATTTTAGTGTGTACCCTTTCGATATTTCATTGTCAGGAGAAGATCAAACACATCATATGTCAGATCATTTAAAGTAATTTATCGCTCAGTTGAAAGCTTTGGGAGATTATTTGCAGCAGTGGCATTCGATGTACTGCTTACATCTAACAGATGGCCTAGAAGTGCCAGCATCGTTATCAGAATGAGGTGATTGATTTATTTTTGAGAGATACTATTGCATATCATAGTATAAACCAATCAACATACATGGGAAATTAATCAAAAAACTAGGGTACAGGATAATACCACACAAAAGGATGACTCGTGATCTGATTACGTTTAGATTGGACTTCAATTGACAGCGACTGTCGACGACTGACTCACTGTTCTCGGCTTGCTGCCCGAAGCTGCCGATCTGGAGCCACGATGGGGGAACATGGAGATGAGACACCGATGGGTTCGAGTGTGCATTTGTATTGGGTTCATGCAAGTGAATATGTGTATACATGTATGTGACGTGCAAAGATCGGTGGGTTCATGTGAACCCAACGCCTATACGCTGGCTTTGCCACTTGGTAATGGTGATAAATGTAACAATAGCAGTTTTGTAGTGATCGTAACAATAGCAATGGAAAAGTAACTGAGCAAAGACCAATATGTGGAAAGCTCGTAGGCCATGGATCAGTGATGGATAATTATGTCGGATGGCATTCATCATGCAACAGCCATAACATAGGGTGATACAGAACTAGCTCCAATTCATCAATGTAATGTAGGCATGTATTCCATATATAGTCATACATGCTTATGGAAAATAACTTGCATGACATATTTTGTCCTACCCTCCCATGGCAGCAGGTTCCTAATGGAAACTAAGGGACATTAAGGCCTGATGTCTACGCATGCTTCTATTCTTGTAGACTATGTTGGGCCTCCAAGCGCAGAGGTTTGTAGGACAGCAACAATTTCTCTCAAGTGGATGACCAAAGGTTTATCAAATTCAGGGAAGTAGAGGTTGAAGATGGTCTCTCTCAGGAAACCCTGCAATTAAGAAACAGGAAGTCTCTTGTGTCCCCAACACACCTAATGCAATGGTAAATTGTATAGGTGCACTAGTTCAGCGAGGAGATGGTAAAATATGGGTGATAGGTGTGGCAAAGCAAGGTAATAAAAATTTGTAATAAAAATTAAAGCAAGGTAGCAAGTGACAAAAGTGAGCATAAACGGTGTAACAATGGTGAGAAACAAGGCCTAGGCTTCATACTTTCACTAGTGGCAACTCCCAACAACATTAACAAAGCCTAATCACATGATATTTTCACTAAAACATGCAATGGTGACGTACTCGGAGGTCATTCCTTTGTGATCAAGAGAGGACGAGAATTATGTAGGGCTACAAAAGCACACCTCAGAGTTCGTAGTTCTCATCTATGGATTTCCCAATGTCACCGCGGCCATCCAAAGAGAGTACCACAATCACCACAACGTATCTCAAGGATAGTCAAAGACAAGCACCAAGAGACTATCAATCTTCAATCAATTCACAAAAGAGGAAATCACTCATGAAAATATTCTTCTAATCCATGTCCAATAGACAACTGTCACCATGGTATCGGGGATTATACTAGATAAGATCAAGTGAGTACATCAATTCAATACATAGAAGAAGGGGAAACATCATGGGATCACCCTAGATTAACATAGTCTATGATCACAATCAAGATCACATCATGGGAGAGAGAGTTAACCACATAGCTACTGTAGAAGACCTCAGCCCCGAGGAGGAACTACTCCCTCTTCATGGAGGGAGGAAGCAACGTCGATGGAGATGAATCCGGGGTCACTTCCCCGTCCCGGCAGGGTTCCGACACAAGAATTATGGTCCCCCGAAACTTGTTGGTGATGGCGGCGGAGATCGGAATTGCTTGTGGAGAAAACGGTTCCCGAATCAGGGTTTCCTCCATGGTGTAAAAATAGGAGCGAAGGTAGGGCACTAGAGGGGGTGTGCCCCACCCAGACGACCTCACCGCGCGGCCAGGAGGCAGACCGCGCCACCAGGGCGCCTGGAGGCCCGGTGGCCCCCCTCTGGCCCTCCTTAGGCCGTCTGGAGTCTTCTGAAATGCTGATTTTTATATATTTTTTGTGAAATTTTTCGGGCACTGTAAATATGGGTATAAACCTACAATTCACAGACATCAGCAGACAGAAACTGGCACTGGGTGCATTGATTTAGTAGGTTAGTCCAAATATGTTGAAAAAGGTATGAAAGTGTACAAAACACATAGCAATATCACCCAAAACTTGCATGGAGCAAGCAGAAATTATAGATACCTTTGGGACGTATCAACATCCCCAAGCTTAATTCCTGCTCGTCCTCAAGTAGGTAAATGATAATACAAATAATTTCTGTGGTGACATGCTAACACACATATAAGAAATTCAAAGTAAAGCAAGTACGATATGTAATTAAAGTCAAGACAATAACAAGCAAGAGTCTATATCTAGTATTGAAACTAGCAAAGTAAGAACATAAAGGTGCAAGAGCTCTCGCTGTCCGTGACTCGAATTTCTCCAAACGGTGTTTGCGTGCAAGAAGTGGGAGATGGGTTTAGAGCATAAAAAATAATATATAGTTTAATTGAGAACTCAATCTACTAAAACTTTACACTTGGTCTCCTTCAGAATATTATTTTGACTCATCCCCAGACCACTAGTCAGGCACAAGTCAAAATGATCCTCTCCCTTTCGAATTTGAGCACTCATGCAATGGATGAGCGCAAGCAAGATATGTTGGCACTTAGGATGGCAAAGAGAATAATGATGGGGAAGGAAGACAAAAAAGGTGTGAAAGGCTCACATCAATGAGGACAACCATAGGCGAGAGAAAGCCAAATGATAGATATGATGTGAGGAGTAGGGATTGCCATGCAACGGATGCACATATGAGCTAAGGTAAGCTCTCCAATGGAACTAGTGGGGGTGCATCCAACTTGCTTGCTCATCAAGAGATAGAGCTCATTTGAGGAGGCTCATCATTGGAATATACAAGCCAAGTTCTATAGTGTAAAGGTCCCCACATAGTTATGCATGAATGATAATCTCTATAGAGTACAAATATAACAATGGAGTACGAGTGTGGATCTTTCAAAAGGAATAGTAGTGTTGCCCCCTTCTCCCTTTTTATTTTTTATTTTATTTTTGTGGCCTCCTTGGCTCTTTCTATTTGTCTCTCATTTGTCCTCTTTGAGATCTTTTCATGTGTCCTCTTTTGGGATCTTTTAATTTGTACTCTTTGAGATCTTTTCCTCACTTAAGGGCAACACTCTATATTTTACAAGAATTAAAAGAAGATCTTCACACTTTATAAGAAGTACTCAACATAAAGACAAATGAAAACTATCATGATGTATGCAAATGTATGCCTCTGCTAGTGTAACAGGATATGCAATGAAACTAGTGTATAATGTAGCAATAATAAGGGCAAGGCCCAACTAGCATGCGGCTCCTCGATCAAGCAAAATCATGTATGACATGAATATCAAGTCATGAGATGGTGGATGTTGCATGGAAATGTATCTCGGAAAGTCTATGGAAACGCCTTAATAGGTAGGTTTGGTGGCTGTTTTGAGGAAGGATATAACGAGGCTTATGATGACAGAGCGTATCATGCCAAAGGTTTGGATGCACTCGCGAAGTTGGCACAAACTCTCAAGATGATAAAGGGCAATGCATGGTACCGAATAGGCTAGCAAAATATGGATGGTGGAAGTTCCAACAATCGAATACACGCATTAGTCCGAAGAACTCATGCACTTATTATCGGTAACTCTCTATCTAGTCAGGAGATTCACAAAGAGACAAGTACGTCGAGGAGGAGTGTTTGGGAGTTTGGTTATCCTTGCGCATCCTCAATCCATGATAACGTGAGGGTACTCTATATATTCCAACCCCTCCAGAGGTTAGCGATCCATCTAGTAGCTAGAGTTCTCAACTATTTTTTTTGTTTTTGAAAATATACACGGATTTCCAAAAATACGACACCTATCACTAATAGGTTCAAGCTCTTGACACCAAAAGTCCAAACATTACTCAAATTAATACCTCAAAATTATTGCAAGTTACTACTATACTTAAATAGTAACCTCAATTACCTACTCATGCAAGACACACAACTCAGTGCAACAAGCCAACTCTCTAAACAAGATAAGCATGATAACTCAAGAGAGTTCCTAAAGCATCTAAATAAAAGCTCTTAAAAAGATAAAGCATGAAAACTAAGAGCTAAGCATGACAACAGCTATGAAAAGACAAAAAACATACAAAAAGATAAGCAAGAAAACCTATGTTGTGTTCTATGGTGGAGTGGATCATGTTCCTCCCCCAAACAAAGAAGTCTAGGGTCCAACTTGTTATGAACAGCAAGCAAAACTAAAACAAACTCAAACGTAAAGAGCGGGACGCTCCAAGCATAGCACATAACATATGAAGTGATAAAAATATAGCATGGAGAAGGACGAACTGATGATTGTTGATGGAGAAGGGGATGCAGGGGGCACCCCCAAGCTTAGACGCTTGAGTATCCTTGAATATTTCTTGGGGGTGCATGGGGGAATCCCCAAGCTTGAGCGCTTGACACTCCTGGATCTTCTTTCATCATCTTCCATCGCATACTTGAAAACTCCCTTCATG
This sequence comes from Hordeum vulgare subsp. vulgare, assembly GCF_904849725.1. Classification (NCBI taxonomy): domain Eukaryota; kingdom Viridiplantae; phylum Streptophyta; class Magnoliopsida; order Poales; family Poaceae; genus Hordeum; species Hordeum vulgare. Next base: position 118,698,684 of record NC_058520.1, read on the forward strand.
CGAAACTCATCATAAGATGATTACAGTGGTTAGTACCCATAATAAAATAATTTTTCTCCACTAGAAATAAAGATTTTCATGAAGAGCTACTATTTCTCAAGATTGCCAAAAAAAAATTGCAAATAAAAAGCAAGCTTAAGATTTGCAAAACGATGAAAACGCAAAACGTGGCAGAATCTGTGAAAAACAAACCAGCAGGTAGTAAATAATTTTTCAGGGCGCTTCCGCAACTCAAATAAAAAAATCAGAATAGATGCCAGACATCCAATTGTATAGAGCATACCGTCAAAAGAATTCAGATAAAAAAGATGATCTGGTGATTTTTGGTGAATTTTCCGTCAAGCAGACAAAATCTGTTTCTCGACAGCATGTTAGAACTTTTGAACTTTCTTGCAATCGGAGGCTAAAACTTGGCACAAAGCTTAACAATAAAGATATAATGATGTTTGTACAGTAGTGCACACATAAAGACCACTAAAAACTAAAAGTAAATACTCAAAGTAAAGATAACAAGGGTTGTCTCCCTAGAGCTCTTTCTTTATAGCCATAAAGATAGGCTTACGACTTTAATGATGCTCTCGTAGGAATAAGAGTTGTAGAACAAAAGAGAGCGTCAAGAAGCAAATACCAAACGCATTTAAGTCTAACATGCTTCATATGCATAGGAATAATGCAATAGAATAATTCATTGAAGCACAAAGCAATAAACATAGGAAGCCAAAACAAGTGCAGCTTCAAAACCTTCGACATAAAGAGAGGGAACTTGATATTTGTTAGATATTTAGAACCATGTCTCCCCCTCTCATTATAAATTTCAGTGGAATCATGGATGAACTCAACAATATAACTATCACATAAGGCATTATTTCCATGATCCAAAAGCATAAAAGTATCATTACTCTTATTATAAGCAAAATCTTTTTTATTAGGAATAGTGAGAGTAAAGCAATCATTATCATCACGGTAATCATCATATTTAGGAAGCATAGTATCATCAAAGAAAATTTTCTCCTCAAAAGTTGGGGGACTAAAAATATCATGTTCATCAAACCCATCATCTCCAAGCTTAGAGCTTTCCATGTCATTAACAATATTGATATTCAAAGGAAGCATACTAAGAACATTGCCACCATTATAATTGTTATGCAAACAATAAAGTTCCATAGGTTTTTTAATTTTCTCCTCAAACACTTCATGTCCTAGTTCAAGATAAAGTTTATAAAGCTCTCTCATATTTTTGTTGTTTTCCATTAAGCCTAACTAGTGAAATAAAAACAAGAAACAAAAAGATTTAATTGCAACATCTAATGATATACCTTCAAGCACTCACCTCCCCCGCAAAGGCGCGAGAAATAGCTTGATGTCTACGCACGCTTCTATTCTTGTAGACTATGTTGGGCCTCCAAGCGTAGAGGTTTGTAGGACAGCAGCAATTTGCCTCAAGTGGATGACCTAAGGTTTATCGAACTCAGGGAAGTAGAGGTTGAAGATGGTCTCTCTCACGCAACCCTGCAATTAAGAAACAAGAAGTCTCTTGTGTTCCCAACACACCTAATGCAATGGTAAATTGTATAGGTGCACTAGTTCGGTGAAGAGATGGTAAAATATGGGTGATAGGTGCGGCAAATCAAGGTAATATAAATCTGTAATAAAAATTACAGCAAGGTAGCAAGTGACAAAAGTGAGCATAAACAGTGTAACAATGGTGAGAAACAAGGCCTAGGCTTCATACTTTCACTAGTGGCAACTCCCAACAACATTAACATAGTCTAATCACATGATATTTCCACTAAAACATGCAATGGTGACGTACTCGAAGGTCATTCCTTTGTGATCAAGAGATGACGAGAATTATGTAGGGCTACAAAAGCACACCTCAGAGCTCGTAGTTCTCATCTATAGATTTTCCAATGTCACCGCAGCCATCCGAAGAGAGGACCACAATCACGACAACGTATCTCAAGGATAGTCAAAGACAAGTACCAAGAGACTATCAATCTTCAATCAATTCACAAAAGAGGAAATCACTTACGAAAATATTCTTCTAATCCATGTCCAATAGACCGCTATCACCATGGTCTCGGGGATTATACTAGATAAGATCAAGTGAGTACATCAATCCAATACATAGAGGAAGGGGAAACATCATGGGATCACCCTAGATTAACATAGCCTATGATCACAATCAAGATCACATCATGCGAGAGAGAGTTAACCACATAGCTTATTTAGAAGACCTGAGCCCCGAGGAGGAACTACTCCCGCTTCATGGAGGGAGGAAGCAACATCGATGGAGATGAATCTGGGGGCACTTCCCCGTCCTGGCAGGGTGCAGGCACACGAATTCTGGTCCCCCGAAACTTGTTGTCGATGGCGGAGGAGATCGGAATTGCTTCTGGAGAAAAGGGTTCCGGAATCAAGGTTTCCTCCATGGGGGTAAAAATAGGAGCCAAGGTAGGGCACCAGAGGGGGTGGGCCCCCACCCAGGTGACCTCCCCACGCGACCAAGGGGCAGGCCACGCCACCAGGGCGACTGGAGGCCTGGTAGCCCCCCTGTGGCCCTCCTTTGGCCATCTGGAGTCTCCTGGAACGTTGATTTTTTATATATCTTTTGTGGAATTTTTCGGGCACTATAAATACGGGTATAAACCCGCAATTCACATACATCAGCACACATAAACTAGCACCGGGTGCACTAAGTTCGTAGGTTAGTCCAAATATTTTTTTAAAGGTATGAAAGTGTACAAAACACATGGCAATATCACCCAAAACTTGTATGGAGCAAGCAGAAATTATAGATACTTTGGGACGTATCAAGGCCTCCTTTTAATAGAGAGCCGAACCAAAGCCTTAGCATTTAGTGAATACATGAACTCGTCTAACTACGGTAATCACCCGAAAGAATCCCAATTATTGTCACCCTGGGTGATGCGGATCATAACTCGTAATAGGTGTCTATAACTTGCAAGATAGGATCAAAAACACATATATATATTCATAAAAACATAATAGGTTCACATCTTAAATCATGGCACTCGGGCCCTAGTGACAAGCATTAAGCATAGCAAAGTCATAGCAACATCAATCTCAGAACATAATGGATACTAGGGATCAAACCCTAACAAAACTAACTCGATTACATGATAGATCCCATCCAACCCATCACCGTCCAGCAAGCCTACAATGGAATTACTCATGAACGATGGAGAGCATCATGAATTGGTGATGAAGGATGGTTGGTGATGACGACGGCGTCAATTTCTCCTCTCCAAAGCCCAAATCAGACTCCAAATCTGCCTCCCGAGGAAGAACATGAGGTGGCGGCGGCTCTGTGTCGTAAAACGCGATGAACTCTTCTCTCTGATTTGTTTCTCCTCGGATAGGAATATATAGGAGTGGAAACGAGGTCGATTTAGTAACAGGGCCCCACAAGCCACGGGGGCGCGACCTAGGGGGGGCCGCGCCCTACAAGCTTGTGGCCTGGGGGTGGCCCATCTCCGGTAGATTCTTTCGCCAGTATTTTTTTATTAATTCCAGAAATATTCTGTGTAATTTTCAGGTAAATCCGAGAACTTTTATTTCTGCACAAAAATAATACCAAGGCAATTCTGCTGAAAACAACGTCAGTCCATGTTAGTCCCATTCAAATCATGCAAATTAGAGTCCAAAACAAGGGCAAAAGAGTTTGGAAAAGGAGATACGTTGGAGACCTATCAACTCCCCCAAGCTTAAACCTTTGCTTGTCCTCAAGTAATTTAGTTGATAAACTGAAAGTGATAAAGAAAAACTTTTAAAAACTCTGTTTGATCTTGTTGTTGTAAATATGTCTAACTTATGTTCAGATTTTCAACTCAGATTATAGACTAACCACATTCACAATAATATTTAGGTATCATATTTACTTATAACAATGGCATAATCAACTAGCGAGCAATAATAATAAGTCTCGGATGTCAACAATTTTATCAAAACAATCATAATACCATATGATTACCTGGTATCTCGCTAGCCCTTTCTAAGACCGCAAAACATAAATGCAGAGCACCTCTAAAGAACAAGGACTGACTAGACATTGCAATTCATGGAAAAAGAGATCGAGTCATACTCATAGTCAATATAAATTAATAACAAAGGATACAAATGACGGGGGTGCTCTCTAACTTGTGCCTTTTTATAAGAATAGGATGACTCAATAGTAAAGTAAAATAGATAGGCCCTTCGCAGAGGGAAATATTGATTTGGAGAGGTGACAGAGCTCGAGCTTTTAAAACAGGGATGAATCAAAATTTTGGGTGGTATGATTTCATTGTCAACATAACAACTAAGAGTTCTCAATATCTTCCATGATAAATACATTATTGGTGGTTCCAAACAGAATAGTAAAGTTTTTACCCCCCCTCCACCAATCAATCACATTCCACGGCGGGCCGAATCCACGGGTATCATCCATACAAAAATCAATCATGGGGGGGTGTTTCATTATATTTGATTTAACTTTTGAGCATGGAACTGGGCATCCCGATTACCAGCCACTTTCTCGTGAATGATAGTGAATCAACACATATGTTGAGAATAACCGACCTAGCATGGAAGATACTGATAGCCCCTAGTCACCACATGAGCGATTCGGGCATACAAAACAGAATTTTTATTTGAAGTTTTAGAGTATGGCACATGCAAATTTACTTGGGACGGCAGGTGAATACCGCAAATAGGTAGGTATGGTGGACTCATATGGAACAACTTTGGGTTTATGGAAGTGGATGCACAAGCAGTATTCCCGCTTAGTAGAAGTGGAGGCTAGCAAGAGATTGGGAAGCGACCAACTAGAGAGCGACAACAATCATAAACATGCTTTGAGATTAACCAACATTAAGTGCAAGCATGAGTATGATATAAATCACGATGAATATAAACATCGTGGTGGCTATGTTGGTTTTGTTCCAACTACATGTGTGAACATGTGCCAAGTCAAGCCACTCGAACCATTCGGAGGAGGATACCATTATATCATACTACATCACAACCATTTTAATATGCATGTTGGCACTCTAGACAAACCATTATTCGCTCCTAGCTAATTAAGCATGGAATAAGTAACTATAATCTCTAATTGTCATTGCAAACATGTTCAATTCATAATGAGATGAATCCAGAACGATGAGCTAATCATATTTACAAAAACAAAATAGATCGAGTTCATACCATCTTTTATCCATCTCCGTCACTTCATCATATGTCGTCATTATTGCCTTTCACTTGCATGATCGAACGGTGTGAAAAATAATAATAAGAGTGCATGTGCATTGGACTAAGCTGGAATCCGCAAGCAATAAATCAAAGGAGAAGACAAGGTAGTATGGACTCTCTGATAGATAAACGATAATGAATATGAGAGCCACTCGACATGTCATCGTGGTCTTCTCCTTATGACCCAAAGAAGAAAGACAAAACTATTTACACGGGGAAGCCCCCAACAAGCAAAAGAAGAACGAAAAATCTTTTTGGGTTTTCTTTTAATTCTACAACTAAACAAACTAGAAGGTAAAGCTAGAACTTTTTTTTGGATTTTCTCAAGCTTAATGAAACACATAAGAAGAAAACAAAAAGAAGAAATAAACTACCATGGATGATACAATGAAAAAGTATGAACACCGACAACTGGAATGTGTGTGTGAACATTAATGTAATGTCGGTGAGAAATACGTACTCCCCCAAGCTTAGGCTTTTGGCCTAAGTTGGTCTAAGGCTATGGCTGGAAATACCCCTCTCCTGGATACTCTAGGGGATATTGAGGGTTCCACTGGTTTGCCAGCTCCTGCAACTCCCACTGAAAATTGGAATCTGATACGGATCGAGGGCTAGTGCAGGCTCAAGTGCTGGGGATTACGATAAGCCCCAATATTTGTAAATATCCTTGGGCATAATAGTGTACCTGCCTGAATGTATATCGAACAAAGAAGAAGCAGGCAAGGTACACTATGGAATCCAGAAATTTGCCGTTAGCCAGTTCTTTACCGTCTGCTGGCTGACGGCAAAGAACCTCTTTGCCATCAGTTGACACAATACAGACGGCAAAGAACTGACACATGGCAAAAATACTATTTGCCATGTGTGGGTCCTTTGCCGTCTGCCAGCAGACGGCAAAGAGCCCCAGGGCAGACGGCAAAGGGGACGCGTGCGCCCCATGCCTGCCGTGTCCGAAATCCGGGGCCTTTGCCGTCCGCGGGCCTTTGCCGTCAGCCGTACGGCCCTTTGCCGTCTGCCTTACGTCCCTTTGCCGTCGGGGGGCGGACGGCAAAGGGGCCTCCCTATAACGGCCGTTACCCCCCACCTCGCTCACTGTCTCTCTCTCTCTCTCTCTCACCCCGACCACTCTCACCCCTGCCGGCGAGATCCCCTCCCCGCGGCGAGCCTACCCCCCCGGCGAGCCCACCCCCCCTGCGACCCCCTTCCCGCGGCGACCCACCCCCGCCCCCTGCCGCCGCCGCCCCCTGCCGCGCGCCGCCCCCTGCCGCCGCCCCCTGCCGCCCCCTGCCGCCGCCCCCTGCCGTGCGCCGCCCCCTGCCGCCGCCGCCCCCTGCCGCCGCCCCCTGCCGCGCGCCGCCCCCTGCCGCCGCCCCCTGCCGCCGACGCCCCCTGCGGCGAGCCCCCAGCCGCGCGCCCCCGTGCCGCCGGCGCCCCCTGCCGCCGCCCCCTGCCGGTGAGTTTTTTTGTTTTTCTTTTTAAAAAAGTTAATTACTTTAGTTAGTTTATTAGGTTAGTTTTTTTATTATATATAGGGTAATTTAGTTAGTTTATTTGGTTAGATTATTAGGCTAATTAGGTTAGTTAGTTAGGTTAGAAGAAAAAAAGCAGAAGGAAAAAAAGCAGGAGAAGAAGAAGAAGAAGAAGAAGAAGAAGAAGAGGAGGAGGAGGAGGAGAAAAAAGAAGAAGAAGAAGAAGAAGAAGAAGAAGAAGAGGAGAGGAGGAGGAGGAGAAAGAGGAGGAGAAAGAAGAAGAAGAAGAAAAAGAAGAAGAAGAAGAAGAAGAATAAGAATAGAAGGAGAAAAAGAGGAGGGGGAGTAGGAGGAGAAAAAAGAAGAAGAAGAAGAAGAAGAAGAAGAAGAAAAAGAGGAGAGAGGAGAAGAAGAACGAAGAGGAAAAGGGAACCCCGGCACCCCGAAACTGACCCTCGACCCCCGACCCCTGACGCCCGACGCCACTGACCCCCGACCATCGACCTCCGACGCCACTGACCCCCGACCCCCGACCCCCGACGCCACTGACCCCCGACGCCACTAACCCTCGACCCCCGACGCCACTGCCCCCGACCCAGCCCCTCGGCCCACGACTCCCGACCCCCGACGCTCGACGCCACCAACCCCCGACCCCCGACGCCACTGACACCCGACGTCACTGACCCTGGACCCCCGACGCCACTAACCCTGGACCCCCGACGCCACTGACCCCCCACAACCGACGCCACTAACCCCCCGACCACCGATGCCACCGACCCTCGACGGCACTGACTCCCGACGCCACTAAGCCCCGACCCCCGACACCTCTTCTAACTTCTTTTAAACGAGAAGGTGCTTTTCGGCCTTCCAGAGGCCCACGGGGTCATAGTTTTGAAAATTATGAGTTAGGTCACATATTTTCCGATCATGTTAATTATAAAAACATCGTATTTGTGTTGATCGGGTGAATTTCAATGTGCAGTTGTTCGACGACCTCCACGTGCGTTGGACGTTTGTTGGTGAGCACAAATGACTTCTCCTCCTACCCCCTTAATTTGCTCTGTCCCGGTCTTCGTGCCGATGAAACTTGCTAGCTATAGGTTTCTTCAATCATGAGTATGCGTGACCAGTATGCGTCTCCCGTTCGAAAGGGCGACATCTATAAATATGCATTTCTTTGCATATTTATAACCGCCATCCTTTCGAATTGTCCAACATTATCCATGGACAGCCCGAGTATGTGTAGATTGGGTTTGTTTTCCCGTATGCTGTGCTCCGGATCCGATGCGGAATTTCGTCAGTGCCTCCCCTGTTGTTCTCCGGGTACACATCCTCTCTGCTTATTGCCGAGACGTGTATCAGGAGAACAGCGGGGAGGTGCTGCCGAAATTGTGCGTCGCATCTGGAGCAGAGCATGGGAAAACGAACCCAGTCTACACATACTCGGGTGGGATTAGGACCTATCTTTACCTATTAGCGTGTAGGTTGCATGGACGTAATAAAACTGACAAACTTGATTAGCGTATGAATATAGATGATGAATTATGTATTTATTTCTTGTGCTCCCATAGGTAGCTAGGCAACATGAGTGATCGTGCTTGGATGTACACTGGTCACCCTAGTCAGAAAGACATGACCCATGAATGGTTAACAAAAACCAGGGGGTTTGTGAGAGCCGCATTTGCAAATGGCCAGCAAAAAACATGGTGCCCCTGTCCCAATTGCGACAACTGGAAAAAGCAGACATAGTTTGAAATGGGTAAACACTTGCAGAAGTGGGGTTTTACGCCTAATTATACGGTGTGGACTTTTCATGGTGAGTCTGACCAACGTGCCAGAGCTGAGGTGATTCGTCGTCGCACCGACGAGCATGGTACCGGGATTGAAGACATGGTGCAAGACTTTGATGATGCTCGGGATTCGGACGATGAGATGGAGGAATCTGCAAAGGCCTTCTATGAAATGCTGGAGTCTTCAAAACGTCCTCTCCACGAGCAGACTGAGCTTTGTCAGCTGGATGCCATCGCGCAAGTAATGGCTCTGAAGGCTCAATTCAACCTAGGCAGAGAATGCTACGACGCGATGATGACGATATTTGGACGCTTTCTACCCAAAGGCCATGTACTGCCTGCAAACCTGTACCAGTCAAAGAAAATCCTCCGTGTACTAAAGATGCCCTATGAGAAGATACATGCCTGTGAGAATGGATGTGCCTTATTTAGGCTTGAGTATGCGGCCTTGAACTATTGCCCCATTTGCAATTCTTCCAGGTATATTGTGGTAGACAACGGCATGGGTGAGAAGAATCAGACCAAAATCCCCATTAGTGTTCTTCTATATCTGCCAATCGTACCAAGACTTCAACGTCTTTTCATGGTCGAAGAGACGGCCAGACAGATGACATGGCACAAATTGGGCAAAAGAACCGAACTAGATGCGGATGGGAACAAGATGCTGGTACACACTTCAGATGGTTTTGCGTGGAGGCACTTCGATGCATTACATAAGGATAAATCGGAAGATCCAAGGCAACCTAGAGTTGCCATCAGCACGGATGGGTTCAATGTGTATGGTATGACGGCAGCACAATACAGTTGTTGGCCTGTATTTGTCATTCCACTAAATTTGCCACCCGGAGAGATTATGAAAAGAAAGAACATTTTCCTGACGTTGATAATTCCAGGGCCCAACTATCCGGGGAAGAATATGAATGTGTACATGCAGCCGCTTAAGGATGAGTTGCAAGAAGCCTGGGATAATGGGATCAAGACCTACGACGCGGCTACCAAAACAAATTTCAAAATGCATGTGTGGTACATGTACTCGACGCATGATTATCCGGCGTTTGCGCTATTCGCTGGCTGGTGTGTGCATGGAAGGTTCCGGTGCACCACATGCAAGGCAGCTCTTCAGTTCCGTTGGCTGCAGGCTGGTCGCAAGTATTCTTGCTTCGACATGCATAGACAATTCCTGGATCCTGACCATAAGTTCAGAAAAGACAAGAAGAATTTCATCAAAGGTAGAGTTGTCAAAAACACTGCACCAGCTGCGTTGACAGGCCAACAGACCCTTGATCAGTTAAACGCTCTCGAGCCCGATCCTTTGCGTCCAGGATACTTCAAAGGGTATAATACGGAACACACCTGGACTCACAAGTCATGCTTATGGGATCTCCCTTACTTCAAAGACCTCCTTTGCCCACACAACATTGACGTGATGCACACTGAAAAGAATATTGCGGAGGCCATTTTTGGTACATTGTTCGGCATAGAGGGGAAGTCAAAAGATAATCCTAAGGCTAGAATCGACCTGGAGGCTCTATGTGATAGACCGTTGCAAAACTTGCGACAACGGAAAGGAAAGCAAAGCATAGCGAAGCCAAAGGCATGGTTCAATCTTGAAAGGCCAGCTATGAGGGAAATGCTATTGTGGGTGAAAATGCGGTTGATGTTCCCCGATGGGTATGCTGCGAATCTAAAGAGGGGAGCGAGTCTTGAGAAATTGAAAATATTTGGGCTCAAGAGTCATGATTGGCACATATGGATTGAGCGGGTAATGCCGGTGATGTTGCGTGGCTTTATCCCTGAGGATGAATGGCTAGTACTGGCAGAGCTGAGCTATTTCTTCCGTTCTCTTTGTGCGAAAGAACTATCGCCTGGCGTGCTAGATGAAATGGAAGAGTTGGCGCCGGAGTTGGTCTGCAAATTAGAAAAGATCTTTCCACCGGGCTTCTTTAATCCAATGCAACATTTGATTTTGCATCTCCCGACCGAGGCAAGAATGGGGGGGCCCGTTCAAAATCGATGGTGCTACTCAACTAAGAGGATGCAGAAGACGCTTCGAGCTAAGTGTAAAAATAAACGTAGAATTGAAGCATCGATGGCCGAGGCATTCATTACTGAGGAGGCGGCAAACTTCGTGACAGCACACTACGAAGCCAAAAATTATCATTTGCATAACCCGAAGCCTCGGTACAATGATGGCGATCGAGAAAAAGTTCGATCCAACCTCAGCCTATTCAAAGGTAAGCTCGCACCATCCGGTGCTTCGAAAGGGAAATCGTTGGATGTCGAAGAATGGCGGACCATTTCATTGTATATCTTCACCAACCTAACAGAAGTGCGGCCGTACATCGAGTAAGTTCTCGGTAATTTATTGTTCCGCAACTTCTAATTGCTTTGAACCACTCTTATTCCCGGATATTTGATATAGTCGATACGTCGCCGAATTCTCGGATGGAGCGGTCATCGAAAAGGATTCCGTCGAAGAGTATGAGATTCTCGCAAAGCATGGAGGCGACTATCCTGGTTTCATCTCTTGGTTCAAACAAAGGGTAATTAATTACCATTAAGGGCCCATTTGACTTATTGGTCTAATTTGCGGCTAATGCATCCATTCTTTCGTATTAAACTTGTAGGCTGATGCAGAGTCTATGGACGCCGAGTTGAGACAAGTCGCTAATGGTTTTGACTATAAGGTCCGTTCATTTGACAAATACAACATCAACGGGTATCACTTTCGTACCTTTGGCAAAGAGCTATCTATGCCCGACCTAAAGACTACAAATTGTTCTGTCTCTGCTATCGGCGAAGGAGACACCGAGTATTATGGAAGGGTTGAAGCAATTTATGAACTTCTATTCTATTGTGAAAACCCACCGACCGTCGTAGTATTCAAATGTTATTGGTTTGAGCCGAGGGAGATTAGAAGGACTCATGAACATATAGGACTAGTCGAAATCAACCAAAACACCCACTTAGATGTTCCCGATGTCTATATTACGGCTCAACAGGCGACACAAGTTTTCTATCTACCGTGGGCCTGCCAAACTGATCCAAATCTCAAAGGTTGGGATGTCGTTTATGAAGTGCCACCACATTTTAGACCACCTACCCTCAATGAAGAGGATTACGAACCTCACATTAACCCAGACACATATGAAGGAGAATTCTTCCAAGAAACAGGTATGTCCAAGAAACGTTTCAAGAACCGCTCTACTTCACCCCAGAACATTGAAGTAGACAGCGACAGTGAATCCGTCTTAACCCCTGAGCCCGAACAGGAAGAGCTGGAAGAAGAAGAGGTTACTGCTGCGGATGACCTGTCACTTCTTGACCGATTACATAATGGTGGCCTTCCACATGTTCTTCTAGATAGTGATGATGATGATGCATTTATTGATGATAGTGATGATCATGATGCATTTATTGACCCCGAAGCATATATAGACGAGGACGATTGTTATTAGTTCATGTCAGGTATTCAACTATTATACTATATATAAATTTTGAGTTCATGTTAGGTATTCAATTTTTATTAGTCATGTTGGTATTTATGTTGTACTAATTTCATTTACTCTTTGTCATGACAGGTGTTGAAAGATGGTGGGAAAGGGTCGAAAGCATGCCGCGGCTGCTTCTTCGTCGGCGGGTGATGGGATGGGTACTTCCATTCCTGCCTCGCCTCTTCGGAGAGTGTTGCTCTCTACTATGCAAGGAGCGGCCCCCGTGAGAGGAGGTCGACCACCCGCGAAGCCGAGAGGCACTAAAGGTACACGTTGTATTCATGTTGGTATTTATGTTGTACTCATGTTGTATGCATATTGGTATTTTATTACTCATGTTGGTATTTATGTTGTACTAAAGGTACACGTGGCCGCGGGAGAGGTAGGGCTACACGGTCTCCGCCACCACCCCAAGCTGATTCACCTGAGCACAGGAGGACTTCTAGGGTGGATTCGTCTGAGGTGGAGGCTACACGGTCTCCGGTTCACGAGCCTCGGGTCGACGAGCCTCAGGTCGACGAGCCTTTGACCCACGAGACTCGTGTCCCAGAGGCTTCCTTCCACACGACTGCGGAGCACAGCAGGGATGAGGGTACGTCCCAAGAGACCCAGTGGGATACCTGGCCTGAGCCAACTGGCCATGCTGGTAGCGACGAGGAGCTGGGTGAGGGGGATACCCAGTGGGATACCGTCTACCAGCGTGGTAGTTCGGGGCTCCCACTCGTGCCAGCGACCCCCGACCAGAGGTGGTCGATTAGGCCAAATGGGGACCAGTAAGTTAATTTACTCTTATTTAACCTTTTGCCTTGGCGTTTTCTCAAATATCTAATGTTTTGGCTTCAATTTGTCATACTGTAGGGGTTGGATTGTTGCCAAGGGTGTCCGCAAGCCCAACAGCGTCCTCGGTGTTCTTTGCCGTCAAAACTTCCCAGGGTTTGTTACGTTGCCCGGTCGGGAGCGAGAGGTAGGGATGACCTGGGAGCACTACTTGGGTGCCCCGGCCCCGCCGGAGGTGGAGATCGACGCTGTTTTGTGTGACACGAGGGCGGACATGGTGATCCGAAAGTTTTGGGTAATTTCTCTTTCACACAATTATAAATTAACCATAGCTATTTATTGTACTAATCGGTGTTGTCTCGTTTGCAGACCTTCTACAGGTGTGAGGAGGGATACGAGGACGACGCGGCAAAGGTTATCGAAACCGAATGTCGCCGCCTACTTCAAAACTTTCGGCACGAGGCTCGGGTGCAGGCTGTTCGAGACTACTATGCCACGCGGCGTATTAGGATTGATAAGGCGAAGTGCCGTGATGCTAAGATGGAGAAGGAGCATTACATGAAGGTAATTACATATTATTAAGGCTTTGTAGTTAGTTTCCTTGATTTGGTTCTTACGCACTCAATTTTCTCTTTATTAACTTAGGTGCCCCCGAGATGGTGTGTGGATAAGATGGATTGTTGGGAGGCCTTGGTGGACCGGTGGTGCTCCGAAACATGGGAGACCAGCCACAACAACGCCAAGGAGAGGCGTGGCAAAATGGTTGGCGTGCCACACCATCAAGGGAGCGTCAACTTAATCCAATTTGGCGAGAACTGGGTATGTGGTTTGCTTCATGCCTCATGCAATTCATTCTTAATGCTATCTTGAGCCCTTTACCAATACAATTTTCTGCTCTCTCTCTTTTAGGCGCGTCACAATAAGACGGAGGCGCCACAGATGTACGACCTGTATGCGATGGCCCATACTGCCTCGTACAAGAAGGTCAAGGCATTCTCTCAGTCTGACCTCGAGCATCCAGAAAACTTCACCAACATCTCCTCCCACGACAAGCTCGTGAAGTACAGAGATCACGGGAAGGCGAGGAAAGGGGAGGACTTTAACCCGAGCGAGGGGCCTATTGATCCAGAGCTGGTGATGATAGCTGGCAACGGGAGGCCCCATGGCTCGCTCGCCATTGGATACGGCCTTATACGTTGTCCTAGCACTCTCCGGCAGATAAAGGCACGCCAAACAAGCTCTTGTCCGGAGATAACACGTCGTCCACGGCCAGTCGAGCTCGCCATCGAGGTTAGTTTAATGGACTCAACTATCTTTCCGCATTATGTTGTGCGTTGGAACCAATATGATTACATTGCTAACAATGAGTTGTGTTGCAGGCTGCTATTCAGAAAGAGAGAGCGGCAATGCAGGCGGCTATGGCGGAGAAGGATAAGGAAATTAGGGAGCTGGAGGAGAGGACGACTGCATTGGTGGAGGCGGAGAGGGCACGGAATGAAGCGTCTACCAGGGCCATATACGAGCTCTTCGTGGTAAGTTTCTTCTTCATGTTATTTCAAATCTTGCATTTGAATGTCCGTTTCATTAATAAATAAAAAGTTTGACTTGTCGAAACCAAATGTACAGTCTATGTGCGAGAAGAACGGCCAAGTCCCTCCGCCGATGCCAGTCATTAACGTGGCGGGGACGGTGAGTTTCATTTCAGTGGAGTGATCTTAAGAGTGTCCTCATGCTAACTACACATTGCAAACGATGTTTGGTGCAGAATATGTCCCGAAACGCATCGCACGACCCTTCTACAGTCGAGCCTTCTCCAGGGCGGCCTTCTCCAGGGCGGCCTTCTCCAGGTGAAACAAGCCAGAGCCACCGTGCTTCACCCTAACTTAGGTATGTTATTTCTAGTGTTTTAATAAAAAATAGCTAGAGTTCCATCTAATGACATAATTAGCTTAGTTAGCTGCAAAATAGCTAGACTCCTTCTCCTTCTCCTTCTCCTTCTTCTTCTCCTTCTTCTCCTTCTTCTCCTTCTCCTCTTCCTTCTCCTTCTCCTCCTCCTCCTTCTCCTCCTTTTTCTTCTTCTTCTCCTCTTCCTCCTCCTCCTCCTTCTTTTACTTCTTCTTCTCTTTCTCTTCTCCTATAGTTAGCTAGGGTTCCACCTAAATGACATAATTAGCTTAGTTAGCTCCAAAATGGCCTATTTAATAAAAAATGACCTATACTTAGCTAATTATCCTCGAAATGACATAATTAGCTCCAAAAAGGCATTCTTAGCCAATTTAGCCCGAAGAAGGGCACAAGAACAGAAAAAGAGGAAAATGAAAGCAAGGAAGAGGAAAAAGGAAAAGAAGAAGGAGGAGAGGGAGGAGGAGAAGAAGAAGGGGACAAAAGGATAAGAAGAAGGAGAAGAAGGAGAAGAAGAAGGAGAAGAAGAAGGAGAAGGAGCTCCCGCTCCTTCTCCTTCTTCTTCTCCTCCTTCTTCTCCTTCTTCTCCTTCTCCTCTTCCTTCTCCTTCTCCTCCTCCTCCTTCTCCTCCTTTTTCTTCTTCTTCTCCTCTTCCTCCTCCTCCTCCTTCATTTACTTCTTCTACTCTTTCTCTTCTCCTATAGTTAGCTAGGGTTCCACCTAAATGACATAATTACCTTAGTTAGCTCCTAAATGGCCTATTTAATAAAAAATGACCTATACTTAGCTAATTATCCTCGAAATGACATAATTAGCTCCAAAAAGGCATTCTTAGCCAATTTAGCCCGAAGAAGGGGACAAGAATAGAAAAAGAGGAAAATGAAAGCAAGGAAGAGGAAAAAGGAAAAGAAGAAGGAGGAGAGGGAGGAGGAGAAGAAGAAGGGAACAAAAGGATAAGAAGAAGAAGGAGAAGAAGGAGAAGAAGAAGGAGAATAAGAAGGAGAAGGAGCTCCCGCTCCTTCTCCTTCTCCTTCTCCTTCTTCTTCTCCTTCTTCTCCTTCTTCTCCTTCTCCTCTTCCTTCTCCTTCTCCTCCTCCTCCTTCTCCTCCTTTTTCTTCTTCTTCTCCTCTTCCTCCTCCTCCTCCTTCTTTTACTTCTTCTTCTCTTTCTCTTCTCCTATAGTTAGCTAGGGTTCCACCTAAATGACATAATTAGCTTAGTTAGCTCCAAAATGGCCTATTTAATAAAAAATGACCTATACTTAGCTAATTATCCTCGAAATGACATAATTAGCTCCAAAAAGGCATTCTTAGCCAATTTAGCCCGAAGAAGGGGACAAGAATAGAAAAAGAGGAAAATGAAAGCAAGGAAGAGGAAAAAGGAAAAGAAGAAGGAGGAGAGCGAGGAGGAGAAGAAGAAGGGGACAAAAGGATAAGAAGAAGGAGAAGAAGGAGAAGAAGAAGGAGAAGAAGAAGGAGAAGGAGCTCCCGCTCCTTCTCCTTCTTCTTCTCCTTCTTCTTCTCCTTCTTCTCCTTCTTCTCCTTCTCCTCTTCCTTCTCCTTCTCCTCCTCCTCCTTCTCCTCCTTTTTCTTCTTCTTCTCCTCTTCCTCCTCCTCCTCCTTCTTTTACTTCTTCTTCTCTTTCTCTTCTCCTATAGGAGAAGGAGAAGAAGGAGAAGAAAAAGGAAAAGAAGAAGGAGGAGAGGGAGGAGGAGAAGAAGAAGGGGACAAAAGGATAAGAAGAAGAAGGAGAAGAAGGAGAAGAAGGAGAAGGAGAAGGAGAAGGAGCTCCCGCTCCTTCTCCTTCTTCTTCTCCTTCTTCTCCTTCCCCTCTTCCTTCTCCTTCTCCTCCTCCTCCTCCTCCTCCTTTTTCTTCTTCTTCTCCTCTTCCTCCTCCTCCTCCTTCTTTTACTTCTTCTTCTCTTTCTCTTCTCCTATAGTTAGCTAGGGTTCAACCTAAATGACATAATTAGCTTAGTTAGCTCCTAAATGGTCTATACTTAGCTAATTTCTCTCCGAAATAACCTATATATACACTACTTCATCTAGTATTATTTTTCTAACTTTCTTATTTGTCATTTTGCAGATTACCTTCACTTCACGGGAAGCTTGGTTGATGGAATGCTTGAAGATGATTTCTTGTACCATGTGTTGTATTGAAACTATTGTAGTATATGAATATATGAAACTTTGTATGCACGTGGATGAAACTAGTGTAATATATGGTTTGGTACGGATGTAACTTCCATAATATGTATGCACTATGGATGAGAGTTATTTTAATATGGTTATGAGTACGGAAAGATATTTATTTATGTCAAATATATATATATCCTGATTATTGTTAAAAATGCTGGATATAACAAAAAACAAATAAAAAAGGGGCTGGTTCCCCTCTTTTTCTATTCTTGTTCCCTTCTTCTTCTCCTTCTTCTCCTTCTTCTCCTTCTCCTCTTCCTTCTCCTTCTCCTCCTCCTCCTTCTCCTCCTTTTTCTTCTTCTTCTCCTCTTCCTCCTCCTCCTCCTTCTTTTACTTCTTCTTCTCTTTCTCTTCTCCTATAGTTAGCTAGGGTTCCACCTAAATGACATAAAGTTAGCTCCTAAATGGCCTATTTAATAAAAAATGACCTATACTTAGCTAATTATCCTCGAAATGACATAATTAGCTCCAAAAAGGCATTCTTAGCCAATTTAGCCCGAAGAAGGGGACAAGAATAGAAAAAGAGGAAAATGAAAGCAAGGAAGAGGAAAAAGGAAAAGAAGAAGGAGGAGAGGGAGGAGGAGAAGAAGAAGGGAACAAAAGGATAAGAAGAAGAAGGAGAAGAAGGAGAAGAAGAAGGAGAAGGAGAAGGAGATGGAGCTCCCGCTCCTTCTCCTTCTCCTTCTCCTTCTTCTTCTCCTTCTTCTCCTTCTTCTCCTTCTCCTCTTCCTTCTCCTTCTCCTCCTCCTCCTTCCCCTCCTTTTTCTTCTTCTTCTCCTCTTCCTCCTCCTCCTCCTTCTTTTACTTCTTCTTCTCTTTCTCTTCTCCTATAGTTAGCTAGGGTTCCACCTAAATGACATAATTAGCTTAGTTAGCTCCAAAATGGCCTATTTAATAAAAAATGACCTATACTTAGCTAATTATCCTCGAAATGACATAATTAGCTCCAAAAAGGCATTCTTAGCCAATTTAGCCCGAAGAAGGGGACAAGAATAGAAAAAGAGGAAAATGAAAGCAAGGAAGAGGAAAAAGGAAAAGAAGAAGGAGGAGAGCGAGGAGGAGAAGAAGAAGGGGACAAAAGGATAAGAAGAAGGAGAAGAAGGAGAAGAAGAAGGAGAAGAAGAAGGAGAAGGAGCTCCCGCTCCTTCTCCTTCTTCTTCTCCTTCTTCTTCTCCTTCTTCTCCTTCTCCTCTTCCTTCTCCTTCTCCTCCTCCTCCTTCTCCTCCTTTTTCTTCTTCTTCTCCTCTTCCTCCTCCTCCTCCTTCTTTTACTTCTTCTTCTCTTTCTCTTCTCCTATAGTTAGCTAGGGTTCCACCTAAATGACATAATTAGCTTAGTTAGCTCCTAAATGGCCTATTTAATAAAAAATGACCTATACTTAGCTAATTATCCTCGAAATGACATAATTAGCTCCAAAAAGGCATTATTAGCCAATTTAGCCCGAAGAAGGGGACAAGAATAGAAAAAGAGGAAAATGAAAGCAAGGAAGAGGAAAAAGGAAAAGAAGAAGGAGGAGAGGGAGGAGGAGAAGAAGAAGGGGACAAAAGGATAAGAAGAAGAAGGAGAAGAAGGAGAAGGAGAAGGAGAAGGAGCTCCCGCTCCTTATCCTTCTGCTTCTCCTTCTTCTTCTCCTTCTTCTCCTTCTTCTCCTTCCCCTCTTCCTTCTCCTTCTCCTCCTCCTCCTCCTCCTCCTTTTTCTTCTTCTTCTCCTCTTCCTCCTCCTCCTCCTTCTTTTACTTCTTCTTCTCTTTCTCTTCTCCTATAGTTAGCTAGGGTTCAACCTAAATGACATAATTAGCTTAGTTAGCTCCTAAATGGTCTATACTTAGCTAATTTCTCTCCGAAATAACCTATATATACACTACTTCATCTAGTATTATTTTTCTAACTTTCTTATTTGTCATTTTGCAGATTACCTTCACTTCACGGGAAGCTTGGTTGATGGAATGCTTGAAGATGATTTATTGTACCATGTGTTGTATTGAAACTATTGTAGTATATGAATATATGAAACTTTGTATGCACGTGGATGAAACTAGTGTAATATATGGTTTGGTACGGATGTAACTTCCATAATATGTATGCACTATGGATGAGAGTTATTTTAATATGGTTATGAGTACGGAAAGATATTTATTTATGTCAAATATATATATATCCTGATTATTGTTAAAAATGCTGGATATAACAAAAAACAAATAAAAAAGGGGCTGGTTCCCCTCTTTGCCGTCTGCCCCCGCATGGCAAAGGGCGGGAGGCAGACGGCAAAGGGGGGAATCTGCCCCCCCCCTCTCTCCCCTCTTTGCCGTCTGCCACCACATGGCAAAGTGGGGAGGCAGACGGCAAAGGGGGGAATCTGCCCCCCCTCTCTCCCCTCTTTGCCGTCTGCCACCACATGGCAAAGGGGGGGAGGCAGACGGCAAAGGGGGGAATCTGCCCCCCCTCTCTCCCCTCTTTGCCGTCTGCCACCACATGGCAAAGGGGGGGAGGCAGACGGCAAAGGGGGGAATCTGCCCCCCCTCTCTCCCCTCTTTGCCGTCTGCCACCACATGGCAAAGGGGGGGAGGCAGACGGCAAAGGGGGGAATCTGCCCCCCCTCTCTCCCCTCTTTGCCGTCTGCCACCACATGGCAAAGGGGGGAGGCAGACGGCAAAGGGGGGAATCTGCCCCCCCCCTCTCTCCCCTCTTTGCCGTCTGCCACCACATGGCAAAGGGGGGAAGGCAGACGGCAAAGGGGGGAGGCCTCCGTTAACACTTAACGGGGACGTTGCAATATATGCCGTCCCACTTATTTTGCCGTCCGCCCCTTCATGGCAAAGATTCTTTGCCGTCCGCTTTGTGAAAGCAGACGGCAAAGAGCCTCTTCACTGGATTTTTTTTTTACCGTCTACTTTGCCGTCTGCTGACCGACGGCAAATCCTTTGCCGTCCGTGGTAGCCCCCTTTGCCGTCCGCCTTGGCAGACGGCAAATTTCTGAATTTCAGTAGTGGTAATAATCTCACAAGTACCCGGACTAAATACTAAGTTATAAAGCATCCTCTTATTATTGTCTTTCTTAATAAAATCATCTGCTACCATCCTGTCATAATCTAAATGTCTTATAGGAAGTAGCATTTCCTCTTCCTCGTCAAGCCTAATAGGTATCTCAGTGTTTAGCTAAACGGGATGCATAGATACCTCTGAATATAGGGCCCTTCGAATGATTTAACTTCAACCGTTGAGCCACTATAGCGCCCAGACTAAAAGTTCTATTAGCAAATAAAGCATGGCGCGGAATAGAGAGGTCGGGAGCACTGAGACTTCCAATCTCGCCGCGACCAACTAAACATCTCCCTGCAAATAGTGAACACTAATGTAGCATAGGAAAATGTACGCTGGCCGCTCTTGCCTTTGACACCCCTCTCTCGCCCCCTACGGTGATTGAGGAAATAAAATACTCCATGTCTCTAGGACGTGGTTCATTGATGCTGCCCTCAAAAGGTATTTTGCAAACATTGCAAAACTCGTAAAGTGACATTTCCTTAGGCACATCACATAAATGAAATTCTACCATGGGAGGATTCTTCCTAGGATAAAAGTGAAAAATTTTCACGAAAGTATTAGTAAGTAGGACATACTGGTCACACTTATCGTTAAGGAAGTCGGTGATGCCTCCATTTTCTGCTAGATAGTAAAAATCTTCATAAATTATGGCCGCCCTCAAGAATGCCTCACTTGGCCATTCACATGGTCGAATTTCCGCGATGCAAGGAATATTGTATCTAGGCTTCTCATTTTCATTTTTATTAAAACCTTGATACGTCTCCAACGTATCAATAATTTTTGATGGTTTCATGCTATTATCTTGTCAAACTTTGGATGTTTTGCATACCTTTTATATATTTTTGGGGACTAACTTATTAACTCAGTGCCAAGTGCCAGTTCCTGATTTTTCCATGTATTTGACCCCTTTCGGACGAGATTCTGAAACAGAGTCCAAACGGAATAAAATCCCCGAAAAGAATTTTTCCGTAACGGAAGAAGATCAGGAGACTTGAGAGCCAAGGCAGGGGGCCCTAGGGGCCCCACAAGCCCTCACCCCGCGGCCAGGGGGAGGCCGCGGCCCACAGGCTTGTGGGCCCCCTAGATGCACTCTGCCCTAGGGGTTGCGCCTATATATTCCCTAAAAATCCCAAAAAAATCAGGAGATCATCGAAAGTACTTTTCCGCCGCCGCAAGCTTCTGTCTCCGCAAGATCCCATCCGGGGCACGTTCTGGTGCCCTGTCGGAGGGAGGATTCGGACACGGAGGGCTTCTTCATCAACACCATGACCTCTCCGATGATGCGTGAGTAGTTCACCATAGACCTACGGGTCCATAGCTAGTGACTAGATGGCTTCTTCTCTATCTTGGATCTTCAATACAAAGTTCTCTATGATCTTCATGGAGATCTATCCGATGTAATTTTCTTTTGCGGTGTGTTTGTCGAGATCCGATGAATTGTGGATTTATGATCAGATTATCTATGAATCTTATTTGAGTTTCTTCTTATCTCTCTTATGCAAGATTTCATATCCTTGTAATTCTCTTCGAGTTGTGGGTTTTGTGTGGCCAACTAGATCTATGATTCTTGCAATGGGAGAAGTGCTTGGTTTTGGGTCCATACCGTGCGGTGACCTCACCCAGTGACAGAAGGGATAGCGAGGCACGCATCATGTTGTTGCCATCAAGGGTAAAAAGATGGGGCTTTCATCATTGGTTTGAGATTATCCCTCTACATCATGTCATCTTGCTTAAGGCGTTATTCTATTCGTCATGAACTCAATACACTAGATGTATGCTGGATAGCGGTCGATGTGTGGAGTAATAGTAGTAGATGCAGAAAGTATCGGTCTACTTGTCTCGGACGTGATGCCTATGTGTATGATCATTGCCTTAGATATCGCCATGACTTTGCGCGGTTCTATCAATTGCTCGACAGTAATTTGTTCACCCACCATGATATTTTCTATTTTGAGAGAAGCCTCTAGTGAACACTATGGCCCCCGGGTCTACTCCACACCATATTTTCAGCCTTACACTTTTTACTTCGTTGCACTTTCCGCCTTCAGATCTCACTTTGCAAACAATCTTGAAGGGATTGACAACCCCTTTGAAGCATTGGGTGCAAGCTTGTTTGTGTTTGCGCAGGTACTCTGGACTTGACAAGGCCCTCCTTCTGGATTGATACCTTGGTTCTCAAACTGAGGGAAATACTTACTGCTCCTGTGCTGCATCACCCTTTCCTCTTCAAGGGAAAAACCAACGCAAGCCCAGTCTCCGTCAACGTGTTAATTTCTGGCGCTGTTGTCTGTTGTCGTAGCAAACCCCGGCTTGAAGAGCCTCTTACCAATCTCCTCATTTTTTCTTCTGAAAAGTAAATCTGAATTTTTTAGTGACTCCACATAAAAATGAACAAAGTCAATCAAAACTTATAGCAACTACTCCCACAAGTGCCTAGAAGCTATATCATGCATCAAAACTACTTTGGACCCTACAAATTTCACATATAAGCTCAAGAACAAGGTCACCACAACAACAAGATTTTGCAATATATAAAGCACTAGAAAAAAATAATTGGACCATTGGAGGAGTCACATACTGATGAACAATCCCCTAAAATAGTTTTGCAAATGGAGCTTTGAGCAAGGAGATAAAAAATGGCAGCAAGATGAGATAAAACGCGGGTTTGAGCAATGGTGGGATTTTTTCTGGAGGAAGAAGGAGTGGATGGGTACTCGGATAAGTGAAGGGGCCCCACGTGGGACCCACAAGCCAGGGGCGCGCCTAGGGGCTGGCCGCACCCTGCAGGCTTGTGGCCCACTCGTGTAGTCCCCTGATGTATTCTTAGTGCCAAAAATTCTTAAATATTCCAGAAAAAATCATACTAAATTTTCACAGAGTTCTAAGAACTTTTATTTTTCAGCTAATTTTTCTATTGCACGGATAAAATGGAAAACAGAGAAATAATGACATTTTTACTAAATTGAAACTAAGGAATAGAAAATAAAAGTTGGGTACATAAGGTTGCGCTTTCTAAATTCATCCATCTCATGCCCGTCGAAAAGAATCCATCAATAAGGTTGATCATGTCTTATTGACAAACTTTTGTCGAATGACATGGAACCAAAGAACTTCTGAATAACACTAGGTTAACTCAATGGGGATATGCATGTCCCCAACAATAAGTATATCATATTTCTTCTTGGCAGTAGGAAGAGGGAATTCAAAGTCTCCAATAATGAACGTTGGAATTTTTTCAATGGTGTTGATGCTATGAACTTGAGATTGTTTCTTCGGAAAGTGTACCGTATGTTGATTACCATTAACATGAAAAGTGACATTGCCATTGTTGCAATTAATAACAGCCCCTGCAGTATTCAGAAAGGGTCTACCAAGGATGATCGACAAAATGTCGTCCTCGGGAATATCAAGAATAACAAAGTCTGTTAGGATAGCAACGTTTGCAACCACAACAGGCACATCCTCACAAATACCGATAGGTAGAACAATTGATTTATCAGCCATTTGCAGAGAGATTTCAATAGGTGTCAACTTATTCCAGTCAAGTCTACGATATAAATAGAACGACATAATACTAACACCAGCTCCAAGGTCACATAAATCAGTTTTAACATAATTTCCTTTAATAGAGCATGGTATAGTGGGTACTCTGGGATCTTCTAATTTCTTTGGTATTCCACCCTTAAAATTATAATTAGCAAGCATCGTGGAAATCTCAACTTCAGTTATATTTCTTTTATTAGTAACAATATCTTTCATGTACTTAGTATAAGGAGACATTTTCAGAATATTAGTTAAGCGCATACGTAAGAAAACAGGTCTCGGCATTTCAGCAAAGCGCTCAAAATCCTCATCATCTTTTTTCTTGGATGGTTTAGGAGGAAAGGGCATGGGTTTCTGAACCCATGGTTCTCTTTCTCTACCATGCTTCCTAGAAACAAAATCTCTTTTATCGTATCTCTTATTCTTAGGTTGTGGGTCATCAAGATCAACAACAGGTTCAATCTCCACATCATTGTCATTACTAGGTCGAGCACTCACATGAAGATCATCATTAATATTATCACTAGATTCATCTTCATTACCAGATTGTGTCTCAGCATCATAAATAGAGATATCATTTGGGTTTTCATGTGGCTCTATATCAGGTTCACTAGGAGCATGCAAAGCCCTATCATCATTCTTTTTCTTTTTATTAGACGGACCAGGTACGTCAATATTAACTCTGTTAGAATCTTGCTCAATTCTCTTAGGATGGCCCTCAACATACAAAGGTTCCCGAGTCATTCTACCACCCCTAGTCACAACTCTAATAGAATGATCATTGTTCTTACTAATCATCACATTGAGCAAATCACTTTGTGCCTTAAGTACCTGTTCTACTTGAGTAGTTACCATGGAAGCATGTTTACTAATAAGCCTAAGATCATTGGCAGTTCTACTAATATAATCACCCAAGCGATCAAGCATGTAAGCATTATGCTTCAATTGTCTACTAGCATAAGCATTGAATTTTTCTTGTTTAAAAACAAAATTATCAAATTCATCCAAGCATTGGCTAGCAGATTTATTATAGGGAATGTCAACTTTATCAAATCTACGAAGAGAATTTACCTCTACTACCTGTGTCGCGTTATAAAGACCATGTATTTCTTCAATAGGTGGTAGATTCTTAACATCTTCAGCTTTAATATCTTTTTCTTTTATAGATTTCTTTGCCTCTTGCATATTCAGGACTGAGGAATAGAATACATCTTTTCTTAGGGGTTGGTTTTGGAGGTGGTTCGGGAATAGTCCAATCACTATCATTGCTCAATACATTATTCAATGGTAGTCCAACTTGTTCAACAGTTCGTTCCCTGAAAACACAACCATCACAATTATCTAGGTGGTCCCTAGAAGCATCGGTTAGTCCATTATAAAAGATATAAAGTATTTCATTTTTCATGAGAGGGTGATCAGGCAAAGCATTAAGTAAGTCGAGAAGCCTCCACCAAGCTTGTGGGAGACTCTCTTCTTAAATTTGCACAAAATTAAATATTTCCTCCAAGGCAGCTTGTTTCTTATGTGCAGGAAAATATTTTTTTAGAGAAGTAGTAGATTATATCCTCGGGACTATGCACACAACTAGGAGGAAGAGAATTAAACCATATCTTAGCATCACCCTTTAATGAGAACGGAAACAACCTAAGAATATAGTAATAATGAATTTTTTCCTCATGAGTAAATAGGGTGGCTATATCATTCAATTTAGCAAGGTGTGCCACAATAGTTTCAGATTCATAACCATGAAAAGGATCAGATTCTACCAAAGTAGTTAACTCAGGATCGACAGAGAATTAATAATCCTTATCAGTAACACATATAGGTGAAGTAGAAAACTTGGGATCATATTGCATTCTAGCATTCAAAGATTTTTCCTTCCACTTGCATAGCAATTTCTTAAGATCTTCTCTATCCTTACAAGCAAGAAAGTTCCTAGCTACTTCTCCTTCCATAACACAACCCTCAGTATATTAGGAAATTCATATCTTGGAGAGCTAGGTCTAGCAGGTGAATCATAGTGTTCAGTTTCAACAGATTCAACAATATTATCAGTTTCAGCATTCATTCAAGCAATTTGTTCATTAAGAAATTCACCAAGTGGCAGAGTAGTATCAAGCAAAGTATCATCATAAGCATCATGCATAGTAGAAGTAGCATCATGAATTACTTGCGACATATCAAACTCAGTAGCAGGTGGTGGTGTCGCAAATTTACTCAGAACAGACGGTGAATCAAGTGCAGAGCTAGATGGTAGTTCCTTACCCGCCCTCGTAGTTGAGGGGTAGACCTTGGTTTTAGCGTATTTCAGATTCTTCATTATGATCAACAGATATAAATTCCAAGTGAAAGGACGTGGATGTCGCCTAGAGGGGGGGGGGGTGAATAGGCAATTTAAAATAATTACGGTTTAGGCTTGAACAAATGCGAAATAAAACTAACGTTTAATTTGTCAAGCACAAAATCTAAAACAACTAGGCTCACCTATGTGCACCACCAACTTATGCTAAGAAAGATAAACAACAAAGTGATAGTAAGATATATGACAATAAACAATATGGCTATCACAAAGTAAAGTGCATAAGTAAAGGGTTTGGGTAAGAGATAACCGAGGCACGCGAACACGATGATGTATCCCGAAGTTCACACCCTTGCGGATGCTAATCTCCGTTGGAGCGGTGTGGAGGCACAATGCTCCCCAATATGCCACTAAGGCCACCGTAATCTCCTCACACCCTCGCACAATGCAAGATTCCGTGATTCCACTAAGGGACCTTTGAGGGCGGTCACCGAACCCGTACAAATGGCAACCCTTGGGGGCGGTCACCGGTACCCGTACAAATTGCTCGGGGCAATCTCCACAACCTAATTGGAGACCCCGCCGCTTGCCCGGAGGTTTACACCACAATGATTGAGATCCGAGACACCACCAAGCTTCTAGGACGCCAAAGCATCCACGAAGAACAATCTCTAGGGTACTAAGTACCAAGGGGTAATAAGCTTCTCAACTTCTCACTTCCACGTATCACCATGGAGAACTCAAACCGATGCAACTAATGCAATGGAAAGAACACACGAAGTGGTCAAGTCCCTCACACTCAAATCCCTCCACAACAACAAAAGCTATGGAGAAATATGAGAGGAGGAACAAGGAGCTCACAAAGAACTCCAAGATCTAGATCCAAGGGGTTCCCCTCACATAGAGGAGAAAGTGATTGGTGGAGATGTGGATCTAGATCTCCTCTCTCTTTTCCCTCAAGAACTAGCAAGAATCATTGGAGGGATTGAGAGTTAGCAAGCTCTAAGAAGGTCAACAATGGGGGAATAACTTGAGCTCAAAAGATCAGTAAACACCAAGGGGGAAGAAGGACCCCTTTATATAGTGGGTGAAGAATCAGACGGTTACCCCCACTTACAGCCCGAGCACAGCGGGTCTACCGCTCCCCCGAGCGGTACTACCGCTAAGGGAGGAGCGGTACTACGGCTGCCCCTGGCGGTACTACCGCTAGCCCTGGCGGTACTACCGCTAGCCCGTGGCGGTACTACCACTAGCCCCTCACGGTACTACCGTTAGAGAAAGTCTTCGCAAAAAGTCCGACGGAGAACAACCGCTCAGAGAGAGGTACTACTGTCCCGAAGCAGTACTACCGCCCACCCGGAGCGGTACTACTACTCTAGAGTGGTACTACCTCTAGGGAGCGGTAGTAAAAAATTACTACCGCTGTGAGGGCGGTACTACAACTCCGGGGGCGGTACTACCGCTTGCACGAGGAGCGGTACTACCGGTGGATACTGAAACTGCTCTAACTTTCGCATACAGACTCCAAATTCAACGAAACCAAGTTTGTTGGAAAGCTAACGACATGGGCTAACATAATCTTATTAGAAATATCAATAAGAAGCAAATTATAAAAGGACCATAAGAAAACGGTGAGAACCCTTCTTTGAATAAGACCGATAAAAACTCCCAACACCGAAAAAATCATAGAAGATGCATATGGACTCCGTTTTCGATGAACTCGAGCTTGTCATGGAGATGACCATAAGCTCTAAAACTCACAAAGAGAAACACCAAACAAGAACCAAGAAGTATGATGCAAGGATGCAAATGGTTTGAGCTCTCAACAAACGATACGATCAAGCTACTCACTTGAGAGCCCCCTTGACAGTACGACAATCTATCCTAAAACAGAAAACCTATCAAGGGCAAACATATACCTTGCACCTCGTCCTCTTGAGCTAGATGATGATGATCTTGGCTTTCTCAAGATAGACCACCTTTCTTGATTGCGTTGGCTTGACGAAGACTAGTTGGTTGCTCCCCCATACTCACTATGGGTGAGCCACTCTTGAGCATATCTTCACAAGTCCATTGCCACCACAATGGACGGCAAGCTTCAAGCATGATATATTCATGCTGATCCACTTGAACTTGTACACCGCAATCTTGATGATGATCACCACTTGACATCATCCTTCATGGGTTGTATGAGATCTTCCTTTTGACGCAAGCCCATGAAAACATACCTAACCCCCACATAGAACTCTCACGAAGACCATGGGTTAGTACACAAACACGTAATGGACAATGCTTACCATACCATGGGATCACTCGATCCCTCTCGGTACATCTTGTATGCTTTGTGTGTTGATCATCTTGATTTACTCTTTGTTTGACGATCTTGATCAACCTTGTGTCTCTATGACCATTCTTTGGATAATACCTTGAATACCATCTTGGTCATCATATAAACTCCTTGAACCCAACAGATGGACTTCAATAAGTGCCTATGGACAAATCCTATAAATATAACTTAAGGAAACCATTAGTCCATATGAATTGTCATTAATTACCAGAACCACATATGGAGAAATATGCTGTGACAATCTCCCCTATTTTCGTAGTTGATGTCAACCACTTAAAGAGAGTTTATATAAGGAAATACGCATAACCAAGCACACACATGCAAAGCAATAATGCATGGGTACAATATGTAAATTCTTATGCAATAAAAGCGAAACCCTCTAAGCATAGCCAAACTGAACTCTCTAAACTTCTCCCCCATTGGCATTGATTGCCAAAATAGACAAAAAGTTTAGAAAGCCAATATAGTAGGTGGTCCTCCAAAAAGTGTGTACTTCTCAACAAATGAGTGTAGAGAAATACACATATACAATGATAAGAAGTTGGAGGAAAACAAACTATATCGAGGACCCAAAGATTGCAAATAAAAGGATCGTATGCCACAAAGACATACAAAAATAGAGGCAAGCAATCAAAAGATACCAGATGGAACAAACAATCATATGGTCCTTCGAACCACATGAATAAAAGATATTATGATAAAGGCTACGTAGTGTTTTATCAAAACTAGAGAAGCTCCCCATGATTTGTGCACTAATAAGAGATTTTTTTTATTTCATACAAGTGCAAAAAATAGGATCGTTGCTCCCACAAAATAAACAAAAACACACAATGAGTGCAAGAAGATAGATGAGACAATAAGCATATCACTTGCACAAAACGAATGGTTGAGAAACATGTAAAAGAAGCAACTTAAGAATAGGCTCAACCAAAATAATGTGTGTGAGTCATGGCAAAGCACTTGAGAAGACTAATATAAGGATGAGCATTACTCATCAACATAGTCTTGATGAAATGCTAAACTAAGTGCAAGACATATCATTCCCACACACACACTAGAAAATGAGTTCACAAGCTTACTAATAAACAAAATACGAACCAATGCTTGTGCCAACCCATGGTGAAGATAGGAAATAAGAACCTTGTCAAGAGGAGGGATACCAATCGAAATGGCAAAACCCTCATCAAGACAAACATGAGGAAAAATAATCTTCACGGCCAAAGAGTGCATCAAGATGTAGGAATATAAGATACCCACTCAAGACAAATCCTTTCATGAAGCCACCAAAAACTGAAAAAGGAAATGCAACGGTGGACGTGAAAGAAAAGAGGATATCAATTAGAGATGTAACTTCTCTCATGTGTAAAAGATTCTAAGTAGAAGACAATCATGATGATATATATCCACAAAGAAGGATGTACACACGAAATGGTTACAAGAAGGAACAAACAAGATATCCAAAAGGAAGTCATAAATATATCAATAAGATCTTTGCTTGGAAGCATAGCACATGGCCTAATATTTTCTTATTGTACAATATGAACTTCCAACATACGAACATCAAAGACATCCCAACTAGCAATAAGACATCATCGTTCGGATGCTTTGAGAAAGGAAACAAGTACTACAAGACGAATCAAGAGATTCATGCCATGATGCAACGTGGACAAGAAAAGAGAGGTTTGGGCCTTTGCAAGAAATGAATGCATGAAATAGATACTTGTTACCGAGACAACATTGGATTGATGTAGTAGATAGTTGTTCATTGATCATCCTAACTTGGCTCCAATAATCACATGGTCTCAACACCTTCCTTGTAGGTGAGCCGAGCATCACACGCATCTCCAATTGTTCCTGGAACAACAAAACAAACAAAATGGTGACCAAACTCATTGGGACTAAAGAGTTAGAAAACCAACAATACATAGGACAAACTCCACATACATATGTGCATATAGATATGAATTTGAATTTCATGCACACTTTAGCCAATTTATGACAAGGTGGAGTTTCCCCGATATATTGGGTCAAAGAAAGAAAGCAAGCAAAAGAAGCTATATATAGTAAATATGCATGCTCAAGGCTTTCAAGAATCAACTCAACACAGAGTTGATAGGACACCAAAATACAAGGTATCAAGTGATAATAAGATACCAAACGAAAAACTATCACTTGAAGGATATCAATTAAAAGATACCTCAAGGAATGATATATCCATTGACACATGACAAATAAAAGGAAACAAGATACCAATTGAAGGAAAACAAACACGAGGTATCTAGTTTCCAAAAGAGAGCTAGGTTCCAACAAACCAAACCCTCGACAAATTTTCATGATGGCACAAAGCATCATAAAAAGCAAGACTTACCTCCCATAAACACGCACTTGATGGGGCTCAAAAGATGTTATGATAAACGAATAAAGATAGTGTTCTAAAGAAAATAGGATAGCTCCCCCAAGGGATGTGCATTATATAGAATTTGCATTTAAGTACAAAATGCACAAGATAGGATCATCACTTTCTCTATATCTATAAAACACTAGACATGATAAAATAGATCCACAAGAGAGGCAAGGAAGACAAACAAAACACAAAATCCAATGTAAAGATGATTAACAATTTCTACCACATGATGGAAATACCAATTGTCAAGGACAAGAAGTATTTTTGAAATAATACTCACTGGTAGATCGCAGATATATCCAACATCATATTTTACCCCTAAAATGCAAGCAAATGACACTTGTAGAGATAACATGCCACCTAGGAACAAGATAATTCACAATATCAACACTAAGTGGCAATACCTCAAATGTACAGATTTTCTAGGCTTGTAATATGCACATAGCATATTACTCCCCCATAATGTGATAACCCAACAATATTAACAAGTGGCAAATTAAAACCAACAAGAAATTATTAATGGACCATATAGAATTTGAATTTCTCACGAGTAATACATATCACATAGAAACTAGATAATCTTGAAATATCAATACTAAGTGGTATTCCCCATGTATACACATTTATAGTATTGTGAGGTGTGCAAAGCACATCACTCTCCCACAATGGGATAATCCATTAATCTCTCACAAGAGCCAACAAAGATACAAACAAGATGCAAAAAGGCTCCATACAAGACTCACATGTACATGATGTGCAAACCAACATACACATACTCGATTACTCAAGATAAGCAAGTTGGAAGCACAACATATACAAACACATGCAAGGTACAAAACCACAACATGCAAAGGGGCAAGTAACTAACAATGTAAACAGTTTAAGTACAAGTTACCGTAAGGAGGAACATTGGATATAAGATAGAAACTTGATAATCCAAATGACTTGGCTTGAAATAATATGAATGATGAAGACCCCTTAATTCTTCATTATGTATCCAAGTCTCCAATGTCCTCCACAAACACCTATTGATCAAGTTTGAGCTTGTTGGTCCCCAACCACGTTGGGTCCTAAGAGGTTAGTCACAATAGGCTTGGCAACCCAAATGGTACTTTTCTTGACACCACTTTGAGTACCAACAAACTTGGCAAACACATTGCCAACCTTATCCTTCCAAAGAGAATAGATATCATCAATAATGATTGGGTTGGATAAATTACCTCTCGTGCAAGAAGAAGCAAAGTGACCCTTCTCACGACATAAGTAGCAACATCTACCCTTTAATTTCTTCCCTAGTGATTTGTCAACATGAGGAGTGTTGGCTTGGGTCTTCTTGGGAAGGGGCCTTTCTTCAACTTATAGTTGAGTATGTGATTGAACTTGTGGTCGCTTCCCTTGTTGCTTGTGACTTTGGGGCTTTTCTTTAGTGGGCAAGATCTAACATGGTTCCCTTCAACTTTGCACTTGAAGCAAATAATCTTGGCCGAATTCTTGACTTGTTCTTGGCCCTTCTTCTTGAAGCTTTTGGACTTATTATTCTCGTTGGAGTTGAATCCAAGTCCATCTTTGTCATTTGGGGATTTTTGCCCACACAAGACATTGTTGAGTGTGGACATTCCTTCATGACTCTTTTCCAAGTCTTTCTTCAAGCAAGTGACTTGGGCCTTGAGCTCTTTGATTTCTTCTACATGGTTAGTATCAACACAAGTACTAGAGGAAGTATAAGCTTCATTGTTACAGCAACAAGGCATGGAAAGTAATTCATCACAAGATGTAGCAACATTATGAGTAGATGAATTACGAGGACTAGCACATGGAAATATAGATTTCCGACTAGAAGTAGTTCTAATGTCCACATGAGGCTCACTCGATGTTACCTTGGTAGTAATAGCCTCATGAGCTAATTTTAGCACATTATGGGATACTAGAAGATCATCATGAGAGCTTGTGAGCATTACATGACTTTCTTCCAATTTCCCATAATTGCTAGATAGCAACTCAAGTTGAGCCCTTAGCTCAACATTCTCCTTTAAAATGGATGCTTTACAAGAAGTAGAGTTAGTAGCACAAGCATGATTATTAACAATAAGAAGAGAAGGCAACTTGGCAAGATCTTTAGCATATGAAGCTTCAAGTTGAGCATGAGACTCGGTGAGTTCGATGAACGAACTCTTAATAGCCCTTGAGCCATTTTGAGTAGCTCATAATCCTCAACGAGTTTAGCATGTGCAACTTCAAGCTTATCGTCTTTAGTGCTAAAATCATTAGCCACCTCGAGAGATCTATCATGGGATTCCTTTAATCTAGATAATTCTATAGCAAAGGTTTCCCCAAGAGATTCCTTGGTGGTTTGTTCATTTTCAAGAGCTTGAGATAGCTCCGCGATCTCGTTAGGGTAATCACGCTCATGATCTTCCATTGTCTCAATGGTGGCCTCATGCTCCTCGAGACGAGCTTCCAACTCCTCAATGTATTTCTTGCCCTCAGTGGCAATAGACATGATTTCAAAGAAGTTGGAACAAGCAAGTTTATTCTTATAAAGAGATTTCTGAATCATTTCACTCTTAATTTTTAAGGATGCAATAATATCACTCTCTTCATCGTTATTCTCATCCTCATTATCATCAACATCATCATCATGAGATACATTGGGATTCAAAGTAGGAGATACCTTTGAAGCCTTAGTCATAAGGCAAAAGTGAGTAACAATAGATGATGATGTAGGATCCCTTGAAGAATCATTCAAGGCCACATCTTGTTCCATGGAGTGATGAATTTCCTCTACATTGTTAGCACAACAACTGGAGGAAATAACATTTTTATCATGGCAACAAGATATAGGAAGCATATCATCATGAAATTTAGTCAAGCAGTTTTTACATCATATGGAAGGACTATCAACACAAGCATGTAAAACATTTAGAGTGCTTGAAGTGTTAATGCCCAAATATGAAGCATTTCAATAATATAGTGAAGAAGGATCATCAACAATAAACCCACTACCATCATTGCAATGATCACCACTACTCACCATATCATTACCTTGTGGCAATCCACATGTAGGTGAAGTAGATGAAGTTGAGAAGAGCACACGACCGGAGGTGGAGGGAGAACAATCATTCCCACAAATCTTGTACGTACCATATTTATCTTGAAGCTTTGTCCACAACTCATGAGCATCCCGGAATGACATGAATTGAAATATAAATACATTGTTCAAAGCATCAACAAGAACAGTAGAAGCTTGAGCATCGAGATAAGAGTTTTTCTCATCCTCTAAAGATATATATTGAGAATCCTTTGGAGGAGAAAAAGCCATATCTACAATTCGCTCTAAATTTGGGTCCAAGACCCGAAAGTGATTAAGCATGCGAATTAACCAAACATCAAAATTTGTGCCATCGAAATTAAGAGTGCCCGTGAATCCCAAACCCCTAGTCGACATCCTTACTCTCTAGGTGGTTAAACCTAATAAAGAGAGATCGAGCTCTGATAGCAAGTGAAAGGACGTGGATGTCGCCTAGAGGATGGGTGAATATGCGATTTAAAATGATTACGGTTTAGGCTTCAACAATGCGGAATAAAACTAACGTTTAATTTGTCAAGCACAAAACCTAAAACAACCAGGCTCACCTATGTGCACAAACAACTTATGCTAAGCAAGATAAAAACTAAGTTATAACAAGATATATGACAATAAACAATATGGCTATCACAAAGTAAAGTTCATAAGTAAAGGGTTCGGGTAAGAGATAACCGAGGCACGCGGAGACGATGATGTATCCCGAAGTTCACACCCTTGCGGATGCTAATCTCTGTTGGAGCGGTGTGGAGGCACAATGCTCCCCAAGATGCCACTAAGGCCACTGTAATATCCTCACGCGCTCGCACAATGCAAGATGCCGTGATTCCACTAAGGGACCCTTTAGGGCGGTCACCGAACCCATACAAATGGCAACCCTTGGGGGCGGTCACCGGTACCCGTACAAATTGCTCGGGGCAATCTCCACAACCTAATTGGAGACCCCGACGCTTGCCCGGAGCTTTACACCACAATGATTGAGCTTCGAGACACCACCAAGATTCTAGGACGCCAAAGCATCCATGAAGAACAATCTCTAGGGTACTAAGTACCAAAGGGTAATAAGTTTCTCAACTTCTCACTTCCATGTATCACCGTGGAGAACTCAAACCGATGCAACTAATGCAATGGTAAGAACACACAAAGTGGTCAAGTACCTCACACTCAAATCCCTCCACAACAACAAAAGCTATGGAGAAATATGAGAGGAAGAACAAGGAGCTCACAAAGAACTCCAAGATCTAGATCCAAGGGGTTCCCCTCACATAGAGGAGAAAGTTGTTGGAACTTTGCCCTAGAGGCAATAATAAATATAGTTATTATTATAATTCCTGTATCAAGATAATCGTTTATTATCCATGCTATAATTGTATTGAATGAAGACTTATATACATGTGTGGATACATAGACAAAACACTGTCCCTAGCAAGCCTCTAGTTGGCTAGCTAGTTGATCAAAGATAGTCAGGGTCTTCTTACTATGTACAAGGTGTTGTTGCTTGATAACTGGATCACGTCATTAGGAGAATCACGTGATGGACTAGACCCAAACTAATAGACGTAGCATGTTGATCGTGTCATTTTGTTGCTATTGTTTTCTGCGTGTCAATTATTTGTTCCTATGACCATGAGATCATATGACTCACTGACACCGGAGGAATGCTTTGTGTGTATCAAACGTTGCAACGTAACTGGGTGACTATAAAGATGCTCTACAGGTATCTCCGAAGGTGTTCGTTGAGTTAGTATGGATCGAGACTGGGATTTATCACTCCGTGTGACGGAGAGGTATCTTGGGGCCCACTCGGTAATACAACATCACACACAAGGCTTGCAAGCAATGTAACTTAGTGTAAGTTGCGGGATCTTGTATTACGGAACGAGTAAAGAGACTTGCTGGTAAACGAGATTGAAATAGGTATGCGGATACTGACGATCGAATCTCGGGCAAGTAACATACCGAAGGACAAAGGGAATGACATACGAGATTACGTGAATCCCTGGCACTGAGGTTCAAACGATAAGATCTTCGTAGAATATGTGGGATCCAATATGGGCATCCAGGTCCCGCTATTGGATATTGACCGAGGAGTCACTCGGGTCATTTCTACATAGTTCTCGAACCCGCAGGGTCTGCACACTTAAGGTTCGACGTTGTTTTATGTGTATTTGAGTTATATGGTTGGTTACCGAATGTTGTTTGGAGTCCCGGGTGAGATCAAGGACGTCACGAGGGTTTCCGGAATGGTCCAGAAACGAAGATTGATATATAGGATGACCTCATTTGATTACCGGAAGGTTTTCGGAGTTACCGGGAATGTACCGGGAATGACGAATGGGTTCCGGGTGTTCACCGAGGGGGGGGGGCAACCCACCCCGGGGAAGCCCATAGGCCTTGGGGGTGGCGCACCATCCCTTGGTGGGCTGGTGGTACAGCCCAAGAAAGCCCTATGCGCCATAGATAGAAAATCAAAGAGAAAAAAAAGGAGGTGGGAAAGGAGAGAAGGACTCCACCTTCCAATCCTATTTGGACTAGGATTGGAGGAGGACTCCTCCTCCCTTGGTGGCGCAGCCCTTGGGGCTCCTTGAGCCTCAATGCAAGCCTCCCCTCCCCTCCTCCTATATATATGGAGCTATTAGGGCTGATTTATGACAACTTTTCAAGGCAGCCCGACCACATACCTCCACGGTTTTACCTCTAGATCACGTTTCTGCGGAGCTTGGGCGGAGCCCTGCTGAGATTAGATCACCACCAACTTCCGGAGCGTCGTCATGCTGCCGGAGAGCTCATCTACCTCTCCGTCTATCTTGCTGGATCAAGAAGGCCGAGATCATCGTCGAGCTGCACGTGTGCTGAACGCGGAGGTGCCGTCTGTTCGGCACTAGATCGTGGGACGGATCGTGGGACGGTTCGTGGGACGGTTCGCGGGGCGGATCAAGGGACATGAGGACGTTCCACTACATCAACCGCGTTCACTAATGCTTATGTTGTGCGATCTACAAGGGTACATAGATCGGAAATCGACTCCCGTAGATGGACATCACCATGATAGGTCTTCGTGCGCGTAGGAAATTTTTTGTTTCCCATGCGACGTTCCCCTACAGTGGCATCATGAGCTAGGTTCATGCGAAGATGTAATCTCGAGTAGAACACAAAAGTTTTTGTGGGCGGTGATGTGCGTCTTGCTGCCCTCCTTAGTCTCTTCTTGATTCCGCGGTATTGTTGGATTGAAGCGGCTTGGACCGACATTACTCGTACGCTTACGAGAGACTGGTTTCATCGCTACGAGTAACTCCGTTGCTCAAAGATGACTGGCAAGTGTCGGTTTCTCCAACTTTAGTTGAATCGGATTTGACCGAGGAGGTCCTTGGATAAGGTTAAATAGCAATTCATATATCTCCGTTGTGGTGTTTGCGTAAGTAAGATGCGATCCTACTAGATACCCATGGCCACCACGTAAAACATGCAACAACAAATTAGAGGACGTCTAACTTGTTTTTGCAGGGTATGCTTGTGATGTGATATGGACAACGATGTGATGTGATATATTGGATGTATGAGATGATCATGTTGTAATAGATAATATTGACTTGCACGTCGATGGTACGGCAACCGACAGGAGCCATAGGGTTGTCTTTAAACTAACGTTTGTGCTTGCAGATGCGTTTACTATTTTGCTAGGATGTAGCTTTAGTAGTAATAGCATGAGTAGCACGACAACCCCGATGGCGACACGTTGATGGAGATCATGGTGTGGCGCCGGTGACAAGAATATCGTGCCGGTGCTTTGGTGATGGAGATCAAGGAGCACATGATGATGGCCATATCATGTCACTTATGAATTGCATGTGATGTTAATCCTTTTATGCACCTTATTTTGCTTAGAACGACGGTAGCATTATGAGGTGATCTCTCACTAAAATTTCAAGACGAAATTGTGTTCTCCCCGACTGTGCACCATTGCTACAGTTCGTTGTTTCGAGACACCACGTGATGATCGGGTGTGATAGACTCAACGTTCACATACAACAGGTGCAAAACAGTTGCACACACGGAACACTCAGGTTAAGCTTGACGAGCCTAGCATGTGCAGACATGGCCTCGGAGCACATGAGACCGAAAGGTCGATCATGTATCATATAGTTGATATGATTAGCATAGGGATGCTTACCACTGAAACTATACTCAACTCACGTGATGATCGGACTTGAGCTAGTGTAAGTGGGTCATGAACCACTCAAATGACTAGGGAGACGTACTTTTTGAGTGGGAGTTTAGCAAGTAATTTGATTAAGTTAAACTCTAATTATCTTGAACATAGTCTAAGTCCACTTTGAATACATTTGTGTTGTAGATCATGGCTCATGCGACAGTCACCCTGAATTTTAATACGTTCCTAGAGAAAGCTAAGTTGAAAGATGATGGAAGCAACTTTGTAGACTAGGCTCGTAATCTTAAGTTGATCCTACAAGCTAGGAAGAAGGATTATGTCCTTAATGCTGCGCTAGGAGATGAACCACCCGCTACGGCTGACCAAGATGTTAAGAACGCTTGGTTAACACGTAAGGAGGACTACTCAGTAGTTCAATATGCAGTCTTGTATGGCTTAGAGCCGGGACTTCAACGTCGCTTTGAGCGTCATGGAGCAGATGAGATGTTCCAGGAGTTGAAGTTTATCTTTCAGAAGAACGCCCGGATCGAGAGGTATGAGACCTCCGATAAATTCTTTGCTTGCAAGATGGAGGAGAATTCATCTGTCAGTGAACATGTGCTCAAAATGTCTGGGTACTCAAACCGTCTAGCTGAGCTGGGGATTGAACTCCCGCAAGAGGCTATCACTGACAGAATTCTTCATTCACTGCTGGCAAGCTATAAGGGCTTTGTGTTGAACTACAACATGCAAGGGATGAACAAGTCACCCGGCGAGTAGTTTGCGATGCTCAAAGTCGTAGAGTCTGAACTCCGTAAAGAGCATCAAGTGTTGATGGTGAATAAGACCACTAGTTTCAAGAGAAACGACAAAGGCAAGAAGGGTAATTCAAAGAAGAGCGGCAAGCCTGTTGCCAATCCGATGAAGAAACCCAAAGCTGGACCTAAGCCTGAAACAGAGTGCTACTATTGCAAGGGTATGGGTCACTGGCAGCGCTACTGCCCCAAGTATCTGGCTGATAAGAAGGCGGCCAAAGAAAAAACAGGTATATTTGATATACATGTTATTGATGTGTACTTAACCAGCTCTCGTAGTAGTGCCTGGGTATTCGATACAGGTTCTATTGCTCATATTTGCAACTCGAAACAGGAACTGCGGAATAAGCGAAGGCTGGCGAAAGATGAAGTGACAATGCGCGTAGGAAATGGTTCCAAGGTTGATGCAATCGCCGCCGGCACAGTTTCACTTCAGTTACCATCAGGATTACTTATGAACTTGAATAATTGTTATTTAATGCCTGTGTTGAGCATGAACATTATATCTGGATCTTGTTTATTGCGAGACGGTTACTCTTTTAAGTCAGAGAATAATGGTTGTTCTATTTCTATGAGTAACATCTTTTATGGTCATGCACCCAATGTGAGAGGATTGTTCATATTGAATCTTGATAGTGATGATACACATATACATAACATTGAGACCAAAAGAGTTAGAGTTAACAATGATAGCGCCATGTTTTTGTGGCACTGCCGCTTAGGTCATATTGGTGTAAAGCGCATGAAGAAACTCCATACCGATGGACTTTTGGAGTCACTTGACTTTGATTCACTTGACACGTGCGAACCATGCCTCATGGGCAAGATGACTAAAACTCCGTTCTCCGGAACAATGGAGCGCGCCAGTGACTTGTTGGAAATCATACATACCGATGTGTGCGGTCCGATGAGCGTGGAGGCATGCGGCGGATATCGTTATTTTCTCACCTTCACTAACGATTTGAGTAGATATGGTTATGTCTACTTAATGAAGCACAAGTCTGAAACATTTGAAAAGTTCAAGCAATTTCAGAGTGAAGTTGAAAATCATCGTAACAAGAAGATCAAGTTCCTACGGTCTGATCGTGGGGGTGAATATCTGAGTTTCGAGTTTGGTGCTCACTTAAGACAATGTGGAATTGTTTCACAGTTGACACCGCCTGGAACACCACAGCGTAATGGTGTGTCCGAACGTCGTAATCGTACTTTATTAGAGATGGTGCGATCTATGATGTCTCTTACCGATTTGCCGTTATCGTTTTGGGGTTATGCATTAGACACAACTACATTCACTTTAAATATGGCACCATCAAAATCCGTTGAGACAACACCATACGAACTGTGGTATGGCAAAAGGCCAAAGTTGTCGTTTCTTAAAGTTTGGGGATGTGATGCTTATGTCAAAAAGCTTCAGCCTGAAAAGCTGGAACCCAAAGCGGAAAAGTGCATCTTCATAGGTTACCCAAAAGAGATAGTTGGGTACACCTTCTATCTCAAATCCAAGGGCAAAGTGTTTGTTGCTAAAAACGAAGATTTTCTCGAGAAGGAGTTTCTCTCAAGAGAATTGACTGGGAGGAAGATAGAACTTGATGAGGTTGTCGAACCTCTCATCCCTCTGGATGGTGGCGCAGGGCAAGGGGAAACCCCTGTCATTGCGACACCGGTTGAGGAGGAAGTTAATGATGATGATCATGAAACTCCGGTTCAAGTTCCTATCGAACCACGCGGGTCGACGAGACCACGTGCTGCTCCATAGTGGTACGATAATCCTGTTTTTTCAATCATGTTGTTAGACAACAATGAACCTGCAAATTATGAAGAAGCAATGGTGGCCCCAGATTCCAATAAATGGCTGGAGGCCATGAAGTCCGAGATAGGATCCATGTATGAGAACAAAGTGTGGACTTTGGAAGTACTACCTGAGGGCCGCAAGGCTATTCAGAACAAATGGATCTTCAAGAAGAAGACGGACGCTGACGGCAATGTGACCGTTTATAAAGCTCGACTTGTGGCAAAGGGTTTTTCACAAGTTCAAGGAGTTGACTACGATGAGACATTCTCACCCGTAGCGATGCTTAAGTCCGTCAGAATCATGTTAGCAATAGCTGCATTTTTCGATTATGAAATCTCGCAGATGGATGTCAAAACGGCGTTCCTTAACGGTTTCCTTAAGGAAGAGTTGTATATGATGCAACCCGAAGGTTTTGTCGATCCTAAAAATGCTAACAAGGTGTGCAAGCTCCAGCGATCCATTTATGGACTGGTGCAAGCATCTCGGAGTTGGAACAAACGCTTTGATGAGGTGATCAAAGCATTTGGGTTTATACAAGTGGTTGGAGAATCTTGTATTTACAAGAAAGTGAGTGGGAGCTCTGTGGCGTTTCTAATATTATATGTGGATGACATATTGCTGATTGGAAACAACTTAGAGTTTTTGGAGAGAATAAAGGATTACTTGAATAAAAGTTTCTCTATGAAGGACCTAGGAGAAGCTGCTTACATTCTAGGCATTAAGATCTATAGGGATAGATCGAAACGCCTGATAGGACTTTCACAAAGCACATACCTTGATAAAGTATTGAAGAGGTTCAAAATGGAACAGTCCAATAAAGGGTTCTTGCCAGTTTTACAAGGTACGAGATTGAGTAGGACTCAGTGCCAAACAACTGATAAAGATAGAGAGCATATGAGCACCGTCCCCTATGCTTCAGCCATAGGATCTATCATGTATGCAATGTTGTGCACTAGATCGGACGTTAGCCTGGCCATAAGTATGGCAGGCAGGTTCCAGAGTAATCCAGGAGTGGATCACTGGACGGCGGTCAAGAATATCCTAAAGTACCTGAAAAGGACTAAGGAGATGTTTCTCGTGTAAAGGGTTACGTCGATGCAAGCTTTGACACATATCCGGACGACTCTAAGTCGCAGACCGGATACGTATTTATTCTTAATGGGGGTGCGATAAGCTGGTGCAGTTCCAAGCAAAGCGTCGTAGCTGATTCTACATGTGAAGCGGAGTACATGGCTGCCTCGGAGGCGGTTAAGGAGGGTGTCTGGATGAAGCAGTTCATGACAGATCTTGGAGTGGTGCCAAGCGCACTTAATCCAATAACCTTGTTCTCTAGCAACATGGGTGTCATTGCCTTAGCAAAGGAACCATGGTTTCACAAGAAGACCAGACACATCAAACGACGTTTCAACCTCATCCGCGACTACGTCGAAGGGGAGGACGTAAATATATGCAAAGTGCACACGGATCTGAATGTAGCAGACCCGCTGACTAAACCTCTTCCACGGGCAAAGCATGATCAACACCAGAACTGTATGGGTGTTAGATTTATTACAATGTAATTCACATGATGATGTGAGGGCTAGATTATTGACTCTAGTGCAAGTGGGAGACTGTTGGAATTATGCCCTAGAGGCCTTAATAAATATAGTTATTATTATAATTCCTGTATCAAGATAATCGTTTATTATCCATGCTATAATTGTATTGAATGAAGACTTATATACATGTGTGGATACATAGACAAAACACTGTCCCTAGCAAGCCTCTAGTTGGCTAGCCAGTTGATCTAAGATAGTCACGGTCTTCTGACTATGCACAAGGTGTTGTTGCTTGATAACGGGATCACGTCATTAGGAGAATCACGTGATGGACTAGAACCAAACTAATAGACGTAGCATGTTGATCGTGTCATTTTGTAGCTACTGTTTTCTGCGTGTCAAGTATTTGTTCCTATGACCATGAGATCATATGACTCACTGACACCGTAGGAATGCTTTGTTTGTATCAAACGTCGCAACGTAACTGGGTGACTATAAAGATGCTCTACAGGTATCTCCGAAGGTGTTCGTTCAGTTAGTATGGATCAAGACTGGGATTTGTCACTCCGTGTGACGGAGAGGTATCTTGGGGCCCACTCGGTAATACAACATCACACACAAGCCTTGCAAGCAATGTAACTTAGTGTAAGTTGCGGGATCTTCTATTACGGAACGAGTAAAGAGACTTGCCAGTAAACGAGATTGAAATAGGTATGCGGATACTGACGATCGAATCTCGGGCAAGTAACATACCGAAGGACAAAGGGAATGACATACAGGATTACGTGAATCCCTGGCACTGAGGTT
The DNA here is from genome assembly GCF_904849725.1 of Hordeum vulgare subsp. vulgare. Classification (NCBI taxonomy): domain Eukaryota; kingdom Viridiplantae; phylum Streptophyta; class Magnoliopsida; order Poales; family Poaceae; genus Hordeum; species Hordeum vulgare. Next base: position 118,741,383 of record NC_058520.1, read on the forward strand.
CAAATGATAAGATCTTCGTAGAATATGTGGGATCCAATATGGGCATCCAGGTCCCGCTATTGGATATTGACCGAGGAGTCACTCGGGTCATGTCTACATAGTTCTCGAACCCGCAGGGTCTGCACACTTAAGGTTCAACGTTGTTTTATGCGTATTTGAGTTATATGGTTGGTTACCGAATGTTGATCGGAGTTCCGGGTGAGATCACGGACGTCACGAGGGTTTCCGGAATGGTCCGGAAACGAAGATTGATATATAGGATGACCTCATTTGATTACCGGAAGGTTTTCGGAGTTACCGGGAATGTACCGGGAATGCCGAATGGGTTCCGGGTGTTCACCGGGGGGGGGGGCGGGGGCAACCCACCCCGGGGAAGCCCATAGGCCTTGGGGGTGGCGCACCATCCCTTGGTGGGCTGGTGGGACAGCCCAAGAAGGCCCTATGCTCCATAGATAGAAAATCAAAGAGAAAAGAAAAAAAAAAGGAGGTGGGAAAGGAGAGAAGGACTCCACCTTCCAATCCTAGTTGGACTAGGATTGGAGGACGACTCCTCCTCCCTTGGTGGCGCAGCCCTTGGGGCTCCTTGAGCCTCAAGGCAAGCCTCCCCTCCCCTCCTCCTATATATATGGAGCTATTAGGGCTGATTTGTGACAACTTTTCAAGGCAGCCCGACCACATACCTCCATGGTTTTACCTGTAGATCGCATTTCTGCGGAGCTCGGGCGGAGCCCTGCTGAGATTAGATCACCACCAACCTCAGGAGCACCGTCACGCTGCCGGGGAACTCATCTAACTCTCCATCTCTCTTGCTGGATCAAGAAGGCCGAGATCATCGTCAAGCTGCACGTGTGCTGAACGCGGAGGTGCCCTCCGTTCGGCACTAGATCATGGGACGGATCGCGGGACGGTTCGTGGGACGGTTCATGGGGCGGATCGAGGTATGTGAGGATGTTCCACTACATCAACCGCGTTCACTAATGCTTCGGCTGTGCGATCTACAAGGGTACGTAGATCGGAAATCCCCTATCGTAGATGGACATCCCCATGATAGGTCTTCGTGCGCGTAGGAAATTTTTTGTTTCCCATGCGACGTTCCCCTACAAAAGTGATTGGTGGAGATGTGGATCTAGATCTCCTCTCTCTTTTCCATCAAGAACTAGCAAGAATCATTGGAGGGATTGAGAGTTAGCAAGCTCTAAGAAGGTCAACAATGGGGGAAGAACACGAGCTCAGAAGATCAGTAAACACCAAGGGGGAAGAAGGACCCCTTTATATAGTGGGGGAAAGAATCAGACCTTTACCCCCACTTACAGCCCGAGCACAGCGATACTACCGCTGCCCCCAGCGGTACTACCGCTCAGGGAGGAGCGGTACTACCGCTACCCGTAGTGGTACTACCGCTAGCCCGTGGCGGTACTACTGCTAGAGAAAGTATTTTGCAAAAAGTCCGACGGAGAACAACCGCTCAGAGAGAGGTAGTACCATCCTGAAACGGTACTACCGCCCATCCGGAGTGGTAGTAAAAAATTACTACCGCTTCGGGGGCGGTACTACAGCTCTGGGGGCGGTACTATCGCTACAGGAGCGGTACTACCGTTGGCACGAGGAGCGGTACTACCGCTGGATATTGAAACTGCTCTAACTTTCGCATACGGACTCCGAATTCAACGAAACCAAGTTTGTTGGAAAGATAACGACATGGGATAACACAATCTTGAGAGAAATATAAATAAGAAGCAAGTGAGAAATACCCATAAAAAAATGGTGAGAACCCTTTTTCGAATAAGACCGGTAAAAACTCCCAACATCGAAAACATCATAGAAGATGCATATGGACTCCGTTTTCGATGAACTCGAGCTTGTCATGAAGATGACCATAAGCTCTAAAACTCACAAAGAGAAACACCAAACAAGAACCAATAAGTATGATGCAAGGATGCAAATGGTTTGAGCTCTCAACGAATGATACGATCAAGCTACTCACTTGAGAGCCCCCCTTGACTGTACGACAATCTATCCTAAAACAAAAAACCTATCAAGGGAAAACCTATACCTTGCACCTCGTCCTTTTGAGCTGGATGATGATGATCTTGGCTTCCTCAAGATGGACCACCTTTCTTGATTGCGTTGGCTTGATAAAGACTAGTTGATTGCTCCCCATACTCACTATGGGTGAGCCACTCTTGAGCATATCTTCACAAGTCCATTGCCACCAAGATGGATGGCAAGCTTCAAGCATGATATATTCGTGCTGATCCACTTGAACTTGTACACCGCAATCTTGATGACGATCACCACTTGACGTCATCCTTCATGGGTTGTATGAGATCTTCCTTTTGACGCAATCTCATGGAAACACACCTAATCCCCACATAGAACTCTCACGAAGACCATGGGTTAGTACACAAACACGCAATGGACAATGCTAACCATACCATGGGATCACTTGATCCCTCTCGGTACATATTGTATGCTTTGTGTGTTGATCAGCTTGATTTACTCTTTGTCTAACGATCTTGATCAACCTTGTGTCTCTATGACCATTCTTTGGATAATACCTTGAATACCATCTTGGTCATCATATAAACTCCTTGAACCCAATAGATGGACTTCAAGAAGTGCCTATGGACAAATCCTATAAATATAACTTAAGGCAACCATTAGTCCATAGGAATTGTCATTAATTACCAAAACCACATATGGAGAAATATGCTCTAACACCAAATGACTCACAGAATAAAACTATGCTCCCCGGCAACGGCGCCAGAAAAAGGTCTTGATAACCCACAACTATAGGGGATTGCAACAGTTTTTGAGGGTAGAGTATTCAACCCAAATTTATTGATTCAACACAAGGGGAGACAAAGAATATTCTCGAGTATTAGCAGGTGAGTTGTCAATTCAACCATACCTCAAAGACTTAATATCTACAGCTAAGTATTTAGTAGCAAAGTAGTATGGAAGTAAGGGTAACGGTGACAAACGTAAAATAGCAGTATTGTAGTGATCGTAACAATAGCAACGGAAAAGTAACTCAGCAAAGAACCGTATGTGGTAATCTCGTAGGCCATGTATCAGTGATGGATAATTATGTCGGATGGCATTCATCATGCAACAATCATAACATAGGGTGATACAGAACTAGCTGCAATTCATCAATGTAATGTAGGAATGTATTCCACATATAGTCATACGTGCTTATGGAAAAGAACTTGCATGAAATATTTTGTCCTACCCTCCCATGATAGAGGAGTCCTAATGAAAACTAAGGGATATTAAGGCCTCCTTTTGATGGAGAACCGAACCAAAGCATTAGCACTTAGTCAATACATGAACTCCTCAAACTACGGTAATCACCGGAAACAATCCCAGTTATTTTCACCCTGGGGATGCGGATCATAACTTGTAATAAGTGTCTATAACTTGCAAGATAGGATCAAGAACACATATATATTCATGAAAACGTAATAGGTTCAGATCTGAAATCATGGCACTCGGGCCCTAGTGACAACCATTAAGCATAGCAAAGTCATAGCAACATCAATCTCAGAACATAATGGATACTAGGGATCAAACCCTAACAAAACTAACTCGATTACATGATAGATCTCATCCAACCCATCACCGTCAAGCAATCCTACGATGGAATTACGCACGAATGATGGAGAGCATCATGAAATTGGTGATGAAAGATGGTTGCTGATGACGATGGCGTCGATTTCCCCTCTCTGAAGCCCAAATCAGACTCCAGATGTGACCTCCCGAGGAAGAACAAGAGGCGGCAGCGGCTCCATATTGTAAAATGCACAGAACTCTTCTCTATGGTTTTTTCTCCCCGGATAGGAATGTATAGGAGTGGAAATGAGGTTGGTGGAGCAACAGGGGCCCCACAAGCCAGGGGCGCGGTCTAGGGGGGCGCCCTGCAGGCCTGTGGCCTGGGGGTGGCACATCTCCGGTAGATTCTTTCGCCAGTATTTTTTATTAATTCCAGAAATATTCTCCGTAATTTTTCACGTAAATCTGAGAACTTTTATTTCTGCACAAAAATAACACCAAGGCAATTCTACTGAAAACAACGTCGGTCCAGGTTAGTCCCATTCAAATCATGCAAATTAGAGTCCAAAACAAGGGCAAAAGAGTTTGGAAAAGTAGATACGTTGGAGACGTATCATCGTGCACCTAATATGAATGGTTTATTGAATCTCGATCATGGTGATACACATGTTCATAATATTGATGCCAAAAGATACAAAGTACTAATGATAGTACCATTTACTAGTGGCACTGCCGCTTAAGACAAATTGGTATAAAACCCATGAAGAAGGTCCATCCTGATGGATCTTTGTACTCACTCCTTTTTGAATTGTTTGAGACATGTGAACCATGCCAATTGGTGTAAACGTATGAAGAAACTCCATGCAAATGGATGTTTTGGACTCACTTGATTTTGAATCACTTGAGACATGCAAATCATGCCACATGGGCAAGATGACTGAAGGCCTCATTTTCAAGTGAGATGGAACGAGCAAGTGACTTATTGGAGATAATACATTTTGATGTATGCAGTCCAATGAGTGCTGAGGCACGTAGTGGATATCATTATGTTCTTGCTTCACAGATGATTTGAGTAGATACAAGTGTATTTACTTGATGAATCACAAGTCTGAAATATTGAAAAGTTCAAGCAATTTCAGAGTGAAGTTGAAGATCGTCTACGATGTGATCATGGAGGTGAATATGTGAGTTATGAGTTTGGTATACATTTAAGACAATGTGGAAATTGTTTCACAACTCATGCCACCTAGAACACCATAGTGTGATGGTGTGTCCGAACATCGTAGCCGTGTCCTATTGGATATGGCGCGTACTATGATGTCTCTTACCGAATTATCACTATTGTTTTGGGGTTATGCATTAAATACAACCACATTCACTTTATATATGGTAGTATTTAATTCTGTTGAGATGACACCGTATGAACTATGGTTTAGAGAAACCTAAGTTGTCGTTCCTTAAAGTTTGGGGCTATGATGCTTATGTCAAAAGGCTTTAGCCTGATAAGCTCAAATCCAATGCAGATAAATACATCTCAATAGGATAACCAAAATAGTTGGGTATACCTACTGTCTCAGATCCGAAAGCAAAGTGTTTATTTATGAAAAACGGGTCCTTTCTCGAGAAATAGTTTCTCTCGAAAGAATTGAGTGGGAGGATGGTGGAACTTGATGAGTTTGTTGAACCGCCACTTCAAACAGAGTGTAGCAGGGCGAGGGAAATTGTTCGTGTGGCACCTACACCAAATTGAAGAGCAAGCCAATGATGATGATCATGAAGCTTCAGATCAAGTTACTACCGAACCTCATAGGTCGACAAGGACACATACTGCTTCAGAGTGGTACGGTAATCCTGTCTTGGAGGTCATGTCGTTGGACAACAATGAACCTACGAGCTATGGATAAGTGATGGTGGGCCCGGATTCCAACAAATGGCTGGAGGCCATGAAATCCGAGATAGGATCCATGTATGAAAACAAAGTGTAGACTTTGGAGGAACTACTTGAAGGTCGTAAGGCTATTAAGTACATATGGATCTTTAAAAGGAAGATAGACGATGATGGTAAATGTGGTCGCTGGACGACGCCGTCATGGCCGGCGCCTGGCCACGCCGGTGGACCACCGCCAGGGGTTGGACCCAGGGCTCGTCCTCGGATCCAGTGCAACGACGCCACTGAACTCGGAGATGGGCGCACGAGAACCTGCACTCGCCGCCTCATCTTCACCACGAAGGTGTCGTGTGCACGAATATGGTCCGTGCCCCGCTTGCTCCGCCGGCACACTCATGCTATCACCAACACCGGCAGAGGAGGAGGAATGGGAGATAACTGTCGACGTACCTGCACGGAGCTACAGCCCGGCTCCATCACGCGTCGCCGACGTGGGAGGCGACAACCTCGTCTTCATCCCGACTCCAGGACGCGCTCAGACCACCGTGGGTGCGGCCACCGCTGCCGGAGCAAGTGGCAGCGCCGATCCAGGGCCGGGAGAGGAAGCGCCGGGGACAAGCAACATGTAATGCCCCAAGTGTGTAACTTGCCTTATTTGGAACATTCGGTATGTGGGTCCATCTTGTCAGTACCATGAGAGTTCAATGCATGTGTTATTTCATGTGTCACCTTATCTTGTTTTCCTTTGCATTCATGCATCCATTCATCCATGCCTATTTGTGTTTGTTGCCTTGGGATCATATGTATGTGGTGTGATAACATGTGATGATGTGATGATGATATGAGAAGTGTTGTGGAGTGGTGCAATTGTAAGTAGGAGCAACTATGTGGTTTGCCATAGGATTCAAAACTTTTCCCCTCTCTATTCATCTCAAGCCCAAGATTCTTTTGCTCCATCCCTGTTTCAAAAATGCCCATGCTTTTGTTTTATTTGTGGTGATGTGATGCTATGAATTTTCTATTTTGAAACTATGTTTTAAAGGTGCAAATATTCACAAAACAGATCAAATAAATTCTGTTTTGTAAATAATTATTTTCTCCAAATATTCCTTTTCCATTTTATTTAAATGGGTCATAATTCCCTTATGACCAGGGGTATTTTGTTTTATTTTTAACTCCAACAGATTTGCCTTTGCTTTATTTATTTTCTCTGTTGGTTTTAAATTAGAAAACCCCAGAGGGTTTTCTTTTTCCTCTCTGGCGCCATCTAGTGGGCTTCCTCCCACAAGCTGGCCCAACCTCCCTCTTGAGCGTGGCCCTTTCCCTGTAGACGGCGTCTTCTTTGTGTCCTTCCTCCGTCAGACTTCTTCAGAGAACAGAGAGACAGCGAGCAACGCCGTCACGGACGTCGAGGCGCGTGTCCCTCGCCTCCTCCTCCTCCATATAAACCCCCTTGGCATCTGTGCAAGCCTAGGGTTCCTCCCTTGCGCCGCCACCTCTTTCCCATCTCCTCCTCCCTCTCTGTCGTCGGCATCAGGTAAGCGAACGAGCTCCTCCGACATGGCCGCAAGCTGAGGAGGTCCTCGCCGTCGCTGCCGTATCCCTGCGTCCTCTCCAACACCTCGGCGAGCATGCGTGGCCTCCAAGGAACCCATTTCCGCAGCTAGGAGAAGCGGATCTGCACTACTTCCCCTTCTGCGACGATGGCGGCTTCCTCCCTGACATTCTTCCCTGTCGTGGCTTCTTCCCCTTCTTTCTCTACCTCCTCTTCGGCAGGCATGACGACCTCGTCCAGTGGGTGAGCTAGATCCTTCCCCCTTCTTCCCTGTCACTAGATCGTGAGCCGTAGCCCGTAGCCGCGCAGTGTTCTTTCTCTGTCGCCGGCGCCGCTACGCGTCGTGGATCAGTAGTTGTAGGCCTCCTCGAGTAGAGCTAGTGGTAGAAATGGAACAGTGGGAGCCTCTATTCCCTTCCATCGACGAGCCATAGGCTACTTTAGTGTGTAACGCCGGCGAGGTACTTCCCCTGTTCCGGCCACCGTCAGGCACATGATAGACAAGAGGGGGTTGCTCAATAGAGTTTACTCCCCTACTGTGTTAAGATCCGAAGTAGTAGCAGAGTGGTAGGTGCGTTTTGGTGCAATGGACAGGTCGTGGGTTCGAAACCCTTCGGCGCACCCCTTTTGCATTTCTTTTTCGGCATAGTAGCACAGGGAAGTAGTTACCCTTCTTGCATCCCCTATTCTGTCGAGCAAGTGGGCAGTAGCAGAGTGGTTTGCAGTGTGCTAGTTGATCAGGGGGTCTTGGGTTCGAATCCCCCCTGCTTTTATTTTTTGCCATTTCTTTTCTGTTTTGCATTTGTTGCTTGCATAGTTTCTGTGGTGTGCTAGATCACCATGTGAGGTATTTTTGTTGCCTCCCAAGCAGTAGGTTGTCCTTGTTCATGATGCTAGAGAGCATGTGTAGATATATCTATGTGTGGTGCATGTGTAGGTATTTGAATGCTAGTGTATGTTGAGCTAGCTTATGTATGTAAGTGTGTTAGCGTGTGTATATGCACTAGGGTAGTGATGCATTTGTGTATGTGCAAGATTCATGATGTGCATGTGTGTGGAGAATCACCCAAGTGTGTGTAGTGTTGTTTGTGGAGAGTGCTTGTGTTGTGCAAGTGTCCATGATCTTATGTGGTGTGTGGGTTTCCCCCCACATACTTTGTGTGTGTGTAGGGGTTCATGTGAAGTTGTGTGTGCTTGTGTGTGTGTGTGTGTCTCACACATGCCCAAGGCATGGTGTGCCTTGATGAGCACATGTGCAAACTTGTGTGTGTAGGTGAAGAAAGCATGATGTGAGTGTAGTAGTGTGTGTGTTTTAACTAGCATGTGGGTGCTTGTTTTGTAGTTGTGCTTGAAGTAAGTGTGTGTGTGTGTGTGTGGTGGTGTGCTAAGGCACATGAACATGAGATCTACCCCTCATGTGCACCATTGGATATGTGAGTGTGTGTGCAAGTGCATGTGAGGTGATGAGCTAGTGGGAGCACATGTGATGAAGCACTATTCACCTCTATGTGATTCCATGTATAGTTTCTTCTTAGCTTTGTGTTCTTTTGTTCTATGCAAGTACCTAGGTATTATATATGTTTTTGGGGAAGAATCATCCTAGGAATCCAATGGTGGGTTCAGATTCCACTTTGGAACACTTTCTGGGAATGTCATATTTCTGTTTGGTTCAATGTTTAGAGCTTGGTTCCATGTGATGTGATGAGCCCAAGAGGTTGATTCCTTGTTGTGGCAGTAGAGGGTGAACCCCTCTATAACATAGCGGTGTTGTTTCATGCTTAGGAGTTCATATGTGCAAGTGGTGCTTAGTCAAAGTAGGCATGTGGCTGAAAATTCCAGTTTAGTGAAAGATTTTCACTGAGTCTGAGAAATTGCTGATATTTTCTTCCCTTGTTTTTGTGCTTGCAAAAGTTCATGTGTTGGGAATCAGCCCCTGCAATCAACTGAGAAGTTGTAGATTTTGTGTTTGTATAGCCCTCTGTCAATTTTCATTCCATTTGGCTTCCTGTAGATATTGTTTTGGGTGCTGTCAAAATGCTTCAGAGGATAAACAGCTAGTGAGAATCTGAGATTTTCACTAAGTCCCTGAAAACTGATATTTTTGTCCAAGTTAGCAGTTGTAGAACTTCCTGTGTGAAACTCCTTTGTATTATCTTTTTGCTCATGCTTGTAGAGCTTTTGAATAGCTTCTGCCACATATCCTATTTGGCACATTTGGGTGGCTGTAGGTGCTTTGCATGTAGCTCTCAAACTCCTATGATGTTGTTTAGGACAGAATGTATAGTTTTGATGTTTTGATGCTTGTGAGTGCATAGTTGATGGTGTGGTGATATTCCTTGCACCACCTCATCCATACTTGTTTGTTTTGTGATTTGGCAACCTGGGAATACTAGAAGTATGCCATTGGAGTGTGTTGTGATGGATTTGATCCGTAGGACTCCATTTCTTGTTTCGTTGTTTCCAGTTGATCCGTAGCTCCGTTCGTAACGTTCTTTATATGTTTTTGCATCGTTTTCGCGTGACGCATCTGTTCATGTCATCTTCATGCATGTCAAGAAGTTTGTAGTTTCTTCTCATGCATGTTCAAGTGACTAGAATAGAGATGCATGTTCATTTTCATCTCATGCATCATGTGCTTGTTGCATCTTGTTGTGCTGTTGTTCATTGGATGCTATTTTTATGTTGGGTAGCACCGGGATCGGAGAGCGAGTACGTGGATCCGGGAGAGTACGTGCAGGACGAACAAGAGCAGTTCCAAGCTGAGGACATCACAGGCAAGATGATATGACCTTGATTCCATCTCTTGACTTGTTATGCTAGATTCACGTTTCCTTCGTCATATGCTCGCTGCCTACCACTAAAATAATTGCCCCTGATATTGCCATGAAACCCAAACACTTTTCCCCTCTTAGCAAATATTGAATGGCTAAGTAGGCTCGCTTAGCTACTAATGTTAGCGTTGTTAGTTGCAGGTGCTTTGTCTCATGTGATAACATGAGCTTGATATCATTATGTTAAATCTGTTATTTAATTAATGCACCTATATACTTGGTAAATAACGGAAGGCCTAGCCTTTTGACGGGTGCTTTGTTCCGTTATTGCCGCCATAATTTCCGGCTACCGGTGTTTGATTCCATAACCGTTCGCTCCTAACACGTTCGGGGTTGTTATGGGGACCCCCTTGATAAATCGTGTGGTGTTGAGACTTGTCCGGCAGGACCCAAGATTGGTGTTAATTTGCTAATCTCTTAATAATAATCTACATAGGGAATAGCTACCCCGAGGAATTAATCAACAACCCGGGCCAGTTCTCCTCATGAGTGTTGGTCCAAACTAGAGCACCGTGCGGGTCCATCCCGGGGCAACTCGGGAGATTTCTCTCGCCACTGTACGCTTCACTTATCCGGCGTGTCTTGATACTGAGATACGCGACTCTTATCGGGGTCGTCGACACGCCGGGAGGTCCTGCTAGAGTTGTCTTACCTTGGCAATATATCTTGCGTATAGGAATCCCGGTGAAGCTTTGGTTCTCCCAAGAGTTGAGGTTTTCCTCTAAGGAATCCGACAAGATCACGAGATTCGTGATAGAGGATTACTTTGCGGCCCGTGACCGTTTGTGATGGACTAGTTGGAGCACCCCTGCAGGGTTTAATCTTTCGGAAAGCCATGCCCGCGATTATGTGGCAACTTGGAATATTTGTTAACATACGGTTATAGATAACTTGAACCTAATCTAATATAATTGTCAACTGTGTGCGTAACCGTGACTGTCCCCTTTGAAGACCTCTCTTCGATCGGGAACACGGTGGGGTTATGATTGATGTAAGTAGGTGTTCAGGATCACTTATTGATCAGCTAGTCATCGATCGCTACAATAGACCACCTTCAAAACTTGTTCTACGTAAGTTAGACACCATAAATGCTTAGGATGCTGCAACCTAAACACCGAATCTTCCTTACCTAATAACTAGACTAGTTCTGGCACCGAGGTCATAGATTGTTGAGTCCCTGTGGCTCACAGATTATTTCAACACACCAACTGGTACATGTACGCTTGACACAGGTGATCCCGATGGCACGCAGCTGGCGTGGCAGTACGATGAGGAGAACGGCCGCCTGTACGTGAACTATCCAGAAGACTGAGGCATGGTTGTAATCGTGGGCAAGCATGCAGGGTAGCATAGCCTTTTCTCATGTTATGTAGTCCGTAGCGGAACTACCTTGTTTGAATAAATGTGTGATGTAAACTCTGATATTATTTAAGAGATGGTAGATGATTCCCTATTTGTCATTCTATTATTATGTATGTGATATGTTACCGTGCTTGCGAAACGCTTAGATGCGCTTCTTTCCATTTTGGCGCCTCGTTCCCTAAATCGGAAAGGACTGCATCTTAGTCGTTACACAACGCCCCATGGGTGTTTGGCCGCTCCTCTACTTCTCCAGGTGTCGTGGTTTTGTCACGGCAGATGTCCTCGTGAAAGGAGTTAGTACTGGAGCCATCGCACCTCGGTGGCGACTCAAAGGGGTTAAGCGGGAGAGACACGGCGATTTATCTAGGTTCGGCCCCTCGTGAGGAGGTAAAGGCCTACGTCCTGCTTTGGTTTGTATTGATGTGGTTTCGATTACAAGGAGGGCGTAACTCGCCAAACCTAGCACTCGATGATTTCTAACCTCTCCTCTCCTTCCCTGGGACTCACCTTTATATACAGATCAAACCCTTAGTGTTTACAAGGATACTTTCCTTTCTACAAATCGTGACCCCTGTGGTCTCTAAGTCGCCGCCCTTCAAAGCTTGGAGACCTTCCAGAAATCATAAACCGCCATATGACCTTGATCCGGCCAGGCCAAGGCCCAAATCACTGTTTAGGTGAATCGCCTGATTTGGTGACCCGGCCCAGCTAGGGCGGTTTATTAACAGGTAATATCCCCAACATTAGGCCCCAGATTGACTTGAACTCTTTTCATGCCAATACTTCTGCTCAGTTAAAGGCGATTCATTCCTCATTTTTCTCCATGCGTCAGAAATTGTAACCTGCCATGTGGCACCGAAAATCTTTAAGTCGCCAAACCATTTCTTGTTGGCATCTTCTTATCCCTCGAATTCCGGGAAAACTGACATAATCCCAACGGATCCTGGTGCATCCTTATCCCAAATTTTTTGGAACGCCATTATGGCGAATCTTTTTATTCCCCGAGGGTTCCCGCTCACGGCGCCTCGATTCCAGCGCCCGTCGTGTTAAATAGATGGGGGGGAACAGGACTGGCGCTTCCCACCTACCAGTCTTGTCAATCTCCTCCCCATTATCACAGCGAGGAAGTCTCATCGCCTCCCGAGGGCTCTGCCGCTGACCGCACTTTCCATCTTCGCCCGAGAGGCTTCGGCGCCGCCCATAGATCTTCGCCGTCGTCAAGCTTCGTACCGCGGCCGATCAGTTCGCCGCCATTGACCACCGCGTCGTCGTCGACCACCTCGCCGTTCGCCAAAAACTCCGCCGCCGTCGAAGATTTCTTCGCTCGATAGGACCTCCGTGCTTCTCCAACAGCCTCCGTCGTCATCGACCACTTCCGACCGAAAGCATCAGGTTAGGCCACCACCCATTTAAGAACAGATCTAATCTTCGTTCGAAGCTCCAGCACTGCCATGTTCTTGATGTTCTTCGCGAGCATTTGTTGCCTGTCCTTGACTGATTAACACAAATGTCGACGAGATAGCCAATGCTTTGAATACCTTCATTTATCCGCTCTTACTTGCGAATCTAGAGTAATGTTTCATCAAGCGAAGGACATCACCTTGTCCTGGTAATAAATTGCTACATCCAGCCACTTTTCTCATGTTTTTTCATCTGTCCAGTAGATCCATAATTTACCTACTGTTTGCAAAAAGCTGTTTGTAGTCTTCACACTTTGCTGTTTTGAACGAACATCTCTGACACTTTTGGAACGCAGCTCTTCGTGAATAGCCAAACTTCGTAAGTCACCATAGCAACCCAACTCGACTCTTAATATGGCGGGTCAAGTTTTTTCCCTCAGTCCGTGAACAAATTATTTGGCGAGTCAAATGAACTTATTTCACCCCTTACAGTAGATGTTCGAGGCGTGTAAATTCATCTATACTTTACTTCTTTGTAGCATGGGCACCGTCTTCAAAAGTGACTGGATTCCTACCAAAGTCAATGACACCATACTAGCAGCTATGTGAAAACGGGAAACTTGGACCCTCAGAATGTTATCGGCTGGCGTACCGGGTTCGGAGAGGATCTCCCCAACCCCAAAGAAGGGGAGATAGTCGTTTTCGTTGAACACCTGGAGCGAGGTTTTAAGCCGCCCGGATCGAAGTTTCTTAGAGACGCCATGGCTTTCATGAACGTCCGCCTCCAGGATCTGGGACCTAACTCGATAAGTAACCTATGCCAATTCCAAGTGTTCTGTGAGGCTTATCTGCGGATTGAACCCTCAGTCCCCTTATTCTGGCACTTTTTCCATCTGAATCGCCAAACGAAATTTCACTATGGCCCCAGCCTGGAACTCGGTGGTGTCAATGTCCAGCGCCGCAGGGATAGCCCGTTTCCATCACTCGCCATGCCAAGCCATCCCAAAGGTTGGGGCGAGTCTTGGTTCTATTGTCAAGAGACCTCACCTGCAGGCGAAAACAAGCTTCTGGGCTACAGGAAAGATCGCCTTCCAACGAACTTCAAGCTTCCAGACAAGCTCTCCGAGGAGGAGGAATCAGACTTCATCCCAGTATTGTCCGAGTTAATATCTTTGACAAACAACGGCCTTACTAGGGTTGACTTGATCCGCTGCTGGGTCGAATGACGCATCCTCCCTCTGAGTCGCCGGGACGGGCTAATGTGCGAATTTGATGGCACCTTAGATCATACTCAATGTTATTTCCATACGGCTTTAACAGAAAAGGATATTTTCACCATCATCAAGAAGCTAACTGGCGAGCCTGCGGGAAAATGCGGCCAAATCGGCCTCAAGCCTTTCTGCAAAATTAATCCGGCACCCAAGGTGAGAAAATCTAACCCGCCTTTTGTCTTTACTTCTTATGTTTCACTTGTATTGTGGCTTTTGTAACATATGCTATTTCAGAAAGGTGATAAATTTTGGTCCAAGAAACCCAAAATGCCAGCCATGAAGCACGCTAAGCCGCCCCCAAAGAAAACCAAGGGCAAGGGCAAAGCTGCTGCGGTTGAGCCATCCGAAGTCGATGAGTCTCAAGTCGGCGATGCACTTTCGGAGGTAAAAACCTATCCTATTTTCACTCGCCATCCACTACTGTTAGCTTTGTATTTATATCTCTGCCTCTCTTGAATAGAATGAAGACAACGAAAGCCAGGAGGACTCTGTTGAGGTAATTTTTGTTTCCTCCGATTCATCTCCTTCTCCACCTAAGCCGGCCAGGCGAATTTGTGGGAAAGTTCCCTTCTCACACCCAAATGCTTGTTTGGACCCAAATTTCCTACTGAAGAAAGCACAACATACTTCAAATCGGAAGACCCGAAGTCATTTCGGTGATCTGGTGTCCGGCTTACCAGCAACGAACAAGAGGAAACCAAATGAGGTACTCATGAATAACAATTCTTCATGTTTCTTTGGATCACGTCTGTAACCTGCCTATATTTTTGACGTATAATTCTTGCAGAACTCTCCTCCTACATCTGGCGACTCAGTGATCCCGACACTTCCGCCAATGATTCGAGTCCCTGGGTAAGTCTTTTGATAATCTTACTTTGAATCTGAAGGTAATAAACTTTCAGTTCCTTAATGCGCTTCTCCCCTCTTTTAGGGCACAGGCCAAGAAAAGGAAAACCAGCGGACCAACTCCTGTCATAATTTCAGAGCCCATCAAAGAGTCAGTGCTGATCCAAGATAACCCGGATCAAGGCGAGCCCGAAAATCAAATGGATCTTCCAAACTCGCCCAAGGAAACAATGGATGCCCCTAAGCCGCCAACTCCATTGATGATGCAGAAGATCCGGATGCTGTAGTTATTACTGCTACCGGCTTCTCCAAACCGGCAGCAACGGTTTTGTCAAAGCATGTGGCATCCTCCTCTCAAACTATTCCTGAGTCTGGACTCTCCAAGGCTAAGCTTTCTGAATATGAAAATCTGGAGTTCAAGGAACTCTGCTCTAGTTTTGCAAGTCGCCTCGAGGCGAGTTATGAGATGGAGAAAAGCCTGTTGCGAATGCTAAAAAACAAACATGAGGTAAGCTTTGTTATATTGTATTACTCCCATTAACCCCCAAGGTCCGGGTCATCAGTAAAAAGATGAGCCGGGTCTTGATAAATTTAGAAAAAACTTTCGACCAGTAACCCCCAAGGGCCGGGTCATCAGTAAAACCATGAGCCGGGTCTTGATAAATGTAGGAAAAACTTTCGACCAGTAACCCCCAAGGGCCGGGTCATCAGTAAAAAGATGAGCCGGGTCTTGATAAATTTAGAAAAAACTTTCGACCAGTAACCCCCAAGGGCTGGGTTATCAGTAAAAAGATGAGCCAGGTCTTGATATTGTATAATTTCATCTGAAAAGAAAAAATTATACATTAGCCCCCAATTGTCAGGGATATTGCTTGCAATACTTCTGAGACTTGCCCCTTATTTTGTACTTTCAACAGGAAACTCTTGCTCAGACTGAATCGGCGCTTGGCGATTTAAAGAAAAACTTATCTGGTCAGCAAGATGCCCGAGCTAAGTCGGAGGAGAATTATCAGTTGGTCTTGGCTGAGATGGAAAAACTCAAAGCCGATTCGAAAAGAGCTCAAACTGACCAAGATGCTGCCACAAAAAGAGCAGAGAAGGCTGAAGCCAGGCTGGCTACTGTGCAACAAGAATTGTCTGGCTTGAAGCATCATATCTCAAACATGACGCAAGCCGTCTTTGGTAAACTTACTCAAACTTTTGATCTTTTCTCCCTTTTTATCAATAACTCTTATTGTAAGTCGCTGATTATCATGACCCCTTACACAGGTCCGAGAGCCGCCAACCTTCAGGATGATTACATGCTGATGCTGAAGGCGATTTACACGCTGACAGAGCAACTATATACCGGCAGTGTTTTCACTATTAAAGCTGTGATGGGTGCCAAAGAGCATATAACTTCCATAAAGAAGATGCTTGGCTGTCTATCCACGCTTCCCCCTCAGATTGGCGAGTTAACTCTGTCAGCCGCCCGGAAGGGGGTTTTGACTGCCTTGAGTCGCTGCTTGGCGTATGCTCCAGAGATCAACCCGGAAGAGGTAGCGGCAGGCTTTCCTCAACTCAAAGATGATGGGTCAGAATTCGTCGAAGAGGACTATCAACGTGTTGTCAAGGACTCCCGGCTGGCGGCAACCCAACTCGCAGCAAGTCTGGATTTATCAAAGTATCAGGCTGCTTATGACAGCAAGAACAAGAAGGTCAACCCACCAACCTTTGTGATGACCAGTTTAACTCCTCGGCGACCCAAGAACCCTTTTGACTTGGAAGCAGATCTGGCATCAATCCTGACTGATGAAGATGACTTCGTAGCTCTGGCCAAGTGTAACTGGGTACTGGGCGACTTGCAAATTGAGGTCGGCCAAAGCTAGCAGCAAAATGATCTGAAGGCGCCAACAGAATAAACCTCATCGATTTCGCCTGAGAGCCATGCAATAGGTTTTTTTCATAAGTCGATACTGCTTTTGCGATACTCTCAAAAGAATCTTTATATCGCCCTTAAGGCGATTTGAAATATTTGACCCGCCATTTGAGAATCCTTTATAATGCTTAATCCGCCATGGATGAAGTGACTTTGATCATCAACCTGATTTAGGCTTTGAAAACAACATATGTGAAACCAAATAAATGATAACAAATATTTTCAAGATGAATCAGAAAAAAGGTTTTGAAACCCTCGAGGCTATGCCACGAAGGAAAATAAAAACAACAATTTCGTCGGCTCATAAGGTTGCGACAGGATGGGGCGAGTCAGAAAGCTCGAGCACACACCCAAAATGATGGTTTCGTTGGCTCATAAGGTCGCGAGAGGATGGGGCGAGTCAGAAAGCTCGAGAACACACCCTAAAATGATGGTTTCGTCGGTTCATAATGTCGCGACAGGATGGGGCGAGTCAGAAAGCTCGAGCACACACCCTAAATGATAGTTTCGTCGGCTCATAAGGTCGCGACAGGATGGGGCGAGTCAGAAAGCTCGAGCACACACCCTAAATGATGATGGTTTCGTCGGCTCATAAGGTCGCGACAGGATGGGGCGAGTCAGAAAGCTCGAGCACACACCCTAAATGATGATGGTTTCGTCGGCTCATAAGGTCGCGACAGGATGGGGCGAGTCAGAAAGCTCAAGCGCCACCCTAAGATGATGGTTTTGTCGGCTCATAAGGTCGCGACAGGATGGGGTGAGTCAGAAAGCTCGAGCACACACCCTATATGATGATGGTTTCGTCGGCTCATAAGGTTGCGACAGGATGGGGCGAGTCAGAAAGCTCGAGCACACACCCTAAATGATGATGGTTTCGTCGGCTCATAAGGTCGCGACAGGATGGGGCGAGTCAGAAAGGTCAAGCGCCACCCTAAAATGATGGTTCTGTCGGCTCATAAGGTCGCAACAGGATGACAAAATTGATCTTTAAATGAAGAAGCCCCCAAGTCGGGGAGTATTTTTAAATTTATTACTTCATAATGAAACTTAAAAACTTACAAAATGCAGAGCTTAAGAGCTCAAGTGTAATAAGGCCGCAAGTGGGCAATATTCCACGGGCGAGTTGACTCAGCCTCCGTGGTTGGACGGTCAGGCCGAAGATCCACCAGATAATAAGAGCCATTGCGGAGATTCTTGCTGACGACGAACGGTCCTTCCCAAGGTGGTGACAACTTATGCATGCGAGCACGATCTTGTATCAACCAAAGAACCAAGTCGCCTTCCTGAAAGGTCCGACTCTTAACCAGGCGGTTGTGATAACGTCGTAGATCCTGCTGGTAGATAGCTGAACGGGCCGCAGCCAGATCACGTGCCTCCTCTAAGGCGTCCAAAGAATCCTGACGCGCCAGCTCATTGTCTTGTTCCACATATGCGGTGACTCTAGGTGAGTCATGCCTTATATCAGTAGGAAGAACGGCTTCTGCTCCGTAGACCAGAAAGAAAGGGGTGAAACCTGTGGACCGGTTCGGGGTGGTCCGAATACTCCACAGTACTGAAGGTAATTCTTCAACCCAACACCCTGGGGTTTTCTCCAGGGGAACCATGAGTCGGGGCTTAATTCCTCGCAAAACCTCCTGATTCGCCCGCTCCGCTTGCCCATTAGATTTTGGGTGAGCGACTGCAGAAACATCAAGCCGGATATGTTCTCGATGGCAAAACTCCTGCATCGCCCCTTGGGACAAGTTAGTACCATTATCAGTAATGATACTGTGCGGATATCCAAACCGGAAAATCAGCTTTTTCAAGAATTTGACCGCCGTCTCCGCATCGCAAGCTCCAATAGGTTCCGCCTCAATCCACTTGGTGAACTTATCAACCGCCACCAGCAGATGGGTCTTCTTGTTAGAGGACATTTTAAAGGGGCCGACCATGTCCAGCCCCCAGACTGCAAAAGGCCAAGTGATGGGGATCATTCTTAATTCTTGAGCCGGCACATGAGCCAGTCGCCCATAACGCTGGCATCCTTCGCACCGACGAACTATATCTTCCGCATCTGCATGAGCCGTCAGCCAAAAGAAACCATGACGGAAAGCCTTCGACACCAAAGAGGGTGACCCGGCATGATGCCCACAGTCTGTGGAATGAATGTCATTTAAGATTATGCATCCTTCTTTGGAGGAAACGCATCGCTAAAAAACTCCATAGGCGCTCCGCTTATATAACTCGCCATTGATGATGACCATGGATTTGCTGCGCCGAACGATCTGACGAGCCAAAACTTCGTCTGTTGGTAACTCGCCCCAGGCGAGATAAGCCAGATAAGGAAGAACCCAATCCGGCGTGACGTGGAGAGCTGCCACGAGCTGAGACTCAGGATCTGGTATCGCCAATTCCTCCTCTGATGGTAGAATCACGGATGGTTTATGCAAAATATCCAGAAAAACATTGGGAGGAACTGGCTTTCGTTGGGAACCAAGTCGTGAGAGGGCGTCAGCTCCCTCGTTGAGGCGCCGATCAATGTGGTCCACTTGATAACCATAAAAATGACCCGCCACATCAGACACAACTCTTATGTAAGCTACCATCATGGGGTCCCGAGAATCCCAGGTACCCGAAACTTGCTGCACCACCAAATCAGAGTCGCCAAAGCATCTGACTCGCGTTAAATTCATCTCCTTGGCGAGTCGCAAGCCGTGAAGCAAAACTTAGTATTCCGCTGCATTGTTAGTGCACGGAAACATGAGTCGGAGAACATAGAAGAATTTATCTCCTTGAGGGGATACCAACACCACCCCAGCCCCCGAGCCTTCCAGCTGCCTAGATCCATCAAAATAAATAGTCCAGTAAGTGAGATCAGGCCTGTTTTCCGGAACCTGCAACTCCGTCCAGTCGTTCACGAAATCAACTAAAGCCTGAGAGTTGATGGTTGTGCGGGGGGTATACTGTATATGATGCGGCCCAAGTTCAATTGCCCATTTGGCAATCCGCCCTGTTGCCTCCCGATTCTGGATGATGTCCCCAAGGGGGCAGAGCTAACCACTGTGATAGGGTGTTCTTGGAAGTAATGCTTAAGTTTCCGACTCGCCATAAACACCCCATATACCAACTTCTGCCAGTGTGGGTACCGCTGCATGGAAAGGGTTAGCACCTCGCTGATAAAATACACCGGGCATTGCACTGGTACTCCTTCCCTTCCTCCTTTCTTTCAACGACCACTGCCACACTTACTGCTTTGGAATTTGCCGCGATATACAGAAGCATGGGCTCTTTTTCAGTCGGGGCGGCCAGGACCGGCGGGTTAACCAATTGGCGTTTCAGGGCTTCAAGTGCCTCGTCTGCCTCGTTCGTCCAAACAAACCGATCAGATTTCCTTAGTAACTGATAAAGAGGAATCTCCTTCTCACCCACGCGACTTACAAAACGACTTAGGGATTAACGTTCGCCGGCTTTCCAAGGGATTTAAATGCTTCGATCTTGTCCGGGTTAGCTTCAATGCCGCGCTCTGATACCAGGAAGCCCAGCAATTTCCCTGCAGGCACACCAAAAACACATTTGGTGAGATTTAGCTTCATCTGATATACCCGTAGATTATCGAATGTTTCCTTGAGATCCTCCAGTAGTGTCTCCCCCTGGCGGGTTTTGATCACAATATCGTCGACATAGGCGTGGACATTGCGACCGATTTGGTTGCGAAGACAATTCTGGATGCAGCGCTGATAAGTCGCCCCCGCACTCTTGAGTCCAAAAGGCATGGACACATAACAAAAAGCCCCGAAGGGGGTTATAAAGGCTGTTTTCTCTTGATCCTCCACGGCCATCTTGATTTGGTGATATCCTGAGTAGGCGTCCAAAAAGCACAATCGTTCGCATCCCGCCACCGAGTCAATGATCTGGTCGATGCGGGGAAGAGCGAAGGGATCTTTTGGACAAGCTCTGTTGAGGTATGTGTAGTCGATGCACATACGAAAAGTATCGTTCTTCTTGAGTACCAAAACTGGGTTAGCTAGCCATTTGGGGTGAAAAACTTCCACGATGAATCCGGCGGCCAAGAGACGGGGAACCTCTTCCCCAATCGCCTTGCGTCGCTCCTCGTTAAATCTGCGAAGGTACTGCTGGATGGGTTTTGCCTTTGGGTCAACATTAAGATGGTGCTCAGCGAATTCTCTCGGCACACCAGGCATGTCAGAAGGTTTCCATGCTAAGATGTCCCGATTCTCACGGATGAATTCGATGAGCGCGCTTTCCTATTTGGGGTCCAGACCCGTCCCAATGGTGAACTGCTTGGATGAATCGCCAGGAACGAAATCGATTGTCTTAGTGTCATCCGTTGGCTTGAACTTGAGGGGCGACTCAGCATCTGTAGTTGGCTTCTTTAGGGGTGACATGTACGCCGGGTCAACATTGGCCCGATGGTGTTTGAGCTCCTCTGCAGCGCAGGCGACTTCCGCATAAGCCGCATCCCCTTCTTCACATTCCTTTGCAATCCTTCTATCCCCATCAACCGTGATAGGTCCTTTGGGACCAGGCATTTTGAGCTTGAGGTAAACATAGCACGGGCGAGCCATGAAACGGGTGTAAGCCGGCCGCCCAAATAACGCATGGTAGGGGCTTTTTAATTTGAGCACCTCGAAAATCAGTGACTCCGACCTGTAATTCTGCGCAGTTCCAAACGCCACTGTGAGCCTGACTCGGCCTATGGGGTAGGCCGACTTGCCCGGGACGATTCCGTGGAAAACCGTGGTTGAAGGCATCAGGTCCTTTTCCAATAGGTTCATCCTTTGGAAAGTGTCAAAATATAAGATATTAATGCTGCTGCCACCATCCATTAGCACTTTGGACAGGGTGTAACCCCCAACTTGGGGGGCCACGACCAACGCTAAATCGCCTGGGTTGTCAACTCTTGGCGGGTGATCCTCCCTGCTCCATGTTATGGTTTTCTCAGACCAATGGAGGTATCTGGGAAGCGCCGGTTCAGATACACTGTACGCCCGGTGACTCACCTTCTTATCGCGCCTGCAAGCATTGGTGGTGAAAACATGATACTGCCCATTACTTAACTGTTTGGGGTTGCTGCGGAAACCCTCGTTATCATCCTGACCCTGCGGAGCCCCCTGTGGGAGTGGCTGCTGAAAGGCTCCTGGCGGGTTATACTGCCGTTGGTGGTGCACCGGGTATTGACCGCTGCCTGGCTGTGGGCCTCCCTGAGCCCCCTGTTCGGGAAAGCCGCCGAAGGGGTTCTGTCGTTGGTTGGGTGCGACGAACTGCTCCTGGCACTGGTCCGGGTCGTCGTTTTGACTTTTCTTGATCGCCTCCGCCCGAAACTCCCGCATTACGAAGCAGTTCTCCGAGGAGTGAGTCGCCGAACCGTCTGCTGTGGCATGGTGCAGGCAAGGGCCTTTGAGTAGCTCTTCATAGTTACGCGGCCTCTTCCCGCTAAACCCCCTGTTTTTCTTCTGGCGTTGGTTGCCATTGTTGGCGTTGGTATTGGCGACTAAGTCCGAGGGCTCCTCTTGTGGTCTTCGCTTGCCGCTGGCCCCTTGATTGTGGCGGTTACGTCCCTGGAACCGGGTATGGTTTTTGGATGACTCGCCCTTCTTGGGCGAATTAGCCTTACCGTCCTCACCGGGATCTTTGGTGTCATCTGCCTCAGCGTACCAAGTGAGGGTGTCCATCAACTCTCCCATGTCTTGGACCTTTCGCTTGAGTTGCCCCAATTTTTGCACCAAGGGTTTGTAATGGAAATTCTGCTCGAGGATCAGCACAGCTTGAGCCGCCGTAATACCATCTGACGAATGGATAATTTCCGCAACCCGTCGTGACCAATGATGAGCCGACTCACCAGGGTGCTGAACACACTGCTGTAGATCGACGATCGTCATCGGACGTTTGCAAGTTCCTCGAAAGTTTTTGATGAAACGCTCTTTTAACTCAGCCCAGGTCTGGATGGAGTTGGGAGGTAAGTTTTTCAACCAAGTACGTGCTGACCCCTCGAACATCATCGTGAAGTATCTGGGACAAACCGCCTCGTTTACGTCGAGCATGTCCATGGCGATTTCATAACTCTCGATCCACGACGCCGGCTCAAGGTCCGGGGTGTAATTAGGCACCTTTCTTGGTCCCTTAAAATCTTTGGGCATCCTCTCGTTACGAAGGGCGGGGGCCAAGCATGGCACCCCCACTCGCCCACCGGCCCCGACGAGGGGGTCCGGGGCGTCTTGGGTGTTCGGGAGATCCCGGCCCGGCGGGTTCTGATCAGGCGGGTTGTCCTGTGGGACGTGTCGCGGCCCACTGTTTACGGCGGGCTGGTCCTCTGGCCGACTCCTGGTGTAGCTTGCCTGGGGAGTGGAATGCAGCCTCTCGAGGCTGTGTGAGAACTGGGCGTTTTGAACCACCGCCGTCTTCAACATCTCGATGGCATTCCTTGCTTCTATTTCGGCAGGAGTGTTGCCGTGAATCAGAAGAGATTCTAGATGGCGAGTTGCGGCAAGGACGTTGTCCACCGGGTTGGAAAGGTGGCCTTGAGGCATCCGGAATCGGGGAATGCGATCCTCAGCCGGCTGAACCGGTGGGTTAGGCGGGCGACCCGGTCCTCCCCCCGGGGCGGCTCCCACCCCAGGGGTTCGTGGAGTGTCGAACAGGCGCGTCGGGTTGAGATCATGGGGCAGGCGACCCTGGTGTCTCCGTTGATGGACGGCGTCAGATGCGCGCTGCTGTCTTTCGAGCCGCCAGTTGTCGGTGTTTAAACGCATCCTTTCGGCCGTAATTTGAGCTTGCCAAGTCTCGATCCTGGCAGACTCCACCTCGGCATCCCGATGAGCCTTTGCCACTGCCTCTCTAAGTTTCGCCAGCTCCGTGCTTATATCCTCCTAGTTTTCTGGTGTGAGGGGAGTCGCCATCAGCCTTGTGATCTCCGCCGCTAAATCCACCAGGACTGCGGCCGGGCTTCTGGACGTCTCGCCGACTCTATCGCCTCTGGTAGGGTTTTGTGTGGGTTGAGTCGCCCCTGCCATGTAGATGGCGATCTGGCGACGGGTTCGGTCAAGGACTTCGGGGTCTATGGCGAGCAACAAGCCCCCAAGACAATCCCCATGCAGAGACTGGATTGAATCTGAATCGCCCATGGATGATTCGTCATCAGAGTTGACCGGTGTAGTTTCCTGAGTCGCTGAGCGCTCTGGCTCCTCCGATCCCTGCGTGAACCCCACGAAGACCGGGCGAGTTAGATTTGGCGTTATTACTGGGCGGACGTACCTGGACGGCTCCACGATGTCGGTGAAGATGTCCGGCTCAGGCACGGATGATCTGATCATGCCGATGAAGATGTTGATCTTGCGGAAGGGGGCCCTGTAACTAGATTCAATCGAATCCGCTTCAGGCCCCCATCGCTGGTTGTCGATGTAGGTTTTCCCGCGGCGGCTCCGGGTCATGAGCCCCGTCGCGTAACTCCCAAACCCTGGTAGGGCTCCCTTTGAGAACTCAACTCCACCGTGCGTAGGCCCCACGATGGGCGCCAACTGTCGTGGTTTTGTCACGGCAGATGTCCTCGTGAAAGGACTTAGTACTGGAGCCATCGCACCTTGGTGGCGACTCAAAGGGGTTAAGCGGGAGAGACATGGCAATTTATCCAGGTTCGGCCCCTCGTGAGGAGGTAAAGGCCTATGTCCTGCTTTGGTTTGTATTGACTTGGTTTCGATTACAAGGAGGGCGTAACTCGCCAAACCTAGCACTCGATGATTTCTAACCTCTCCTCTCCTTCCCTGGGACTCGCCTTTATATACAGGTCGAACCCTTAGGGTTTACAAGGATACTTTCCTTTCTACAAATCGTGGCCCCTGTGGTCTCTAAGTCGCCGTCCTTCAAAGCTTGGAGACCTTCCAGAAATCATAAACCGCCATATGACCTTGATCCGGCCAGGCCAAGGCCCAAATCACTGTTTAGGTGAATCGCCTGATTTGGTGACCCGGCCCAGCTAGGGTGGGTTATTAACAGGTAATATCCCCAACACCAGGCGAACATGGCATCTTCCTATTCGGTGCAGGAGGGAGACTCGCCACAGATGTGGCTGGCACGAGCGGCACCGCGGGTCTGCCTGACACCGGAGCAAGCCGTCGTCTCCTCTTCGGGCGCTCCATCGTCCCTGTCGACCGCCGTCCTGGACGCCGTACTGGAGCGTGGGATCCGGCATCGCTGAGGCTCACAACCAACCTCCCGGATGACAACGCCTACACCCCTCTTCAGATGAGGAGGATTTCACTCCTTCACCGCCGGCAGGTCGCTAGTAAGCGCGCATCCGACGCGGCGGCATGAACAAAGGAGGAGGGGTCGACGCTGGAATGGGGATTGGGGCGGTAGGGGGGAAACCCTAACCCTCGATCTGTTTTTATGCAACCAGAAAAGCGGCGCCGGGCCAGTTGGGGAAAAGGCCAAATGGGCTTCGACCCAGGCCTCGTTCCGATCCAGGAAAAGAAAAAGAAAAGGAAAAAACGAAATTTGCAGTGTATGTTGGTTTTGGGCCTTTGTGTGTGTGACCCTGGACCATTTTTTTCGTTTTTCTTTGCTGTTTAGTTCTTTAACTAGCGGATTGAAATTGTGTGTGGTTATTTAGTAATCTGTGTAAATGACTATATTGTATTGTTCAATAACTAGTGTATATTATTGTATTGTACAAGCACAATGTATGCCAACTTATATGTTCCAGCAATTTGGCAATTGTTATATGTTGATTAATTTGCATGCATTGTTTTATTTACAACACAATTAATTCGCTATGAGAGTAAATTAATAAGCATGATGATTGCATGCAGGATATGGCTGGCATATCTAAAAAAGAGTATGCTGAACTTGCCGTCGATGGTTCTAACTATTTGACATGGGCAATGGATGTCAAAATCAATTTGACGACCAAGGGACTCAATTCCGCCATAACCACACCTGCCCAAGGGACTTCATCTATAACAGACATAACAAGGTATTCAGCATTGCACTTCATTCGGCATCACCTTCACCCTGACCTAAAGACACAGTATCTGATGGAGGAGAACCCTCTGACACTCTGGAACTCCTTAAAGGAGAGATATGATCAACAAAGGGCGGTGATGTTGCCTGAAGCGCAAGAGGAATGGGCGCTAGTCCGTTTCCAAGACTTTAAGTTTGTATATGCATACAATTCTGTTGTTCATATGATCAACTCCAAGTTGAGATTCTGTAATAGTGCAGTTTATGATACTGATCTTATTGAAAAGACACTTTCTACTTTCCATCCTTCTATGATGATACTTGTTGAACAATACCGTCAGCAAAAGTATAAGAAGTATTCTGAGTTGAGTTACTCGCTGCTTCAGGCAGAGAAGCACAATGAGCTTCTTGAGAAGAACAATTTGGCTCGTCTAACAGGAATGATGCCTCTGCCTGAATCACACTTCAACTCTAAGAATACTCAAAAGTTCAATGGTTGCAACAAGAACCGTAGGACATTCAATGGAAAGTGGAAGCGTAATGAGAAGCAGAATAAGAATGGAGTCAAAAAGGGCAAAGGTTCTTTCAAGAAAAATGAAAGGGCTAGCAACAATGGTTGTTTTAGGTGTGGTTGTAAAGGACATATTGCAAAGAAGTGTGACACTTCGAACCATTTGGTGGAATTGTACCAACAATCACTTGGAAAGGGTAAGAATTTAGTTCACGGGCATTTAATGATTATTGTCTAGCTTTGGGCATTTCTGTGGAGCACTCAATACCTTATGTACACACCCAGAATGGTCTTGCGGAATCACTTATCAAGAGGATCAAGTTGATAGCAAGACCGCTCCTACAGGATAGTAATCTTCCAGCTTCATGTTGGGGCCATGCAGTATTACATGCTACAAAATTGATAAAAATTCGGCCAACTGCATATCATACGGTCTCCCCATTGCAATTAGTACGTGGAAACCAGCCAAGTATTTCCCATCTGCGGTAATTCGGTTGCGCGATATATGTACCGATCTCACCACCGCATCGTACATCAATGGGCCCTCATAGATGAATGGGGATCTATGTGGGGTACAATTCTCCGTCAATCATTAAGTACCTCGAACCCCTGACAGGGGATTTGTTTACATCCCGATACGCTGACTACATTTTTGATGAGGACAATTTCCCGGCATTAGGGGGAGAGAATAACCACAAAGAATGTCGTGAAATCGATTGGCATGTGAAAGGCATTGATACGTCCATTTTGCATCATGTTTTCATGTTGATATTTATCGCTTCTTGGGCTATTATTTCACTTCACGGTACAATAATTACGCCTTTTCTCTCTTATTTTGCAAGGTTTACATGAAGAGGGAGAATGCCGGCAGCTGGAATTCGGGCCTGAAAGTGGAGCAAGTTTGAGATACCTATTCTGCGCAACTCCAAACGCCGTAAAAATCAACGAGGATTTTTTCCGGATTTATAAAAAATACTGGGCCGAAGAAGCGCCAGAGGGGCGCCAGCAGGTGGCCACAAGCGTGCTAGGTGCGACCACCCTCCCTAGTCGCGCCTAGGGGGCTTGTGGGAAGTCTGCTGGCCCACTGGCCCCCTCTTCTGCTATATGAAGGGTTTCGTCTGAAAAAAATCAAGGAGGAGCTTTTTCGTGGATTCGCCGCCTCCACGAGGTAGAACTTGAGCAGAACCAATCTAGAACTCCGGCAGGACGATCCTAACGGGGAAACTTCCGTCCCGGAGGGGGAAATCATCGCCATCGTCATCACCAACACTCCTCTCATCAAAGGGGACTCGTCGCCATCAACATCTTCATCAGCACCATCTCATCTCCAAACCCTAGTTCATCACTTGTAACCAATCTCCGTCTCGCAACTCGGATTGGTACTTCTAAGGTTGCTAGTAGTGTTAATTACTCTTTGTAGTTGATGCTAGTTGGATTATTTGGTGGAAGAGTTTACATTCAGATCCTTGATGCTACTCATTACCTATCTGGTCATGAATATTATTATGCTTTGTGAGTAGTTACTTTTGTTCCTGAGGACATGGGATAAGTCATGCTAATAGTAGTCATGTGAATTTGGTATTCGTTCGATATTTTGTTGTGTTGTATGTTTTTTTCCTCTAGTGGTGTTATGTGAACGTCGACTACATAACACTTCACCATTATTTGGGCCTAGAAGAAGGCATTGGGAAGTAGTAAGTAGATGATGGGTTGCTAGAGTGACAGAAGCTTAAACCCTAGTTTATGCATTGCTTCGTAAGGGGATGATTTGGACCCACTAGTTTAATGCTATGGTTAGACTTTGTCTTAATTCTTCTTTCGTAGTTGTGGATGCTTGCGAGAGGGGTTAATCATAAGTGGGATCCTTGTCCAAGTAAGGGTAGTACCCAAGCGTCGGTCCACCCACATATCAAACTATCAAAGTAACGAACGCAAATCATATGAACATGATGAAAACTAGCATGACCGAAATTCCCGTGTGTCCTCGGGGGCGTTTTTCCTCCTATAATACTTTGTTGATGCTTGTCCCTTGCTACAAAAGGGATTGGGCCACTTTGCTGCACTGTTGCTTCTTTTGTTACTTGTTGCTTGCTACGAATCATCTCACCACACAATCACTTGTTACCGATAATTTCGGTGCTTGCAGATATTTCCTTGCGGAAAACCACTTGTCAGATCCTTCTCCTCCTCGTTGGGTTCGACACTCTTACTTATCGAAAGGACTACGATTGATCCCCTATACTTGTGGGTCATCAAAACTCTTTTCTGGCGCCGTTGCCGGGGAGTGGACCGCCTTTGGTAAGTGGAACTTGGTAAGGAAACATTCATATAGTGTGCTGAAATTTATTGTCACTTGTCACTATGGATACTAATACTTTGAGGGGCTTGTTCGGGGTATCTTCACCTCGAACGGAAGCACAAAGAGTTTCTCCTCAAGCTGCTGCACCTACTGAAAATATTTGCTTTGAGTTTCCTTCGGGTATGCTTGAGAAACTGATGGCTAATCCTTTTACAGGAGATGGAACATCACATCCAGACTTGCATCTAATCTATGTAGATGAAGTTTGTGGTTTATTTAAGCTTGCAGGTTTGCCCGAGGATGAGGTCTAGAAGAAGGTATTTCCTTTATCTTTGAAGGATAAGGCGTTGACATGGTATAAGCTATGTGATGATACTGGATCATGGGAGTACAATCGGTTGAAATTGGAATTTCATCAAAAGTTTTATCCTATGCATCTAGTACATCGTGATCGGAATTATATTTATAATTTTTGGCCTCGTGACAGAGAAAGCATCGCTCAAGCTTGGGGGAGGCTTAAATCAATGTTATATTCATGCCCCAATCATGATCTCTCGAGAGAAATTATCATTCAGAACTTTTATGCTCGGCTTTCTCATGATGATCGCACCATGCTCGACACTTCTTGTAATGGTTCTTTTATGAAGAGAGATATTGACTTAAAATGGAATTTATTGGAGAGAATTAAACGCAACTCTGAAGATTGGGAGCTTGAAGAAGGTAAGGAGTCAGGTATGAATTTCACGTTTAATTGTGTTAAATCCTTTGTTGAAACAAATACCTTTAGTGATTTTAGCGCTAAGTATGGACTTGACTCTGAGATAGTAGCTTCATTGTGTGAATCATTTGCTGATCATATTGATCTCCCCAAAGAGAAGTGGTTTAAATATCCTCCTCCTGTAGAAGTCAATGTAGTTAAACCCAATCCAGTTGAAGAGAGAGTCATTGCTTATAATGATCCTGTTGTTCCGAGTGCTTACATTGAGAAACCACCTTTCCCTGTTAGGATAAAGGATCATTCTAAAGCTTCAACTGTGATACGTAGAGGCTACATTAGAACACCTACACCCCCTGAGAAAATTAGAGTTGAACCTAGCATTGCTATTATCAAAGATCTTCTGTCCGACGATGTTGAGGGACATGATATTCACTTCTGTGAAGATGCTACTAGAATTACTAAACCTCACGCTAGAGACAAACACATGCCTGTTGTTGGCACGCCTGTTGTTTCTGTTAAGATAGGAGATCATTGTTATCATGGCTTATGTGACGTGGGTGCTAGTGTTAGTGCAATAACTCAATCCTTATATGATGAAATCAAAGATGAGATTGCATCTGTTGAGATAGATCCTATTGATGTCACTATTCAACTTGCCAATAGAGATACTATCTACCCTGTGGGAATTGTTAGGGATGTTGAAGTCTTATGTGGTAAAATAAAGTATCCTGCTGATTTCCTCGTTCTTGCTACCGCACAAGATAGCTTTTGCCCCATCATATTTGGCAGACCTTTTCTCAATACTGTCAATGCTCATATTGACTGTGAGAAGCAAACTGTCACTGTTGGCTTTGAAGGTGTGTCACATGAGTTCAATTTCTCCAAGTTTGGTAGACAACCTCATGAAAAGGAGTTGCCTAGTAAGGATGAAACTATTGCCTTAGCTTCTATTGCCGTGCCTCCTACTGATCCCTTAGACCAATACTTGCTTGAGCATGAAATATATATGCATATGGATGAAAGGGATGAGATAGATAGAGTTGTCTTAGAACAATATCCTATCCTTGAGAATAATTTGCATGTTGAACTTCTTGGGGTCCACCCCCACCAAAGGGTGATCCTGTGTTCGAGCTTAAACAGTTGCCTGATACTCTTAAGTATGCTTATCTTGATGAAAAAGAGATATATCCTATTATTATTAGTGCTAGCCTCTCAGAGCATAAAGAAAAGAAGTTACTAAAACTCTGAGGAAGCACCGTGCTGCTATTGGATATACTCTTGATGATCTTAAGGGCATTAGTCCTACTCTATGCCAGCACAAGATTAAAACTGATCCTGATTTCAAACCAGTTGTTGATCATCAAAGGAGATTAAATCCTAAGAGGAAAGAAGTAGTGAGAAAAGAAATACTAAAGCTCCTGGAAGCAGGTATCATCTATCCTGTTGCTCATAGTGATTGGGTGAGTCCGGTGCATTGCGTCCTTAAGAAGGGAGGCATTACCGTTGTCCCTAATGACAATTATGAATTGATCCCACAGAGGATTATTACTGGCTATAGGATGGTGATCGATTTTAGGAAATTGAATAAAGCCACTAGGAAAGATCATTACCCTTTGCCTTTTATTGACCAAATGCTAGAAAGACTGTCTAAACACACACACTTCTGCTTTCTAGACAGTTATTCTGGTTTCTCCCAAATACCAGTTGCAGAATCTGATCAGGAGAAGACCACTTTCACCTACCCTTTCGGTACCTTTGCTTATAGATGTATGCCTTTTGGCTTATGTAATGCACCTGCCACCTTTCAAAGATGTATGATGGCTATATTCTCTGACTTTTGTGAAAAGATTGTTGAGGTTTTCATGGATGACCTCTCCGTTTACGGATCTTGCTTTGATGATTGCCTCAGCAACCTTGATCGGGTCTTGTAGAGATGAAAAGACACCAATCTTGTCTTGAACTGGGACAAGTGCCACTTTATGGTTAATGAAGGCATCGTCTTAGGACATCAAATTTCTGAAAGAGGTATTGAAGTCGATAAGGCTAAGGTTGATGCAATCGAGAAAATGCCATACCCCACAGATATCAAAGTTATAAGAAGTTTCCTTGGTCATGCTGGTTTCTATAGAAGGTTCATTAATGACTTCTCTAAGATTTCTAGGCCTCTTACCAATCTCTTGCAAAAGGATATTCCTTTTGTCTTTGACGATGATTGTGAGGAAGCCTTCGAAATACTTAAGAGGGCTTTGATAACCGCACCTATTGTTCAACCACCTGATTGGAACTTACCTTTTGAAATCATGTGTGATGCTAGTTATTATGCTGTTGGTGCTATTCTAGGACAAAGAGTTGACAAGAAGTTGAATGTTATTCACTATGCTAGTAAAACTCTAGACAATGCCCAAAGAAACTATGCTACTACGGAAAAGGAATTTTTAGCAGTCGTGTTTGCATGGGAGAAGTTCAGGTCTTACATAGTTGATTCCAAAGTAACTAGTCACACTAATCACACTGCTATTAAGTACCTCATGGAGAAGAAGGACGCTAAACCTAGACTTATCAGATGGGTTCTCTTGCTTCAGGAATTTGATTTGCACGTTGTCGACAGGAAGGGTGCTGATAACCCCGTAGCAGATAACTTGTCTAGGTTGGAGAACGTTCTTGATGACCCACAACCTATTGATGATAGCTTTCGGATGAGCAACTGAATGTCATCGATGCTTCACGTAGTGCACCGTGGTATGCTGATTATGCAAACTATATCGTTGCCAAATATATACCACCTAGTTTCACATACCAACAAAAGAAGAAATTCTTCTTTGACTTGAGACATTACTTTTGGGATGATCCTCACCTTTATAAGGAAGGAGTAGATGATGTTATTAGACGTTGTGTACCTGAACATGAACAGGGACAGATCCTACAGAAGTGTCACTCCGAGGCCTACGGAGGACACCATGCGGGAGATAGAACTGCACACAAGGTATTGCAATCAGGTTTCTATTGGCCCACTCTCTTCAAGGATGCCCGTAAGTTTGTCTTGTCTTGTGACGAATGTCAAAGAGTAGGTAATATCGGTAAACGTCAGGAAATGCCTATGAACTATTCACTTGTCATAGAACCATTTGATGTTTGGGGCTTTGATTATATGGGACCTTTTCCAAAATCCAACGGGTATACTCACATCTTAGTTGATGTTGATTACGTCACTAAGTGGGTAGAAGCTATCCCCACTAGTAGTGCTGATCACAACGCGTCTATCGGGATGCTTAAAGAAGTTATTTCCCCTTGATTTGGAGTCCCTAGATATCTAATGACCGACGGTGGTTCACATTTCATTCATGGTGCTTTCCGTAAAACACTTGCTAAGTACGATGTCAACCATAGAATTGCATCTCCCTATCACCCTCAGTCCAGTGGTCAAGTAGAGCTAAGCAATAGAGAGATTAAACTAATTCTGCAAAAGACTGTCAACATATCTAGAAAGAATTGGTCTAAGAAGCTCGATGATGCACTATGGGCTTATAGGACTGCCTATAAGAATCCCATGGGCATGTCTCCGTACAAAATGGTGTATAGTAAAGCATGTCATTTACCTCTTGAGCCAGAGCATAAAGCTTATTGGGCAATCAAAGAGATGAACTTTGATTTCAAACTTGCTGGTGAGAAGAGGTTATTTGACATTAGCTCGCTTGATGAATGGAGAACTCACGCATATGAGAATGCCAAGTTGTTCAAAGAAAATGTTAAGAGGTGGCATGATAAGCGAATACAAAAGCGTGAGTTCAATGTAGGTGATTATGTCTTGCTATATAATTCTCGTTTAAGATTCTTTGCAGGCAAGCTTCTCTCTAAATGGGAAGGTCCCTATATTGTTGAGGAAGTATATCGTTCCGGTGCTATCAAGATCAACAACACGGAAGGTAATTGTCCAAGAGTTGTAAATGGGCAGAGAATCAAGCATTATATCTCAGGTAATCCCATAAATGTTGAAAGCAATATCATCAATACCATAACTCCGGAGGAATACCTAAGGGATGTTTATCAGCCTGTTTCAGACTTCGAAAACGAAGAGGTATGTGATTCGGTAAGAAAACAGACTCCAAAACTTTTCCAATAGGAATTTTTCTCCATTTTGGAATATTTGAAAAAATACAAAAATTGGAAGTAATCCGGAAAGTGCGCGAGGAGGCGACAAGCCTGCGAGGCGCGGACCCACCCCCTGGCCGCGCCTGGGGGGCTTGTGGCCACCTCGTGCGCCTCCCGGACTCCATTTTCGTGCGGAGTACTCCTTCTGGTCTGGAAAAAATCAATATATATTCTCTCGTTTGGTCTGACCCCTGTATTACGCAGATTTCCTCTATTTTCGTTTCGAGCCTGTTTCTGTTGCAGATCTATATCGCTATGACTTCCCTAAAAGCTCCGAAGGACAAGATCTTCAAGAAAGTCATCAATCCCTACCTCACGGGAGTGCTGCAACAGCCTCAATCTATCGAGATGCGTGAGGGGATGTTGCACATCCGTGATGTTGAGGGGCCCAAGAAGACCGGAAGCGTGGAGACGAGGCTCGAAGCAATGGAGCAACAAGTCTTCAAGTGCCAGGGGATGGTGGAGCGTGGACTCAACGCCAACCACATGATGATCACGGAGTTCACCAACAAGCACATGATTGATGCCAATGACATTGGGAAGCACCTCTCCAGGCTCTATGACAGGATTGATCAACTCCAGGCCCAGATCTATGACCTGCAGAACCAAAACTGTGAGTATGAGTATAGATTTAAATCAATAAGGTTGGATGCAGATTTGAGGATTTCGGAGACTCGTTCATCTTTCCATGATGGAGCACCTATGCCTTGGAAGACGAAGGATCAAACCCCATGTTACAACAACTCCACCACCATCACCTCCAAAGGAAGACAACTGAGCATGGGTATGGGCAATCCCCTTGGCTTTTGCCAAGCTTGGGGGAGTTGCCTCGGTATCGTATCACCATCACATCTTTTGCCTTTACCTTTGCTTTAGTTTTCCTTTTCAGATTTCTTTTTCTCTAGTAGATTAAAAGTCTTAGTGTTTAGTCTTGAGTTTGGCTTTGTGTCACCCCCGATGTATTCGAGCTCGTGAGCCATATAATAAAGAGTGTCTTAGTTGAAGGGCTTTGCCTCTTGCCATGATCAAAAGAGTGAGAAAAGAACAAAAGCATGAAAGATGATGTAATGATCTTATGGGAAGTGATGGCTTCACATATAAAAAGAATGTTGATTGAAACTTGTTGAGGGTAGACAAACGTAGACCTTGGTCATTGTTGCAATTAATAGGAAGTGATAAGGAAGGAGAGGTTCACATATAAATACATCATCTTTGACACCATCTATGATTGTGAACACTCACTAAACTATTGCATGCCTAGAAGTAGATGTTGGACAAGGAAGACAACATAATGAATTGTGTTTGCTTGCTTCCGAACAATGTTATATGATTAGAGATCCCTTAGCATGTGACGATTGCTTCCACCTCATATTAGCAAAAACTCCCGCACCAAGTAGACATACTACTTGTGCATCCATAAACCTTCAACCCGGTTTTTCCATGAGAGTCCACCATACCTACCTATGGATTGAATAAGATCCCTCAAGTAAGTTGTCATCGGTGCAAGAAATAAAAATTGCTCCCTAATATGTATGATCTATTAGTGTGTGGAAAATAAGCTTTGTACGAACCTGTGATGAGGAAGATATAAAAGCGACAGACTGCATAATAAAGTTCTTTATCACAGGAGGCAATATAAAGTGACATTCCTCCGCACTAAGAGGACACGCATCCAAACCTCAAAAGCGCATGACAACCTCTGCTTCCCTCTGCGAAGGGCCTATCTTGTACCTTTACTTTTTGCCCTTGAAAGAGTCATGATGATCTTCACCAATTCCTTGTTTTGCCTTTATCTTGGCTAACGTCATATGCTAGGGAAAGATCTATATTCATATGTCAACTTGGAGGTAAACATTCATGAATTATTATTGTTGAAATTACCCTTGAGGTAAGCAGTTGGGAGGCAAAACTATAAGCCCCTATCTTTCTCTGTGTCCAGTTGAAACTTTGATCTCGTGAGTACCACGTGAGTTGTAGCAATTGTAGAGAATGAAAAGGTGATTTAGTATTTGGATTTGCTTTACAAGCTCTTATTTGACTCTTTCTGATGTTGTGATAAATTTCAATTGCCTCAATGACTACAGGCTATCGGTTGTTACTTCTCGGTAAGGTTCTTGATCCATGCTTTACTTTGTGAAGGAATAGCCACTTTAGCATGAGATATTATATGTTGGTATTGATGTTCTAATAATGATCATGATGCATGCATGTTCGTATTCTGTTTTGTCGACACCTCTCTCCCTAAACATGTGGACATGTTTATTGAGCTCGGCTTTCGCTTGAGGACAAGCGAGGTCTAAGCTTGGGGGAGTTGATTAGTCCATTTTGCATCATGTTTTCATGTTGATATTTATCGCTTCACGGTACAATACTTATGCCTTTTCTCTCTTATTTTGCAAGGTTTACATGAAGAGGGAGAATGCCGGCAGCTGGAATTCTGGCCTGAAAGTGGAGCAAGTTTGAGATACCTATTCTGCGCAACTCCAAACGCCGTAAAAATCAACGAGGTTTTTTTTCCGGATTTATAAAAAATACTGGGCTGAAGAAGCGCCAGAGGGGCGCTAGCAGGTGGCCACAAGCCTGCTAGGCGCAGCCACCCCCTTGGCCGCTCCTAGGGGGCTTGTGGGCAGCCTGCTGGCCAACTGGCCCCCTCTTCTGCTATATGAAGGGTTTCATCCGAAAAAAATCAAGGAGGGGCTTTTTCATGGATTCGCCGCCGCCACGAGGCGGAACTTGAGCAGAACCAATCTAGAGCTCCGGCAGGACGATCTTGCCGGGGAAACTTCCCTCCCGGAGGGGGAAATCATCGCCATCGTCATCACCAACACTCCTCTCATCGGAGGGGACTCGTCTCCATCAACATATTCATCAGCACCATCTCATCTCCAAACCCTAGTTCATCACTTGTAACCAATCTCCGTCTCGCGACTCCGATTGGTACTTGTAAGGTTGCTAGTAGTGTTAATTACTCTTTATAGTTGATGCTAGTTGGATTATTTGGTGGAAGAGTTTATGTTCAGATCCTTGATGCTACTCATTACCTCTCTGGTCATGAATATGATTATGCTTTGTGAATAGTTACTTTTGTTCCTGAGGACATGGGATAAGTCATGCTAATAGTAGCCATGTGAATTTGGTATTCGTTTGATATTTTGATGTGTTGTACGTTGTTTTTCCTCTAATGGTGTTATGTGAACGTCGAATACATAACACTTCACCATTATTTGGGCCTAGAGGAAGGCATTGGGAAGTAGTAAGTAGATGATGGGTTGCTAGAGTGATAGAAGCTTAAACCCTAGTTTATGCGTTGCTTCGTAAGGGGATGATTTGGATCCACTAGTTTAATGCTATGGTTAGACTTTGTCTTAATTCTTCTTTCATAGTTGCGGATGCTTGCGAGAGGGGTTAATCATAAGTGGGATGCTTGTCCAAGTAAGGGTAGTACCCAAGCACCGGTCCACCCACATATTAAACTATCAAAGTAACGAACGCAAATCATATGAACATCATGAAAACGAGCATGACAGAAATTCCCGTGTGTCCTCGGGAGCGTTTTTCCTCCTATAAGACTTTGTTCAGGCTTGTCCCTTGCTACAAAAGGGATTGGGCCACTTTGCTGCACCGTTTCTACTTTTGTTACTTGTTGCTTGCTACGAATCATCTCACCACACAATCGCTTGTTACCGATAATTTCAGTGCTTGCAGATATTTCCTTTCTGAAAACCACTTGTCAGATCCTTCTGCTCGTCGTTGGGTTCGACACTCTTACTTATCAAAAGGACTACGATTGATCCCCTATACTTGTGGGTCATCAGGCATCTAGTCCTTAGATCCACGTACAAATGAATCTGAACTGGAGGTTCAGACGATTATAAATTTGCAAAAAAATTGAAAATAATCTGCGAGACGCATTTACTGAATATAAAGGTGTCACAAAATCAAATGTTACGGCTATGAATGTACCAGAGAGAGTAGATGTGACCCATAGATCTACTCAGCCACCTAAGAGGGAGAGGAATCTGGACACAAAGGACAAGGCTTCATAGAAGTGTCCAAGGGGAATGAGGAATCCTCAAATAGTAAATGCAAGTCAACGATATGTTGATATTCAACCTAGGGTTGAGGGGCACCTAAAGGATGTTGGACATCCAGAACCCAGTACGAGTATGCACACAAATTTTGGTGCTGGGACATTGGAATACCTTGATCCAATTATTGAGGGAAATCATGAAGGATCAAAAGGTATTGATGAGATATCCATGAACTATATTGATTCAGGAGAATCATACAACAGAAAGACTAGAGTTGTCGACATTTATTTCTCCTCTAGAATTGCAGAAGGCCTAGAGTTGGATCGAGAACCTAAGTCCATGGCAGAGTGCATGAAGCGCTCAGACTGGTCCAAATGGAAGGCATCAATTGAGGATGAATTGCGCTCGCTTATGAAAAGAGGGGTATTTACTGTTGTAATACCCACTCCTCAGCATGTCTTCCCTGTGGGAGCAAAATGGGTTTTTGTTCGTAAGAGGAACGAGAACAATGAGGTGGTGAGATACAAAGCGAGGCTTGTAGCACAGGGGTTCACGCAGAGACGTTGCATCGATTACGTTGAAACATATTCTCCTGTTATGAGTGGAACAACATTCCGATATTTAATATCACTGGCAGTGAAAATGAATTTTTCTATCCAACTGATGGATGTTGTGATTGCATATTTGTATGGGTCACTGGATTCTGATATTTATATGAAAGTTCCTGAGGGAATGAAGATTCCGAATCCAAAGGCTAATCGCAACATGTATTGCGTAAAACTTCAAAAGTCATTGTATGGCTTGAAGTAGTCGGGAAGAATGTGGTATAACCGACTAAGTGTATTCCTTCTTCAGAAGGGTTACTTAAATAATAGTGATTGCCCATGTGTGTTTATCAAGAAATCTAAAGATAGATTTTGTATTATTTCTGTGTATGTAGATGATCTGAACATCATTGGGACTACACAAGAAATACATGAGGCAAGTAATCATCTTAAGATAGAGTTTGAGATGAAAGATCTAGGTAAGACTAAGTTTTGTTTGGGCTTACAACTTGAACATCTTCCTTCAGGAATACTTGTTCACCAGTCTGCTTATATCCAAAAGATTCTTGAGAAATTTAATATGGATAAAGCATATCCATCGAAAACACCAATGGCTGTTAGATCTCTTGATACAGATAAAGACCCATTTAGACCTAAGGATGATGATGAAGAGGTATTAGGACCTGAATTCCCTTACCTCAGTGCTATTGGAGCGCTAATGTATCTAGCAAACTGCACCAGACCTGATATATCATTTGTAGTAAATTTATTGTCTAGATTCAGTGCATCACCAACTAAGAGGCATTGGGTTGGTGTGAAGAACATTTTCAGATATCTTCAAGGCACCAAAGATCTTGGTTTGTTCTATCAAAAAATCAAGATAAGACCATGGTGGGATATTGTGATGCTGGATACCTATCCGATCCTCATAATGCCAGATCACAGACTGGTTTTGTCTTCTTGAGTGAAGGTACGACCTTTTCTTGGAAATCGACAAAACAAACTTTGGTGGCTACGTCCAGAATCATTCTGAAATTATTGCTTGTTTGAAGCATCACGTGAATGTGTATGGCTTCACAGAATGATAAACTTTCTTGAAAGTTCAAGTGGGATTGGATCATTGGAATCACCCACCATTATCTATGAAGATAATGCTGCATGTATTGCACAAATGCAAACAGGTTATATAAAGAGTAATATTACAAAGCATATTTCTTCTAAGCTATTTTATCCCCATCAGTTACAGGAAACTGGGGAGATAAATATTTTGCAAATGAAGTCATGTGATAATCTTGCTGATTTGTTTACAAAGTCATTACCAAGTTCTTCATTTGAGAAGTGTATCGAAGGAATTGATATAAAACGACTTCTGAACTTGCAAAGTTCAGGGGGAGTGTATCCCTGAATGATAATCTGTTTGTGATTTTAGATATTGGATATTGTGCTCTTTTCCTTCATAAGTTTTTTCTAAATGGTTTTTTATGGAAGGTTTTTAATGAGGCAATAGTAATACATGCATTGTGATATGTCGGTTTCTCTTTATTTTTCCACTGGGTTTTGGAAGGAGTTTTGATGACATATTGTACATATCTCCTCATATTTTCCTACATGTTTTTTTTGGAGGAGATTAGTTATGATGATGATGATCAAGATGTTGATGATGATGTTACAAGAATAAGTAAAGCAGAGATTAGGTGGAGTGTTATGATTTAATTAATTACTTTAATTAAATAGAATCTCTGCCCGTGGAACCGACATGCGGTTTCTCTCCTGAACGATTGCGTCCTAGTGCTACGGACGCGTCGTTCTAGTAGTGCCTATTGTAACCGTCGCGCATGTGTGACGCGTCTCTTCTGGAGATGTAAATATGTACATTCATCAATGCAACAATAACATCAGTACTGTTCATTACACTATTCTTTACAGGTACGAAACGAACGACGTACCAACTGCTCATTTAGGAATAGAGATAGCAGTAGTATAAATAGAAAGACTGAATTGCAGTACAAATTACAAGAATACGTAGGCCAGCCGCCAGCCGTCCAGACCTCCAAGGCTAGAACAGTCCCCGGCCTGATCATGTCTACTTATGAAAATACATCAAGAAAATATTGAAATTGTTCTTGACACGAATCACTTGGATCCGGGAGGAAGGCGTTGACAGCTCAAGAGTAGACCAGCGGCCACGGAGGTTGGGAGCAGATGAATAAGCTTTTGGTTGTTCGTGACACAAATACTGACTGCTGAACTAATAGAATCCATCACACATAAGTATGAACTGCACCATTTGCCCCATTGGTGATCAGACACCTGACCAAAACACATACATGAGGTAGATAAATCTATGTTGTTAGCGTAACAAAGTTAGCCATGGGCTAGCTTATAGACTGAAACAATAGCAGGCTTGGACAGGTTAACATAGTAACACCAAGTTCAGAACGAAGAAACCTTAACATTTCCTAGCACTTTCATCGCCAGCAGTAGGATACAAGATGACATTTCAGTTATAGCAATTCTTGTCATGAGATAATTAGGCTAACGGTTGAAGATGACATTTCAGTTATAGCAATTCTTGTCATGAATGTTATGGCAACTCCTTCGTTGTCGACTATCAAAGAAATCTTAGCGCTGGAAGGAACTAATGGATGCTCTGATTAAAAAGATTAAAACAGCATTATAACAAGTCCATATTCCCAGGCCAATACAGGTATGCAAGCTAGAATTGCAGGAATCAGACAATGGACAATTCGACTCGTGCTGAATTCTTCATACAAAGGAAAGTAGGCAAACAAGTTGCAACCATTTGCATGCGAAAATGCAGACCATCTTTTACAAACACAAAGTTGATACAGAGCATGCATGTCATCAATACCATCTTCAGTCATCAACTTCATCAAATGTACTGTAGATTGCAACAACCAAATCCGTACATATGCCCAGATTAATCGAGCCCTCCAGAATTTGTGAGTGCATGGCAAGAGCTTGCCTAAAAAAATGAA
Organism: Hordeum vulgare subsp. vulgare; assembly: GCF_904849725.1. Taxonomy (NCBI): domain Eukaryota; kingdom Viridiplantae; phylum Streptophyta; class Magnoliopsida; order Poales; family Poaceae; genus Hordeum; species Hordeum vulgare. The sequence goes on from NC_058520.1 coordinate 118,782,216, forward strand.
CAATGTAATTCTCACAGAAACTTGATAAAATTCCTCTGTCCCGAATAAACATGCCTAGTAAAGTGATAACGTCTTCCAAATAAAAGTAATAATGTCATAGCACAGCAGTAAGCACGCACATATGGATCTGAGAGGCACAGCAGCGAGTGACTAGCACCACCACAGAAGCAGAAGTGCAGCGGCAACAGCGCAGAGTATCCGGGGATGGAGCCGCCCCCCGGCTTGCACCCGGGACCCGGACAGGAACCCGTAGTGGTGCCCGGCCGGCGGGCTGTGGTGGTTCATCCCAGGCGGCGGCATCTTCTGGCAGTTGCAAGCTGTGGGCTGCGGCATCTGCTGGCAGTTGCACGGCGTCGTCGGCGGCGCCGGCGGCGGGCCGGTGGGAGAAGACGGCGAGGGCGGCGGAGGAGAGTAGTAGTAAAACTGCTTCACCAGTGGAGGCGGTGGCCCAGCGGCCCCGTCGTCGGCGGCGGCCGGCCGCGGCAACAGCGAGGCCAGGAGGACTAACAGTAGCAGGAGGAGGAGTTGCTGCTGGGGTGCCATGAGAGATGAGGGCGAGAATGCGAGATGCGTAGCTAGGCAGATGGTGGAACTCCCTACTGCTCCGGCGGTGAGATGTGGCACTGAAAAGCGTGTCGCACGGTTGCAATCTACGAGGTTTGAGACGCAAGCATGCGGCCACGCGATGCTGAAATCCTGTGCGTTCGCGTGCGCATCGCAATTGCTACTTATTATAACCTCATTTGCAACAAAGAAGTAGCAACCAACACTTGATAGCGAAGGAAACGGGGTCCACCACGGAGCGAAACTCTAGGATGACAGGGGGCGATTGCATGGTGACCGCTTTCCTGTGCTAGGGCTAGGGTTTTGACTATCGGAGGTGGTGGGTTTACGGTGGTGTCCTGGAGGGCGACGGCGCTTCTCCAGTGCACAGATCGACGGTGATCCTGTCTCTGCTAGGGGTGAAGTCTATGGCAGAGAAGGCGCGTGAGAAGATGGCAGGGATTACGGCGAAGATGGCATCTGTGAAGGCGGCGACGGCGGCTACTCCTAAGGCTGCAGCAGGATCATCCACTCTGGCGGAAGGGGAGGCCATCCAAAAGGAGGCGCCCCATCTAGGTACGGGAGGGGCGGCAGCCACGCCGGTGACGCACATAACGGTTAGATCGGCTAGTCAGGGATCTTCCAAATCCCCTGCGGAGAGCAAGATGTCGGATCCTGCAGCGAGTTTGTGGCGAGACTTGGAGGTATGTTGCTGATGGAAAAGGAAGCCCAGAGCTTTGTCTTTGAAGAACCTGAACCTGCGTTCCCAAAGGATTCAAGATGGCCGGCGGTGGGGAAGGTGTGTTCCCCACGACGGATGAACTTTACTGCACTGGAGCGAACGATGCAAAAGGCATGGGGGTTGCATAGGGAGGCAAAGTTCAGACCACTTGGAGGAAATATCTTTGGCGTGCACTTTGGAAGTGAAGGTGATTGGAAGCATGTGATGAATAATGGACCATGGTAATTTGATTTTAGTGTGGTGATTTTGAAGAACTGTGATGGGGATACCAGGCCATCTGAGATGGTGTTTGATAAAGTAGATATTTGGGTTCGTGTTAATGATCTACCACCGGCCAGGCGGACGGAGACTTTTGGCAATGTTCTTGGTAATTGGCTGGGTGAGATTGTGCGAGTTGATTGTGACAATGAAGGCATAGCGAGAGGTGCTCACCTCAGAGTGAGAGCCAAGATCTCTGTTCACGAACCCCTGGTGAGAGGGTTCTACCTTAAAACCTCACTGGAGGATAAGGTTGGAACTTGGTATGATTTTCTATATGAGAAAGTCCCGCACTTCTGCTTTCAATGTGGAAGATTAGTTCATGTGGATGGTATCTGTGAACCGCCAGTGGACTCAGGTTTTCAATGGGGTGGATGGCTGAGGGCATCACCGGGGAAGAGCAAGGTGGGAAAGGATTATGTGGGAGGCCCGACGACTAGCAAGAATAGTAGCTCCGGAGCTGGGTGTACTGGTGACAGCGAGGACGGGTGTTTTAACCAATATGGCAGTAGAAGGGAGGCCCCAACAAAGCGTAACTTACACGCAGATTTTATGCGATCTGCGGACTCACGCACTCGCGTGGGACTGAGATCGGGTAGGGCGAGGACAACATCCAGCTTAGGGGGAAAAACTCTACAACGCGAGGAGAAGGTGATCTTCGGTAGGGTATTGAGCAGCGGAGAGAACATGGCCTGCGCGACAAACTATTGGGACAACGTCAGCAGGGTCAAGAATCATGGGTGGAAGACCATGGGAGCAAAGGTAAAGCTAGCGTGTATGAGCCATGCACTAACTCTGCGAGGAAGGACACGAGATTGCATGGAAGTCAAGAATGCGCAATTAAAAAACGGGGTACCTATGTGAAGAAGGCGCGATTAAAAAACATTCCCGCATGCCGGGAAGTTCACATGTTGCCTTTGTTCGTGACAACAGGAAGAGGGGACCGAAGCGGGTTTGGATTGCTAAGGATGACTCGAGTAGGCAGTGTCCAGAGGGTGCTTTCATTTGTGATACGAGACGCAAGACGTCTACAGTGTTTGACCGCATCTCCGGGGATAATGTTTCATCGACGGACCCTGCTGTGCAGGTCCGCCGGATACCATGAATCTTCTAGCCTGGAACTGTCAAGGATTGGGGTTGGCCTCGACAGTGGGAGAATTAAGAGACCTGATTAGGTCTCTCAATCCAGTGGTGGTGTTCCTCAGCGAGACTAAGCAGAACGCGAGGGCAATGGAAAGGATACGGTGGAGTCTGGGGCTTTCGAATGGGATGGCGGTGGACTGTGATGGGAAGAGTGGTGGCTTGGCTTTATGGTGGCGAGAGAATGTTCAAGTGACTGTGAGGCCATGGTGCCAATATTTCATTGCTGCAGAGATGGTGTGGGAGGGGAAGCTTTGTAGATTCACTGGATTCTACGGAGAACCCAAGACGGAGCTAAGGAAAAAAATCGTGGGATGCTTTACGTTTCCTCCGGGCACAGGATAATCTTCCATGGATCTGCATAGGTGACTACAACGAAGTGCTGTTTCACACGGACCAAATTGGAGGGAACACGCGGAGCTTCCGACAGATGGAGGATTTTCGTGATTGCCTTGCTGACTGCGGCTTGGCGGATTTGGGGTTCTCGGGATACCCTTATACATGGGAGAACAAAAGGAGTGGTACTGATAACATTCAGGTACGGTTGGATCGGGCTACTTGTACTGATTCCTTTCTTGAGCTCTTTCGAGCAACACTTGTTGAACATGTTATGACTCAGGAGTCGGACCATCAAGCGATCCCGGTGCGCGTGCAGGAGACAGCTCCTTGCCAAGTCGCCAGGGGCAGTGGGCAGTTCAGATTCGAAGAGGCTTGGACCAGACATGGAGAGTATGATGGTATGGTCACTAAGGCATGGGAGGAAGCTGGCTTGGGTAACCATGGACTTGCTGCAGTCTGCCAGAAGCTGCAAAAGGTCACAAGAAATATGCAGCGATGGGCACGAGGTGTATTTGGTTCAGTCAGGAGGCAGATTACAAGACTGAAAGTTGATCTGGTGGATGCGAAGTCCAGAGCTGGGGTGACGGGGTACACTACTGAGGCTCGGGATATTGAGGAGAAACTTAGGGAGATTTACGAGCGAGAGGAGGTGATGTACATGCAGCGATCTATGGTTGAATGGCTCAAGGCGGGCGATATGAACACGAAATACTTTCAGAACAGGGCATCACATCGGAAAAGGAAGAATACGGTGAGAGCGATGAGGAGAGAGGATGGCTCTATGTGCAAAGTTGATGAGGAGATGAGACAACTTGCAGCCTCCTTTTATGAGAAATTGTTCACGTCGAAAGGATCGGTAGGAGCCAATGCACTGCTACAAAATATTGATCAGCTGGTTTCTGAAGCGATGAACATGAGGTTAACGGCTCCAATAGCCGATGAGGAAATTGAGGCTGCCCTATTTCAAATGGGGCCAACTAAGGCTCCAGGGCATGATGGTTTACCGACCATGTTCTATCAACGACGCTGGTCGGTTGGTGAGGGAAGATGTGTGTCAAGTTGTAAGGGATTTTTTAAGTGGGGCAGCGACTCAAGACTCCTTTAATGCCACTGTGATTGTCATGATTCCCAAAGTAAACTCTCCGGATTTGTTGTGCCAATTCAGGCCGATTAGCCTTTGCAATGTGCTATACAAGATAGCTACCAAGGTGCTGGCTAATAGACTCAAAGGCATCCTTCCAGTTTTGATCTTTGAGGAGCAAAGCGCCTTCGTCCCGGGGCGTCTTATTATGGACAACGTGCTTGTAGCTTATGAATGTGTGCATGCGATAAGGACCAGAAAGAGGAAGAAATGTCTATGCGCGGTAAAACTTGACATGATGAAGGCCTATGATAGGGTCGAGTGGACCTTTCTCGAGCAGATCCTTCTTCAATTTGGTTTTGCTCGTGAGTGGATTGTGATGGTTATGAGATGTGTTAAATCTGCGAGCTTCTCCATTAAACTTAATGGTGGTCTATCCAGGAGCTTCCTACCCTCTCGGGGTCTAAGGCAAGGGGACCCTTTCTCACCATACTTTTTTTTGTTTTGCGTTGAGGGTTTCTCAGCTTTGCTAAAGAAAGCTCAGGAGGAGCATAAAATCAAGGGTGTGTCTTTAGGGAGCACTGGCCCCCATATCACGCATTTGTTGTTTGCCGATGATAGCATAGTATTCCTAGAGGGATCCAGTGAGAATATGGTGGCACTAAGGGAGATATTGACTAACTATGAAGAGGCATCCGGAGAGAGAGTTAACCTGCAGAAATGGTCGGTCTTTTTCGGAGGGGATGCCAGGATGAGACAAAGGTCCAATTAAAACAAGTATTAGGAGTTGACTCAGAGGCTCTTAGTGAGCGTTACTTAGGGCTTCCTGTGATAACCTGGCTCTGATACCAACTTGTAACGCTTAGATGCGCTTCTTTCCATTTTGGGGCCTCGTTCCCCAAATCGGAAAGGGCCGCATTTAGGGAACGAGGCTACAAAATGGAAAGAAGCGCATCTAAGCGTTACAAGTTGGTATCAGAGCCAGGTTATCACACTTCCAACACTAGTTGGAAAGTCTAAAGAGGGAACGTTCAAGTATGTTACGGAAAGCTCCAAAGGTAAAGTGACTGGCTGGAAAGGACAGGGGCTGTCCAAAGCTGCGCGGGAGGTTCTCATCAAATCTGGCCTTCAGGCCACAACGACCTTCACCATGAGTTGTTTTCACCTAACCAAGAAGATATGCCGGAACCTGACTTCTATTTCTTCAAAATTCTGGTGGGGAGCAATGAACGGTGAGAGGAAAGTGCACTGGATTTCGTGGGACAAAATGTGTGCACCTAAGTGGGATGGAGGGCTTCGTTTCCGGGATCCGGAGGCATTCAATCAAGCTCTCTTGGTGAAGCAAGCCTGGCGTGTTCTGCAAGCTCCATCCTCTCTGGTGGCAAGAGTGCTCAAAGCTCGGTATTTCCCTGATCACTCGATACTGTCAGCCACTTGTCCTTCAAATGCATCATATACTTTTCGGAGCATTATGCACGGGAGAGACTTATTAAGGGAGGGGTTGATTTGGAGAGTGGGTATCAGCATTCATCATGACAATTGGATACCACGGAGAGGAAGTATGAAGCCATTGGGACAAGAATTTATACAAAGTATCACTAGAGTTGGCGACTTACTTACCAGTTCGGGGATGTGTTGGGACACACACAAGGTGGATGCCATGTTCTCGGAATCGGACGGGCCGATATTAAGCAAATTCCTGTTGGTGGCCCAAATATGCAGGATTACGAGGCATGGAATTACACAAAGAATGGGGGGGTTCAGTGTGAGGTCCGCTTACCATCTCAGGGTGTCCTTGACAAGAGCGAGATCTGGACAGCCAGAGGGCTCGAACTCGATGGATAAACATAAGGGTTACCTTGCGTTATGGGACACAAATGTTCCAGGAAAAGAAAAAATTCATATGTGGAGGATGATTAGAAATGGCCTTGCGGTGGGTGCAGAACTTCATCGGCGTCGAATTAAGCCCGACGTTTTTTGTGTTGCGTGCGGCAGAGAGGAAACTATACTTCACAGGTTTTGGACGTGCCAACATTCGGCTCAGTTCTGGCTCAGTTCAGCTCAGTTCTGACAGAGAACCCCACCGATTTAGATCGACTCCTAGGGCGCCTTATCTCGCTGGCTGCTGGAATGGTTTGCCGGTGTCCATGACGACGAGAAGGAAGCAATGGTGTAGGCTACATACGGGCTTTGGCTGGCCAGGAACGAAGCAAGGGAGGGAAAGAGGATTGCTACTCCACATGCGATATTGGAGTCTGTTACTGCTCTGTTACAAGAGTGGAGGAACACACATGAGCGGCCCGAGGGCCTGCCAAAAAATATGAATGTTCAGAGATGGGAAGTGCCGGAGGTAGGGTGGATAAAGGTCAATTCGGATGGCGCAATGACAAAATCTGGTACTAAGGGTGGTGGCGGAGCAGTGCTGCGTGATCACAATGGAGCGTTCCTTGCCGGTGCTAGCCATTTCCTCAGCAACGTCTGGGACGCGGAAGCGGCCGAGATCTTAGCCTGCCGGCGGGCTGTGTACTGATAACCCACAAGTATAGGGGATCGCAACAGTTTTCGAGGGTAGAGTATTCAACCCAAATTTATTGATTCGACTCAAGGGGAAGCGAAAGAATATTATCAAGTATTAGCAGTTGAGTTGTCAATTCAACCACAACTGAAAGATTTAGTGTCTAGAGCAAAGAATCAGTAGCAAGGTAGTATGATAGCAGCAGTAGCAACAGTAACCAATAGCAGCAAAGTAACAACAGTAGCGGCAAAGTAACAGTAGCAGGAGTGACAACAGTAGTGGCAAAGTAACGTAGCAAGGACCAGTAGTAAAAGACTCGTAGGCATTGGATCGGTGATGTATGATTATGCCGGATGTGATTCATCATGTAACAGCTATAACACAGAGAGATAAGTAACTAGCTCCCGTTCGTCAATCTAATGAAGGCATGTATTCCGCATGTAGTCATACGTGCTTAGGGAAAAGAACTTGCATGACATCTATTGTCCATCCCTCCCGTGGCAGCGGGGTCCTAATGGAAACTACGGGATATTAAGGTTCTCCTTTTAATAAAGAACCGGACCAACGCATTAACACTTGGTGAATACATGAACTCCTCATACTATGGTCATCTCCGAGAGTGGTTCCGGCTATTGTCACTCCGGGGTTGCCGGGTCATAACACATAGTAGGTGACTACAACTTGCAAGATAGGATCTAAAACACACATATATTGGCGACAACATAATAGGTTCAGATCTGAAATCATGGCACTCGGGCCCTAGTGACAAGCATTAAGCATGAAAAAGTAGCAGCAACATCAATCTCAGAACATAGTGGATACTAGGGATCAATCCCCGTCAAAACTAACTCGATTACATGATAGATCTCATCCAACCCATCACCGTCCAGCAAGCCTACGATGATATTACTCATGAACGGTGAAGAGCATCATGGAATTGGTGATGGAGGAAGGTTGATGATGATGATGGCGATGATCTCCCCTCTCCGGAGCCTAGAACTGACTCCAGATCTGCCCTCCAGATGAAGAACAGGAGGTGGCGGCGCCTCCGTATCGTAAAACACGATGAATCCTTCTCCCTGATTTTTTCCGTACAAAACGAAATATATAGAGCTGAGATTGGAGGCGGTGGAGCGTCGTGGGCTCCTCAAGCCTGCCAGGCGCGGCCAGGGGGGGCACCTGGTGGGCTTCTGGGCTCACGGCTCCACCTCTCCTGCTGATTCTTGCGCCAGTATTTTTCATTAATTCCAGAAAAATTCTCCGTAAATTTTCAGGTCATTCCGAGAACTTTTATTTCTATGCAAAAACAACACCATGGCAATTCTGCTGAAAACAGCATTAGTCTGTGTTAGTTCCATTCAAATCATGCAAATTAGAGTCCAAAACAAGGGCAAAAGAGTTCGGAAAAGTAGATACGATGGAGACGTATCAACTCCCCCAAGCTTAAAGCATTGCTTGTCCTCAAGCAATTCAGTTGACAAACTGAAAGAGACAAAAGAAAAACTTTAACGAACTCTGTTTGATCTTGTTGTTGCGACTACGTCTAACTCATAACCAGAATTTCAGCAAGATCACAAGCTAACCACATAAGCAAATGACATCTAGGTCTCACGGTAAACTCATATCAATGGCATAATCAACTAGCGAGCAAATAATAATAAGTCTCAAACGTCAATACTTCAATCAAAACAATAATGAAGCAGTAAGAACAGATGGTATCTCGCTAGCTCTTTCTGAGACCGCAAAACATAAATGCAGAGCACCTTGAAAGACCAAGGGCTGACTAAACATTGTAATTCACGACAATGAAGATCCAGTCAGAGTCATACTCAACACAGTTAAAAGCAAAGCATAAAAATGATAGAGGTGCTCTCTAATTGGTGCTTTTATAAGAACATAAACAGACATGCCCTTCGCAGAGAGAAGCATTGATTTGCAGAGGTGCCAGAGCTCAAGCTTTGAAAACAGAGATAATAATTTTGGGTGGCACGCTTTCATTGTCAACGCAATGACTAAGAGTTCTCACCATCTTCCACGCTACACATGCTATAGGCGGTTCCCAAACAGAAAAGTAAAGTTTTGACTCCCCCACCACTAATCAATCACCATCCACGACTAGCCGAATACTCGGGTGCCGTCCATACCAACATCAATCCAGGGGAGTTTTGTTTGCAATTATATTTTCGATTTGAGCATGGAGCTGGGAATTCCAATTACCGGCCCCTTTCTCGTGAATGATAGTGAATAAACACATATCGAGGATAACATGCCTAGCATGGAAGATACTGATAGCCCCCAGTCACCACATGAGCGGTTCGGGCATGTAAAACAAATTATTTCTTGAAGATTTAGAGAGTGGCACATGCAAATTTACTTGGAACGACACGTAGATACCGCATATAGGTAGGTATGATGGACTCATATGGAACAACTTCGGGTTTATGGAAGTGGATGCACAAGCAGTATTCCCGCTTAGTACAAGTGAAGTCTAGCAAAATACTGGGAAGCGACCAACTAGAGAGCGACAACAGTCATGAAAATGCATTGAGATTAACTAACATTGAGTGCAAGCATGAGTGGGACATAAATCACCATGAACATGAATATCATAGAGGCTATGTTGATTTTGTTTCAACTACATGCGTAAACATGCGCCAAGTCAAGCCACTTGAATCATTCAAAGGAGGATACCATCCTATCATACTACATCATAGTCATCTCAACATTCATGTGGGCATCCAAGACAAACCATTATAAGGTCCTAGCTAAGTAAGCATGGCATAAGCAACTATGATCTCTAAGTTGTCATTGCAAACATGTTTCTCTCACAACAAAGCTAAATCAGGCACGATGAGCTAGTCATATTTACAAAACAAAATAGATCGAGTTCATACCAGCTTTTCCAGGCTTAGTCACTTCATCATATATATATCGTCATTATTGCCTTTCACTTGCACGACCGAACAATGTGAACAATAATAAGCGTGCTCGTGCATTGGGCTAAAGCTGGAATCTGCAGGCAAACACAAAGGAGAAGACAAAGTAATATGGCTCTTTAACAGATAAACAAATATGCAAGCGAGAGCCACTAAACATTGTAACCATTATCTTCTACCTCGAACCAAAGAAAAAGGAAACTATTTACACGGGAAATCTCCCAACAAGGAAAAGAAGAAAAAGAAAATATTTTTGGGTTTTCTCAAACTGGACAGACACACGAAAAGAAAACGAGAAAAAGAAAATAAACTAGCATGGATGATACAGTGGCAAAGTGTGAACACCGACAAACAAAGTGAAAGCATAAGCAAGAATGCAAAGTCGGTGAGAAACACGTACTCCCCCAAGCTTAGGCTTTTGGCCTAAGTTGGTCTACCCCCAAGGAGGGAAATAACTAGCTCCGGGATACTCCGGAGTGGACTGAGGATGCCACAGCTGTGTGAGCTCCTCTGGCTCCCACTGATAAACTGACGTCTGGTACTCGACTGGTGGCTCGGCACGGGCACCTGTGGTTAGGCTAAGCCCCAATATGCGTAGATGTCTGAGGGCATAGTAATGTACCTGCCTGCATGAAGATTGATCAAAGAAGGAGCAGGAAAAGTAATAGTCTCACGAGTACCCTGACTAAACACCAGGTTATACACCATCCTTCTATTTATATCTCTATCAAGAAAGTCATGGCGAACCATGCTATCGTAATCAAGATATCTCTCGGGAAGAAGAATCTCTTCTTCCTCCTCCAGTGTAATAGGTATCTCAAAGTGTCTAGCAAGACGAGTAGCATAGATACCTCCATAGACAATTCCTTTAGAACGGTTCGTGTTCAACCATTGAGCTACTATAGCGCCCAAGCTATAAGTTTTATCATTATAAAGGGCTTCGCGCAAGACCGCATGATTTGGGGAACTAAGTGACCCAGCTTTCCCACGGCCAATCAAACATTTTCCCACAAATAGTGAGAAGTACCGAAGCACGGGAAAATGTATGCTAGCAGCTCTAGCGCAAGACACTCCTCTCTCCTCTCCTACAACAATTGTATCGATGAAAGCTTCCAAGTCCCGTGGACGAGGTTCATGAATATCCCCAACGTAAGGTAATTTGCAAACATTGCAAAAATCCTGAAGTGACAAGCGCTGGGGGATATCATAAAGTTTGAACTCAACCATAGGAGGATTCTTCCTCAGATAGAAGTTAAAGCTTTGTACGCAGATATTAGTGAGGAGGAGGTATTGCAGACACTTATGTTCAACGAAGGCGGTAAGGCCTGCGTTTTCCACCAAGTGATAGAAGTCCTCATAAATTCCAGCGGCGCGTAAGAACACGTCGCTTGGCCACTCGCACGCTCTAACTTCCACGACTCGAGGGACCAGATACTTGGGCTTCTTCTCACTTCCATCATCCTTGGGGTCACGGCTTGAAGAGCCTCTTAAGAACCTCCTCATCTTTTCCCTTTTCTATCTCTGAAAATTTCTGAATTTTTTAGTGATTCTAAGGAAAAGTGAACAAGGCTCAACAAAACTCGTAGCAACTACTCCCACAAGTGCCTAGAGGCCATATTGCGCATCAAAACTACTTGGGACCAGCTAAAATTAGCATGCAAAGCTCAAGAACATGGTCACCAAGGCAGCAAAAATATGCGATGTATAAGGCACTAGAGCAAAAACTAATTGGACCAATGGTGGAGTCACTTACCAAGGAGTAATTCCCCCAAAACTGTTCGGAGAATGGTGCTTGGAGCAAAGAGATTGAAAATCCCAGCAAGAGGAGCAAGAACACGGGTTTGAGCTGCGAAACGATTTTTTCTGGAGGTAGGAGAACCATATGAGAGCAAGAATGAGTGGAGGTGGTGCACGTGGGCCCCACAAGCCTGGGTAGCGCGGCCAGGGGGGTGCCCGCACCTCAGGGGCTTGTGGCCCACTAGTGCAGCCCCCAGACAAGCTCTTTGTCTCAGTATTTTTCAAAAAATCCAGAAAAAATCATACTTGATTTTCAGGACGTTCGGAGAAATTTTATTTTCGGGGTACTTTTCTACCGGACGCTAAAACCGAAAACAGGGAAAACTAAACTAAACCTATAATTTTTCTTCTAGGCAACCGAAGGTGAAAGCTTGGAACAGAGGTTGGTGACTCCTTGATTCATCCATCTCATGGTCATCGAGAGAAATCCGTGAGTGAGGTTGATCAAGCCTCCTCGACAAACCTTTTCGAATCGCAAAAGAGAACGGAGAATTTTTGAATAGTCACTAGGTCACCTCAATGTGGATGTGTATTTCCCCAACAAGCAAATCATACTTCATCTTAACACGAGGTATAGGGCATTCAAAGCTCCCAATAAGAATCGATGAAGTTTTTTCGATAGCATTGATGCAATATACTCGATATTGTTTCTTAGGAAAGTGCACCGTATGCTCATTACCATTGACATGGAAAGTGACATTGCCTTTGTTGCAATCTATAACAGCCCCTGCGGTGTTTAAAAAGGGTCTTTCGAGAATGACCGCCATGGCATCATCCTCTAGAATATCCAAGATAACAAAGTCTGTTAAGATAGTGACATTGGCAACCACAACGGGCACATCCTCGCAAATGCTGGTAGGGAAAGCAGTTGATTTGTCGGCCATTTGCAGAGAGATTTCAGTGGGTGTTAACTTGTCCAGTTCAAGTCTATGATAAAGAGAGAGAGAGGCATAACACTAACACCGGCTCCAAGGTCGCATAAAGCAGTTCTAACGTAATTGCCTTTAATGGAGCAAGGTATAGTGGGCACACCGGGATCACCTAGTTTCTTAGGAGTTCCACCCTTGAAGGTATAGTTAGCAAGCATGGTGGAAATCTCAACCTCGGGTATCCTCCTCTTATTAGTCACAATATCTTTCATATACTTAGCATACAGAGACATTTTGAGCATATCAGTCAAACCCATTTGCAGAAAAGACAGGTCTAATCATTTCAACAAATCGCTCAAAATCCTCATCATCCTTTTTCTTGGATGGTTTAGGAGGAAAGGGCATGGGTTTATGGACCCATGGTTCCCTTTCTTTACCATGCTTCCTAGCAGTGAAGTCATTCTTATCGTATCTTCTATTCTTAGGTTGTGGGTTATCAAGATCAACAGGTTCAATCTCCACATCCTTATCATTGCCAGGTTGAGCATCTTCATGAGCATCACTATTGATATTATCATTAGGCTCATGTTCATCACCAGATTGTGTTTCAGCATCAGAGGCAGATACATCGTTTTGAATCTCGGGTGTGGCAGCAACATGGTTGCTAGCGTGCAAATTCCTATCATCTTTCTTCTTCTTTCTAGGATTACTAGGTGCATCAGTGCTAACTCCTTGAGAATCTTGTTCAATTCTCTTAGGATGACCCTCAGGATACAAAGGTTCCGGGGTCATTCTACCGCCTCTAGTGACGACTGTGACAGAATTGTCATTCAACTCATTGAGCAAGTCATTTTGAGCCTTAAGTACTTGTTCTACTTGAGTAGTAACCATAGAGGCATGTTTGCTCAAGAGCTTAAGATCATTGACATTTCTCTCTACACAAGCACTTAAATGACTAAGCACACGAGCATCCTGTTCCAATTGTCTGCTAACATAATCATTGAAACTCTGTTGTTTGGCAACAAAGTTATCAAATTCATCCAGGCATAAGCTAGCAGGTTTATCAAAAGGAATATCACTCTCATCAAACCTACGCAGAGAATTTACTTCTACTACCTGTATCGGGGTATGAAGACCATGGATCTCTTCGATAGGTGGTAGATTTTTGACATCTTCAGATTTAATGCCATTCTCTCGCATAGATTTCTTAGCTTCTTGCATATCTTCAGGACTGAGGAATAGAATACCTCTTTTCTTCGGAGTTGGCTTAGGAGGTGGTTCGGGAATAGTCCAAGCATTCTCATTGCACAAGATGTTATTCAGTAGGATCTCAACTTGTTCTACGGTTCGTTCCCTAAAAACACAACCGACACAACTATCTAGGTGGTCTTTAGAAGCATCGGTAAGTCCATTATAGAAGATATCAAGTATTTCATTCTTCTCAAGAGGGTGATCAGGCAAATCATTCAGTAGCTGGACGAGCCTCCCCCAAGCTTGTGGGAGACTCTCTTCTTCAGCTTCAGCAAAGTTGTATATTTCCTGCAAGGCAGCTTGCTTCTTGTGGGCAGGGAAATATTTCTTAGAGAAGCAGTAGACCATATCCTGGGGGCTACGCACACAACCAGGAGCAAGAGAAGTGAACCAAGTCTTAGCATCATCCTTTAGCGAGAAAGGAAACCGTTTAAGGATATAGTAGTGGCGGATCTTTTCCTCCGTAGTGAATAGGGTGGCTATATCGTGCAGTTTGATAAGATGGGCTACAACCGTTTCAGACTCATAACTGTGAAAAGGATCAGATCCGACCAAATTTATTAACTCAGGGTCGACAGAGAATTCATAATCCTTATCGGTCACAAAGATAGGCGAAGTAGCAAACTTCGGGTCATATTTCAGCCTAACGTTCAGAGATTTTTCTTTCCACTTGAGCAGTAATTTCTCAACATCATAGCTATCCTTACACGCAAGAAAGTCCTCATCTATCTCTCCCTCCATAACATAGCGCTCATGCATAACAGAAAATTCAGGCATAGTAAAAGGTTCTATTTCAATAGTATCAGCAGTTTCAAAAGTATCATCACATCTAGCAGCAACTCTAGCAATTTGTGCATCAAGGAATGCACCTAGTGGCAAAGCAGTATCAAGCATAGCATCATCGGGCAAAGTAGTTTCAACCATAGCATGATTAGGCAAAGCAGTGTCAAGCATAGCATCATCATAAGCATCATGGGCAACAGAAGTAGCATCATCAAGCACATGTGACATATCAAGATTTATAGTAGGAGGTGATGTCGCAAACTTATTCATAACTGAAGGTGAATCAATTGTAGAGCTAGATTGCAGTTCCTTACCTGTCCTCGTAGTTGAGGGCAAGATTTCAGTTCTTGGATCTTTCGGATTCCTCATAGTGACCAACAGACGTCAATCCCAAGTGACTCGGAGAATATAGCTGTGCTTCCCCGGCAACGGCGCCAGAAAAAGGTCTTGATAACCCACAAGTATAGGGGATCGCAACCGTTTTCGAGGATAGAGTATTCAACCCAAATTTATTGATTCGACTCAAGGAGAAGCGAAGGAATATTCTCAAGTATTAGCAGTTGAGTTGTCAACTGAACCACACCTGAAAGATTTAGTGTCTGTAGCAAAGTATCAGTAGCAAGGTAGTATGATAGCAGCAGTAGCAACAGTAACCAGTAGCAGCAAAGTAACAACAGTAGCGGCAAAGTAACAGTAGCAGCAGTGACAACACTAGCGGCAAAGTAACGTAGCAAGGACCAGTAGTAAAAGACTTGTAGGCATTGGATTGGTGATGGATGATTATGCCGGATGTGATTCATCATGTAATAGCTATAACACGGAGAGATAAGTAACTAGCTCCCGTTCGTCAATATAATGTAGGCATGTATTCCGTATGTAGTCATACGTGCTTAGGGAAAAGAACTTGCATGACATCTATTGTCCATCCCTCCCATGGCAGTGGGGTCCTAATGGAAACTACGGGATATTAAAGTTCTCCTTTTAATAAAGAACCGGACCAACGCATTAACACTTGGTGAATACATGAACTCCTCATACTATGGTCATCTCCGGGAGTGGTTCCGGCTATTGTCACTCCGGGGTTGCCGGGTCATAACACATAGTAGGTGACTACAACTTGCAAGATAGGATCAAGAACACACATATATTGGCAACAACATAATAGGTTCAGATCTAAAATCATGGCACTCGGGCCCTAGTGACAAGCATTAAGCATGAAAAAGTAGTAGCAACATCAATCTCAGAACATAGTGGATACTAGGGATCAATCCCCGTGAAAAGTAACTCGATTACATGATAGATCTCATCCAACCCATCACCGTCCAGCAAGCCTACGATGAGATTACTCATGAACGGTGGAGAGCATCATGGAATTGGCGACGGAGGAAGGTTGATGATGATGATGACGACGATCTCCCCTCTTCGGAGCCCAGAACGGATTCCAGATCTGCCCTCCAGATGAAGACCAGGAGTTGGCGGCGCCTCCGTATTGTAAAACGCGATGAATCCTTCTCCCTGATTTTTTTCTGGACGAAACGGAATATATAGAGCTGAGATTGGAGGCGGTGGAGCGTCGTGGGCTCCACAAGCGTGCCACGCGCGGCCAGGGAGGGGGCGCCTGGTGGGCTTGTGGGCTCATGGCTCCACCTCTCCTGTTGATTCTTGCGCCAATATTTTTCATTAATTCCAGAAAAATCTCCGTAAATTTTCAGGTCATTCCGAGAACTTTTATTTCTGCGCAAAAACAATACCATGGCAATTCTGTTGAAAACAACGTTAGTCCGGGTTAGTTCCATTCAAATCAAGCAAATTAGTGTCCAAAACAAGGGCAAAAGAGTTCGGAAAAGTAGATACGACGGAGACGTATCATGCACTTAGCAAGAGAGAGAGGGATAGCCAAGATCCACCTTGAACTAGATAATCAAGGTTTTGTTATGATGCTGAAGGATCAACAGAAGAACTTGACTGATGTGGGGCCTTGGATTCAGGAGATCAAATCGCTGCTGTCGTCCTTTGAAGCTTGTAGAGTGGACTGGGTACGACGATCAGCTAATGGTGTCACGCATAAGTTTGCGAAAGATGGAGTAGGAGATGAGATTTGTAAGCTGTCGTTGGGCGTACCCCCGGACTTTGTATTAGCTGTAATTTCTGATGACATTCCTAGCTTTGTTAGCTAGTTAATAAAAGGACAACAAGTTTTAAAAAAAACCTCATTTGCAATACCTCGCATGTTAATCCAGCATTAGTGAATACATCATACTATACAACCAGCTAATGGGCCACACGACATTTATGTTTGTAGGAATACATGCTTGCAGGCCCGCCCCCCAACAATGGGGGGCCCCTTCTCAAGTGTGTAATGCAGCAGGTAGTGGTCTATGGGCTAGTCGTATATACTTACTGATAAGAAAACTATAGGCCGTGGCTTCGGGAGGTAGCAGCCGTGGATGCAGGCAAACGTATCGATTATTGCTATTCCAATCACGTAACAATACTCAGATCATACGCCGTCCTTTTAGCGATAATGAACATGCCATTATGCTCCTTCTCTTCCCTTTCCTTCCTAATTCGATCGCCAGTATGCCGTCTCGCCGATGCTGATCTCTATTCCCGGCCACCACGATAGCAAGATGCCGCTTTGACGCATTCGCTTCGATCGCCGGCTACCGCTACTGATGTGCGATCGCGAGTACTCTACGCGATGCCGCCTTCTCAACTGCCTTCAGGCGCTGGACTACATCGCCGATTCACCGAGTTCTAGAGCCAGACACGAGTCAACATCGTGTCATCGACTCATGGCTAAACGCCCTACCACCAAAGCCAATCCAATCCATTCAAGGTATATTACCGTTTCGCCTAATCCCTATTCCATGTATGTTTAGTACTGCATTAAGTAATTTATCTTTTGCGTACATGGTGCATAGCTGGCACTGATGAACCTTTGATCCCAGTATTTATTTATTTCTAGCATGGTGAAAAAGACAATATGTGGATGAGTTGATAAAATCAAAGAGGTGCTCTTCATGAAAATTTCATCAGTAATACTGGTGCTCCGTTGATTCCAAATGATGAATTGACGATTATTGTGAAGGAAGTAGAACAAATTGATGATAAATTGGATATTAACAAGAGGAAAATGCTGTCATCACTATGGGTGATAAAATAGTAAGTGAACCTGGTACTGGTGGTACAATTATTTCAACAGAATCACATGCACATCCGGTTTTGCTTTTTTTGTTCTGAGTTAAAGATTATAAGATTCACTTTGTCATATGGTGTAATGTGTACTATGTGATTTTTGAGCATGTCATGGAAGTCTATTTTTATCCTCATATCTCTACCGCTTATTATCTTATTTACATTGCATATAAATTGTCGCATCGGTTGAAAGAAGCTTGACAAAGATACATTCATTAAAGAACAATCTGAAAATAATAATAACTCAAAAGAGTATAAATAGTTTGGCAAAGTTATGCTTCGAGAAGAAAAAATATTAGATTAGATAGACACCGATCCCATCAAAAGTGACTTTGCATCTAGGAATATTAGAACTTCTAAAAAGGTAACATGTATATATAATTATTTCATATTTTTTTTATAAACTTATATCTTTATTAGTAATAATTCATATATTTATTATTGCTACTATATTGTTTATACTAAGGGCCCCGAGTTTTGGTTTTCGTCCCGGGCCCCCAAAGTTTCAAGACCGGCCCTGCATGCTTGCCTGTTAGAGGCCCATGTCACATATCGGGCGATGGCATAACTGCTCTTAGACGTTGGGCAAACATCATTAACCACACACGCTTATTAGTGGCTCATACTGTAGATCTTGTACAAGTCGTGCCCTCTAGATAAACAAATGGAGAATAGGATATGGCTTCCGCAGAAACATGCTTTTCTTTAGCTTTGCAGAAACGTAGTTCAACAGGTTAGCCCAACTATACTAAACCTGATCCGTTGTTCTTGTTTTCTTTGTCTATGAGCGAATGTGCTCACCATCAACAGATTTGCGGATTTGTAGGATTTGTTGATGTTGGCCAAGGAAAAGATCTTGTGGTTTCAAACGAGAAAAAACACAAGAGGGTAGAAAACAGTTGGATCTTACAAGTTTTTCATTGCTCGCTGATTTCAGGAAAAGGAGAGCTGCCAGACAAGACAATACGAGTGCTGAAAGGGTAATCACACTGGAAACAGCACTAACACGATTTGCTGAGAGTCATGATGGCCTGCAGCCTGGAAGGGGAGCTGGGTGGAATTGATGGGCGTTTTAATTTACCTTTGCTGTGTAGTTAAACGCATGTCAGGTGTCCAATCATAATTTATTGACATTAAGTGGATGTGGTGCACACACAACGCGTTATGTTAATACCGGTCCTGTTGCTTGGTATATTTTTATTTGTTTTAGGGAAACACTTCCCTAGGACGCTTCTCCTATACCTCCCAACACGAGTTTTTTGACCCACACATCTGAGGCCTCCGTTCCACATCGTCGTTGCGCCATCTTGTCCGATGGCTGCGCAGGGACTGACCCGCCACCTCCTCACCGAAGAGCTTGTAACCTCCTTCATCGCCGGCCTTAACTCTGCCAGGATTGGGCCCTATTCCACCTGCAGTTTTGGCCTCTGATCCACCTTGCCCGAGGGCCGTCTCAGGATGGAAACGAGGCTAGCTGGGATAAGCTCTTACGCCATGCAGGGCAAAGAAGAGTGGATTACCGGGCGAAGTTGCATCTCAGCATTGCATGTGCAGGTAGGCGACAAGGGTGAAGCACATGTGAGTACCGGTTTGATGCACTAATTTAAAACTGGATTGCATGTATCATTAATCTATCATGAACGAATGGAGGAACCATAGTTTGTATTGTTCCTTTTTGCATTGGGGCATTTTCATTATTTTAAGCATGATAGACTTCTTCTCCATCGCTCAAGGTTTTGTTCATCTAATATTGTTAACTAGTACATCACATGATTATGTCTTGGATTGCAGCAAGCACAAAAGAAGTCACTGAGGTGCAACACGGCCACAGTGCCAGTGTCAGTTTGCACACTTATCGTTGAGATCGTGCCACTGCCGGCCGTAGATGGTGCAGTGCTTCATGACCACCAAGGTAGCAAATTCTCCGTTTAGCTGAGATAAATATTCACCATCGTGGAAACATGTCCCATGTTTAAATTATACATTTTCCCCTTTTTGATTGAAGCTGATATATGTTTGTATGGAAGCAAATCTCGGATATATGAAAATTGTTTCATGATGATTTAAAAGAGAAATATACATTTGTGGAAGCATGACGTCTTCATCATGCCTACACAATGCAAAATCTGGTCACATGAATTATTTCTGTCGTATATAGAGAAAATCCTCATTTTTTTAGATGCAAGTTTAAAATTCTTTGGAAGCAAATTCCCATTTTGTCGCACGCAAATACCAATATTTTAGGAAGCAAATTCCCATTTCGTTGGACGCAAATACCAAATTCCTAGGAAGCAAATTCCCATTCCTTTGGACACAAAATACTGAATTCTTTTGAAGCAGAGTCCCAATATAATTATGTTGAAACCACCAGTAATAACAATGGTAAAAACGGTGTCTGATGGAATCATATATTTGTGTTTTTGGAAGCATTTTATTGTTGCATTGGTGATAGTTGTATGGTCATTGAACGAAAAATTTCCCGTATTCTAAAAAAAAGGTCGTTCTGGACACAAATCTCACCATATTGAAACAATCTCCTATTGATATGGAATCAAATTCGCTAGGATGTACAAGCAAAATGAATTTTTCAAGTACTAGAAGGTGCTTCCATATATCATAGCATGTGCTTCCCAGTTACAAAAAACTGGCCTACAACATGCATCAGATGCACCGGTTTCTCGTAGTTTAGTGCAGAATTCAAAGCACATACAGATGAAGTTGTGAGGAGGTTACTGCTAAAGTGATGTACATCTGGCCCGATTAAGGGAGCAGTTGACGGAAAACAATTCACAATTAGTGCAACATGCAAACTTATTACCTAGGCCCACCTCTTCAATCACACCGTCCAGGTTGCATCAATCTTAGAATGGACTAGTAGTCTGATAAGTAGCTAATATCTCTAGTTGGATTCCTAGCACTCCCCTTTGTTTTATAGGGTATCTCGTAATTAGAGTCCGTGTAATTATGTACCGCTCTATTACGATTTGTTATAATACCTAACCCTTGATGATAAAGTTGGATGGGTTAAGAGGTAAGATCAAGAGCACGCAACACATACTAGCAGCTACATGAAAATGAAAAACATATGAAAAACAACAGCAGTCCCTTTGCAAAGGGGATAAGCTTCAGAGTTTGTGCATGAACATCATGCCCATGACCAGTAGGTTTAGGAGCCCCGGGATGGAAATGTTCTTCAGCCATATTTCATCATGGCCATGAACACATGCTTGTGAACTACGACGAGACTGGGAGGAATAGAGGAGCACATAAAAGAATGATTGAAAGCTAGAAAATTACAAGGAGTGTGAGTAGCTCATTGGGACTGACATGTCATGGACAATAGCCTCACTTTGATGCGTGAGTCTGACTTGTTAGCATGAGCGGTCAGACGTAATACGCAAGCTATACCACTTGGTATACGAGGGATTAAAAACATTATACCGGCTCGTTGTATTAGAGTTGCACGAATCACGTGGGAACAAGCGGTGTGGATATCAACCTCGCGTGGCTGCATGTCCAATCACGATTTAACGGTATCTACTACCATTATAAAGAAGAGAGGATGAATCAATTCTAAATATGGACCCTCTAATCACTTAATCAATGGTCTAAATGCTTTGTTAACGAAACTAACTAAATCATCGCTAACTCTAATCGCACCTTGCTACTGCAACAAAAGACCTGCCAATGGCGCCAGAAACAAGCGTGCTGACGGGAGACTATTCTTGTCTTCATTCTCCTCAGCAACGGCACCAGGAATCCTTCTGCTACAGCTACGCCTTTAGGGACTTCCTAGGCAAATATGCAAAGGATTCCCCCGTGGCCTTGGAGCCTTGCGTTGGTGTTCCCTCGAAGCGGAAAGGGTGATGTAGCGCAGCGGTGGTAAGTATTTCCCTCAGTTTTGAGAACCAAGGTATCGATCCAGTGAAGGAGTATCACAAGTACGTGCACAAACACAAAGAGCTTGCTCCCAACGCTATGAAGGGGTTGTCAATCCCTTATAGATTGTTTGCCAAGTGAGAACTGAAAGCAACAAAGAAATAAAGCAAAGTAAAAGCGAAAGTGGAAACGATATGTGTGAATAGACCCGGGGGCCATAGTGTTCACTAGTGGTTTCTCTCATGAAAGCAAGTAGACGGTGGGTGAACGAATTACTGCCGAACAATTTATAGAACCGCGCAAAGTCGTGACGTTATCTATGGCAATGATTATATCTATAGGCATCATGTCCAAAACAAGTAGAACGATACTTTCTGCATCTACTACTATTACTCCACACGTCGACCGCTATCCAGCATGCATCTAGTGTATTAAGTTCATGAGAACAGAGTAACACCTTAAGCAAGATGACATGATGTAGATGGACAATCTCATATCTACGATAAAATCCCATCTTGTTACCCTTGATGGCAACAAAACGATGTGTGCCTTGCTGCCCTTTCTCTTACTGGGAAAGGTCACGACACGGTATGAACCCAAAACCAAGCACTTCTCCCATTGCAAGAATCATAGATCTAGTTGGCCAAACAAAACCCAAGACTCGGAGAGACTTACAATGATATCAAATCATGCATATAAGAAATCAGCAAAGACTCAAATACATATCATAGATAATCTGATCACAAATCCACAATTTATCGGATCTCAACAAACACACCGCCAAAGAGGATTACATCAGATAGATCTCCATGAAGATCATGGAGAACTTCGTATTGAAGATCCAAGAGAGAGAAGAAGCCATCTAGCTACTAACTACGGACCCATAGGTCTGAAGTGAACTACGCACGAGTCATTGGAGGGGCGATGATGTTGATGAAGAAGCCCTCCAACTCCAAAGTCCCCTCCGGCAGGGCACTGGAAAGGGTCTCTAGATGAAATCTCGCGGAAACGGAAGCTTGCGGCGGCAGAAAAGTGTTTTCGTGGACGCCCTGATTTTTTCTGGATTTTTAGGGAATTTATAGGCCAAAGACCTAGTGCAGGGGAGAGCCAAGGGGGCCACAAGCTTGGTTGCCGCGGCCTCCCCCTGGCCGCGGCAACAGGGCTTGTGGGCGCCCTGTGGGCCCACTTTGTTGGCCCTCAAGCCTCCCGATCTTCTTCCATTCTGGAAAAAGTCATTTCGGTGATTTTATTCCGTTTGGACTCTGTTCCAAAACCAGATATGAAAAGAGTCAAAAAACACAGAAAAACAGGAACTCGCACTTAGCACTGAGTTAATAAGTTAGTCCCAAAAAAGATATAAAAGGTAAACAAAACATACAAAGTTGACAAGATAACAGCGTGAAACCATAAAAAAGTATAGATACGTTTGAGACGTATCAAGCATCCCCAAGCTTAACTCCTGCTCGTCCTCGAGTAGGGAAGTGATAAAGAATGAATTTTTGATGCTTTCATGCTACCTAGCATAGATGTCCTTTGTAACTCCTCTCATGTGACGTGAATGTTCAGATCCATTAGATTCAAAACAATAGTTTTCTATTGACGTGGAGACAATAATAATTCAAGCAAACTAGCAGGTTTATCATGAACTTTCAAAATAACAAGGCCAAAAGAAAGTTATCCCTACAAAATCATATAGTCTCGCTATGCTCTATCATCATTGCACAACGACTTTAAATCATGCACAACCCCGGTATTGGCCAAGTAATTGTTTTCACACCTTTACTTTCTCAAACTTTTTCAACTCTCATGCAATACATGAGCGTGAGCCATAGTTTTAGCACTATAAGTGGTGTGGAGTGTGGTGGAGGTTGCAAGACAAAAAAGGAGAAGATGGTCACATTAACTAGGCATATCAATGAGCTGTGGAGATGCTCATCAATAGATATCAATGTGAATGAGTAGGGATTGCCATACAAATGATGCACTAGAGCTAAGAGTATGTGAAAGCTCTTAAAGAAAACTAGGGGGTGTGCATCCAACTTGCTTGCTCACGAAGACCTAAGGCAATTTTGAGTAAGCCTATCATTGGAATATACAAGCCAAGTTATATAATGAAAATTTCCCACTAGCTATATGGTGGTGACAAAACGAGAGACTCTCAATCATGAAGATCATGGTGCTTAATATGCACAAGTGTGGATAGGTGGTAGCATTGTCCCTTCTCTCTTTTTCTCTCATTTTTTTGGATGGGCTCTTTGGCCTATTTTTTTGGTGGGCATCTTTGGCCTCTTTTATTTCCTCACATGGGACAATGCTCCATCAATGATGTTCATCACACTTACAACTCAAAACTTAGAGCAATGATGACTCCATATGGAATGCCTTCGGTAGTGTACCGTGACAATGATCTAGCATGGCATGGACATTAATGGAAACATCATGCTAGCTATCTTACGATCATGCAATGGCAATGTAGACGTGGTGGCACATGTAATGGTGGTAGTTGCATGGCAATATATCTCGGAATGACTTTGAAAAAGCCATAGTAGGTAGGTATGGTGGCTGTTTTGAGGGAGGCTAATGGCGGGTTTGTGCACCGGCGAAAGTTGCACGACACTAAAGAAGATAGTGATGGTGGAAGGTGAAAGTGCATCTAAACCATGGACTCAACATTAGTCATGAAGAACTCATATACTTGTTGCAAAAGTTTTATTAGTAATCGAAATAAAGCATTCAACGCATACTCCTAGGGGAAGGGTTGGTAGGTATAAACCATCGCGCGACCCCGACCGCCACGCAAAGGATGACAATCAATAGACTAATCATGCTCAGACTTCATCACATAGCGGTTCACCATACGTGCATGCTACGGGAATCACTAACTTCAACACAAGTATTTCTAGATCCACAACACCTTACTAGCATAACTTCAATATTACCATAACCACAACTCAAAACTAGTTGAGATGAATAAAACTTCTCTAACTATTCAATGCACATGAAGGTGGAAGTTTTCGTATCCCTTTGGATAACTACCCCTTTTGAGACTACTTTCATAGCATAGATCAACTACCAAGCCACACACCGCCGTGCTCTAAAAGATATAAGTGAAGCACACAGAGCAAAAATCAACTAGCTCAAAAGTTATAAG
Organism: Hordeum vulgare subsp. vulgare; assembly: GCF_904849725.1. NCBI lineage: Eukaryota > Viridiplantae > Streptophyta > Magnoliopsida > Poales > Poaceae > Hordeum > Hordeum vulgare. The sequence goes on from NC_058520.1 coordinate 118,806,698, forward strand.
TGAAGCATGTGTGAGATGAATTGTCTACCAAAGGATATAAGTGAAGCTCGACAAAATCACGGTGAGTGCAAATTTCCCTTAAACGGAGACTTTAAGGTTTATCAAACCAGGAGGACTCCTAGGCTCAACAAGTAGGTGTCCGCTTCCCCTGTCTAGCAGAAGACGTGGACCTGCACACACAACAAATAACTTTGCTCCCAACGAGTACAGAGAGGTTGTTAATCTCTTCGGCCTTGTAGTTTGCAAAGGATCAAAACACAAGCGGGAAGGTAATAGTGATTGCAACGGAAAAGTGAATAAAGCAATAAATAGCGGAGGTGTAAGCAATGATGGTGATGTAGACCGGACTCACATGATGTTCACTAGTGATGTCTCTCTCCCAAAAGACGATAAACAACTATGCTAGGGTAAAAAATCAGAGTTCGGCAATTGACATAATTATGATCGCACCGCAATGCTAATTGTGCTCCTTGATAGTTAGAGGTTCAATAGTAATGGGCAATACGCCAAGACAAGTAGACCGTTTATTCATCAGCATCTACTTACTAATCATCCACCTTGAGATGTCTATCCAGAACATCTCTCCGGTATTAAGTTGCGAGCCCCACCCGAAGTGTGAACTCAAAGCAACAGACATTTGCATTAACAAACTATGCGTAAGGTAAACAATCCTTGCAACCCTCGTCACAAGCACTGTTGTTTTCTCCGTGGTGGCAACAAGCACATCCCCTAGTCTCATGTTTCTGTCACTCAAGTTAGACATCGAGGGGCCTGAACCCATAATCATACATATCTACTACTTGGCCAAAGCAATAAAATGCATCGGAGAACATGCATGAATCACTAAGGAACATAATATAAAAAGATAATCAAATATATAACTCATAACAATCTGAACATAATATCATAATCCATCGGATCCCAACAAACCGAGCATAGCAATAGCAAGGGAACTACATAGATCATGTAGGGCAGCTCACAAGGAATAACCATTGAAGCACAAGATTGGAGAGAAGACATCACATAGCTACTGGTCATGGATTCATGGTCCAAGGGAAACTACTCACGGCACATCTGGGAGGCTTACATGGTGGTGGAGAAGCTCCCGGAGGTCAATCCTCCCTCCGGCAGGGTGCGGGGAAGAGGTATCCTAATGCTCCCGATCTCGGAAGCGTTGCGTCAGCGGAACGACGGAGAAATTCGTGATTCCAGAAAGTCTGCGAGGGTTTCCCCACGGAACACTAAATATAGGCCAAAGGAGGGCACCAGAGGAGGTGGGACCCACCCAGGCGACCTCCTGGCGCGACCTAGGCCCTGGCCGCGCCAGCACGCCGCCTGGGAGGCCCCTGGCCCCCCTCTTGCCCTCCTTCGGTGATCCCGAAGCTTCTATTTCGCTGATTTTTCTATATATTTTTATGGATTTTTTCGGGCTTCGGAAAATTGGGTAAAAACCCCTGCAAAAAAGACACCAGTAGACAGAAATTGGCAGTGGGTGCACTGAGTTAGTAGGTTAGTCCAAATATGTGTAAAATGATATAAAAGTGTAGAAAAACATGTAGCAATTTCACCCGAAAGATCATGGAACAAGCAGAAATTAGAGATACGTTTGGGACGTATCAACATCCCCAAGCTTAATTTCTGCTCGTCCTCGAGTAGATAAATGATAACACAATATAAGAACTTCAAAGTAAAGCAAGTGAGATATGCAATTCAAGTCAAGACAATAATAAGCAAGAGTCTATATCTAGTATTGAGTTTAGCAAAGTAAGAACATAAAGGTGCAAGAGCTCTCACTGTCCATGACTCGAATGTCTCCAAATGGTGTTTGCGTGCAAGAAGTGGGAGATGGGTTCAGAGATAAACTATTTTTTTAATTGATAACTCAATCTACTAAACCTCACACTTAGTCTCCTTCGGAATCTTATTTTGACTCATCCCCAGACCACTTGTCAGGCACAAGTCAAAATGATCCTCTCCCTTTCGGTTTTGAGAACTCGTGCAATGGAGGAGCGTAAGCAAGATATGTTGGCACTTAGGATGGCAAATAGAATAATGATGGGGAAGGAAGACAAAAATGTGTGAAAGGCTCACACCAATGAGGACAACCATAGGCGAGAGAAAGCCAAATGATAGATATGATGTGAGGAGTAGGGATTGCCATGAAACGGATGCACAAATGAGCTAAGGTAAGCTCTCCAATGGAACTAGTGGGGGTGCATCCAACTTGTTTGCTCATGAAGACCTAGAGCTCGTTTGAGGAGGCTCATCATTGGAATATGCAAACCAAGTTCTATAGTGTAAGGGTCCCCACATAGTTATGCATGAATGATAATCTCTATGTAGTACCAATATAGTAATGGAGTACGAGTGTGGATCTTTCAAAAGGAATAGTAGTGTTGCCCCCTTCTTTTTTTTATCTTTTTTTAATTTTTTGTGGCCTCTTTGGCTCTTTCTTTTTATCTCTCATTTGTCCGCTTTGGGATCTTTTGTTTTGTCCACTTTGGGATCTTTTCCTCACTTAAGGGCAACACTCTATGTTTTACATGAATAGAAAGAAAAATCATCACACTTTATAAGAAGTACTCAACATAAATAAAAGTGAAAACTATCATGATGTATGCAAATGTATGCCTCTGCCAGTGTAGCAGGATATGCAATGATGCTAGCGCGTCATGTAGTAGTAATGAGGGAAATGCCCAACTAGCATGCGGCTCTAGAATCAAGCAAAAGCATGTATGACATGAAGATCAAGTCATGAGATGATGGATGTTACATGGAAATGTATCTCGGAAAGGCTATGGAAATGCCTTAATAGGTAGGTATGGTGGCTGTTTTGAGGAAAGATATAATGAGGCTTATGTATGATAGAGCGTATCATGTCATGGGTTTGTATGCACCGGCGGAGTTTGCACCAACTCTCAATGTGAGAAAGGGAACTGCACGGTACCGAAGAGGCTAGCAAAATATGGATGGTGGAAGCGCCAACAATCAAATAATCACATTAGTCCGAAGAACTCATACACTTATTATCGGTAACTCTCTGTCTAGTTAGGAAATTCACAAAGAGACAAGTACCCCGAGGAGGAATGTTGGGGGTTTGGTTATCCTTGCGCATCCTCGACTCATGGTAACGCGAGGGTACTCTATATATTCCAACCCCTCGAGAGGTTAGCGTTCAATTTAGCAGCTAGAGTTCTCAACTAATTTTTAGTTTTTGAAAAACACATGGATTTCCCAAAATACGACACCTATCACTAATAGGCTCAAGCTCTTGGCACCAATAGTCCAAACATTACTCAAATCAATACCTCAAAACTATTGCAAGTTACTACTATACTTAAATAGCAACCTCAATTACCTACTTATGCAAGACACACAACTCAGTGCAACAAACCAACTCTCTAAACAAGATAAGCATGATAACTCGAGTTCCAAAATCAACCTAAATAGAAGCTCTTAAGAAGATAAGCATGAAAGCTAAGAGCTAAGCATGATAGTAGCTACGAAAAGATGAAGAACACACAAAAATAATAAGCATGAAAACCTGTTGTGTTCTAGAGTGGAATGGAGCGTGTGTCTCTCCCAAACAAGGTAGGCTAGGTTCTGACTTGTTATGAACAGCAAGAAAAACTAAAACAAACTAAAAAGCAAATATCGGGACGCTCCAAGCATAGCACATATCATATGAAGTGATAAAAATATAGCATGGAGATGGATGACTTGATGACTGCTGATAGAGAAGGGGATGCACGGGGGCATCCCCAAACCTAGACGCTTGAGTCTCCTTGAATATTTCTTGGGATGCATGGGGGCATCCCCAAGCTTGAGCGTTTGACACTCCTTTATCTTCTTTCATCATCTGTCCCATCGCAATACTTGAAAACTCCCTTCATACAAAACTCATCATAAGCTGATTAGAGTAGTTAGTTCCCTTAATAAAACAGTTCAATACCTGCTGGAAATAAAGATTCTCATGAAAATCTACTGCTTCTCATGAATGCAAAAATATTTTTTGCAAATAAAAAGAAAGCTTAGGATTCGCAAAACAATGAAAACACAAAACATGGCGGAATCTGTGAAAAACAGAAGAACAGGTACTAAATAATTTATTCGGGGCACTTTTGCAACTCAAATAAAAAAACTCAGAACAGATGCGAGAAAGACAGTTATATATAGCATGATGTCAGAACAATTCAGATCAAAAAGATGATCTGCTGATTTTTGGCGATTTTTTCCGTCAAGCAGACATAATCTGTTTCTGGACAGTATGTCACAATTTTTTGAACTTTCTTGCAATCGGAGGCTATAACTTGGCACAAAGCTTAAAAATAAAGATACAATGATGTTGCTAGAGTAGTAACACACATCGAGACCACTAAAACAGAAAGTAAAAACTTATTGGGTTACCTCCAAACAAGCGCTTTTATGCCTTTGAGCTAGGCATATTGCAAGAAGATCAAGTTGTATCAATTGAACCATCATCAAGATCATCAAAGAGCTCTTCAATGATACAAATAATCTTAAGAGGACTCTCAAAGAAAGGATTAGTGGCAACACATCTAGGAGCAAAAGAAAAGTTAGTAATACAATTGGAATTTCATTTCTAATTCTATTTAAGAGAGGTATCTCTTCCAAGGTCTTCACAGTTTCAACACCCTTAGCAATAGGTATACTTGTTTTGGGTTGAGGAACCTTGGGTACATTAACAAACCTAGGTCCCTTCCTTGCGGAGGTTTCTACCTTTTTAGTCTTGATGGAGGATAGAGTAGTTCCTAAAGTTTCAAAAATATCCTCAATCTTATCAATCCTAGAAGGATCCACATCATGGGATTTAAGGGTTCGTGGAGCTATCAAGTCTATTTAAGTTCCCTTTAATCCTACGTTCTACTTCATTAATTTTTACTCATGCTTGGCATGTCTAGCTCTATTTTCTCAAGTTTATTCATAACATGAGATAAAGTGATATCATCCTTTATGTCAACAATAGGTGGGATTCCGACAAGATTTTCCATAACGTTAAGAGCCTCCCCAACGAGAGATTCCAAGAAATTCCCTCCTATTGATGTGTCTAGAACAAACCTATGCCAAGAAGTAATACCAACATAAAACTTCTAAGCAAAATAGTGGTGGATTGATTATTGATGGCTCTATCTTGAGAATTTTTAATTCTATACCAAGCATCTTTCAAACTTTCTCCAACCCTTTGTTTGAAGGAGAGAATCTCTCCTTCGGGTGCATCACTAGAGGCAAAGGATTTAGGCATACCGACAAGGCAAAGTAACTATTTTTGTGTGGTTTTTGGGTATAAGACTCTAAAGCAAAAACTAGAAAGCAAACTAACAAGACTAAAAAGCAAAGGTAATGGATAGTGTGCAACTCCCCTATCTTGAGGAGTGGAGTCCCCAGCAATGACGCCAGAAATTCGCTTGATGACGAGGTGATGTATATGCTTCTTGCCCCTCGTTGGACCCCAAGTGGAAGGCGGAGATGTAGTCAGCAAAAAATTTCCCTTACATGGAGATTGTAAGGTTTATGGAACCAGGATGACTCCTAGGCTCAACAAGTAGGTGTTCGCTGCCCCTATCTAGAAGAAGACGTGGACCTGCACACACAAAAAATAACTTTGCTCCCAACGAGTACAGAGAGGTTGTCAATCTCTCCATCCTTGTAGTTTGCAAAGGATCAAAACACAAGCGGCAAGGTAATAGTGATTGCGACGGCAAATTAAATAAAGCAGTAAATAATGGAGGTGCAAGCAATGATGGTGATGTGGACCGGAGTCACATGACGTTCACTACCGATGTCTTTCTCCCAAAAGACGATAAACAACTATGCTAGGGTAAAAAAATCACAGTTAGACAATTGACAGAATTATAATCGCACCGCAATGCTAATTATGCTCCTTTATAGTTAGAGGTTCAATAGTAATGGGAAATACACCAAGACAAGTAGACCGTTTATTCATCAGCATCTACTTACTAATCATCCACCTTGAGATATCTATCCATAACATCTCTCTGGTATTAAGTTGCGAGCCCCACCCAAAGTGTAAACTCAAAGCATTAGACAACTGCATTAACGAACTATGTGTAAGGTAAACAATCCTTGCAACCTTGGTCATAAGCACCGTTGTTTTCTCCCTGGTGGCAACAAGCACATCCCCTAGTCTCATGTTTCTGTCACTCAAGCTAGACATCGAGGGACCCGAACCCACAATCATGCATAATGCTCCCTCTTGGAGTTACGATCTACTACTTGGCCAAAGCAATAAAAAGCAACGGAGAACATGCATGAATCACTAAGGAACATAATATAAAAGGATAATCAAATATATAACTCATAACAATCTGAACATAATCTCATAATCCATCGGATCCCAACAAACCGAGCATAGCAATAGCAAGAATATTACATAGGTGCCTTGATCATGTAGGGAAGCTCACAAGGACTAACCAATGAAGCACAAGATTGGAGAGAATACATCACATAGCTACTGGTCATGGACTCATGGTCCAAGGGAGACTACTCACGACACATCCGGTGGCGTCCATGGTGGTGGAGAAGCTCCCAGAGGTCAATCCTCCCTCCGGCAGGGTGCCGAGAAGAGGTCTCCTGACGCTCCCGATCTCGGAAGCGCTGCGGTGGTGGAACGATGGAAAAATTCACGATTCCAGAAAGTCTGCGAGGGTTTCCTCACGGAACACTAAATATAGGCCAAAGGAGGGCACCGGAGGAGGTGGGACCCACCCAGGCGACCTCCTGGCATGGCCTGGGCCTTGGCCGCGCCAACAGGCCGCTTGGGAGGCCCGTGGCCCCCGTCTGGCCCTCCTTCGGTGATCCCGAAGCTTCTGTTTCGCTGATTTTTTAATATATTTTTCTGGGTTTTTTTGGGCTTCAGTAAATTGGATAAAAGCCCCTGCAAAAAGACACCAGCAGACAGAAACTGGCACTAGGTGCACTGAGTTAGTAGGTTAGTCCAGATATGTGTAAAATGATATAAAAGTGTAGCAAAACATGTAACAATGTCACCCAAAAGATCATGGAACAAGCAGAAATTATAGATACGTTTGGGACATATCAGATGCATGCATAATCCAATTAATAACTTTATCCTCTCATAATAATTAATTCACGGACGCATTCATGCCGATAACTATTTCTACCAATATTGTATGAACAACAAGGAGAGTAATTAATCAATTATAAGCTTGGTGATCTGGCGTCTGAGGCGACACCTCTGAACGACAAGTAACACAAGCCACAGTCGGGCGTCTTAGCGACACCATATAAAGGGCTTATGTGAAGATAGTGATAAGTAAGTAATAGCATGCGTGCCACAGTCGGGCATTTGAGCGACACCACATAAAGGGCTTATATAAAAGAAATAATAGTTGCCATAGTCGGGCGTCTAAGTGACACCACAGAAAAGGCTTATACGAAAGAAATAATAGTTGCCATAGTTGAGCGTCTAAGCAACACCACAGAAAGGGCTTATATTAATAATTAACATGCCGCAGTCGGGGATCTAAGCGACACCACATAAAGGGCTTCTATGAGACACTAATAAATATTGAATATCCCGGAGGTAGAACCGTCCGAGGGATATTCAACAAACATAATCATAGGGGTTAGTCCACAGTAAAAATAATAGTTATGATCATCCACCATATTTCATTATTAGTCCCACGATTTCGTTAACTTCCTCCGAAGACCGACACTTGACTACTCCACTAGTTGTCCTTGACCGTGAACATGACTACTCGAATAGTTTTGACTCTGTACAGGGTGTACTCTTTCCCCACAACCCACATGTTTCAATAGTCACTCGGACTAATCCCGCGTACGGTATCTCAGAAGTAGACACTCAAAACCAGTACACATCCGTTTCCCCCCGCGAAGACCGGCCTCACCCAGGCTACGCTGCCAGGGAAAAACCATAAGATGGGGAGGCTCCAACCTTGACTAGCATGGGATTAAATTTATACCGCGCGCTATAAGGGAAGAGCTCTCCCCTCTCGGTCCCAGACCGGAAACACACCTCCCACCTGACCGGATGACTGGATTTAGTCCAGGGCCATGGATACCTTCATCCCAGCCCCTCTACTTGGTGTGTATCTGGTAATAGGTTTATGATCTACTAAACCGTATTCCCTTTCGGGAAGACATGTGGTAGTACGAAAGGTAAGGTGACATACTTACAAGACTCGATCTATTGTCGACTTAGGAGGTTTAAGTTTCCCTAATGGGGTGAGTACCACATGACTTTTTCTGAATGACAAACCTTAGGGTTACCACCATCACATCCCGACATGCTTTCACTGTCCCCTCTCGTCCCACGAGATGTCAGTCCCGTGGTCTCATTACCACCAAGACACACCTACCTCCGAGGTTGTCGATACCAACATAGCATACGAGTCATGAGGCAGTACCCACCCACCACTTGTCTCACATATATTTAGCAACAAAAATATCCATCACATGCACTCATGCAAAGTATGATTTTATGTGAAATTTTATTGACATAACCTAAAATCCCGCAACCGATGCACCACGGCAAACATCACACAACTTCATGCCAATCAGAGTTCAAGATGCTTGCCTTTGGAGTTTGAGGAGGGTCACGTGTACCCCAAAATCTTGAAGCAAGCCTCCTCTCTCCAAATTCCTATTTAAAAATACCTAAATCAACACCCGATTTGAAAACAACACACAAAAGTTGTTTGAATATTTTTTAAATAAATCTGTAAATAAACTAGAGGAAATTTTAGAGAGGTAGGAAAAAGAATAAATCCATTTGGAGATTTCTATAAAAAGTTGTGGCAAGTCAAAGTTTGTGGTCAAATATGTTTTTAAATAAAACAGAAAATAGAAGACGCTTCACGCATACTATGCAAATGAAAGGAAGAAGGCGTACTAGCAAGGATACGCCTCATGTGGAGGTAAGCGCACTAGCGCGGCTGCGTCATCGGGGACCGGGCTTCTCTCACTAATAGGCGGGGCCCGCCTGTCGGGTTCCACTTCTTCTTCCCGCGCGTGCCTCGGCAAGGACATCGGCGAGCTCCGACGAGGCTAGCCGGTGCTAGGGGCATCCTTTGCCGCGCTGAGCATACCGGCGTGCTCAGGAGGAGCAACCGCATCACATGGGGGCGGAGAGGGTCACCGGAGGGCTCGGACGTGAGCACCCCTTCGTCCATTGTGGGCGGTGGCTCGGGTGCCCTAGCAAATTCCTCCGCGACAAACTATGGCTCAAGTGGGCAGGGAAAATGTGTTCGTGAGGTCTTGGGAAGGCTATCCAAGGCAAGGGGAAGAGGGAGATGCTCGGGCTGCCAGAATTTAGCCGGATATGGCCGTCGGTGCTACGGCTACAAGGGGCAAGGCGAGGGGCTCCGATCGAATTGAGGAGCGGGGAAGAAGGCCGAGGTCTCCAGAAAACCGCTGAGCTGCTCAAGGGGCTCGGGGGTCCCTTTCATAGCTGGCCTGAGATGGTTCCTATGGCGGATGGGGATAGGGACGCCGACGACAGCCTGTGCTGATGCTCAGGTGCGGCAGCTGTGATACGTCCATTTTGCATCATGCTTTCATGTTGATATTTATTGCTTTTTGGGCTGTTATATTACTAGTGGTACCATATTTATGACCTTTCTCTCTTATTTTGCAAGGATTATTTGAAGAGGGAGAATTCAGGCAGCTGGAATTCTCGACTGGAAAAGGAGCAAATCCTAGTACACTATTCTGCACATCTCCAAATGCCCTGAAAATTTACGTGGATTTTTTCTGGAATACATTAAAAATACTGGGCGAAAGAACTACCGGATGGGGGCCATCAGGGCTCCAAAAGCTTTCCCACCGCCGCCACCCCCCTGGTGGCGCAGGGCAGGCTTGTGGGCTGCCTGAAGGCCCACTAGCCCCCCTGTTTTGTTATATGAAGCATTCTGGTGTGGAAAAAATCAATCGGGAGATTTTTCGTGGTTTCGCCGCCGCCACGAGGCGGAACTTGAGGAGATCCAATCTAGGGCTCTGGCAGGACGATCCTGACGGGGAAACTTCCCTCCCGGAGGGGGAAATCGTCGCCATCATCATCACCAACACTCCTCTCGTCGGAGGGGAGGCATCTTCATCAACATCTTCATCAGCACCATCTCCTCTCCAATCCCTAGTTCATCTCTTGTAACCAATCTTCGTCTCCCGACTCTGATTGGTACTTGCAAGGTTGCTAGTAGTGTTGATTACTCTTTGTAGTTGATGCTAGTTGGATTACTTGGTGGAAGAGTTTATGTTCGGATCCTTGATGCTATTCATTACACCTCTGGTCATGATTATGATTATGTCTTGCGAGTAGTTACTTTTGTTCCTGAGGACATGGGATAAGTCATGCTGATAATAGTCATGTGAATTTGATATTCGTTCGGTATTTTGATATGTTGTATGTTGTCTTTTCCTCTAGTGGTGTTATGTGAACGTCGACTACATAACACTTCACCATATTTGGGCCTAGAGGAAGATATTGGGAAGTAGTAAGTAGATGATGGGTTGCTGGAGTGACAGAAGCTTAAACCCCAGTCTATGCGTTGCTTCGTGAGGGGCTGATTTGGATCCACTAGTTTAATGCTATGGTTAGACTTTGTCTTAATTCTTCTTTTGTAGTTGCGGATGCTTGCGAGAGAGGTTAATCATAAGTGGGATGCTTGTACAAGTAAGGGCAGTACCCAAGCGCCGGTCCACCCACATATCAAACTATGAAAGTAACAAACGCGAATCATATGAACATGATGAAACTAGCATGACAGAAATTCCCGTGTGTCCTCGGGAGCGTTTTTCCTCCTATAAGACTTTGTTCAGGCTTGTCCCTTGCTAAAAAAGGGATTGGGCCACTTGCTGCACCGCTGCTACTACTTGTTACTTGTTACTCTTTGCTTGTTACGTTTCACCTCGCTACACAATCACTTGTTACTGCTACTTTCAGTGCTTGCAGTTATTACCTTGGTGAATTCCATTTATCGGAGCCTTCTGCTTCTCGTTGGGTTCGACACTCTGATTGTTTTGCTGTGTATCCCCGGCAACGGCGCCAGAAATACTTCTGAGTTTTTTCCTGTGTATCCCTTGCAACGGCGCGAGAAATAGTTGTGTCGACGGCAACAGGAATCCTTCAGCTACGGCTATGCCTTAAGGGACTTCCGAGGCAAGTATGCAAAGGATTTCCCCTGTGGCCTTGGAGCCTTGCGTTGGTGTTCCCTCCAAGCAGAAAGGATGATGTAGCACAACGACGGTAAGTATTTCCCTCAGTTTGAGAACCAAGGTATCAATCCGGCGGAAGAGTATCCCAAGATCCTGCACAAACACAAAAGCTTGCACCCAACGCTATGAAGGGGTTGTCAATCCCTTATAGATTGTTTGCCAAGTGGGAATTGAAAGCAACAAAGTAACAAAGCAAAGTAAAAGCGGAGATGTAAACGATGGATGTGAATAGACCCGGGGGCCGTAGTGTTTACTAGTGGCTTCACTCATGAAAGCAAGTAGACGGTGGGTGAACAAATTACTGTCGAGCAATTGACAGAACTGTGCAGAGTCGTGATGATATCTATGCAATGATTATTTCTATAGGCATCACGTCCGAAACAAGTAGACCGATACTTTCTGCATCTACTACTATTACTCCACTCATCGACCGCTATCCAGCATGCATCTAGTGTATTAAGTCCATAAGAACCGAGTAATGCCTTAAGCAAGATGACATGATGTAGAGGGATAATCTCGAACCAATGATAAAAACCCCATCTTTTTACCCTTGATGGAAACTTCTTGATGTGTGCCTTGGTGCCCCTACTGTCACTTGGAAAGGTCACCACATGGCAGAACCCAAAACCAAACACTTCTCCCATTGCAAGAATCATAGATCTAGTTGGCCAAACAAAACCCAAGACTCGGAGAGACTTACAAGGATATCAAATCATGCATATAAGAAATCAGCAAAGACTCAAATATATATCATAGATAATCGGATCAGAAGTCCACAATTCATTGGATCTTGACAAACACACCGCCAAAGAAGATTACATCGGATAGATCTCCATGTAGATCATGGAGAACTTTGTATTGAAGATCCAAGAGAGAGAAGAAGCCATCTAGCTACTAACTACGGACCCGTAGGTCTGAAGTGAACAACTCATGAGTCATTGGAGGGGCGATGATGATGATGAGGAAGCCCTCCAACTCCAAAGTCCCCTCCGGCAGGGTGCCGGGAAGGTTCTCCAGATGAGATCTGACGGAAACGGAAGCTTGCGGTGGCGGAAAATTATTTTCAAGGCTCCCCTTATTTTTGCGGAATATTTGGGAATATATAGGCGCAAGACCTAGGTCAGGGGGCGGCCAGGGAGGCCACAAGCCTGCCCACCGCCGCCTCCCCCCTGGGGGCGGAGTGGGGGCTTGTGGGCTCTCTGGAGCCCACCTGGCTTGGCCCAAAAGCCCGTGGACTTCTTCCGTTCAGGAAAAAAATCATTTCAGGGTTTTTCTTCCATTTGGACTCCGTTCCAAAATCAGATCTGAAAAGAGTCAAAAACACGAAAAAAACAGGAACTGGCCCTTGGCACTGAATTAATAAGTTAGTCCCAAAACGATACATAAAACATACAAAGAAGGCAAGATAACAGTGTGAAACGATCAAAAATTATAGATACGTTTGAGACGTATCAAGCATCCCCAAGCTTAACTCCTGCTCGTCCTCGAGTAGGAAGTGATAAGAATGAATTTTTGATGCTTTCATGCTACCTAGCATAGGTGTCCTTCGTAATTCCTCTTATGTGACGTGAATGTTCAGATCCATTAGATTCAAAACAATAGTTTGCTATTGACGTGGAAACAATAATAATTCAAGCAAACTAGCAAAGTAATCATGAACTTTCAAAATAACAAGGCCAAAAGAAAGTTATCCCTACAAAAGCTCTATCATCATTGCACAACGAATTTAAATCATGCACAACCCCGGTATTGGCCAAGTAATGGTTTCACACCTTTAATTTCTCAAACATTTTCAACTCTCACGCAATACATGAGCATGAGCCATGGTTATAGCACTATAGATGGTGTGGAATGTGGTGGAGGTTGCAAGACAAAAAGGAGAAGATAGTCACATTAACTAGGCATATCAATGAGCTGTGGAGATGCTCATCAATAGATATCAATGTGAATGAGTAGGTATTGCCATACAAATGATGCACTAGAGCTACAAGTATGTGAAAGCTCTTAAAGGAAACTAGTGGGTGTGCATCCAACTTGCTTGCTCACGAAGACCTAAGGCAATTTTGAGGAAGCCTATCATTGGAATATACAAGCCAAGTTATATAATGAGAATTTCCCACTAGCTATATGGTGGGGACAAAACGAGAGACTCTCAATCATGAAGATCATGGTGCTCAATATGCACAAGTGTGGAAAAAGTGGTGGCATTGTCCCTTCTCTCTTTTTCTCTCATTTTTTGGTGGGCTCTTTGGCTTCTTTTTATGGGCTTATTTGGCCTCTTTTATTTCCTCACATGGGACAATGCTCCAATAATGATGATCATCACAGTTTCAACTCAGAACTTAGAGCAATTATGACTCTATATGGAATGCCTTCGGTAGTATACCGTGGCAATGATCTAGCATGGCATAGACATCAATGGAAACATCATGCTAGCTATCTTACGATCGTGCAAAGGCAATGCAGAGGTGGTGGTGCATATCATGGTGGTAGTTGCATGGAAATATATCTCGGAATGACTTTGAAAAAGCCATAATAGGTAGGTATGGTGGCTGTTTTTGAGGGAGGCTAATGGTGGGTTTTGTGCACCGGCGAAAGTTGCGCGGCACTAAGAAGATAGTGATGGTGGAAGGTGAAAGTGCATCTAAACCATGGACTCAACATTAGTCATGAAGAACTCATATACTTGTTGCAAAAGTTTTATTAGTAATCGAAACAAAGCACTCAACGCATACTCCTAGGGCAAGGGTTGGTAGGTATAAACCATCGCGCGATCCCGACCGCCACGCGACAATCAATAGACTAATCATGCTCAGATTTCATCACATAGCGGTTCACCATACGTGCATGCTACGGGAATCACTAACTTCAACACAAGTATTTCTAGATCCACAACACCTTACTAGCATGACTTCAATATTACCATAACCACAACTCAAAACTAATTGAGATGAATCAAATTTCTCTAACTATTCAATGCACATGAAGGTGGAAGTTTTCTTATCCATTTGGATAACTACCCCTTTTGAGACTACTTTCACAGCATAGATCAACTAATAAGCCACGCACCGCTGCGCTCTAAAAGATATAAGTGAAGCACATAGAGCAAAAGTATCTAGCTCAAAAGATATAATTGAAGCACATGTGAGTTGAATTGTCTACCAAAAGATATAAGTGAAGCTCGACAAAATCACGGTGTGTGCATGTCTCTATCTCTAGGTGTGCAGCAAGGATGATTGTGACACAACAAAAAATTAAAGACTCCTACGATACAAGACGCTCCAAGCAAAAACACATAAGATGTGGTGAATAAAAATATAGCCCCAAGTAATGTTAACGATGGATTGAAGACGAGAGAGGGGATGCCTTCCCGGGGCATCCCCAAGCTTAGGCTTTTATGGCATCCTTGAATCTCTTGGGGTGCCTTGGGAATCCCCAAGCTTGAGATCTTGCCACTCTTTATCTTTTTGTCCATAAGAACTTCACCCAAAACTTGAAAACTTCACAACACGAAACTTAAACAGAAACTCGTGATATCATTAGTACAAGAAAGCAAACCACCACTTCCTTAGGTACTGTAGCAAAATTAAATTGTACTTGTGCTGATGTTGGGTTACTGTAATTTCAATCTTACATGGCTAATACCCCCCGATACTATCTATAGTTTCATCAAAATAAGCAACCAACACAACAAAAACAGAATCTGTTAACAGCAGACCAGTCTGTAGCAATCTGTATGTTTTGTATACCTCTGGTACTTCAAAAATTACGAAAAATTACGAAAGTCTGAAGAATTTGCGTAGAAATCAGTAGCAACAAGAATCAACTAAAAAGATCTTACAGAAGAAAAACGAAAATTCTTTTCGTGAGCATAAAGTTTCTGTCTTTCCCAGCATGACCAAACGATCATTCTCAAGACTAATCATAACGGTTTTGCTTGGCACAAACGCAAAAAGAAACACAAAAAAACATTCATAACTGAATTATGAAAGTGTGGAAAACACAAAACAGAAATAAAAAGGATAAATTCGTTGGGTTGCCTCCCAACAAGCGCTTTTGTTTAACACCCTTAGCTAGGCATTCAATGATGCTCTCACAAAAGACAAGAATTGAAGCACAACGAGAGCATCATAAAGCATGTGAAAATAACATCTAAGTCTAACATACTTCCTATGCATAGGCATTTTATAGGAGAACAAATTGGTAAGACAACCAATAGTTACCAAATGCAAGGAAGAAGAAAGAGACAATACAATCTCAACATCACGAGAGGTGATTTGGTAACATGAAAGTTTCTACCAAAATATTTTCCTCTCTCATAGCAATTACATGTGGGATCATATTCAAAGTCAACAATATAGCTATCCCATAGGATATTCTTTTCATGATCCATATGCAAGCAAAGTTGACGCTCTTCAAAAATAGTAGGATTATCATCAAATAAAGTCATGACTTCTCCAATCCCACTTTCAGTTTTGTTGCAAATACCATATTCATCATGAGGGTTGAACAAATTTTCAAGATCATAAGAAAGATCATCACCCCAATCATGATTATTGCAACAAGTAGAGGACAAAGCAAAACTAGCATCCCCAAGCTTAGGGTTTTGCATAATTTTAGCATGATTATCACTAATAGAATTTATAGTGAAACCATTGCAATCATGCT
Source organism: Hordeum vulgare subsp. vulgare (assembly GCF_904849725.1). Classification (NCBI taxonomy): domain Eukaryota; kingdom Viridiplantae; phylum Streptophyta; class Magnoliopsida; order Poales; family Poaceae; genus Hordeum; species Hordeum vulgare. The sequence continues at coordinate 118,822,601 of NC_058520.1, forward strand.
TTTCATCCAAGGAGCCCTCGTGAATCACTTCATGAATTTCTTCCTCACAATTTTCAGATTCACGCATCTTACGCAAAACTCCAAAGAAATAGTCAATTGCCCTCAACTCACTAGCAATTTGTTCCACACGAGTGGGTCTCTTAAAGAGACTAGCAAGTGGATGAGGATCCATATCACTAGATTTTCAGCAAGCGAAGATTCAAGCATATTGAGGGCACATGGCACACAAGAGAACAGAAAGCAAGCGAGAAATAAAGGCGAACAAAAAAAACAAAAGAAAGCGGCGAAGGAGAAAGGGAAATGAAAACGGCAAATGTGAAGTGGGGAGAGGAAAACGAGAGGCAATTGGTAACAAAAGTAAATGCAAGAGAAGAGTTTGTGAGACCTACTTGGATAGATCTTGATTACTCCTCCCCGGCAACGGCGCCAGAAATACTTCTGATTGTTTTGCTGTGCATCCCCGGCAACGGCGCTAGAAATACTTCTGATTGTTTTGCTGTGTATCCCTTGCAACGGCACCATAAATAGTTGTGTCGACGGCACTAGGAATCCTTCAGCTATGGCTACGCCTTAAGGGACTTCCTAGGCAAGTATGCAAAGGATTTCCCCCGTGGCCTTGGAGCCTTGCGTTGGTGTTCCCTCGAAGCGGAAAGGGTGATGTAGCACATCGACAGTAAGTATTTCCCTCAGTTTGAGAACCAAGGTATCAATCCGGTGGAAGATTATCTCAAGATCCTGCACAAACACAAATGCTTGCACCCAACGCTATGAAGGGGTTGTCAATCCCTTATAGATTGTTTGCCAAGTGAGAACTGAAAGCAACAAAGTAACAAAGCAAAGTAAAAGCGGAGATGTAAACGATGGATGTGAATAGACCCGGGGGCCTTAGTGTTTACTAGTGGCTTCTCTCATGAAAGCAAGTAGACGGTGGTTGAACAAATTACTGTCGAGCAATTGACAAAACTGTGAAGAGTCATGACGATATCTATGCAATGATTATTTCTATAGGCATCACGTCTGATGGGGTTATAGTCCTAGGGTAGGGTCATAGGCCTGCCCTATAAGTCCTACCCAAAGACTACCCTTCATAAGGGATAAGGCCCTTAGTCAGTTCCGACTGAATTAAGGACTTCCCATCATCCAGTCGGTGACGAATCCTCCATCATCCAGTCGGAGGTGAGCATTCGGAGTGTATCAAACTAACCGACTGGATTCCACTCTGTGCATCGTAACCCCCCTAGAGGGAAACGGTCATACGTTTCCATGTGCCTTTATTAGCATTTAAGACATACGTTACCTGTAACGTAGGCATTTATTCGCCACTACTCCACCCCTGTGCACCGAACCGTTGTGAAGGGCAGCGCACTCTATATAAGCCGCCCTTCCCCACTGGTGCAAGGGTTAGCAATTCACTGTAATCCATATTCCACTTGACAACAAGCTCCCAAGAGCACTTAGACGTAGGGCTATTACCTCCACCGTAGAGGGGCCTAAACTCATACAACCTCACCGTAGCTAAGGCTCTGCCCATCCTTTCGTACCCTACACATCTACTGTCAGACTTATACCCGCGACAGTTGGCGCCCACCGTGGGGCAGGCGTCTAAGCGACTTCCGGCGAGTTTGTGACTACATCTTTCCGTCATGTCTTCCGGTGGAGATTTGAGCATGGGTCACGAGATCCTCTTCGGTGCTCTCTCCTTCATCATCGATGATTCGGCATGGCTTCGGGATGCCCCTCTCGACATCGAGGCGCTCCCCCGTCGCGGGGCTACGCACTTCCGTGCCGGTGCCCACGGTATTCTTCTTCTCCAGCAGTTGGCTCCGGTGTCGGCCTACGCCGCCGTCATGCGCCGCAACAAGCGGTCCCGCCGTACGCAGCACCAGCGTTGGGTGCAACACGCCCAGGCGCGCCAGAACGCGTCTTCACAAGTGGCGGTCCTAGAGTCGGTTGTGGTTGCCCCGCCGTCCCAGCACTCGGACTCGGTTCCAACTGAGTTTTCTTCCGAGTACTTGGGTCGCGGGCCTGCAGCAGAAGTGCACATGGCCAACTCCCATGAAAGTCCCCGCCAAACTGGCCGGAACGAGCAAGAGATCGGCGAAACATCCGGCGCTCGCCGTCCGCCCTGCTGTTCTGCCAGTCGGCACACTCGGCGGAGCAACGTGGAGGTGTTCCGCACACCCATCCTCAACCTCGCTGCCGCTGCCAAGATAGCCGATTCCCTTCAGCCGACTGATTCAGAGGCTGGCAGGGGGATCGAGCAAATCCGCGCCCTGCTGCACACGGCGCAGCAGCAAAATTTGGCGGTCTCCTAGTCGCACAACAGGATCCACAATAATTCTGTTCATACGGACACGCATCGGTCAGTTCACAGCCCCGGTTCTCATCAGCGACACAAGGGAGGCAGCCGTTCCATAAATCCCGAAGATCGTCGTTGTTCACGCACCCCTCCGCAGGGTGGGCCCTACGGGCCCCGACATCATGATGATCGGCGTTTAGTCGGTGACACTTACGATCCAAGGCCCGACGCGAGAGGGCATATCGCCCAGCGGAGGGTCGACAGGGCCGAGTCCACCGCGATGGTCTCGATTTGTACCGTCCGAGTGGAAGCAGGACCATCGTCTCTGGTCCCGAGTGTTTCAGTCGAGCCATCCGTTCGGCTGACATCCCTCCCAACTTCCGATTGGCTACGGGGATCAGCAAGTTTACAGGAGAGTCCAAGCCAGAAACGTGGCTGGATGACTACCGAGTGGCAGTCCAGATCGGAGGTGGGGACGGCCAGGTCGCCATGAAGCACCTCCCTCTGATGCTCGACGGCTCGACGCGAGCGTGGCTGAACCAATTGGCCCCCTCAAGCATCTACAACTGGGCAGATCTGGCCCGAGTATTCATCAGGACCTTCGAAGGGACGTGTAAACGCCCTGCTGGCCTCGTGGAGCTCCAGCATTGCGTCCAGAAGCAGAATGAGCCCCTACGCGATTTCATTCAGCGTTGGACGACCCTCTACCACACGGTGGAGAACGTCACAGAGCACCAAGCAGTCTGGGCCTTCAAGGCAGGCATGCGGTACAGAGATCTGTACCTGAAGTTCGTTTGAACAGGCGACATCTCCATGAGCAAGATGATGGAGATAGCAGCACGCTATGCAAATGGCGAAGAAGAGGACCGCATCCGTAGCGGCAAACACAAAGCGGTCGCCGATGGAGATGGGAATAACACTCGGAAGCAGAAGCAGAAAGCTCCGTCCCCTCCGCAGGCAGAAGCCGCAGTTGTTACCAATGCCAAGTACAAGGGCAAAGGGAAGGCTCAGTTCACCCCCAAGAAGAAGCAGTTCAGTAACCCCATCCTGGACCAGCCATGTCCGATTCACACGAAGATGGATGAAGAGGGAAACGCCATATATCCGAAGCATACCACTCGGCAATGTCGCCTCCTGATCCAGGGGTTCGTCGAAGGGCAACCGAGTGAAAAGGGCAATGAACAGGATGAGGAGGACAACGAGGATCCATTCCCCCAAGTCCATGCAATACTGATGATTTTTGCTGACGTTGAGAGCAAGAGTCGACTGAAGCTGGTGAACAGGGAGGTGAACATGGCCACGCCGACCAACCCCACGTTCCTCAAATGGTCTCAGACTGTGATCACCTTTGACCAGTCGGATCATCCAGCACACGTACCCACCCCAGGGAGGCAGGCTCTGGTCGTCGACCCGATGGTGGAAGGAGTCCGACTACGCAAAGTCCTCATGGACGGTGGCAGTGGTTTGAACATCATGTACGCCGACACTCTCAAGGGGGTGGGCATTCCGATGTCCAAACTCAGCGAGAGCAGCATGCAGTTCCATGGAGTCGTCCCTGGACGAAAGGCCAAGTCACTCGGCCAGATCGCGTTGGACGTCATCTTCGGCGACAAGAACTTCCGCAAGGAAAAGCTGACGTTCGAGGTGGTGGACTTCCAGAGTGCGTACCATGCAATTCTGGGCCGCCCGGCATATGCGCGTTTCATGACCCGTCCATGTTACGTGTACCTGAAGCTGAAGATGCCAGGCCCGAAAGGTGTGATCACTATCACAGGCAATCGACAGCGGGCCGAGGAGTGTCTGCAGCAGGGATCAAGGATCGCCGATCAGGAGATGGCTGTCCTCGAGCTTGACGAGTACAAGAAAACAGTTGACCCCGCTGACTTGATGCGTTCGAAGAAGCCAGCTTCGGAGTCCGCATTCCAGTCGGCGGGAGAGACGAAGAAGGTCAGCATCCACCCAACGGACGACACAGCTGCCCCGACGAGCATCTCCACCACCCTCGATCCTAAATAAGAAGCCGAGCTCATCCAATTCCTCCGTGAGAACTGGGACATCTTCGCATGGAAGCCCGCAGACATGCTAGGTGTACCCAGGGAGTTGGCTGAGCACCGACTGCATGTGGATCCCACCATTCGCCCTGTCCGAGAACGCCTGCGTCGGTCCGCCACGCACAAGAGGAAGGCAATCGGGGAAGAGGTGGCCAAGATTTTGGCAACCAACTTCATTTGCGAGGTTCACCACTCCGAGTGGCTCGCCAATGTTGTCATGGTGCCCAAGAAAGACAAATCGCTCCGAATGTGCATCGACTTCAAGCATCTCAATAAGGTCTGCCCGAAAGATCATTTTCCGCTCCCTTGCATCGATCAAATTGTCGATTCGACTGCGGGTTGCGAGCGTTTGTCATTTCTTGATGCCTACTCGGGCTATCATTAGATCCGTCTGTATGGCCTCGATGAATTAAAAACCGCCTTCATCACCCCATTCGGGTGCTTCTGCTACATCACTATGCCATTTGGTTTGAAGAATGCAGGAGCAACCTTTATGCGCATGATCCAAAAATGCCTCCTCGACCAGATCGGTCGGAATGTGGAGGCATATATGGATGATATCATAGTCAAGTCACGCAAAGGTTCCAACCTGCTGACTGACTTGGCAGAAACATTCGCCAACCTTCGTAGGTACGATATCATGCTCAACCCAGCGAAGTGTTCATTCGGCGTTCCCAGCGGAAATTTACTCGGTTTCTTCGTTTCCGAACGAGGGATCGACGTCAACCCGAAAAGATCGGGACCATCGTCCGAATGGAGCGGCCTGTCAGAATACACGATGTTCAAAGGCTCACAGGTTGCCTAGCGGCTTTGAGCAGGTTTATCAGTCGACTCGGCAAGAAGGCGCTTCCTCTGTACTGACTCATGAAGAAATCAGATACTTTCGAGTGGACAGACGAAGCCCAAGTCGCATTCGACAACCTCAAAGTCCTACTTTCCACCCAGCCGGTTCTTACTGCTCCGCTCAGTAAAGAGCCCCTTCTTCTGTACATCGCGGCGACAAATCAAGTCATCATCACTGTTCTCACAGTCGAACGAGAAGAAGAAGGCAAAGCATACAAAGTTCAGCGACCAGTGTATTACGTCTCCGAAGTCCTGACTCCTTCCAAGCAGAGGTATCCCCACTATCAAAAACTTATCTAGGGGATTTACATGACTGCGAAGAAGGTGGCTCATTATTAACAAGACCACTCGGTGTCTGTCGTCTCTGATGCTCCGTTGTCGGAAATCCTCCACAATCGAGACGCATCGGGTCAAGTGGCGAAGTGGGCAATGGAGATGTTATACTGCGACATCAAGTTCGAGGCCAAGAAAGCTATAAAGTCTCAAGCTCTGGCTGACTTCATAGCAGAATGGGTAGAACAACAACAACCGACCCACATCTACTCGGCTCATTGGACAATGTTCTTCGATGGGTCCAAGATGTTGAATGGCTCCGGCGCTGGCGTGGTGATCATATCGCCAAAGGGTGAAACCCTCAAGTATGTGTTGCAGATACACTTTGATTCCTCCAACAACGAGGCTGAGTATGAAGCTCTCCTTTACGGACTGTGCATGGCCATCGCACTCGGCGTCCGTCGCCTGATGGTCTATGGCGATTCGGATTTGGTGGTTAATCAAGTGATGAAGGAGTGGGACGTCAGGAACCCCACCATGAACACATACTGCAATGCAGTGAGGAAGCTCGAGAAAAAGTTTGAAGGTCTAGAACTCCACCATGTTCCGCGACTGAAGAACCAGGCAGCTGATGAGTTGGCAAAACTCGGATCCACTCGGAGACCAGTCCCGAGTGACGTCTGCCTCGAGCACCTCCACCTTCCCTCAGTTAAAGAAGATCCTTTCACAGAGGAACCAGTACAACCAAAGAGCTCGACAGATCCGACTGAAGTCGACGTACCTACTGTGGTTGATTTGATCATGGAGATTCTTGCTGTCATCCCCGATTGGACTGTGCCGATCATTGCATACATCCTGAGGCAAGAATTACCAGAAGACAAAGTTCGAGCCAGACAGATCGTCCGCAGGTCAAAGTCGTTCACTGTCATCAATGGCGAGTTGTACAAGGAAAGCGTTTCAGGCGTCCTTCAATGATGCATCTCCCCTGAGGAGGGACAGTTAATCCTGGAAGAAATTCAATTGGGAACCTGCGGTCATCACGCCTCTTCAAGAGCAATCATCGCCAAAGCATTCAGAGCTGGTTTCTTCTGGCTGCAGGTGAATGAAATGGCGAAAGCTATGGTCGACCGATGTGAAGGCTGTGAGTTCTACTCTAACAAGTCCCACAAGCCAACATCAGCGTTGAAGACAATCCCTCTTGTTTGGACGTTTGCAGTATGGGGATTAGATACAGTCGGTCCATTTAGGACAGGCCAAGGCGGATTCACACATGTGTTGGTGGCAGTCGACAAGTTCACGAAGTGGATCGAAGCCAAGCCCATCAAGAAGCTCGACGCCCTAACAGCCATCAAGTTTGTCAGGGACATCATCTCCAGATTCGGGGTACCTCACAGCATAATCACTGACAACGGAACAAACTTTAACTCGGACAGATTCAAAGGTTTATGTACAGGCCAAGGTATCCGAGTGGATTTTGCATCTGTGGCGCATCCCCAAACAAACGGGCAAACAGAGCGGGCGAATGGACTAATTCTGCAAGGTTTGAAGCCTCGACTCCTGCCAGAGGTTGGACATGCCGCTGGCGCATGGGTCACCGAGCTACCTTCGATGCTTTGGGGTCTCCGCACAACCCCAAATAGATCTACAGGGCGATCCCCGTTGTTCCTCGTTTACGGAGCAGAGGCAATCCTTCCGAGTGACTTGCTTCACAATGCTCCACGAGTTGAACTCTTCTCCGAAGCTGAAGCAGAACAAGCAAGGCAAGACGGAGTGGATCTTCTAGAGGAGGAGAGCGAGATGGCACTGACTCGCTCAACCATTTATCAACAAGATCTGCGGCATTTTCACGCGCGACACGTCAGGAGTCGTACATTCCAAGCAGGCGACCTGGTGCTCCGAGTGGATCAGCAGAGACCTCACAAGTTGGCTACCGCCTGGGAAGGACCCTTCATCATGTGCAAGGTGTTGAACAACAGAGCATACCGACTCTACAACATCGACAGGGAATCGGACGAGCCGCGAGAATGGAACGGAGATCTCCTGAAGCGCTTCTACACGTGACCGTCGACTGAAGCAACGTAAAGAACAAGTATCGTTGAAATAATACAAAGCAGATTGAGTTTTTGCAGATTCAAAATTCTTCCGCGGTCGCGGACTCCGGTCTCAAAAAAAAACTTAGCTGCGATCAAGAATCGCCTAAGTACTAACTTTCTCCGAGGGTGCACTAAACGTCGCACTCGGGGACTTAGCTGCGATCCAGAATCGCCTAAGTATTAACTTTCTCCGAGGGTGCACTAAACGTCCCACTCGGGACTTATCTGCGATCCAGAATCGCCTAAGTATTAACTTTCTCTGAGGGTGCACTAAATGTCGCACTCGGGGACTTAGCTGCGATCCAGAATAACCTAAGTATTAACTTTCTCCGAGTGTGCACTAAACGTCGCACTCGGGGACTTAGCTGCGATCCAGAATCACCTAAGTATTAACTTTCTCCGAGTGTGCACTAAACGTCGCACTCGGGGACTTAGCTGCGATCCAGAATTGCCTAAGTATTAACTTTCTCCGAGTGTGCACTAAACGTCACACTCGGGGACTTAGCTGCGATCCAGAATCGCCTAAGTATTAACTTTCTCCGAGTGTGCACTAAACGTCGCACTCGGGGACTTAGCTGCGATCAAGAATCGCCTAAGTACAAACTATCTCCGAGTGTGCACTAAACGTCGCACTCGGGGACTTAGCTGCGATCCAGAATCGCCTAAGTATTAACTTTCTCCGAGTGTGCACTAAACGTCGCACTCGGGGACTTAGCTGCGATCCAGAATCGCCTAAGTATTAACTTTCTCCGAGTGTGTACTAAACGTCGCACTCAGGGACTTAGCTGCGATCCAGAATCGCCTAAGTATTAACTTTTTCTGAGTGTGTACTTAACGTCGCACTCGGGGACTTAGTTGCGATCCAGAATCGCCTAAGTATTAACTTTCTCCGAGTGCGCAATTAACGTCGCACTCGGGGACTTAGCTGCGATCAAGAATCGCCTAAGTACAAACTATCTCCGAGTGTGCACTAAACGTCGCACTGGGGGCTTAGTTGCGATCTAGAGTCGCCTAAGTATTAACTTTCTCCGAGTGTGAACTTAACGTCGCACTCGGGGACTTAGCTGCGATCAAGAATCACCTAAGTACGAACTATCTCCGAGTGTGCACTAAACGTCGCACTCGGGGACTTAGCTGCGATCAAGAATCGCCTAAGTATTAACTTTCTCCGAGTGTGCACTTAACGTCGCACTCGGTGACTTAGCTGCGATCAAGAATCGCCTAAGTTCAAATTTTCTCCGAGTGTGCACTAACCGTCGCACTCGAGGACTTACCTGCGATAGCGAATCGCCTAACTACACACTTTCTCCGAGTGTGCACTTAACGTCGCACTCGGGGACTTGTCTGCGATCAAGAATCGCTTAAATAGAAAGCTTCCTTCGAGTGTATTTCACAGATCCACTCGGAGGCTTAGCAGACCCTCATTGAGGCTCATGTAGATGTCAAGACCACTGACAATTACATGAGTAGCAGAACCTCATTGAGGCTCATGTAGATGTCAAGACCACTGACAATTACATGAGTAGCAGAACCTCATTGAGGCTCATGTAGATGTCAAGACCACTGACAATTACATAAGTAACAACTCGCTCCGAGCACGACCTTACAGTCGCACTCGAAGACTTAGCCGCAATCACGAATCACCTAAGTACTCAATTGCCTTCGAGTGTACCCTACAGATACACTCGGGGACTCAACAGAACCTCAGTGAGGCTCATGTAGATGTCAAGACAACTGACAATTACATGAGTAGCAGAACCTCATTGAGGCTCATGTAGATGTCAAGACCACTGACAATTACATGAGTAGCAACTCGCTCCGAGTACGACCTTACAGTCGCACTCGAAGACTTAGCCGCGATCACGAATCTCCTAAGTACTCAATTGCCTTCGAGTGTATCCTACAGATCCACTCGGAGACTCAGCAGACCCTCAGTGAGGCTCATGCAGATGTCCAGACAACTGACAATTACATGCTCCGCATGTTTGCCATTGGCTGCACCAAGAAACGCCAAACAAAAACCACGAGCCAAAATCGTGTCAACAACTCTTTGGCAAAAGAAGAGCAAAAGATTCGATTCAAATTCAAAGTTCGCCTAAAGATAGTTGGTTTAGTGTAGATCAAGCTTATCCACACCGAACCACGAATGTGACGGCCAACAGCAGTGGCCAAAGTTTATTACAACAGCAGTGGCCAAAGTTTATTACAACAAACACTCGGCATACCGAGGTAAAAGTTTTCTTAGACGTCGTCAGGACTGGCACTGGGACTGGCAGGCTCCACGAATGTGTCGAGGTCGACCCCGTCTGTGATGCGAGTGGCGCTCTCAAGGAAGGTCTCCATGAAATCTTCGAATCGAAGCTTTTTGGTGTTGGCGACTTGCAACACGTTCAGCTTATCTTCGCGAGCCTCCTTGCAGTGCACTCGGAGAAGCGATAGAGCGACGTCCGCACCACAGCGAGCCGCGGATTTCTTCCACGCCTGCACTCTCTTCGGGAACTCCTCCAGCCGAGTCATCAAGCCTTCCATCTCGTGCCGAGACTCGTCTTCAGGCCAAAGCTCCTTGTCGATTCTGCCGATGACCTCTCTCAGTCGACCGATGAAAGGTCCCACTTTGCCCAGGCGAATGTGCGCTCGGAGCATATCTCGATTGGCGTCCTCACCGAGTGGAACATTCGCAAGAATCGACCGCTCAACATCAGCTGCTTCAACCTCAGCGTCCATGCAAAAATCTGCAAAGACAGGATGAGCAAACAGTAAGCGCAGAATGAAATGCACAGTCCACAAGCACTCGGAAAAACAGAACTTACCACCGAGAAGCGCTATCATCTTCCGGGCCCAGTCACTAACGTAATTTTCCTGTGCTATGCACCACCTGTTCAACACTTTCATCTGTCCCATCAGCTCGGTCCTTTGTTTCACCATTTTTCTCCACTTCAGCCGCCAATTCCTTGTTTGCCTCACGGGCCTCCTCCAAGGACTTTTCTCGTTCAGCCAGAACATCCTTCATACCAGCCAAGGCAACCATTGCTGCATCCAGTTCCCCAGTAAACTGAACATTTTCAGCCCTCATAGTCTCGTACTCTGCTCCCATCTCGGAAGTTTTCTGCAAGTCAGCGCCAGGAGACGATCAGACAAATTCAACAAGGACAACAATACAAATTCTAAGTTCTTCAGACCCCTGCCGACGCAAGCAGTCGGCAGCGGTCTCGGGGACTACACCCAGTGGGTTCACTAAGAGTGACCCCACTGGCATGAAGCTCAAACAGGTCCGCCCTATTGAGATACATGAGAACAAACAAGCCTATGAGGTTACTACTACCCGACCTGAGTAAAATTACTCTCGGGGACTCATCCAGTAGGTGCACTCGGAGTGCCCCCACCGGTAACATTTGAACATATTAGTTTTTGATCTGATCAAGTTAAAGAAAATGTGTATAAAGACAACTGCCGGTGCAAGCACTCGACAGAAGTCTCGGGGACTACACCCACTGGGTTCACTAAGAGTGAACCAACTGCAAAATAATCATACAGTATCCGAGTGCATTGCTCAAACACCCACTGGGTTACAAGAGGAAAGTAAATACTTACTAGCCCACTTACTCGGATATCGTCCCGCTGTTCCAAGCTTCGCTTGTACACGGACGTGATGGAGTCGTACGCTCTCTTGGCCTCTCCCGCCATTAGCTCCGCCTGCACCATTGCCCCCTTGGCAGCTCCCACCTGATCTTCCGGGAGGCGCTGGATGTTGTACTCGACAGTCGACGGACCTGGCATCATAGGAGGCTCCTTGGGCATCCCAAGGCCTGCTCCAATCGGTTCAGCAGCGATCAGCGCCATTTCAGTCGACGGCATCGTCTCAGTCGGTGGCGCATCCATGGCGAGAGTACTAACCGGCAGCGCGTCCATGGCGAGAGTAGTAACCGGCGGAATAGCCTCAAGGACACGCACCGCAGCTTGCTCAGACCTCCTCTGGTCGCCCTCCTCCACATAAATCACCCCTAAGGGAAACCCGACCGAAAGGCGTGAGACCACAGGAAAAAGGCAAGACCAAAGACATAATTCGTGATGCAATAATGTAAACTGCCGGAATCGCCACAAAGCACCTGGCTGGGATGTGACAACGGTGTCCATGTCCATGGGATCGTCCCCCTGGCGTGCCGGAGAGGTGGCAGCTCTGTCGAGTAAAATTCATTCGACCAATAAGCAGGAGTTCAATCAAATACTGAAAGAAGATAGAAGAACAATGCACTTACGTTGAGGTGACGGGAACTGTGACCCTCATCCGCGGCAAAGCCTTCCGAGGCTTAGATCCACTCGGTTTGGCCACCTTAGAGGGCTGACCTGCAGGCTCAGCAGCAGAGTCCCTGGTCCTCTTTGTGCTCTGAGCACTCGGAGCCACAGGAACGGCTGGCGAGGAACTCGGTACCACAGGAGCAGCTGGCGGCGCACTCGAGGATGCTGGAGGGGCCGAAGGAGCCACAGGTTCATGACGGCGCTTAGTCCGAGGCTCTGGTGGTGGAGGTGGCGAGTTCTGCTCCTCATCTGCCTCTTCTTCTTCTGCGGACTACTCCTCTGTCTCCCCACTGTCGGAGATGTACTCGACGCTCTCCACGCTGCCCTCCTGGCTGCCTTCCTCCTCCTCGGCCGGATTCCCGTTCGAGACAGGGGAAAACCAGTTAGTCCACGCCTGCACAAGATACAGTCGACAACATCAGACGTCAGACAGTGATTCAAGAAAGCTATAAATCTAAGACAGTTGTGTGCACTCGACAAGTTATACTCACTTCGTTCGGAGGAGGGTTGTCCGCGCGGAAGGCCTTCACTCGCCGGGCTCCTCTAGGGTTTTCGCAGGTGCCTGTGATGTTGAGGACCCACGACGCCACCGTCCCCCCGGTCACGCACTCGACATTAGTCCGAGTGGAGTCCTCAGGCCCTGTGTAGTGCCACATGGCGTGGTGTCGAGCTTGCAGGGGCTGCATACGCCGACCCAGGAAAACCTCCAGCAAATCTATGCCGGTGACTCCCCTTCGGACGACCTCTACAAGCGCATCGACCAGAGGTTGGATCTGGGTCTTCTCCGCCTTTGTGAGCGCGAGCTGCCTAGGCGGAGCCGGTCGGTCTAAGCTAAAAGGAGGCAGTCCAGTGGTAGCATTTGGGCAAGCAACGTCCTAGCAGTAGAACCATGTTGACTGCGAGTTCCTAACAGATTCACTCAACTGAAGAGCGGGATAGCTACTTTTACTCTTCTTTTGGAAGCCTAAGCCTCTGCAGAGCTGGAGGAGGTGAGTTTTATCATCCGACTGGTTAAGTCGTTTGATGGTTTGGCATCTAGCAGAGAAGATGTGTTTGAAAAGCCCCCAATGGGGAGGACACGCGATGAAACACTCGCATAGCACGACGAAGGCAGATAGATGAGCTATGGCATTGGGAGGAAAATGGTGGAGCTGCTCCCCGAAGTGGTTCATTATACCTTTGAAGAAGGGATGAGGAGGCAGAGAGAAACCTTGGTGCACGTGGCTGAGCAGCAAGACGCGCTCCCCCTCCCGGGGCGCCGGCTCGGTCTCGCCCTCCGCGGGCAACCTCCACGACTTGTGCGCAATCATTCCGTGATCCACCAACTCCAGCAAGTTCTCCTCCGTCACCGTGGAGGGGAGGAAATCCCCTTGGATCCACCCCGCCGGTAGCGCTCGCTGCCGCCGCTGAGCAGGAGCCGCCGCCTTCCCCTTCTTCTTCCGCGCCTCTAGCTTGCTAGTGTGCCCCTTTGTCATGGCGGAGGCTGCAGATCCGCGAGCGAGAAGAAGAAGGAAGGAGCTTGGGATGCGCAGGAGATGGCGAGAGAAGCGGGGCAAGTGCAAGTTATCCGGCGAGTGTAACAAAAAAACCCTCGCCGTAGAAGTTTAAATAAGGTTCCGACTGGGTCACTAGCAAGTGGCCCCGAAATCTTATCCCCCGACCGGTCGCTGCGATATTAGTGGAGAAGATGAAGGCGCGGGAATCGAGGCGTCAGGTACTACTTGATTGCGATGTCGTCATCCCCGCTGAGCGCGCGGCAACCAAAATTTGAGGACCCCGGAAAATCCGCCGCTCTCAGCTGACTGGTCACATCAAAAGATACCACAGAAGCACTCGGTCCCTGACAGTCCATTTCACAAGTACATCCACTCGGATCGTTGGTCAAAGAAGGTAAAATGGATCGAGGCAAACAACGCCAAAGTCGCATCCGTGCCAGTCGGATCCGTACTCCAAGCATCGCTTCGTCGTTCCAACCCCAATCCATTCGGGGACTAATGATGGGGTTATAGTCCTAGGGTAGGGTCATAGGCGTGCCCTATAAGTCCTACCCAAAGACTACCCTTCATAAGGGATAAGGCCCTTAGTTAGTTCCGACTGAATTAAGGACTTCCCATCATCCAGTCGGTGACGAATCCTCCATCATCCAGTCGGAGATGAGCATTCGGAGTATATCAAACTAACCGACTGGATTCCACTCTGTGCATCGTAACCCCCCTGGAGGGAAACGGTCATACGTTTCCATGTGCCTTTATTAGCATTGAAGACATACGTTACCTGTAACGTAGGCATTTTTTCGCCACTACTCCACCCCTGTGCACCGAACCGTTGTGAAGGGAAGCACACTCTATATAAGCCGCCCTTCCCCACTGGTGCAAGGGTTAGAAATTCACTGTAATCCATATTCCACTCGACAACAAGATCCCAAGAGCACTGAGACGTATGGCTATTACCTCCACCGTAGAGGGGCCTGAACTCATACAACCTCGCCGTAGCTAAGGCTCTGCCCATCCTTTCGTACCCTACACATCTACTGTCAGACTTATACCCGCGACAACGTCCGAAACAAGTAGACCGATACTTTCTGCATCTACTACTATTACTCCATACATCGACCGCTATCCAGCATGCATCTAGTGTATTAAGTCCATAAGAACAGAGTAACGCCTTAAGCAAGATGACATGATGTAGAGGGCTAATCTCAAACTAATGATAAAAACCCCATCTTTTTACCCTTGATGGCAACTGCTTGATGTGTGCCTTGTTGCCCCTACTGTCACTGGGAAAGGTCACCACATGGCAGAACCCAAAACCAAGCACTTCTCCCATTGCAAGAATCATAGATCTAGTTGGCCAAACAAAACCCAAGACTCGGAGAGACTTACAAGGATACCAAATCATGCATATAATAAATCAGCAAAGACTCAAATATATATCATAGATAATCGGATCACAAGTCCACAATTCATTGGATCTTGACAAACACACAGCCAAAGAAGATTACATCGGATAGATCTCCATGTAGATCATGGAGAACTTTGTATTGAAGATCCAAGAGAGAGAAGAAGCCATCTAGCTACTAACTATGGACCCGTAGGTCTGAAGTGAACAACTCATGAGTCATTGGAGGGGCGATGATGATGATGAGGAAGCCCTCCAACTCCAAAGTCCCCTCCGGCAGCGTGCCGGGAAGGGTCTCCAGATGAGATCTGACGGAAACGGAAGCTTGCGGTGGCGGAAAATTATTTTCAATGCTCACCTTATTTTTGCGGAATATTTGGGAATATATAGGCGCAAGACCTAGGTCAGGGGGCGGCCAGGGAGGCCACAAGCCTGCCCACCGCCGCCTCCCCCTGGTGGCGGAGTGGGGGCTTGTGGGCTCCGTGGAGCCCACCTGGCTTGGCCCAAAAGCCCCCTGCACTTCTTCCGTTCGGGAAAAAATCATTTCCGGGTTTTTCTTCCGTTTGGACTCCGTTCCAAAATCAGATCTGAAAAGAGTCAAAAACACGAAAAAACAGGAACTGTAACTGAATTAATAAGTTAGTCCCAAAAAGATATAAAAAGATACATAAAACATACAAAGAAGGCAAGATAACAGCGTGAAACCATCAAAAATTATAGATACATTTGAGACGTATCACACTCTTACTTATCGAAAGGACTACGATTGATCCCCTATACTTGTGGGTCATCAAGACTCTTTTCTGGAGCCGTTGCCGGGGAGTGAAGCGCCTTTGGTAAGTGGAAATTGGTAAGGAAACATTTATATACTGTGCTGAAATTTATTGTCACTTGTCACTATGGAAACTCTTCCTTTGAGGAGTTTGTTCGGGGTATCTTCACCACGAACGGAAGCACGAGAATTTGCTCCTCAACCTGAGGTACCTACTGAAAATATCTTTTATGAAATTCCTTTGGGTATGCTTGAGAAACTGCTGGCTAATCCTTTCACACAAGATGGATCTTCACATCCACACTTGCATCTAATCTATGTAGATGAAGTTTGTGGTTTATTTAAGCTTGCAGGTTTGCCCGAGGATGAGGTAAAGAAGAAAGTCTTTCCTTTATCTTTGAAGGATAAGGCGTTGACATGGTATAGGCTATCTGATGATACTGGATCATGGGGCTACAATCGGTTGAAATTGTTATTTCATCAAAAGTTCTATCCTATGCATTTAGTACATCATGATCGGAACTTTATTTATAACTTTGGCCTCGTGATAGGGAAAGCATAGCTCAAGCTTGGGGGAGGCTTAAATCAATGCTATATTCATGCCCCAATCATGAGCGCTCGAGAGAAATCATCACTCAAAACTTTTATGCTCGGCTTTCTCATGAAGATCGTACCATGCTTGACACTTCTTGTGCCGGTTCTTTTATGAAGAAGGATATTGATCACAAGTGGAATTTATTGGAGAGGATCAAACGCAACTCTGAAGATTGGGAGCTGGAGGAAGGTAAGGAGTCAGGTATGAATTTCCAGTTTGATTGCGTTAAATCTTTTGTTGAGACAAACACTTCTAGAGATTTTAGCGCTAAGTATGGACTTGACTCTGAGATAGTAGCTTCTCTATGTGAATCTTTTGCTGTGCATGTTGATCTTCCCAAAGAGAAGTGGTTTAAATATCAGCCTCCTGTAGAAAGCAACATAGCCAAAACCAATCTAGGGTAGGAGAAAACCTTAGCTTTTAGTGATCCTGTTGTTCCTTGTGCTTACACTCAGAAACCACCATTCCCTGCTAGGATAAAGGATTATTCTAAAGCTCCAACTATGATATGTAGGGGTTACATTAGACCACTGGCACCCCCTGAGGAGATTAGACTTGAACCTAGTGTTGCTATTATCAAAGATTTCTTAGGCGAAGACATAGATGGGGATGTTATCAAATTCTATGAGGACTCCGCTAGAATTGCTAAACCTCACGCGAAAGACAAGCACAGACATGTAGTTGGCCTGCCCGTTGTTTCTATTAAGATAGGAGGTCACTGTTACCATGGTTTATGTGATATGGGAGCTAGTGTTAGTGCAATACCCCGTTCTCTATATGATGAAATCAAAGATCAGATTGCACCTGCTGAGTTAGAACCCATTGATGTCACTATTACGCTAGCTAATAGAGACACTATCTGCCCCCTGGGAATTGTGAGAGACGTAGAAGTCCTGTGTGGTAAGACGAAGTATCCTACTGATTTCCTCGTCCTTGGTACTGCACAAGATAGCTTTTGTCCCATCATATTTGGTAGACCCTTTCTCAACACGGTCAATGCTCACATCGATTGCATTAAGCAGACTATCACAATAAGTTTCGAGGGTGTGTCTCATGAATTTAACTTCTCCAAGTTTGGAAGACAACCCCATAAAAGAGAGTCGTTTGGTAGAGATGAAATCATTGCTCTTGCCTCTATTGTCGTACCTCATACGGATCCTTTAGAGCAATATCTACTTGAGCATGAAAATGATATGCATATGGAGGAGAGAGATGAGATAGATAAAATTGTCTTAGAACAATATCCTATTCTCAAGAATAATCTGCCTGTTGAACTGCTTGGGGATCCTCCCCCACCAAAGGGTGATCCTGTATTCGAGCTTAAACAATTGCCTGATACTCTTAAGTATGCCTATCTTGATGAGAAGGAGATATATCCTGTCATTATTAGTGCTCTCCTCTCGGAGCGTGAAGAGAAGAAGTTACTAAAAACTCTTAGGAAGCATTGCGCTGCTATTGCATATACTCTTGATGATCATAAGGGTATTAGTCCTACTCTATGTCAGCACAAGATTAAAACCGATCCTGACTTTAAACCAGTTGCTGATCATCAAAGGAGATTAAATCCTAAGATGAAAGAGGTCGTTAGAAAAGAAATATTAAAGCTTCTGGAAGCAGGAATCATTTATGCTGTTGCTCATAGTGATTGGGTGAGTCCAGTACATTGCATACCTAAGAAGGGAGGTATCACCGTCTTTCCTAATGATAAGGATGAACTAATCCCACAAAGGATTATTACCAGCTATAGAATGGCGATAGACTTCCGGGAAATGAACAAGGCAACCAGGGAAGATCATTACCCTTTGCCTTTTATCGACCAAATGCTAGAAAGGCTGTCCAAACACACACACTTTTGCTTTCTAGATGGTTATTCTGGTTTCTCCCAAATACCAGTTGCACAATTTGATCAGGAGAAAACCACTTTCACCTGCCTTTTCGGTACCTTTGCTTATAGACGTATGCCTTTTGGCTTATGTAATGCACCTGCCACCTTTCAAAGATGTATGATGGCTATATTCTCTGACTTTTGTGAAAAGATTGTCGAGGTTTTCATGGATGACTTTTCCGTTTACGGGTCTTCTTTTGATGATTGCCTCAGCAACCTTGATCGAGTCTTACAGAGATGTAAAGACACCAATCTTGTCTTGAATTGAGAGAAGTGCCACTTTATGGTTAAAGAAGGCATCGTCTTAGGAAATAAAATTTCTGAAAGAGGTATTGAAGTCCATAATGCTAAGGTTGATGCAATCGAGAAAATGCCATCCCCACAGATATCAAAGGTATAAGAAGTTTCCTTGGTCATGCTGGTTTCTATAGAAGGTTCATTAAAGACTTCTCTAAGATTTCTAGGCCTCTTACCAACCTCTTGCAGAAGGATGTTCCTTTTGTTTTTGATGAGGATTGTGAGGAAGCCTTTGAAATACTTAAGAAGGCCTTGATAACCACACCTATTTTTCAACCACCTGACTGGAACTTGCCCTTTGAAATCATGTGTGACGCTAGTGATTACGCTGTTGGTGCTGTTCTAGGACAAAGAGTTGACAAGAAGTTGAATGTCATTCACTACGCTAGTAAAACTCTAGATAGTGCCCAAAGAAACGATGCCACTATGGAGAAGGAATTTTTAGCAGTCGTGTTTGCATGTGAAAAGTTCAGATCTTACATAGTTGACTCCAAAGTCACTATTCACTCTGATCATGCTACTATTAAGTACTTCATGGAGAAGAAGGACGCTAAGCCTAGGTTGATCAGATGGGTTCTCCTGCTACAGGAATTGGATTTGCACGTCGTTGACCGAAAGGGTGCTGATAACCCTGTAGCAGATAACTTGTCTAGGCTAGAGAATGTCCTTGATGACCCACTACCTATTGATGAGAGCTTTCCTGATGAGCAATTAAATGTCATCCGCACTTCACATAGTGCACCGTGGTATGCCGATTATGCAAACTATATCGTAGCCAAATACATACCACCGAGTTTCACCTATCAGCAAAAGAAGAAATTCTTCTTTGATTTGAGACACTACTTTTGGGATGATCCTCACCTTTATAAGGAAGGAGTAGATGGTGTTATTAGAAGTTGTGTGCCTGAACATGAATAGGGACAGATGCTGCAGAAGTGTCATTTCGAAGCCTACGGAGGACACCATGCTAGAGATAGAACTGCCCATAAGGTATTGCAATCAGGTTTCTATTGGCCCACTCTCTTCAAGGATGCCCGTAAGTTTGTCTTGTCTTGTGACGAATGCCAAAGGATAGGGAACATCAGTAAGCGTAAAGAGATGCATATGAACTATTCACTTGTCATTGAACCATTTGATGTCTGGGGCTTTGATTATATGGGACCCTTCCCGAGTTCCAATGGGTACACTCACATCTTAGTTGCTGTGGATTACGTTACTAAGTGGGTAGAAGCTATCCCCACTAAAAATGCTGATCACCACACCTCTATTAAGATGCTTAAAGAAGTCATATTCCCAAGATTTGGAGTCCCTAGATACTTGATGACTGATGGCGGTTCACACTTCATTCATGGTGTTTTCTGCAAGATGCTAGCTAAGTATGATGTCAACCATAGAGTTGCATCTCCTTATCATCCTCAGTCTAGTGGTCAAGTGGAGTTGAGTAATAGGGAGATCAAGTTGATCCTACAAAAGACCATCAATAGATCTCGAAAGAACTGGTCTAGCAAACTTGACGATGCACTATGGGCTTATAGGACTGCTTATAAGAATCCCATGGGCATGTCACCGTATAAAATGGTTTACGGTAAGGCTTGTCATTTACCTCTTGAGCTGGAACACAAAGCTTATTGGGCAATCAAAGAGCTAAACTTTGATTTCAAACTTGCCGATGAGAAGCGGTTGTTTGATATCAGCTCGTTAGATGAATGGAGAGCCCAGGCATATGAGAATGCCAGGTTGTTCAAGGAAAAGGTTAAGAGATGGCACGACAAACGGATACACAAACGAGAGTTCAACGTAGGTGATTATGTCTTGCTATACAATTCTCGTTTGAGATTATTTGCACGCAAGCTTCTCTCTAAATGTGAAGGTCCCTATGTTATCGAGGAAGTATATCGTTCCGGTGCCATCAAAATCAATAACACGGAAGGAAATTTTCCTAGAGTGGTAAATGGGCAAAGAATCAAGCATTACATCTGTGGTACTCCCATAAATCTTGAGACCAATATCATCAATGTCATAACTCCAGAGGAGTACATAAGGGATGTTTATCAGCCTGTTTCAGACCTTCAAAACGAAGATGTATCTATTTCGGCAAGAAATTGGACTCCGATACTTTTCCAATAGGAAATTTCTTCCGTTTTAGAATTTTTGGAAAATTAGAAAAATAAAAAGTAGTCCGGAGAGCGAACGAGGCAGCCACAAGGGCCCACTCCGCCACCACCCCCTGGTGGCGGTGGGCAAGATTGTGGGCACCTCGTGTGCCTCCCGGACTCCGTTTTCTTGTGGAGGGCTCCTTCTGGCCCAGAAAAAAATCAATATATAGTCGCCCGAAGGTTTTGATCTCCATGTCGCACAGTTTTCCTCTGTTTTCGTTTCGAGCTTGTTTCTGCCGCAGATCTAGATCATCATGACTACCCAAACGCTCCTATGGACAAGATCTTCGAGAAGGTCATCAATCCCTACCTCATGGAAGTGCTGAAACACCCTCAATCTATCAAGATGAGCGAGGGGATGTTGCACATCCGTGATGTTGAGGGGCCTAAGAAGACCGGAAGCATGGAGACGAGGCTCGAAGCAATGGAGCAACAAGCCTTCAAGTGCCAAGGGATGGTGGAGCGTGGACTCAATGCCAACCACACGATGATCACGGAGTTCACTAGCAACCACAAGATGGATGCCATTGATATTGGGAAACACCTCTCCAGGCTCTGTGATAGGGTTGACCAATTTCAGGGCCAGATCTATGACCTGTAGAATCAAAACTGTGAGTATGAGTACATATTTAAATCAATAAGGTTGGCTGTAGATTTGAGGATTCCGACGACTCGTTCATCCTGCCATGATGGAGCACCTATGCCTTGGAAGACGGAGGATGAGACTACTCCGACAACAACACCACCATTACCACCAAAGGAAGACAACTAAACATTGGTATGGGCAATCCCCTTGGCTTCTGCCAAGCTTGGGGGAGTTGCCCTGGTACCGTATCACCTTTATATCTTTTGCTTTTACCTTTGTTTTAGTTCTTTCCTTTTTAGTTTTTATTTCTTCTCTTAGAGAAATAAGTCTTTAGTTTTAAGTTTGAGTCTTTTGCTTTTGTCTCTCCCCCAATGTATTCAAGCTTACGAGCTATATAATAAAGAGTGTCATAGTCAAGGGCTTTGCTTTGTGCCATGATCAAAAGTATGAAAAGAACGATAGCATGAACGATCATGAGACGATCTGATGGAAAGTGATAACTTCACTTATGACACGTATGATGATTGAAACTTGTTGAGAATAAATCAACATAGACCTCAGTCATTGTTGCAATTAATAAGAAGTAATAAGGAAAGAGAGGTTCACATATAAATATATCATCTTAGACATTTTTTTACAATTGTGAGCACTCACCAAACTATTACATGCCTAGGAGTAGATGTTGGACAAGGAAGACAACATAATGAATTGTGTTTGATTGGCTCCAAATAATGTTATATGATTAGAGATCCCTTAGCATGTAACGATTGCTTCCACCTCATATTAGCCAAAACTATCGCACCAAGTAGAGATACTACTTGTGCATCCATAAACCTCCAACCCAGTTTTGCCATGAGAGTCCACCATATCTACCTATGGATTGAATAAGATCCTTCAAGTAAGTTGTCATCGGTGCAAGCAATAAAAATTGCTCTCTAATATGTATGATCTATTAGTGTGTGGAAAATAAGCTTTGTACGAACCTGTGATGAGGAAGACATAAAAGAGACAGACTGCATAATAAAGTTCTTTATCACAGGAGGCAATATAAAATGACGTTCCTCCGCACTAAGAGGACACGCATTCAAACCTCAAAAGCGCATGACAACCTCTGCTTCCCTCTACGAAGGGCCTATCTTGTACCTTTACTTTTTACCCTTGTAAGAGTCATGTTGATCATCACCAATTCCCTTTTTTCTTTTGTCTTGGCTACCGTCACATGTTTGGGAAAGACCTATATTCATATATCAACTTGGAGTTGAGTACTCATGCTTTATTGTTGTTGACTTTACCCTTGAGGTAAATGGTTGGGAGGCAAAACTATAAGCCCCTATCTTCCTCTCTGTCCAGCTGAAACTTTGACACCATGAGTACCACGTGAGTTGTAACAATTGTGGAAAACGGAAGAGATGATTGAGTATGTGGGTTTGCCTTATAAGCTCTTATTTGACTCTTTCTGATGTTGTGATAAATTGCAATTTCTTCAATGACTATGGACTATTGTTGGTTACTTCTCGGTAAGGTTTTTGCTTCATGCTTTTCTTTGTGAAGGAATTGTTACTTTCCCATAAGAATCTTTATGATATATTGTTGTTCTATGTGTGATCATGATGCTCTCATGTCCGTATTATGTTTTATCGACACCTTCGTCCCTCAATATGTGGACATGTTTATGGAACTTGGTTTTCGCTTGAGGACAAACGAGGTCTAAGCTTGGGGGAGTTGATACGTCCATTTTGCATCATGCTTTCATGTTGATATTTATTGCTTTTTGGGCTGTTAAATTACATGTGGTACCATATTTATGCCTTTTCTCTATTATTTTGCAAGGATTATTTGAAGAGGGAGAATTCAGGCAGCTGGAATTCTGGACTGGAAAAGGAGCAAATCCTAGTCCACTATTCTTCACATCTCCAAATGCCCTCAAAATTTACGTGGATTTTTTCTGGAATATATTAAAAATACTGGGCGAAAGAACTACCGGAGGGGGGCCACCAAGGCTCCACAAGCTTGCCCACCACCACCACCCCCCTAGTGGCGTAGGGAAGGCTTGTGGGCTGCCTGAAGGCCCACTAGCCCCCCTCTTTTGCTATATGAAGCGTCCTGGTATGGAAAAAAAATCAATCGGGAGCTTTTTTGTGGTTTTGCTGCTGCCACGAGGCGGAACTTGAGTAGATCCAATTTAGGGCTCCGGCAGGACGATCCTGCTGGGGAAACTTCCCTCCCGGAGGGGGAAATCATCGCCATCGTCATCACCAACACTCCTCTCGTTGGAGGGGAGGCATCTTCATCAACATCTTCATCAGCACCATCTCCTCTCCAATCCCTAGTTCATCTCTTGTAACCAATCTTCATCTCGCGACTCCGATTGGTACTTGTAAGGTTGCTAGTAGTGTTGATTACTCTTTGTAGTTGATGCTAGTTGGATTACTTGGTGGAAGAGTTTATGTTCAGATCCTTGATGCTATTCATTACACCTCTGGTCATGATTATGATTATGTCTTGTGTGTAGTTACTTTTGTTCCTAAGGACATGGGATAAGTCATGTTGATAATAGTCATGTGAATTTCATATTCGTTCGGTATTTTGATATGCTGTATGTTGTATTTTCCTCTAGTGGTGCTATGTGAACGTCGACTACATAAAGCTTCACCATATTTGGGCCTAGAGGAAGGCATTGGGAAGTAGTAAGTAGATGATGGGTTGCTGGAGTGACAGAAGCTTAAACCCCAGTCTATGCGTTGCTTCGTGAGGGGTTGATTTGGATCCACTAGTTTAATGCTATGGTTAGACTTTGTCTTAATTATTCTTTTGTAGTTGCGGATGCTTGCGAGATAGGTTAATCATAAGTGGGATGCTTGTCCAAGTAAGGGCAGAACCCAAGCGCCGGTCCACCCACATATCAAACTATCAAAGTAACGAACACGAATCATATGAACATGATGAAACTAGCATGACAGAAATTCCCGTGTGTCCTTGGGAGCGTTTTTCCTCCTATAAGACTTTGTTCAGGTTTGTCCCTTGCTAAAAAAGGGATTGGTCCACTTGCTGCACCGTTGCTACTACTTGTTACTTGTTACTCTTTGCTTGCTACGTTTCACCTCGCTACACAATCACTTGTTACCGCTACTTTCAATGCTTGCAGTTATTACCTTGCTGAATTCCATTTATCAGAGCCTTCTACTCCTCGTTGGGTTCGACACTCTTACTTATCGAAAGGACTATGATTGATCCCCTATACTTGTGGGTCATCAAGCTGCAGGCTGGCAGAGCTGGAAGCAAGGGAATGACGCACAGATTGGTCCAAGGGGGCAGCTGGCACCCTGAGGCTGCTTGGGCGGTGCTGGCCATGACGGGGACGAAGCTGGAGCCGACCACAGCGGCCTTGCCGACAACGGTAGTGCTTCGACACAACACTGCCTACAGCAGGGTGTAGCAGGACGGGAGAAAACATCTGAGGGTTTTGACTCGGCTCTGCGAGCTTCCTAGGGGCAAGGGGTGCGGGGTTGTTGTCTCCTACCTCTTGAGATTGCGTTGGTTTTCACTTGAAGAGGAAAGGGTGATGCAGCGAAATAGATAAGTATTTCCCTCAGCTTGTTGAGAACCAAGGTATCAATCCAGTAGGAGGAACAAGCAAGGCTCCAATTGGTAGTACCTACACAAATAATCAAACGCTTGCACCCAACGCTATAAAAGGGCTGCCAAACCCTTCAGAGTTATTTGCAAGGATGAGATCTGATAGAGATAGGTATAAAGTAGTGATAGATCTGAGAGTAAAACAAAAGTAAATAAATTTCATAAAATTATTTTTGGTATTTTAGGTTTATATATCTGAAAATATAATATGGAAAAAAAACCCGGGGGCTATATGTTTCACTAGAGGCTTCTCTCATAAAGGAAAATAATATGGTGAGCGAACAAATTACTGTCGAGCAATTGATAGGAAAGCGAATAATTATGAAGATATCCAAGGAAATGATTATGCATATAGGCATCACGTCTGTATCATGTAGACCGAAACGATTCTGCATCTACTACTATTACTCCACACATCCACCGACTCCTGCCTGCATCTAGAGTATTAAGTTCATGAAGAACAGAGTAACACATTAAGTAAGATGACATGATGTAGAGGGATAAAGTCAATCAATATGATGAAAACCCCATCACTCGATAAGGACACCGCAAGATTGAACCCAAAACTAAGCACTTCCCCATTGCAAGAATTACCAATCTAGTTGGCCAAACCAAACAAATAATTCGAAGGGACTTGCAAAGATATGAAATCATGCATATAAGAATTCAAAAGAGACTCAAACAATATTCATGGATAATCTGAACATAAACTCACAATTCATCGGATCTCGACAAACACACCGCAAAAGAGTATTACATCAGATAGATCTGCATGAAGATCATGAAGAACATGGTATTGGAGATCAAAGAGAGAGAAGAAGCCATCTAGCTACTAGATATGGACTCGTAGGTCTGTGGTGAACTACTCACACATCATCGGAGGAGCAATGGAGTTGATGTAGATGCCCTCCGTGATCAATTCCCTCTCCGGGAGATTACCGGAAAAGGCTCCCAGATTGGATCTCTCGGGAACAAAGGCTCCCGGCGGCGTAAAAGTATATTGGTAGCTCCTTTTTGTGATACGGGAATATTTGGGAATTTATAGGCCAAGAATTAGGGTTAGGAGACCTGCAGGGGGGCCTCAAGCCAGGGGGCGCGACCACCCCCCCAGGGCGCACCCTGTAGGCTTGTGGCCTCCCGGCAACTTCCTTGCCCCTCTACTCCAATCCTGTTACGTGTCTTCTGGTCCAAGAAAAATCATTCCGGAGATTTTATCGTGTTTGGACTCCGTTTAATATTCCTTATATGCGATATTGAAAAACATGGAAAAACCAAAAACTGGCACTAGGCTTTGGATTAATAGGTTGGTCCCAAAAATAATGTAAAACAACATATAAAACATCCAAAATAGATAATATAATAGCATGGATCAATCAAAAATTATAGATACGTTGGAGAAGTATCAAGCATCCCCAAGCTTAATTCCTGCTCGTCCTCAAGTAGGTAAATGATAAAAACAAATTTTTTGATGTGAAATGCTACCTAACATATTTATCCATGTAATATTCTCTATTGTGGCATGAATATTCAGATCTATAATACTCAAAACAGAAGTCTATATTGACATAAAAACAATAGCACTTCAAGCATACTAATAAGGTAATTGCTTCCTTTCGAAATAGCATGGTCTTAGAAAGTTATCCCTACAAAATCATATGGTCTCGCTATGCTCCATCTTCAGCACACAAAGTATCTAAATAATGCACAACCCCGATGAAAATCAAACAATTGTTTCACACTTTTTATGTTCTCAAACCTTTTCAACTCTCACGCAATACATGAGCGTGAGCCATGGATATAGCACTATAGGGGGAATAGAATGTAGTGGAGGTTGCAAAAGAGGAGAACTTAGTCTCACATCAACTAGGGATATCAACGGGCTATGGAGATGCCTATCAATAGATATTAATGTGAGTGAGTAGGGATTGCCATGCAACAAATGCACTAGAGCTATATGTGTATGAAAGCTCAAAAAGAAAACTAAGTGGTCATGCAAAAGATGTAATTCCACTAGTTATATGAAATTGACAAACTAGGAGACTCTCAATGAAGAACATGGTGTTACTTTGAAGCACAAGTGCGGAAAAAGATAGTAGCATTGTCCCTTCTCTCTTTCTCTCATTTTTTCCCATTTTTTCTGTTTTTAGATGGGCTTCTTTGGCCTCTTTTATTTTTATGGGCTTCGCTGGCCTCTTTTAATTTTTTTGTGAAGTCCGGATACTCATCCCAATTTGTGAGGGAATCATAGCTTCCATCATCTTTTTCTCACACGGGAGAATGCTCTAATAATGCAAATCATCACACTTTTATTTACTTACAACTCAAAGATTACAACTCGATAGCTAGAACAAAGTATGACTCTGTGAGCGATATGGAAGTGATAGTGCGTGTCATAAAAATTGGACAACGGTGTTGTATGGAAATATATCTTGGAATGACTATGAAAATGTCATAATAGGTAGGTATGGTGGTTGTTTTGAGTAAAATATATGGTGACTATTTTGAGGAAGGTTGGTTTAATGTACTGGCGAAAGTTGCGCGGTACTAGAGAGGCTAGCAAAGGTGGAAGGGTGAGAGTGCGTATAATCCATGGACTCGGCATTAGTAATAAAGAACTCACATACTTGTTGCAAAAGCCTATTAGTTATCGAAGCAAAGTATTAGACGCATGCTCAAAGGGGAATGGTTGGTAGGAGTTAATGATAACCCACAAGTATAGGGGATCGCAACAGTTTTCGAGGGTTGAGTATTCAACCCAAATTTATTGATTCGACACAAGGAGAGCCAAACAATACTCTCAAGTATTAGCAGTTGAGTTTTCAATTCAACCACAGCTGAAATACTTAGTATCTGCAGCAAAGTTTTAGTAACAAAGTAGTGTGATAGTAACGGTAGCGGCGGTAACAGTAGCAGTAGTAATTTGTATAACAAGTGTGACAACAATAGCGGTAAAGTAACTTAGCAAGGACCAGTATAGGAAATGCTCGTAGGCATTGGATAGGTGATGGATAATTATGCCGGATGACATTCATCATGTAACAGTTATAACATAGGGTGATATGTAACTAGCTCCAGTTTGTCAATGTAATGTAGGCATGTATGCCGTATTTAGTCATACGTGCTTATGGAAAATAACTTGCATGACATCTTTTGTCCATCCCTCCCATGGCAGCGGGGTCCTAATGGAAACTAAGGGATAGTAAGGTCTCCTTTTAATAGAGAACCGAAACAAAGCATTAGCACATAGTGAATACATGAACTCCTCATACTATAGTCATCTCTGGGAGTGGTTCCGGCTATTGTCACTCCAGGGTTGTCGGGTCATAACACATAGTAGGTGACTACAACTTGCAAGATAGGATCAAGAACACACATATATTGATGAAAACATAATAGGTTCAGATCTTAAATCATGGCACTCGGGCCCTAGTGACAAGCATTAAGCATAGCAAAGTAGTAGCAACATCAATCTTAGAACATAGTGGATACCAGGGATCAAACCCCATCAAAACTAACTCGATTACATGATAGATCTCATCCAACCCATCACCGTCCACCAAGCCTACGATGAGATTACTCACGAACGATGGAGAGCATCATGGAATTGGCGATGGAGGATGGTTGATGATGACGACGACGTCGATTTCCCTTCTCCGGAGCCCAGAACGGACTCCAGATCTGCCCTCCCGAGGAAGAACAGGAGGTGGCGGCGTCTCCGTATCGTGAAACGCGATGAACTCTTCTCTCTTGATTTTTTCTGGGCGGTAGACATTATATAGAGTTTGAGTTGGAGGCTTCGGAGGCATGTGGGCCCCACGAGCCTGCCAGGCGCGCCCTAGGGGGGCCGCCTCCTGGGCTCATGGGCCCCTGGCTCCGTGTCTTCGGGTAATTCTTGCTCCAGTATTTTGATATATTCCACAAAAAATCCTCGTAAGTTTCTAGGTCATTCTGAGAACTTTTGTTTTTGCACAAAAACAACACCATGGCAATTCTGGTGAAAACAGCGTCAGTCCGGGTTAGTTCCATTAAAATCATGCAAATTTTAGAGTCCAAAACAAGGGCAAAAGAGTTTGGAAAAGTAGATACGATGGAGACATATCAACTCCCCCAAGATTAAAGCCTTGCTTGGTCTCAAGCAATTCAGTTGACAAACTGAAAAGACAAAAGAAAAACTTTTACGAACTCTGAATCTTGTTGTTGTAATTATGTCTAACTCATATTCGGATTTTCAGCAAGATCATAAGATAACCACATAAGCAATAACATTTAGGTCTCATGGCGTACTCATATCAATGGCATAATCAACTAGCAAGCAATAATAATAAGTTTCAAACGTAAACACTTCAACCAAAAAAATCATGATACAATATGAACAAATGGTATCTCTCTAGCCCTTTCTAAGACCACAAAACATAAATGCAGAGCACCTTCAAAGACCAAGGGCTGACTGAACATTGTAATTCATGGCAAAGAAGATCCAGTCACAGTCATACTCAATATCAATTAATAGCAAAGTATAAAAACGACGGAGGTGCTCTCTAATTGGTGCCTTTTATAAGAATAGGATGACTCAACAGTAATGTAAATAGATAGGCCCTTCGCAGAGGGAAGCATTGATTTGCAGAGGTGCCAGAGGTCAAGCTTTTAAAACAGTGATAAATAATTTTGGGTGGCATGCTTTCATTGTCAACGCGATGACCAAGAGTTTTCACCATCTTCCATGCTACACATATTATAGGCGGTTACCAAACAGAATAATAAAGTTTTGACTCCCCCACCACCGATCAATCACACTCCACGACTAGCCAAATCCTCGGGTGCCGTCCATACCAACAACAATCCAGGTGGATTTTTGTTTGCAATTATATTTTCGATTTTATTTGAGCATGGAACTGGGCATTCCGATTACCGGCCCCTTTCTCGCGAGTGATAGTGAATAAACACGTATCGAGGATAACACGGCTAGCATGGAAGATACTGACTGCCCCTTGTCACCACATGAGCGGTTCGGGCATACAAAACAGATTATTATTTGAAGATTTAGAGAGTGGCAAATGCAAATTTACTTGGAACGGCAGGTAGATACCGCATATAGGTAGGTATGGTGGACTCATATGGAACAACTTTGGGTTTATGGAAGTGGATGCACAAGCATTATTCCCGCTTAGTACAAGTGAAGGCTAGCAAAAGACTGGGAAGCGACCAACTAGAGAGCGACAACAGTCATCAATATGCATTAAAATTAACCAATGTTGAGTGCAAGCATGAGTAGGATATAAATCACCATAAACATGAATATCGTAGAGGCTATGTTGATTTTGTTTCAACTACATGCATGAACATGTGCCAAGTCAAGCCACTTGGATCATTCAAAGGAGGATACCATCCTATCATACTACATCATAATCATCTTGAAATTCATGTTGGCATCCAAGACAAACCATTATAAGCTCCTAGCTAATTAAGCATGGCATCAGAAACTATGATCTCTAAGTTCTCATTGCAAACATGTTTCTCTCATAACAATGTTGAATTAGGAACGATGAGCTAGTCATATTTAAAAAAAATAGGTCGAGTTCATACCAGTTTTTCCAGGATCAGTCAATTCATCATATATCGTCATTATTGCCTTTCACTTGCACGACCGAATGATGTGAATAACAATAAGAGTGTTCGTGCATTGGACTAAGCTGGAATCTGCAAGCAAACTCAGAGGAGAAGACAAAGTAATACGGGTTCTCTTATAGATATACAATAATGCATATGAGAGCCACTTAATCATTTTAATCATGGTCTTCTACCTCGACCCAAAGAAAAAGAAAACTATTTACACGGGAAAGCTCCCAACAAGCAAAAGAAAAAGCGGGAAATATTTTTGGGTTTTCTTTTTATTTACCACTAAGCATGCTGGAAAGTAAACTTACAAATATTCTTTTTGTTTTTCTCATTTTTAAACAAACACACGAGACGAATGCAAGCAAAAGAAATAAACTAGCATGGATGATACAACGTAAAAGTGTGAACACCGACTATCAAAGTGAATGTGTGAGCATGAATATAAAGTTGGTGAGAAACATGTACTCCCCCAAGCTTAGGCTTTCGGCCTAAGTTGGTTTAGTTCCACGGCTAGTCTGGGTGATATCCAAAATCATAATGGGGGTTGTACTGGGACGCGGAAGCTACCTCCTGAATAGCTGCCTCACGGAGGCGAGCATCCTTCACCTCCCTCTCATACTCCTCTGCCTCTCCTCTGGTTATGTAATATCTCCGTTTTCCCTGGAAGTCAAAGAAGGCAGGAGGAGGAAGGGTAATATGGAAAACACAGTATCGGTTAAATATTAACCGGTATAGGAGGGATTCATTATCCCTCTCAAGGAACTGATAACGTATCATAGCGGCGCGATCAAGGAAAGCTGTATGGAGCGGGGGATCTCATGTGCGGATGGGTATTCCAAGAAAATTTGCTATGCGAGTGGCATAGATCCCACCAAAGAAATCCCCTTCATTAACATTATTATTTAGCCTCCTCGCAATTATAGCTCCCATGTTGAAACTTCCATCACCTTTACTGCGCTCTTAAGAATAGTAAGGTCAGGTGTGAAGAGGTGACTATGCTCATGCTTGCCGTTAATGCATCTACCTATGAAGAGGGCAAAATAATGTAAGGCAGGAAAATGAATGCTCCCCATGGTAGCCTGCATAATATCTCAAGTTTCTCCAACATTTATACTAGAAATAAAATCTCTAACTGAAGACTTAGGATGGTCATTGGGACTACCTCAATCAGGTATCTTGCATATTATATGAAAATCCTCTAAATCCATAGTATACGATTTGTCATAAAGATCGAACAATATGGATGTGTCACGGCCAACTGAAAATTTGAATCTACGAACAAAAGAGGTAGTGAGTGTAGTATACTGTTCACATTTATTGGAGATGAATTCTTCGAGCCCAGCGTTGCGAACAAATGTATCAAACTCGTCCTTGAAACCTCCATCAATCATGAATTCATCAGAAGGCCATTCACATGATTGCACCGGTGCGTTCCTCGGCTGATAAGGATCGGGCTCCCGAATCCCGAGATGGGGAGCCCTTTTTCTTGAGGAACCACCATGATAGTTTTTCTTGAACATCTTCCTTTTTCTGAAATAATTCTGAAATTTTTAGTGACTCAAAATAAAAGTGAACAAATCTTAACAAAAACTCATAGCAACCACTCCTACGAGTGCTTAGAGGCCAAATCATGCATCAAAACTACTTGGGACCAACTAAAATTAACATGCAAAGCTCAAGAATAGTGTCACCAAGGCAGCAATAATATGCAATAAATAAAGCACTAGAACAAAAACTAATTGGACCAATGGAGGAGTCACATACCAAGGAACAATTCGCCAAAACAGTTTGGTGAATGGGGCTTTGCACAAGGAGATCGAAAAATGCAGCAAAATGAGCAAGAACACGGGTTTGAGCTATGGAATGATTTTTTTCTGGAGGTAGAGAAGGAGATGGGTGCTGGAATAGGTCGAGGGGGCCACGTGGGACCCACGAGCCTGCCAGGCGCGCCCATGGGGGTGGGCGCGCCTCCTGGGCTCGTGGCCCACTGGTGCATCCCCCTGACTAGTTATCTATCTCAGAAATTTTAAAATATTCCATAAAAATCATACTTGAATTTCAGGGCATTTGGAGAACTTTTATTTTCAGGTCACTTTTTTATTGAACGGAAAAAGCAGAAAACAGGAAAATAATGCTATAATTATTATTTTTCTATTAAACAACAGAAAGTAAAAGTTGGGAACACAAGGTTGTGACTTCTAGATTCATCCATCTCATGGTCATCAAAAGAAATTCGTCAATGAGGTTGATCAAGTCTCCTTGACAAACTGTTTTCGAATCACATAAAACCGGAGAATTTTCGAATAATCACTAGGTTACCTTAACGGGGATGTGCATAACCCCAATAAGTATATCATATTTCATCTTGACAGTAGGAATAGGGCATTCAAAGCTTCCAATAATAATTGATGAAGATATTTCAATAGCATTAATGCAATGAACTCGATATTGTTTCTTCGGAAAGTGCACCATGTGCTCGTTACCATTAACATGGAAAGTGACATTGCCTTTGGTGCAATCAATAACAGCCCCTGCAGTGTTTAAAAAGGGTCTTCCAAGGGTGACCGCCATGGCATCATCCTCGGGAATATCAAGAATAACAAAGTCAGTTAAGATAGTAACGTTCGCAACCACAACAGGCACATCTTCGCAAATGCTGATAGGTAAAGCAGTTCATTTGTCGTCCATTTGCAAATATATTTCAGTAGGTGTCAACTTATCCAATTCAAGTCTATGATATAAAGAGATAGGCATAACACTAACACCGGCTCCAAGATCACATAAAGCGGTTCTAACATAATTTCCTTTAATGGAGCAAGGTATAGTGGGCACTCCGGGATCACCTAGTTTCTTAGGAGTCCCACCCTTAAAAGTGTAATTAGAAAGCATGGTGGAAATCTCAACATCCAGTATCTTTCTTTTATTAGTCACAATATCTTTCATGTACTTAGCATAAGGAGACATTTTAAGCATATCAGTCAAACGCATTTGCAAAAAGATAGGTCTAAACATTTCAACAAAGCACTCAAAATCCTCATCATCCTTTTTCTTGGATGGGTTGGGAGGAAAGGGCATGGGTTTCTGAAACCATGGTTCTCTTTCTTAACCATGCTTCCTAGCAATAAAAATCCTTCTTATCATATCTCTTGTTCTTAGGTTGTGGGTTATCAAGATCAACAGCAGGTTCAATCTCCACATCCTTATCATTACTAGATTGGGCATCAACATGAACATCATTATCAATATTATCACTAGGCTCATGTTCATCACCAGATTGTGTTTCGGCATCAGAAATAGAAACATCATTTGGAATCTCAGGTGTAACAGCAACAGGTTTACTAGCATGCAAGTCCCTATCATCTTTCTTTTTCTTCCTATTACCAGGGTGACTAGGTGCATCAGTATCAACTCCTTGAGAATCATGTTCAATTCTCTTAGGATGGCCCTCAGGATACAAAGGTTCTTGAGTCATTCTACCACCTCTAGTAACAACTCTAACAGAATTATCATTCAATTCATTAAGCAAGTCATTTTGAGCCTTAAGTACTTGTTCTACTTGAGTAGTGCCCATAGAAGCATGTTTACCAATAAGTTTAAGATCATTAACATTTCTATCCACACAAGCACTTATATGATTAATCATACAAGCATTTTGTTGCAGTTGTGTGCTAACATAATCATTAAAACTTTGTTGTTTGGCAACAAAGTTATCAAATTCATCTAAGCATAAGCTAGGAGGCTTATCATAAGGAATATCACTCTCATTGAATCTACGAAGAGAATTTACGTCTACTACCTGTGTCGGGTTATCAAGACCATGAATTTCTTCAGTAGGTGGTAGATTCTTAATATCTTCACATTTAATACCTTTCTCTTGCATAGATTTCTTGGCTTCTTGCATATCTTCAGGACTGAGGAATAGAATACCTCTTTTCTTCGGAGTTGGCTTCGGAGGTGGTTCGGGAATAGTCCAAGCATTATCGTTGCTCAAGATATTATTCAATAGAATTTCAGCTTGTTCCACAGTTTGTTCACTAAAAACACAACCAACACAACTATCTAGGTGGTCCCTAGAAGCATCGGTTATTCCATTATAAAAGATATCAAGTATTTCATTTTTCTTAAGAGGGTGATCAGGCAAAGCATTAAGTAACTAGACAAGCGTCCCCAAGCTTGTGGGAGACTCTCTTCTTCAATTTGCACAAAGTTATATATATCCTACAAGGCAGCATGTTTCTTATGGGCAGGACAATATTTCTCAGAGAAGTAGTAAATCATATCCTAGGGACTACACACACAACCAGGAGCAAGAGAACTAAACCAACTTTTAGCATCACCCTTTAGTGAGAAAGGAAACAACTTAAGGATATATTAATAGCAAATTTTTTCCTCATTAGTGAATAGGGTGGCTATATCATTCAGTTTAGTAAGATGTGCTACAACAGTTTCAGATTCATAACCATGAAAAGGATTAGATTCAACCAAAGTGATAAACTCAGGATCGACAGAGAATTCATAATCCTTATCAGTAACAAAGATGGGTGAAGTAGCAAACTTAGGATCATATTTCATTCTAGCATTCAGAGATTTTTCTTTCCACTCGCGTAATAAATTATCAAGATCATAGCTATCCTTACAAGCAAGAAAGTCTTCAGCTACCTCTCCCTCCATAACATAACCCTTAGGTATATTAGGCAATTCATATCTAGGAGAGCTAGGTATAACAGGTGACACAGAAGGTTCCATTTCAATAATTTCATCAGTTTTAGAAGTATCATCAGATTCAGCAGTAACTCTAGCAATTTGTGCATCAAGAAATTCACCCAGTGGCATATCATTATCAAGCAAAGCATCATCATAAGCATCATGGATAGCATAAGTAGCATCATCAAGCACATGTGACATATTAGAATTACTAGTAGGTGGTGGTGTCGCAAATTTACTCATAACAGAAGGTGAATCAAGTGCAGAGCTAGATGGCAGTTCCTTACCTGTCCTCGTAGTTGAGGGCAAGACTTCAGTTTTTGGATATCTCGAATTCCTCATAGTGATCAACATATATAAATCCCAAGTGACTCGGAGAATAGAGCTATGCTCCCCGGCAACGGAGCCAGAAAAAGGTCTTGATAACCCACAAGTATAGGGGATCGCAACAGTTTTCGAGGGTAGAGTATTCAACCCAAATTTATTGATTCGACACAAGGGGAGCCAAAGAATACTCTCGAGTATTAGCAGTTGAGTTGTCAATTCAACCACACCTGAAACACTTAGTATCTGCAACAAAGTTTTAGTAACAAAGTAGTGTGATAGTAACGGTAGCGGCGGTAACAGTAGCAGTAGTAATTTGTATAGCAAGTGTGACAGCAGTAGCGCTAAAGTAACTTAGCAAGGTCCAATATAGGAAAAGCTTGTAGGCAATGGATCGGTGATGGATAATTATGTCGGATGACATTCATCATGTAACAGTTATAACATAGGGTGATATGTAACTAGCTCTAGTTCGTCAATGTAATGTAGGCATGTATTCCGTATTTAGTCATACGTGCTTATGGAAAAGAACTTGCATGACATCATTTGTCCATTCCTCCCGTGGCAGCGGGGTTCTAATGGAAACTAAGGGATATTAACGTCTCCTTTTAACAGAGAACCAGAACAAAGCATTAGCACATAGTGAATACATGAACTCCTCATACTATAGTCATCTCTAGGAGTGGTTCCAGCTATTGTCACTCCAGGGTTTCCGGGTCATAACACATAGTAGGTGACTACAACTTGCAAGATAGGATCAAGAACACACATATATTGATGAATACATAATAGGTTCAGATCTTAAATCATGGCACTCGGGCCCTAGTGACAAGCATTAAGCATAGCAAAGTAGTAGCAACATTAATCTTAGAACATAGTGGATACTAGGGATCAAACCCCATCAAAACTAACTCATTTACATGATAGATCTCATCCAACCCATCACCGTCCACCAAGCCTACGATGAGATTACTCACGAACGATGGAGAGCATCATGGAATTGGGGATGGAGGATGGTTGATGATGACGACGGCGTCGATTTCCCTTCTCCGGAGCCCATAACAGACTCCAGATCTCCCCTCCTGAGGAAGAACAGGAGGTGGCGGCGGCTCTGTATCGTGAAACACCATGAACTCTTCTCTCTTGATTTTTTAGGCGAGAGACATTATATAGAATTGGAGTTGGAGGCTGCGGAGCCACGTGGGCCCCACGAGCCTGCCAGGCGCGCCCTAGGGGGCGCCTCCTGGGCTCGTGGGCCCCTGGTTTCGTGTCTTCAGGTAGTTCTTGCGCCAGTATTTTTATATATTCCACAAAAAATCCTGGTAAGTTTCTAGGTCATTCCGAGATCTTTTATTTCTGCACAAAAACAACACCATGGCAATTCTACTGAAAAAAACGTCAGTCCGGGTTAGTTCCATTGAAATCATGCAAATTAGAGTCGAAAACAAGGGCAAAAGAGTTTGGAAAAGTAGATACAATGGAGATGTATCAGTTAACCATCGCGCTATCCCGACCTCCACACAAAGGTTAGCAATCATTAAACAAGTCATGCTCCAACTTTATCACATAACGGTTCACCATACGTGCATGCTACGGGAATCACAAGCTTCAACACAAGTATTTTTATAATTCACAATTACTTACTAGCATGAATCTCATATTACCATCTTCACATCTCAAAACTATATGCAAGGAATCAATCTTCTCATCATATTCAATGCACTTAATATGGAACTTTTTATTATATACCTTTTGGATGCCTATTATATTAGGACTAAATTCATAACCTAACCTAATTATCATGCTGTTTGAAGAACTATCAAAATAATATAAGTGAGGTATGAGAGTTTAATATAATTCCACAACACCTCCGTGATCTAAATGATATAAGTGAAGTACTAGAGCAACATTGCCTAGCTCAAAAGATATAAGTGAAGCATAAAGAGTATTCTAATAAATTCAAGATTTAGTGTGTCTCTCTCTCAAAAGATGTGTGCAACAAGATTGATTGTGGCAAACTAAAAAAATGAATACTCATATCATACAAGACGCTCCAAGCAAAACACATATCATGTGGTGAATAAAAATATAGCCTCAAGTAAATTTACTAATGGATTGAAGAAGAAAGAGGGGATGCCTTGTGGGGCATCCCCAAGCTTAGGATCTTTGGTATCCTTGAATATGACTTGGGGTGCCTTGAGAATCCCCAAGCTTAGGCTTTTTTCCACTGTTTATTACATAGTCCATCAAATCTTTACCCAAAACTTGAAAACTTCACAACACAAACTCAATAGAAAATTCATGAGATCCGTTAGTATAAGAAAAATAAATCACCACTTTAGGTACTATTGTGAACTCATTATTTATTTATATTGATGTAATATTTATGGTATTCTAACCTCTCCATGGTTCATACACCCCTATACAACCCATAGATTCATCAAAATAAGCAAACAACACAAAGAAAACAAAATGTGTCAAAAACAGAACAATTCGTAGCAATTTGTTTACTTAGAATACTTGTGTAACTCCAAAAATTATGAAAAATTAGGAAAATCTTAGGAAATTTGTAAAATAATCTTTTGTAAAAACTTCAGATCAAATTCACGTTCTAGTGAATTTATAAAATTCCAGGACTGAGAGTGAAAGTTTATGTTTTTCAGCAAAATCAACTTCCAAACACCATAGACTATCCCAAAGGTCTTACTTGGCTCAAACATTAATTTAAACAAGAAAACAAAAGCAAAAACAAAAGCAAAAACAAAGGTAATAATATGTTCAGCACTCAAAAACAAAAACAAAAGAAAAATAAAATAAAATTGGGTTGCCTCGCAACAAGCGCTATTATTTAACGCCCCTAGCTAGGCATAATGCGATATATATAGGTGTTATCATCTTTGGTATGCAATCCATAGAGAGCTCTCATAATAGATTCATAAGGTAATCTTATTTTATTTCTGGGATAGTGCTCCATGCCTTTCCTTAGTGGAAATTGGAATCTAATATTTCCTTCTTTCATGTCAATAATTGCACCAATCATTCTAAGGAAGGGTGTACCAAGAATAATAGGACATGTAGGATTGCATTCTATATCAAGAACAAGGAAACCTACGGGCACATAATTCCTATTAGAAACAATAAAAACATCATTAATCCTTCCCGCAGGTTTCTTAATTGTAGAATCCGCTAGATGAAAATTTAGAGAACAATACCAAATTCACGGAATCTTAATACATCACATAAAGTTTTTGGAATTGTGGACACGCTAGCACCCAAATCACACAAAGCATGTCATTCACAATCTTTCAATTTAATCTTATTGGTAGGTTTCCACTCATCATGAAGTTTTCTAGGTATAGATACTTCCAACTCAAGTTTCTCTTCAAAAGATTTCATAATGGCATCCACAATATGTTTAAAGGATTTATTTTGAGTATGAGAGGCGATTTCCTGTACATGGTGGTAGCGACACACCCTTTGGTATAAATGCCTTTTTCGATATACGAGGTGTCAGGTTTCAATGGCATTGCACAAGCGCATTTTTTATATACGAATGACCTTTCTCACTTTTATTTGTCTTTTTTGTTACATTTTCGAAACAAGTGTCTTTTCATTGTGTGGAAAGGGTGTTTCTTACTTCTCTCTATCTTTTTTTCCTTCCCTTTTTGGCATACTTATATATTTGCTTGCTTGACTAGTGCAAAACCACGATATTTTTGCTATAGGGATATTTTTCATATTTCAAAATAGTTTATCAAATTAATTAGACATGAAAATTGGGGCCATGTGTAGATACCACCATGGGTAGGAAATTATTTCTATTTTGACTATAAGCAAGTGGAGAATTCAACACGGATTGCAACAAGGAAACACAATCAATTATAGAGAAACTATCATAATTGAAATCGTTGAAATCCTAAAGAGTGGGCTCATTGCTACATAAAGTTTTGACCTGTTCCATCCCATTTGTATCAATCTTATCACTAGATCTATGAACTCCGAATCATTGGGACGCCTTTTAGCTAAAGTTGACTCATCTCTAGTCCCATCTTTTTCAAAATTTATGCTAGAAAACAAAGATTCAATATGTGTCACACCAATCACTTTTAGATCTTCATCAATGCTTAAAGATTCTGGCTTCACGGCCATTTTATTAACTAAAGTGGCTTGTTTGTCAGAAATTTGTCCTAATAAATTTTCGAGGTGAGCGAACTGAGATTTCAAACCATAAAATTCCTTGGCCATACATCAAGCTCTTTATTCATGAAATCAAGCATAGATTTTTGTTCTTTAAGCTCGTTCCTAAAGAAACTATTGTGGTCAAATTGAAGTGACATAAACCCCTTAACATTATTTTCAATATCTTCTAACTTCTCAAGATGCGGATAATTTTTTTTGGTTGAGCCATGGAAACGAGCAAACAAAAAAGACGAACGGAAAAAGGGCGAATAAAAAGGCAAATATTTATGGTATTTTCTGAAAATCGTTTTAGAAGTGGGGGAGAGGAAAACAAGAGGCAAATGGAAAATAAAGGAAATGCAAGAGATGAGTTTGTGATGTTTACTTGGTAAGCGTGATCTTGCTATGTATCCTCCATGACAATGGCGTCAAAAATACTTCTTGCTACCTCTTGAGCTTGTGTTGATTTTCCCTTGAAGAGGAAAGGGTGATGCAGCAAAGTAGATAAGTATTTTCCTCAGTTTGTTTAGAACCAAGGTATCAATCCAGTAGGAGGAACAAGCAAGGCTCCAATAGTAGTACCTACACAAATAATCAAATACTTCCACCCAACACAAATAATCAAACACTTCCACCCAACGCAAGCATGAGATGTGATAGAGATAGGTATAAAGTAGTGATAGATATGAAAGTACAACAAAAGTAAATAAATTACAACAAAGTATTTTTGGTATTTTTGGTTTATAGATCTGAAAATATAATATGGAATATAGACCCGGGGGCTATAGGTTTCACTAGAGGCTTCTCTCATAAAGGAAAATAATACTGTGGGTGAACAAATTACTGTCGAGCAATTGATAGAAAAGTGAATAATTATTAAGATATCTAGGGCAATGATTATGCATATAGGCATCATGTCCGTATGAAGTAGACCGAAACGATTCCGCATCTACTACTATTACTCCACACATCGACCAACTCCTCCCTGTGTAACATCCCAAATTTTGGAATGTTAATATAATTATTATGTTGTTTGTTTGTTTGTTTTGAGTGATTGAAACTTGAGTGAAATTTGAAAACTTGTCCAAACATTTGAATGAGAGGGAATAAAATGACTTTCCCCTTCTCCCGTAGATTCAAATTCAAAAGCAATGAGAGAAGATGACATGACTTCTTCAACTATAAAGAATTTGAATGGAGTTTGCATTTGAATTCTTTCAAAAAAATTTCTTTTGCTCTTCTGTATTTTTCTTCCCCGAGAAAATGCCCCGACAAAATTCTTGCACGCAAGAAAGAGCGGAGGAAAATGACCCTCCAAAATGTGAGGCATTTCTGAAATATTTTGAGCCAAGAAGACCCAAGTTTTATGGAGAAATTAATTGCCAAAAAGAAATAAAGCCTTAGGGATTTTTTCTGAAAAAACATTTTTAAAAAGTTTTTATTTTGGTTTTAGAAAAATGATAATCAATTAGGAAATATTTTCCTGATTGATTTGGTATATAATACCCCATATAAGTTATTTTTATTTTGTTTCCTTTTATTCTTTTTTTCTTGCTGTTTAAAAAAATACATCGGGAGATTTTTTGGGCCAGATCCCCCATCACCAGGGATCGAGATCCGTGGCCAACCGCCACAAGCTCCCCAGCGCACCCCCTCTTTCTTTTATTTTTTTTCTTTCTTTTTTTTCCTTCCCGCTTCTTCTTCTTTCCTTCTTTCTTCCCCACGAGACCTTCCTTCCCAGCGCACCAGCCCCTTCCATGGAGCGATCCCCTGGATCACGGGATCCCCTCCCCACTGCTCGCCGATCCCCTTCCCTCTGCGCCCCCCTCTCTCCCTTATATAAGCGCATCCCCGACCCCCCCTCGACCCCTCCTCCCCTCGCCGTCTCTGCCTCTGTTGCTCGCCGGAGCAACACCACAGGAAGTTTCCCTGCTCCGCCCCGGTCACCACCTCGCCCCCACGCACCACCGAGACCACCAGCAAGTTCCCCACAACCACCGCGTCCCATTTTTCCCCCTAGCCCGACCCCTCGCCACTCCACGCCACCGCACCACCCCTCGCCGGAGTTAGGCCGCCACCAGCAGCTCGAGGAGCTCGAGCACGACGCCCCCCGACCCTCTCCCGCCTCGTCGTCGCTCCCCTAGGACGCCGGAGCTCCTCCGCAACATCCCCGTCACCTCAGCCGCCGCCGGAGACCGCCGGAGGGCCCTCCCCGTCGACAGCCACCTTCTCTGCCTCACCGGAGAAGGAGCTCCAGAAACTCCCCACGGTGAGCACCCCCCACCCCCTGGTAGCCGTCGGATCTAAACGAACGCATCAGATTAGATATCACGTACCCCTTCGGTCTTTTAATTAAAACCGAACGGTTTTCTTCACTTAATATTAGCCGGAGAGATTTTGTTTACGTTGTGGCCGTTCGTCCGTTAGTCACCGCAGCACAGACACCCTGACCAATCAAAAGATGCCACATGGACCCCCTGTTCACAAATCAGTGTTTTTCTTTTTTCTGTTTTAATTCCAAAACAGAGAAAGTTCCAATCTTGTTTTGATCATAACTTTTGATTTAGAGATCCAATGAGGTTGATTCTTTTTCCAGTAGATCACAATTTTTCTGTAGTTTTGAAAACATATAATTTGTCTATGTTTGAAATTTTCAAAATTGAATTAGATCAGATTTAGTTTAAACATTGTTTTGCTTATTCCAGGAGTTTAAAATAGCTTTTGATTTGATTCTTTTTACTACTGATCACTAGTGATCTTAGTTATCAGTGGTAAAATTTTTAGAATTATTTGAGCATTTTAACGCATTGTATCTTGTGAAACAATTTCTGTTTCACCTCTTTTAGGATTGTGACTAATTCTCTTCCTTTAGTGCTTTTAAATTATTTTCTTTTATATTTTAGAAAGATTATGTTTTGTTTCTGTTAGTTAACAGTAGGCTTGCAACAAGTTTTGATTTTTATTTTTATATGTTATCATGAAATCAATTCTAGTTCTCTAATAACTTGCAATTGGTTTCTCCACTGTTTCAAATCCCGTTTGGAAATACATTCAAATAGTTTTGTGAAAAATACTTTATTTTATCTTAGTTAAATTTATATCTTAGTTCTCCGTTATTATTTTCTGTTGGACGAAAACTATTTAGTGTTTGATGTAGTAGAAGACTCCCTAGTCTTATTTGAAGTTTCCTTCAGATTCTTATTCACTCTCTCTTTTGTTTTGATTGCTAGAATGATTGCAAGTATAAGTGCTTATGTGAATGATATGTTTGTTATATAGATTTCATCGGAGAGTGATGAGTAGTCTATCAAGTTATTTCTCGAGAAATTCTTCTTCGTCAACATCGCCAGGCAAGTCATTTGATCATGTATCACCTATGTTTTATGCATCGTAGCTCTACCATCCTATGCCCAATTGCATGTTGAGTAGGTACTTGGAAATTATGGTTACATATTATAGTATCATGTGGTAGGCACCCAACAACCCCGTTTCTTGGCACGGGACGACAAATTTCATATTGCTATGCTTGAGTAGACGGGATTCTGGTTGAGAGTTTACCACGAGTGATGCGAGAATAATTTAATAACCAAGACCGGTTAAGTCAAGACTTTTCAAGACCTCGTGATGCAATGCAACTCTGGGTGAAGGACGGTTGATCAGCTCCCTGGAGAAACCAGTGGATGACCCGGGATGCTGGAGACGGCCATGACATCTTGCGGAAAGCTTCACCTAGGCTCAAAGATACGTATGGATATTTTCAAGACCCAAGGCTTACCTGCACAGCCACAAGTCATTATGGGCTCTGGCTTGGTTGGACAGCGCGGCGACTCTGGACAGGCGGTGCTAGCAGATGTAGAAGAACGGTAGGTTTGGATGGCCACCGACAGGGATTCAGAGGGACCCATTGAAAGACCATGTTTTGATCATCCGGTCTTCAAACACCCTGAAGTGCGAGGACATACACGGAGGCGATCAAATATTGTGGGGAACGTGTGCAAAACTCTGCAGAGTACCCAAACCTAATCGATTAGCCGTGTCCATGGTCATGGACAACTTGAGCCAAAGGAATTGAAGTTATCTGAAATTCTCAACACCATTATAAATACTTGATGAGGGTAATATTGATAACTTGGGTATGAGAACTGGTTGGCAGAACCATCTCATTAACAACCAATAGTGTAGTAATATTTTGCTTTTAGCCCCTCTTGATGTAGGAGAAAACTTTCTTTCGCTAAAAACTTATAGCCCCACCTGCCATATATGCATATAGTATAGATGATTACTTTTCACCCCTCTCTTATGTGACTTGCTGGCATATTCAATATGCTGACCTACACGGCTGCAACGTCTTATGTTGCAGATATTTTTTTGATGAGTAAATGTACGATTCAGGTTTATGGTCTACACTCAACTTGCCGTTGGTGTTTATGGGGACCCCAATCCCTTGACTGCTTCTGCTGAGATATTTAAGGTATAAATCAGTTTTACGCTATTTACATGTGATTGCACTTTGATATATACATTGATGTACTATGTGTGCCAGCATACTGATCTAGGGATGGCACAGATACACAAAGGCTTGACTCGTCTTGAGTCGGGTCGCTACAGAAATGGTATCAGAGCACATGTTGACTGTAGGACGTGACCCTAGAAACTGGAAATTTCTTAGGAAAGGATCTCTCAAAATTTCTATTTTTCAAGAACACCTTTTACTTCTCATCTCTTCTTATTTCATCAAACGTTCTCTCTCACCTCACATAATTAGACAATGCCCTTTCCCCTTTGACCACGTGAAGGATCAACCGACTCCCACTTCAAAGTAA
This sequence comes from Hordeum vulgare subsp. vulgare, assembly GCF_904849725.1. Taxonomy (NCBI): domain Eukaryota; kingdom Viridiplantae; phylum Streptophyta; class Magnoliopsida; order Poales; family Poaceae; genus Hordeum; species Hordeum vulgare. The sequence goes on from NC_058520.1 coordinate 118,866,927, forward strand.
ACAGGATTTCATCATGAAGTTGAAGATGCACCAATTGAATACTCTCAAGACCCGAAGAATTCGAAGACCCTGAAGCGTTCGAATATTTATATGACCATTAGAAGTCCAAACCCCTGTTATATACCCACGTTAGATACGATGATTTGTGAGCCGTCTTTGGTGTGTGTTTTCCGGCGGCCAAAAATAAAACCTATTCTCAAAAATATTGTTTGTATTGTGTGTATCTCCCTCTCTCTCTCTTACCCGTCTCATCCCCACAATCTCAACCCTACCAGATGGAGTATGAAGCTGGACTTGTAGTCTCTGGACCAATGACCCAGTTGGAGGCTGATATATGGATTCAAAACATGGAGAACCACTTCGGGAGCAACTTGATCTCAAGGAAGTATGAAGTGGAACACGCTCTTCAGTACTTTACACAAAGTGTTGCAATCTGGTGGAAAATGCACCATGCCATACAAGGATTTAGTGGAGCAGAAACTTGGGATGAATTCAAGAACACTGTGTTAAGATCTCGACTTATTCAGAAGTTCTATGATAATCCGAAGGAGAAGACTTGTGCATACAAGATCTATGGAGAAATAGGTCACACCCAGGAAGAACACAAGGATGGATGCACTCATTGTGAAGAAAATCACCCAGCTGAGGAGTGCCCAAGTAGTCAGGTGACTTGTTTCCTTTGTGAAGGGACCACCCACTACCCAGCTCAATGTCACATTTACCACAAGGTGCAACAAGTGGTCAAGCAGCAGAAAGATGCAGTGAAGGAAACCCTCAAGAAGAAGATTCTAGAAGAACCGGTGATGAACGAAAATATTGAAGACCCTGATGGAGAAGGTCTGACCAGATTTTTCTCCAATGCATGCTACACATCTGGAGAAGAAGGACATTATTCACAGGATTGCACGAAGAGAATCCATGAGTATCAGGGAAACTTCCCGATGGAAAAAGTGGAGTTTGATCCACTTGAAATAGAAGAACTGGCCAAAATGAAGGAGTCCACAAAGAAGAAAAAGTACCCTTGGAAGAGCCAAATCTCTGCAGACATAGACCTGAGTCATGTCAGATGTTACAAGTGTATGGAATTTGGCCACCACAAATACATGTGCTCAGGAAGGAAGCCAGAAACCCAAGGAGCAAAAGCAAACACTAAGACGCCTCGAGACTTGTCGGAACTCATTTGCTTTCGTTGCAAGGAAGCATGACATTTTGCTAGCGATTGTCCACAAAGGAAGAAAGCTAGAAAGGAGTAGTTAAGTTTTGACCGCGACAATTAGTGTAATCTGAAGAACTCTTGTTTTTCATGAGATCATGGAGTGAAATTTTGTGTAACAGAAATCCCTGAGATTGTAATAAACATCATGAATAAATGGAATTTATTGTCTCATGATTGCCTATGTTGAAACTATATGATCTCTGAACATTTATGAAGATATGAGAAAATATGGTCCATGGACGCATGAGTATAATTCATTTTAAGTGTGGTAGTAATCGGTAAACCCACAGGATCCATTGAGTAGGAATGTACCATAAACTACCAAGGAGACTTATACATTCCTTTGAGTACCTATTTACTGACACCTGCAGATGAAAACTCTCTACGAGTCATTCCTCAAGGACCCAGAAACGATCATGACCCTGACCAGTCCTCCTGATTACCCGAAAATCCTACAGGACATGATGAAGCACATTCATCTTGAAGGTGATGCAGTCTACAAAGGCTACCCATTCATGGAAAGTGGAGTGGAACTTTGGTATGTGGAAGTACATCTCCACCGTGTGAAAGGAGTTTGTCCAAAGACTATGGGGCAATACCTTTTCATTTCATGTGTACCACGAGCAACCTTCTTTGATGCTGTTCGTGAAGCTTCCATGGAAGCCATACGTCAGATTGGAGAGATACTTGAAGCAAGACTCCGTCATACCCAGGAATACCTGAGTGAATTGCATGCGGAGATGGTGGAGATGAAGCTCATGACCACCATGATGAAGCAAAAGATGGATGATTTCAAGGAGCACATTGGAAAGTTCCAGTGGAACTGAAGTATCCCCCAAGGGAGACGAATGAATAATGTTGGCGAAAATGCTCGACCATACCGAACAATGTGCATGGCAGCATTTGTAATAGAGTACTTTTGAATTGGAGTTTTTGAGAAGAAATTAAGGATGTAATAAAGGATTGATTATGAAATGAATATGATTTATGCATGAACCAATACATTTTCATGGTAAACACACCAGCGGAAAGCATCCACTGTCGGGACCCCGATCCTAAGCCATAGGAATCCAGCCTGTAACACATCGCATCCCTTCGCGGTCTCACGCACGGTTAACTCCACGGCTGCAGCCTTACCTTAGCCGGGATCGTTTGCGTCTTTTGACTCACGTATGCAATAGTGTCGCTAGCATTCCAATGTCAAAGAACCCGGATCGACATGTCTAGTCATAAACCAAAGTGGCAGTACCGCACAAGGACAGGCATACATGACCCAACAAAGCAGGTGTCGGTCATCAACGAATGTAGACAAGTCGTGGCAAGCTACAAGGACTCCATTACATCGCGTGACATTTCCCCAAAGGGGACAAACACATCAGCTAAGAAGGACACATGCTGGTCAACCAATGTGTCCGGAGCAGTAGCGAACTACCAAGGCTCATTGGATCACAAAGGGGCATTTCCTTGTAAGGAGTGCTACTAAAGTTCACGACTAAGTAATCGAACCCCATACATATCAAGTACGACACACGTACGCATGGCATACCGATATGTATAGATACCTCGATGGCATCACAACATAACCATAAACATACAACCTTTATTTAAGAGGCTCGGAAGAGCCACACACATAATATTACACATTAAGGGTCTCACGACCCATAATAGCAGTCATTCAGTTACAAGCCAGCGGAAGATTTTAAACTGTGTGAGTACAGACAGGGCAACTAGAAGGCACATGGCCTGCCTATACTACAGACCCAACGTAGGGCCAGATCGTAGCTGGGACACCAGCTACTCGTCGTCATCGATGTCTACGAAGAACCCTTCATTAGGGTCATTAGCAACCTCTGCAACATTTATTAAGCAAACATGAGTACGAAGGTACTCAGCAAGACTTTAGGATAACTAACTACTCATGCAAGGTATCAAAAGGTATTGTGGGGTTTCATGCGGGAAGCCAGCATTTGACTCGTGGCTAGAAAACTTGCATTTTTAAATAATTTTGACAACTTGATCTCTCGCACACGAGTCCACTAACACCACAACAATACACTATCGTGGAATCATTCCGTCTCCATACGGAAATGCCTTCCACGACACTCACGCTTATCTTGACAATTTTATGAGTAGCCATTGAAGTTATCTATGAACAACATACGTCTCCAAGTAGTCCATATCCGCGGACGCGGCTATTCGAATAGATCATAACCCTGCAGGGGTGTACTTCGTCACACACGCTCTCGCCACTTATCGCCATGTGCTCGTCATGCACCTCGGCAACCTTCAAGCGGAAGCCCAGCGGGGGAGTCAGCCACGACCGTTAACCACACTAGTACCTAGTCGAGGTTTATCACCTATCTGAGAGTAACCCGTACGGAAGTCCGGCCGAGGTTTCCGCCACGGCCTCAAACGATGTGCGCAAGGTTCCCAAGCCCACCATCCGAGTGCCACTTGGTACACCGTGCCACTGCCTACCGCATCACGGCCCACCTCTCAGGTCAGCACCATGCACGGCCTCCAGCATTACTATAAACACCAGAAACTACTTGCAACTCCTGGACCGAGTACTAAACGATTAATAGGCCGAGCGGGGTCATATTTCAGGGCCCAGCATGTGGTAGTATCTAGTCTTGGATTACATACACGGAACTCAGTTCCTATGGACGGTTCCAATGAAACAACCCGCCATGTACTCCTACACAGCCTTTCACCGGTACCTTTACCAAGTCAGGTTCAACACACAACCTTTGCTTACCGAACACATTCTCACAATTCTGTTCATCTCCCAGATGACAGACCATACACAACTCTAAGCATAGCATGCATAGCAGGATAAGGCACATCATAGCTCAAGCAACTACCAGGTATGCTAGGTTGCAAGGTTCGGCTATTTACTGTGACAAGGTTAGGTCATGCAAAGGAAGTGGGTTCAACTAATCGTGGCAAAAGCAGTTGAAGCATTTGATCCTAATGCAATAAATAAGTGCAGGAGCAAGAACATGGGATTTATCGGGATGATGAAAAATGGTTGCTTGCCTTGTTTCTCAGAGGAGGGACAATATCCGTCAGACGGATATTCGGTGGAATCCGGGGGTGCGGAGCCTACCGAAATGAATGGCAACAACCAATAACAATCATATGCAAGCAAGATGATGCATGAGCATGGCATGACAATGCAAAGTGATAAACTATTATAATCCACATGTAATAGGTTTGAACTTGATTTGAATCACATTCAAATATCAATTCAAACGAGATATTGTCGGATACCGATTTAATTGATTCGACCTGATGCTTAGATCAACTTGATGTCAACATGCATGACATGTCAAGTTAAGGTACTGATTTGTAATTAGGACAGTGTGTGATCATGTCATTCATAATGAAATTTGAATATTTTCCAAATTCCATTTATAAAGTAATTATAAGAATTGACTTATTCATTAATCTACATGTTTGGGTTCTGTAACTTTTTCAAACATGCATGAAAATAGCATATTCAGAATCCTTGAATTTTTCTGATGCTTTTTCATATATAAATTATTTTCATTGGAGTTACAAATTAATTTCTATGATTTTTACAAGTTTTAGCAATTTCCTGGATTTATTTTATAAACAGAAATACTAATATTGCATCACTACTGACGTCAGCAGGTCAACTGCGCCTGGGCCAGGTCAAACCTGACCAGTGGGGTCCACTGGTCAGTGACCCAGGGGCTAACCCCGCGCTGACCAGCCCCTAGTTGGGGTTTGACCAGGCGTGGGGCCCTCTGGCAGTGACTGAGGGAAGGAAAATTACGTCCTAATGGTCGGCCACGTCGACGCCCACCGGAGGGTGGTCACCGGCGACCAAGCCCGCGGCGGAGGGCTCGCCGGAGACGACTTAAACGGTGCTACACGGCACCAAATCGAGCGCGGTTTGTAGCTACGGGATGCTGGCGAAGCAGCCGATCTGGCAGGGGCATTAGGAGAAGCTAGGGTCGCCGGGAGAGGCGTCGGCGACGAGCCGAAGCTCGGCCTTCTGCGGGTGATGGCTCCAGGGCACGGGGAGGACAACTGATGGGCTCAACACATTCCTGGCGGCTCCAGGAGCTCGATCCCTAGCTCAAGCGCGTGGAAGAGACACCACAGCGACGGCGACGACATGACCGGCGGCGAGGAGCTCTCGGCCTTGGTGGGGAACGGGGCTACGGTGCACAGAAGAGCGTGGGGTGAGAGGGGAAATGATGACGAGCTCACGGCGGTTCCGATGGTGTTGTTGTAGGGCTCGGGGGTGCGCCGGAGGGAGCGAATCGACGGAAGAGGTCCGGCGGCCGGAGGTGGAGAAGATGGCGGAGAGGCGATGACAGGGGGCCTCCAGGCTTGATTCCTTCTTCCAAGGGACGAGGAGGAGCACGACGAGGCTTTGGGGCACAACAGCTGGGCTGGAGGGGCTCGTGGCCACGGCAACGACGATCGGTAGCGACAAGCAGGCTCGGCCATGGTGGGAGAGGGCGAGGGAGAGATGGAGGGGAGCCAGAGATGGGTGGGGAAGGGAGAGACGTGCACGGGGTACTCATCCCCGCCGTCTGCGTGGCTCGGGCAAGCAGGAGGTGGCCAGGGGACGTGGCCGCGCTCGCCGGCGCGTCGGCACGCAGCTGCTTCTCCTCCTGGCAGGAGGAAGAAGACAGCCGTGCCCCTGGTGGGCTGGGCCTCCTCAGGCGACAGGTAAGGGTTTTCTTTCTCTTATTTCTTTTCTATTTTGTTTCTGTTTTGCTAACTATTGTTTTCAACATTTTTGAAAATTTGACGTTTCTGATTTCAAATTTAAAACTTGAAACCAGTAGCTTTTGCATTTATTTAAAATGCTTAAAGTATCAAGAAAATAGTTTTCTCCAATGCTCATTTACTTTCATGATTTATCAGAAAGTTTGAACATTTCTTGAGGCCATTTTGGGTTCATTGATTTTAACTAGTTTGAGATTTCCTTTATTTAAAGTAGTGGCTAGGGTTTTGGGTTTTCCTTCAACTCTTTCTTTGATCTTGTTGAAAATTCTTAGATGCAAATGCACAGAAGACATGAGCACAAGACTAACTTGCTTAAGGTGTCAGGGATGTGACAACTCACCCCCACTCAAAATAATCTCATCCCGAGATTTAGAAGTCGTCGGGAATAACGCAGGATACTCAAGTCGGAGACGATCCTCTCTTTCCCAAGTTGCCTCCTTTTCAGAATGATTTGACCATTGAACTTTAAGAAACTTGAGGTTTCGACGTCGAGTGGTACGCTCAGCTTGATCAAGAATACGCACGGGGTATTCTTGGTATGAAAGGTTATCTTGGAGATCAATCGTTTCGTGGTCCACTTCACGGATAGGATCCGAAAAGCAACGCCTGAGTTGCGAGACGTGGAAAACATCATGAACCTTGGAAAGATGTGGAGGAAGTTCCAACTGGTAGGCAACTTCTCCTCGTTTGGCAAGAATGCGAAAAGGACCAATGTAACGAGGAGCCAATTTGCCCTTGATACCGAATCGATGGGTACCCTTCAAAGGTGTAACCCGAAGGTAAGCCTTCTCGTCAACTTCAAAGGTCACAGCCTTATGATGACGATCATATTGGCTCTTTTGACGAGACTGGGCTGTTCTCAACCGTTCACGAATGATGCGAACCTGCTCTTCCGCATCCTGGATCATATCCGGGCCAAAGAGTTGCCTCTCTCCGGTTTCTGACCAATTAAGAGGTGTTCGACATCTTCGTCCATAGAGAACTTCAAAAGGGGCTTTGCCCAAGCTTGATTGGTAACTATTGTTATAAGCGAATTCGGCGAATGGAAGGCACTTTTCCCAATTCAAACCGAACGATATAACACAAGCTCGGTGCATATCTTCTAGGATTTGATTCACTCTTTCTACTTGACCACTTGATTGGGGATGGAAAGCAGTGCTAAAAGATAAGTGAGTCCCAATGGCATTTTGAAAGCTTTCCCAGAAGCGAGAAGTAAAGATACTTCCACGGTCCGAGTTAATCTCCAGGGGAACATCATGAAGAGACACTATTCGGGAGATATATAACTCTGCTAGCTGGCTAGCTGTTATACTCTCACGAACGGGAAGAAAATGAGCCACTTTGGAAAGACGGTCAATGACCACAAAGATAGCATTATTTCCTTTCTTGGTCTTGGGAAATCCGGTAATGAAATCCATGCTAACTTTATCCCATTTCCATTCAGGAATAGCTAGAGGTTGAAGGGTGCCAGCAGGCCTTTGATGTTCTGCCTTAACTCGACGACAAACATCGCAGTTAGCAACGGACTCAGCAATTTCTCTCTTCATCCTAGTCCACCAGAACCTCTGGCGTAGGTCTTGATACATCTTAGTACTACCGGGATGAATGGTGAGAGGAGAATCATGAGCCTCCCTAAGGATTAACTGCCTTAGATGTGGGTTCTTAGGAACCACTAGACGATTCTGGAAGAACACAACACCTTGATCGTTCATGGAAAATTGTTTAGCGTTTCCGCTAGAAATATTCTCCTTGATCCGTGATATACCCTTGTCACGCTTTTGGCCAGCTATAATTTGATTCTTAAGAGTAGGCTTCGCCACCAGGGTAGAAAGGAATCCTTGAGGAACAATATGAAGATTCAACTTCCGAAAGTCCTCGTGGAGATGTGGTTGACCTTGTTGTAGCATCAAATTGTTACAATAAGATTTACGACTTAGTGCATCGGCCATAACATTGGCCTTCCCCGGGGTGTAAGTTATCCCTAAGTCGTAATCCGAGATCAACTCAACCCATCGTCTTTGCGTGAGATTCAAATCCGGTTGGGTGAAGATATATTTCACACTTTGGTGATCAGTGAATATTTCGCAACGATTACCCAAAAGGTAATGTCGCCAGGTTTTTAGTGCATGGACCACAGCTGCAAGCTCAAGGTCATGTGTGGGATAATTATCCTCATGTGGACGCAACTGACGAGATGCGTATGCGATCAGATGACGATCTTGCATGAGAATGCAATCGAGTCCTTGTCGCGAGGCATCGCAATAGATAACAAAGTCCTTAGAAAAATCCGGTGGTAGCAACACAGGTGCGGAAGTCAGGCGTCTTTTCAGTTCCTGAAAACTATGCTCACACTGTGGTGTCCACTCGAACTTTTTATCCTTCTTGAGGAGTTCCGTTAGAGGCTTTGCAACCTTGGAGAAATTCTCGACAAAGCGGCGACAATAGCTCGCTAGATCAAGAAAACTCCTAACTTGCTTAACCGATTCAGGTTGAGTCCAATCAAGGACAGCTTGCACTCTCTCGGGATTGACAGCAATACCCTTACCAGAGATTACGTGTCCTAGATAGGTCACTTCTGGTAACCAGAATTCACATTTTGAAAATTTGGCATAAAGGCAATGCTCTCGAAGTTTCATCAATACCAGCCTTAGATGCTCGGCATGTTCTTGTTCATTCTTCGAGTAGATGAGAATATCATCGAGGTATACCACGACGAATTTATCCAAATACTCCATGAAGATTGAATTCATTAGTCGAGAGAAGGTGGCTGGGGCATTGGTTAAACCGAAGGACATAACGGTGTACTCGTATTGACCATAACGAGTAACAAAAGCCGTTTTTGGAATGTCCCCATTCTTGATCTTGATTTGATGGTATCCCAACCTCAAATCCATTTTGGAGAAGACTGAGGATCCAGCGAGCTGATCGTACAGATCGTTGATCCTGGGGAGCGGATACTTGTTCTTTATGGTGACCAGATTAACTGGTCGATAATCTACAACCATCTGATCCGTTCCGTCTTTCTTCTTGACCAAGAGGACGAGACAAGCCCAAGGAGAAGAGCTAGGACGAATGAAACCTTGGTTCAAGGTGTCATCTAATTGCTTCTTAAGTTCGGCTAGCTCCAGGGGTGCCATCTTATATGGTCTTCTGGCTATTGGGACAGTTCCCGGAACAAGATCTATCACAAACTCTACATCTTTGTCAGGTGGAATTCCTGGCAGTTCCTCTGGAAAGACATCCGGGAAGTCACGGACTACCGGAATGTCTTCAAGTTCCGAAAGAGGGTTGGCATTTAAGGAATAGAGTTGGCATTTGGCAACTCGAGTAGAGACATTAACTAGCTCACCCGAGGGATGGGTAAGCTGGACATTTCTAGAATGAGTATCAATCTTGGCATAGTGAGCTGACATCCAGTCCATGCCCAAGATGATATTAATATCCGAAGATTTCAATGCTATCAACGAGGCTAGAAAAACCAGCCTGTCTACTAGAATTTCATTGTCATAGGTTATCCTAGAGGTTTGCCATTTACTACCAGGAGTTTGGACAACCAATGGGATTGGCATATCACAAAAAGACATGTTATGCAACTGTGCATAACTTTCTGAAATGAAGGAATGAGAAGACCCAGTGTCAAAGAGAACGGACGCTGGGTGATGATTAACAAGGAGCATACCCAGCATGACGTCGGGATCCTCTGCAGCTTCTTCTGCTGACACGTAGTTCACACGGCCACGTGCCGGAGTTGGCTTCACATAGTAAGCTTTGCCCGACTTGGCCTGCCCGACGGACTTTCCGGGTTGCTTGGCACCCACATTCTGAGGACACTCACGGGAATAGTGCCCTGGTTCTCCACACTTGTAGCATATCACTTGATTGGCACGTGGTGCAGCATTGTTAGCTGGACCACCATAAGCTTTTGCTGGAGGGTTGGCCTGGTTCGTCTGAGGTGCCACGTAGGATGGCCTCGGAGTGTATCTTGGCGACAGAGAACTGTTCGGAACTCACAGCCTGTGTTTGGGAAACGCGGGACCAGAGGACGATCCAAAGTCACGGGAGTGTTTCCTTGTGGCTTCGAAGTCAGTATGACCAGTCTCGGCACTGATCGCCTTGTTGACCAGAGCTTGAAAGCTTGCACACTCGTGGAGGCGCAGTCACGACGGAGCTCAGGGCTCAGACCCTTACAGAACCTCGCTTGCTTCTTGGCGTCAGTAGACACCTCCTCTGTTGCATAGCGGGCGAGATTACCGAACTCGCGGCTATAGGCATCCACAGACAACTTGCCCTGAGTGAAGGCACAGAACTCCTCTCTCTTTCTGTCCATCAGGCCCTCTGGAATATGGTGTAGACGAAAAGCTGCACTGAAGTCTGCCCATGTGGCTACTGGTTCAGTGGGACGCATAGCTTCAAAGTTCTCCCACCATAGATTGGCGGGTCCTTCCAGGAAATACGCCGCAAAGGTCACCTTGTCGGCCTCAGACACATTCGCAGAGCGAATCTTGCGTGAGATGTTGCACAGCCAGTCATCAGCGTCGAGGGGATCGACGGAATGATGAAACTTTGGAGGATTCAGATTCACAAAGTCATTGAGGGACACTGCAGCATTCCTAGGCTGTCGAGCCGTATTCTGCTCAATACGCTCTAACAGTCGATTGGTCTCCCTTTTATTTCTCTCTGCCTCAAGCATCACTTCCACCAGAGAAGGCGGGTGAGGCAGGTCTTCCTGCGACGCTTGACTACCCTCGCCTTGCTCATGAGCAGGGGCACGGTTCAACCTGGTGAACACCATCCTGACAAACAAACTCACAACTTAGACCAATATCATATCAATACTAGATATGGATTAAGAATATACTGAACACACGGAATGCGGAAATGAATATCCGAACAGCATGGTAACAAGCAACTGCTATATATACACCATGGTTCATACACACCCTTACATAGTTCAGTACAACCTTAACCGAAGAGCAAACTACTGAAATTATGAAACTACTCATCAGAGGCTTACAAGCTTCCTATACATTATTTATCTAGGCCTCCGGAATTCATTTCACATCACAGGCATACTTCACAAGTCACGCAGGACTGTGAATGTACGACTACTACCATACTATCCTTCCGCTCACAACTCAGGCATCCGCATAGAACATCTCATAGAGATTACCTCCATGACCTGGAAGCTCAACCTGCGGATCAGGAAACACTCTAGCCTGAGATCCCTGGGATCCATAAGGACACGGATGTGGTCTTGGTCCTCTAACTGGTGGTAAGAGGAGTCCCCAAAGAGGTGTGACTCCTCCTATAGCTGGCCAGTCAACGTGGGCCGGAAGATGGGTCCTAACAGGGTTCAGCATCTCCATCTCTCCATACCCTGTCTGGACTACCGGTGCCAGTTGCGTCAAAGCCGTCCACAGACGGGCACGGGTAGCATAAAGCTCCATGCGGAGAGCACGAGCATCCCTGTCTCTGTTCTCTAGCATCTCAACAGTGGACTGCAGTAGTGGATCCCACATAGAAGAATCAAAATAGACTCCACTGAGGCATCCCTCTTCACCAGACTGAGAGGCTGGAACATAGCAGAACTCTGAATTCTGCAGTAGTGCATGTCTCGCTCTCATAATGGTCACCATTGAATAGGCAGCATCCTGTACTGCCATGTCAACGGTGACCCCCAACCCGTAGGACCAATGGATTGGCTTCTCAGCTCCAGGGTAGTCTGGAAATACCCTAACAGTGCAGATGTACTGGCTCTGGTTGAAGTCTCGGTACTGTTCCTCCACTGTGTACTCGGGGTACCAGCAGTAACCGCACACCGACATCAGCCTGACCAGCATGGCCGTATGACCCGGCACATCAATGCACCTGGTCAGACGTACCACGTGACGAGAAGGACGGCGAGGCATCTGTAAATAGAGAGTAATGCAAAAGCATTAGAGCTCCGAATGAAAAATTGGGCAGCATAACGGCTGTAAATGCTCAACAACAAATTTTGAGACAACCCAAAATGGAATAGCGTAACCACTCAACTATCAAGTTCAACTCTCTGATCATCAAACTTACTTCCTTTTTCCTAGGAATGACAGAAACCCAATATCTCTTGACCCGTAGTCCTATAATCTACCGATCAGAAACACGAGCCTAAAAGAAGATGAGTAGCCTAGTTCTCAATCCCCGCAGAAAAAACGAGGATGGCCAGAATAGAATAACTTGAGAAGAGAACAAGAGTATTGCGTTCCCTTCCACAAACAATTCCCTTATATATAACTAAAGCAATTCTAGACTCAACTTCGACTAGTTTGGCTTAGTAATCCTACAGTCAGTCAGGCTCTGATACCAACGCTGTCGGGACCCCGATCCTAAGCCATAGGAATCCAGCCTGTAACACATCGCATCCCTATGCGGTCTCACGCACGGTTAACTCCACGGCTGCAGCCTTGCCTTAGCCGGGACCGTTTGCGTCTTTTGACTCACGTATGCAATAATGTTGCTAGCATTCCAATGTCAAAGAACCCGGATCGACATGTCTAGTCATAAACCAAAGTGGCAGTACCGCACAAGGACATGCATACATGACCCAACAAAGCAGGTGTCGGTCATCAGCGAATGTAGACGAGTCGTAGCAAGCTACAAGGACTCCATTACATTGCGTGACATTTCCCCAAAGGGGACAGACACAGCAGCTAAGAAGGACACATGCCGGTAAACCAATGTGTCCGGAGCAGTAGCGAACTACCAAGGCTCATTGGATCACAAAGGGGCATTTCCTTGTAAGGAGTGCTACTAAAGTTCACGACTAAGTAATCGAACCCCATACATATCAAGTACGACACACGTACGCATGGCATACCGATATGTATAGATACCTCGATGGCATCACAACATAACGATAAACATACAACCTTCATTTAAGAGGCTCGGAAGAGCCACACACATAATATTACACATTAAGGGTCTCACGACCCATAATAGCAGTCATTCAGTTACAAGCCAGCGGAAGAGTTTAAACTGTCTGAGTACAGACAGGGCAACTAGAAGGCACATGGCCTGCCTATACTACAGACCCAACGTAGGGCCAGATCGTAGCTCGGACACCAGCTACTCGTTGTCGTCGATGTCTACGAAGAACCCTTCATTAGGGTCATTAGCAACCTCTGCAACATTTATTAAGAAAACATGAGTACGAAGGTACTCAACAAGACTTTAGGATAACTAACTACTCATGCAAGGTATCAAAAGGTATTGTGGGGTTTCATGCGGGAAGCCAGCATTTGACTCGTGGCTAGACAACTTGCATTTTTAAATAATTTTGACAACTTGATCTCTCGCACACGAGTCCACTAACACCACAACAATACACTATCATGGAAACATTCCGTCTCCATATGGAAATGCCGTCCACGACACTCACGCTTATCTTGACAATTTTATGAGTAGCCATTGAAGTTATCTATGAACAACATATGTCTCCAAGTAGTCCATATCCGCGGACGCGGGTATTCGAATAGATCATAACCCTGCAGGGGTGTACTTCGTCACACACGCTCTCGCCACTTATCGCCATGTGCTCGTCATGCACCTCGGCAACCTTCAAGCGGAAGCCCAGCGGGGGAGTCGGCCACGACCGTTAACCACACTAGTACCTAGTCCAGGTTTATCGCCTATCTGAGAGTTACCCGTACGGAAGTCCGGCCGAGGTTTCCGCCACGGCCTCAAACGATGTGTGCAGGGTTCCCAAGCCCACCATCCGAGTGCCACTTGGTACACCGTGCCACTGCCTACCGCATCACGGCCCACCTCTCAGGTCAGCACCATGCACGGCCTCCAGCATTACTATAAACACCAGAAACTACTTGCAACTCCTGGACCGAGTACTAAACGATTAATAGGCCGAGCGGGGTCATATTTCAGGGCCCAGCATGTGGTAGTATCTAGTCTTGGATTACATACACGTAACTCAGTTCCTATGGACGGTTCCAATGAAACAACCCGCCATGTACTCCTACACAGCCTTTCACCGGTACCTTTACCAAGTCAGGTTCAACACACAACCTTTGCTTACCGAACACATTCTCACAATTCTGTTCATCTCCCAGATGACAGACCATACACAACTCTAAGCATAGAATGCATAGCAGGATAAGGCACATCATAGCTCAAGCAACTACCAGGTATGCTAGGTTGCAAGGTTCGGCTATTTACTGTGACAAGGTTAGGTCATGCAAAGGAAGTGGGTTCAACTAATCGTGGCAAAAGCAGTTGAAGCATTTGATCCTAATGCAATAAATAAGTGCAGGAGCAAGAACATGGGATTTATCGGGATGATCAAAAATGGTTGCTTGCCTTGTTGCTCCGAGGAGGGACAATATCCGTCAGACGGATATTCGGTGGAATCCGGGGGTGCGGAGCCTACCGAAATGAATGGCAACAATCAATAACCATCATATGCAAGCAAGATGATGCATGAGCATGGCATGAGAATGCAAAGTGATAAACTATTATAATCAACATGTATTAGGTTTGAAGTTGATTTGAATCACATTCAAATATCAATTCAAACGAGGTATTCTCAGATACCGATTTAATTGATTCGACCTGATGCTTAGATCAACTTTATGTTAACATGCATGACATGTCAAGTTAAGGTACTGATTTGTAATTAGGACAGTGTGTGATCATGTCATTCATAATGAAATTTGAATATTTTCCAAATTCCATTTATAAAGTAATTATAAGAATTGACTTATTCATTAATCTACATGTTTGGGTTATGTAACTTTTTCAAACATGCATGAAAATAGCATATTCAGATTCCTTGAATTTTTTTGATCCTTTTTCATATATAAATTATTTTCATTGGAGTTACAGATTAATTTCTATGATTTTTACAAGTTTTAGCAATTTCCTGGATTTATTTTATAAACAGAAATACTAATATTGCATCACTACTGACGTCAGCAGGTCAACTGCGCCTGGGCCAGGTCAAACCTGACCAGTGGGGTCCACTGGTTAGTGACCCAGGGGCTAACCCCGCGCTGACCAGCCCCTAATTAGGGTTTGACCAGGCGTGGGGCCCTCTAGCAGTGACTGAGGAAAGGACAATTACGTCCTAATGGTCGGCCACGTCGACGCCCACCGGAGGGTGGTCGCCCGCGACGAGGCCCGCGGCGGAGGGCTCGCCGGAGACGACCTCAACGGCGCTACACGGCACCAAATCGAGCGCGGTTTGTAGCTACGGGACGCTGGCGAAGCAGCCGATCTGGCAGGGGCATCAGGAGAAGCTAGGGTCGGTGGCAGAGGCGCCCGCGACGAGCCGAAGCGGCGGCCGAAGCTCGGCCTTCCGTGGGTGATGGCTCCAGGGCACGGGGAGGACAGCTGATGGGCTCAACACATTCCTGGCGGCTCCAGGAGCTCGATCCCTAGCTCGAGCGCGTGGAAGAGACACCACAGCGACGGCGACGACATGACCGGCGGCGAGGAGCTCACGGCCTTGGTGGGGAACGGGGCTACGGTGCACGGAAGAGCGTGGGGTGAGAGGGGAAATGATGACGAGCTCACGGCGGTTCCGATGGTGTTGTTGTAGGGCTCGGGGGTGCGCCGGAGGGAGCGAATCGACGGAGGAGGTCCGGTGGCCGGAGGTGGAGAAGATGGCGGAGAGGCGATGACAGGGGGCCTCCGGGCTTGATTCCTTCTTCCAAGGGACGAGGAGGAGCACGGCGAGGCTTTGGGGCACAACAGCTGGGCTGGAGGGGGCTCGTGGCCACGGCTACGACGATGGGCGGCGACAAGCAGGCTCGGCCATGGTGGGAGAGGGGGAGAGAGAGATGGAGGGGAGCCAGAGATGGGTGGGGAAGGGAGAGACGTGCACGGGGTACTCATCCCCGCCGTCTGTGTGGCTCGGGCAAGCAGGAGGTGGCCAGGGGACGTGGCCGCGCTCGCCAGCGCGTCGGCACGCAGCTGCTTCTCCTCCTCGCAGGAGGAGGAAGACAGCCGTGCCCCTGGTGGGCTGGGCCTCCTCAGGCGATAGGTAAGGGTTTTCTTTCTCTTATTTCTTTTCCATTTTGTTTGTGTTTTGCTAACTATTGTTTTGCTATTTATTTCAGCTCCAAAATGGGTTGTAAAACTATTTTAAACACGCCTCAATATTTGTTGGAATATTTCCAACTATTTCCAAAGTTTTCAACATTTTTGAAAATTTAAAGTTTCTGATTTCAAATTTAAAACTTGAAACCAGTAGCTTTTGCATTTATTTAAAATGCTTAAAGTGTCAAGAAAATAGTTTTCTCCAATGCTCATTTACTTTCGTGATTTATCAGAAAGTTTGAACATTTCTTGAGGCCATTTTGGGTTCATTGATTTTAACTAGTTTGAGATTTCCTTTATTTAAAGTAGTGGCTAGGGTTTTGGGTTTTCCTTCACCTCTTTCTTTGATCTTGTTGAAAATTCTTAGATGCAAATGCAAAGAAGACATGAGCACAAGACTAACTTGCTTAAGGTGTCAGGGATGTGACACCCACAGAGTGGAGTGTGTACCAAAAATAAGTCTGAGGATTATTATTATATGATGGTTACCCCAAGAATATGATGGATTGAAACACTATGGAATTTAAAGGCGGAGTAATTCCAAGTATGCCAGAAAACCCACAGACCCCGGGACTAATAAGGATCAAGTACTATCTTTTTGGAGAAGGAAACTTGTTTCAGCAAACGTTTTCTTAGGAGCATACGAAAACCTGAGAGTTGTGAAGAAACGATAGATGTTTGTTCAGCTTGCAGAATCATTGGATTATCCGAACTTCGTTCGTGGACAAGAGAAGTTCTGCAATGCTTGTGAGGATGCCCAAGTGTTAGGATACGAGATTCACTAAACCTTATACAAGGTAATGATTTTAGTGCGACATGGCTTGGCCACCATGACGACTTACTATTATCATTCTCTTGCTATTCGGAATGGTAAATCTGAGAGACTTACCCATAGTGAGAGACGACGTTCTTTGAAGCTTTTGTTTAAGCCTTAGAATGGTATAAGAAAAGCCCATGTACATGGTATTTGTTGTCACGCGTAAGAAATTTTACGGTGAGGATGAAACCAAGACCCCTCTCTCTGCAGGATAACCACAAATGGTAGACCACCATGAGAACCATCGATATGTTATTTAGAATTGACCATGAGAATGTCAGTTAAGAAGACCCAGTAATGGAAGAAGCTTATATCAATGGAAGAAAACACGATTTTGATAGGAAACGTTATGAATATAACGAAAGAGCTTCACCAGAGGAGTTAGTATGAAGGCTGTGAGGAGTCATATGCCAAAACCCGAGAGGATTTCTAAATTTTGAGGGACCAGTAATCTTCATTTTAAGTGTGGTAGCATCCCACTTTGCCAGAAGTTGGATTTGTTAGAAGACCCCCAAATCCTAACCTTTCTTTCTAGCCTCTTCAAATCTCGAGGACGAGATTCATTTTAAGTGTGGTAGGTTTGTAACATCCCAAATTTTGGAAAGTTAATATAATTATTATATTGTTTGTTTGTTTGTTTGTTTTGAGTGATTGAAACTTGAGAGAAATTTGAAAACTTGTCAAAACATTGGAATGAGAGGGAATAAAATGACTTTCCCCTTCTCCGGTAGATTCAAATTCAAAAGCAATGAGAGAAGATGACATGACTTCTTCAACTATAAAGAATTTGAATGGAGTTTGCATTTGAATTCTTTCAAAAAAATTTCTTTTCCTCTTCTATATTTTTCTTCCCCGAGAAAATGCCCCGATAAAATTCTTGCACGCAAGAAAGAGCGGAGGAAAATGACCCTCCAAAATGTGAGGCATTTCTGAAATATTTTGAGCCAAGAAGACCCAAGTTTTATGGAGAAATTAATTGCCGCCATAGGGATTTTTTCTGAAAAAACATTTTTAAAAAGTTTTTATTTTGGTTTTGGAAAAATGATAATCAATTAGGAAATATTTTTTTGATCGATTTGGTATGTAATACCCATATAAGTTATTTTTATTTTATTTCCTTTTATTCTTTTTTCTTGTTGTTTAGGAAAAAAAAACATCGGGATATTTTTTGGGCCAGATCCCCCATCACCAGGGATCCAGATCCCTGGCCAACCGCCACAAGCCCCCCAGCGCACCCCCTCTTTCTTTTATTATTTTTTCTTTTTTTTCTTCCCTCTTCTTCTTCTTTCCTTCTTTCTTCCCCACGAGACCTTCCTTCCCAGCGCACCAGCCCCTTCCATGGCGCGATCCCTTGGATCACGGGATCCCCTCCCCATTGCTCACCGATCCCCTTCCCTCTGCGCCCCCTCTCTCCCCTATATAGGATGCAGCCTCGACCCCCCCTCGACCCCTCGTCCCCTCGCCGTCATGCCGCCTCGCCCCTGCCTCTGTTGCTCGCCGGAGTAACACCACAGGAAGTTTCCCCGCTCCGCCCCGGTCACCACCTCGCCCCCACGCACCACCGAGACCACCAGCAAGTTCCCCACAACCACCGCGTCCCATTTTTACCCCTAGCCCGACCCCTCGCCACTCCACGCCACCGCACCACCCCTTGCCGGAGTTAGGCCGCCACCAGGAGATCGAGGAGCTCGAGCACGATGCCCCCGACCCTCTCCCGCCTCGTCGTTGCTCCCCTAGGACGCCGGAGCTCCTCCGCAACATCCCCGTCACCTCAGCCGCCGCCGGAGGGCCCTCCCCGTCGACAGCCAACTTCTCTGCCTCGCCGGGGAAGGAGCTCCAGAAACTCCCCACAGTGAGCACCCCCCACCCCCTGGTAGCCGTCGGATCTAAACGAACGCATCAGATTAGATATCATGTACCCCTTTGGCCTTTTAATTAAAACCGAACGGTTTTCTTCACTTAATATGACCCAGGGAGATTTTGCTTATGTTGCGACCGTTTGTCCGTTAGTCACCGTGGCACACACACCCTGACCAATCAGAAGATGCCACGTGGACCCCCTGTTCACAAATCAGTTTTTTTCTTTTTTCTGTTTTAATTCCAAAACAGAGAACGTTCCAATCTTGTTTTTATCATAACTTTTAATTTAGAGATCCAATGAGGTTAATTCTTTTTCCAGTAGATCACAATTATTTTGTAGTTTTGAAAAACATATAATTTGTCTATGTTTGAAATTTTCAAATTTGAATTAGATCAGATTTAGTTTAAACCTTGTTTTGCTTATTCCAGGCGTTTAAAAGTAGTTTTTAATTTTATTCTTTTTGCTACTGATCACTAGTGATCTTAGTTATCAGTGGTAAAAATTTCAGAATTATTTGAGCAATTTAACTCATTGTTTCTTGTGAAACAATTTCTGTTTCACCTCTTTTAGGATTGTGACTAATTCTCTTCCTTTAGTGCTTTTAAATTATTTTATTTTATATTTCAGAAATATTATGTTTTGTTTCTGTTAGTTAACAGTAGGTTTGCAACAAGTTTTGATTTTTATTTTTATATGTTATCATGAAATCAATTCTAGTTCTCTAATAACTTGCAATTGGTTTCTCCAGAGTTTCAAATCCCGTTTGGAAACACTTTCAAATAGTTTTGTGAAAAATACTTTATTTTATCTTAGTTAAATTTATATCTTAGTTCTCCGTTATTATTTTCTGTTGGACAAAAACTATTTAGTGTTTGATGTAGTAGAAGACTCCCTAGTCTTATTTGAAGTTTCCTTCGGATTCATATTCACTCTCTCTTTTGTTTTGATTGCTAGAATGATTGCCAGTATGAGTGCTTATGTGAATGATATGTTTGTTATATAGATTTCATCGGAGAGTGACGAGTAGTCTATCAAGTTATTTCTCGAGAAATTCTTCTTCGTCAACATCGCGAGTCAAGTCATTTGATCATGTATCACCTATGTTTTATGCATCGTAGTTCTACCATCCTATGCCCAATTGCATGCTGAGTAGGTACTTGGAAATTATGGTTACATATTGTAGTATCATGTGGTAGGCACCCAACAACCTCGTTACTTGGCCCGGGACGACAAATTTCATATTGCTATGCTTGAGTAGACGGGATTCTGGTTGAGAGTTTACCACGAGTGATGCGAGAATAATTTAATAACCAAGACCGGTTAAGTCAAGACTTTTCAAGACCTCGTGATGCAATGCAACTCTGGGTGAAGGACGGTTGATCGGCTCCCTGGAGAAACCAGTGGATGACCCGGGATGCTGGAGACGGCCATGACATCTTGCGGAAAGCTTCACCCAGGCTCAAAGAGACGGACGGATATTTTCAAGACCCAAGGCTTACCTGCACAGCCACAAGTCATTATGGGCTCTGGCTTGGTTGGACAACGCGGCAACTCTGGACAGGCAGTGCTAGCAGATGTAGAAGAACGGTAGGATTGGATGGGCACCGACAGGGATTCAGAGGGACCCGTTGAAAGACCATGTTTTGATCATCCGGTCTTCAAACACCCTGAAGTGCGAGGACATACATGGAGGCGATCAAATCTTGTGGGGAACGTGTGCAAAACTCTGTAGAGTACCCAAACCAAATCGATTAGCCGTGTCCACGGTCATGGACAACTTGAGGCAAAGGAACTGAAGTTATCTGAAATTCTCAACACCATTATAAATACTTGATGAGGGTAATATTGATAACTTGGGTATGAGAACTGGTTGGCGGAACCATCTCATTAACAACCAACAGCTTAGTAATATTTTGCTTTTAGCCCCTCTTGATGTAGGAGAAAACTTGCTTTTCGCTAAAAACTTATAGCCCCACCTGCCATATATGCATATAGTATACATGATTACTTTTCACCCCTCTCTTATGTGACTTGTCGGGATATTCAATATGCTGACCTACACGGCTGCAATGTCTTATGTTGCAGATATTTTTTTGAGGAGTAAGAGTATGATTCAGGGTTACGGTCTACACTCAACTTGCCGTTGGTGTTTATGGGGACTCCACTCCCTTGACTGCTTTCGCTGAGATATTTAAGGTATAAATCAGTTTTATGCTATTTACATGTGATTGCACTTTGATATATACATTGATGTACTATGTGTGCGAGCATACTGATCCAGGGATGGCACAGATACACAGAGGCTTGACTCGTCTTGAGTCGAGTCGCTACACCATGCATCTAGAGTATTAAGTTCATGAAGAACAGAGTAACACATTAAGTAAGATGACATGATGTAGAGGGATAAAATCAAACAATATGATGAAAACCCCATCTTTTTATCCTTGATGGCAACAATACAATACGTGCCTCGCTACCCCTACTATGTCACTGGGCGAGGACACCGCAAAATTGAACCCAAAACTAAGCACTTCTCCCATTGCAAGAATTACCAATCTAGTTGGCCAAACCAACAAATAATTCAAAGAGACTTGCAAAGATATGAAATCGTGTATATAAGAATTCAGATGAAACTCAAATAATATTCATGTATAATGTCAACATAAACTCATAGTTCATCGGATCTCGACAGACACACCGCACAAGAGTATTACATCGGAGAGATCTCCATGAAGATCATGAAGAACATGGTATTGAAGATCAAAGAGAGAGAACAAGCCATCTAGCTACTAGATATGTACCGGTAGGTCTATGGTGAACTACTCACACATCACAGGAGAGGCAATGGAGTTGATGTAGATGCCCTCCGTGATCAATCGCCTTTCCGGCAGATTACCGGAAAAGGCTCCTAGATTGGATCTCTCGGGAACAAAGGCTCCCGACGGTGTAAAAGTATTTTCGTGTCTCCTTTTTGCGATATGAGAATATTTGGGAATTTATAGGCCAAGAATTAGGGTTAGGAGACCTGAAGGGGGCCCACAAGTGAGGGGGTGCGACCACCCCCAAGGGCGCGCCCTGCAGGCTTGTGGCCTCCCGACAACTTCCTTGCCCCCTACTCCAAGCCTGTTGCATGTCTTTTTGTCCAAGAAAAATCTTTCCAAAGATTTTATTCCGTTTGGACTCCGTTTATTATTCCTTATCTGCAATACTCAAAAACTTGGAAAAAACAGAAACTGGCACTAGGCTCTGGATTAATAGGTTAGTCCCAAAAATAATATAAAAAAACATATAAATGCATATAAAACATCCAAAACTGATAATATAATAGCATGGAACAATAAAAAAATATAGATTCCTTGGAGACATATCAATGGCATAGCGGCTCGGGCGCGCATGCCAACAATTTGCACACTCTCGGCGCGCTGTGTGAATGCCAACGAGACATTCGACAGAATGCCGGGCATTGGTATAGGGCTCCAATTGCTATGGGGCTTCCCAGGGTAAGGTTATAGGTTAAGCTAAAGCAAATGGGAAAGATTTTAGGGTCAGTGTAGCAACTCCATAGAGCAGACAAAAGACCATGCCAATTTTTCTCATGAACACAAGGTGTCTGACAGCTTGTCACTGGCATGAAATGGCCTTTGCTGCCAACCAAAATTTCCAGATCATACTCTCCCTAGGTGTTAGTCATGGTGGTGTAGTTAGTTTGAGAAAAGGAAAATATTGTTAGTACAACTTTTGGAGAAAAAATTTTCTAGAAAAAATCTCGGGTGTTAGAGCATATAAGTCCATATGTGGTTTTGGTAATTGATGACAATTCCTATGGACTAATGGTTGCCTTAAGTTATATTTATAGGATTTGTCCATAGGCACTTCTTGAAGTCCATCTGTTGGGTTCAAGGAGTTTATATGATGACCAAGGTGGTATTCAAGGTATTATACAAAGAATGGTCATAGAGACACAAGGTTGATCAAGATCGTGAGACAAAGAGTAAATCAAGATGATCAACACACAAAGCGTACAAGATGTATCGAGAGGGATCAAGTGATCCCATGGTATGGTAAGCATTGTCCAGTACGTATTTGTGTACTAACCCATGGTCTTCTTGAGAGTTCTATGTGGGGTTAGGTGTGTTTCCATGGGCTTGCATCAAGAGGAATATCTCATACAACCCATGGAGGATGACGTCAAGTGATGGAAGATGGTGGCAATGGACTTGTGAAGATATGCTGAAGAGCGGCTCACCCATAGTGTGTATGGGAGAGCAATCAACTAGTCTTCATCAAGCCAACGTAAGCAAGAAAGGTGGTCCATCTTGAGGAAGCCAAGATCATCGTCATCTAGCTCAAGAGGACGAGGTGCAAGGTTTATATTTGCCCTTGATAGATTTTTCTGTTTTCGGATAGATTGTCATACTATCAAGGGGGGCTCTCAAGTCAGTAGCTTGATCGTATCGTTCTTTGAGAGCTCAAACCATTTGCATCCTTGCATCATACTTCTTGGTTCTTGTTTGGTATTTATCTTTGTGAGTTTTAGAGCTTATGGTCATCTTCATGACACACTCGAGTTCATCGAAAACGGAGTCCATATGCATCTTCTATGATGTTTTCGATGTTGGGAGTTTTTACCGGTCTTATTCGAAGAAGGGTTCTCACCATTTTCTTATGGGACTTTTATTACTTGCTTATTATTGATATTTCTATCAAGATTCTGTTAGCCCATGTCGTTAGCTTTCCAACAAACTTGGTTTCGTTGAATTTGGAGTCCGTATGCGAAAGTTACAACAGTTTAAGTATCCAGCGGTAGTACCGCTCCTCGTGCCACCGGTAGTATCGCTCCTGTAGCGGTAGTACCACCCCCGAAGAGGTAGTACCGCCTCCGGAGTGGTAGTCATTTTTTATTACCGCTCCCTAGCAGTAGCACCGCTCCAGGAGCTGTAGTACCGCTCTGACGGACTGTTTTTTGCATCCTTTTTGGCCTCAGCATGGTTGGTGAACCTACCGAGCGGTAGTACCGCTCCATGAGCGGTAGTACCGCTCTATGCGGGTTGTGAGGCTTAACGGTTATATTTTCCCCACCTATAAAAGGGGGCCTTCTTCCCCATTGAACCTTATCTCTTTAGCTCGTGTTCTTCCCCCATTGTTGACCTTCTTCGAGCTTGCTAACTCTCAATGCCTCCAATGATTCTTTCTAGTTCTTGAGGGAAAAGAGAGAGGAGATCTAGATCCACATTTCCACCAATCACTTTCTCCTCTAAGTGAGGGGAACCCCTTGGTTCTAGTTCTTGGAGTTCTTCGTGTTCTTCTTCGTTCTTCCTCTCATTTTCCTCCCTAACATTAGTTGCTTTGGTGGGATTTGGGAGAGAAGGACTTGGGCACTTTGTGTGCCCTTGCCATTGCATTAGTTGCATCTTTTGAGTTCTCCACGGTGATATGTGGAAGTGAAGTTTGAGAAGCTTATTACCTTTGGTACTTAGTACCCTAGATATTGTTCTTCGTGGATGCTTTGGCGTCCTAGAAGCTTGGTGGTGTCTCGGAGCTCAATCATTGTGTTGTAAAGCTCCGGGCAAGCGTCCGGGTCTCCAATTAGGTTGTGGAGATTGCCCCGAGCAATTTGTACGGGTATCGGTGACCTCCCCCAAGGTTTGCCATTTGTACGGGTTCGGTGACCGCCCTCAAGGGTCCCTTAGTGGAATCACGGCATCTTGCATTGTGCGAGAGCGTGAGGAGATTATGGTGGCCTTAGTGGCATCTTGGGGAGCATTATGCCTCCACACCGCTCCAACTGAGATTAGCATCCGCAATGGTGTGAACTTCGGGATACATCATCGTCTCCGCGTGCCTCAGTTATCTCTTACCCGAACCCTTTACTTATGCACTTTACTTTGTGATAGCCATATTGTTTATTGTCATATATCTTGCTATGACTTAGTTGTTTATCTTGCGTAGCATAAGTTGTTGGTGCACATAGGTGACCCTAGTTGTTGTAGGTTTTGTGCTTGACAAATTAAACGTTAGTTTTATTCTGCATTTGTTCAAGCCTAAACCATAATTATTTTAAAGCGCCTATTCACCCCCCCCTCTAGGCGACATCCACGTCCTTTCAATTGGTATTAGAGCTAGGTTTCTCTTTATTAGGTTTAACCACCCAAAGAGTAAGGATGTAGACTAGGGGATTAGGATTCACTGACACTCTTAGTTTCGATGGCACAAATTTTGATGTTTGGGTGATTCGCATGCTTAATCTCTTTCGAATCTTGGACCCGAATTTAGAGCGAATTGTAGATATGGGTTTTTCTCCTCCAAAGGATTCTAAAAATACTCCCTCCATTTCTAAATATAAGTCTTTTAAGAGATTTCACTAGATGACTACATACAAAGCAAAATGAATGAATATATACTCTAAAGTATGTCTACATAAATCCGTATGTAGTCCTCTAATAGAATCTCTAGAAAGACTTACATTTAGGAACGGAGGGAGTATATCTTTAGAGGATGAGAAAAACTCTTATCTCAATGCTCAAGCTTCTAATGTGCTTTTTGATGCTTTGAGAAATGTAGTTATATTTCAACTCATGCCATTCCGGGATGCTCATGAGTTGTGGACAAAGCTTCAAGATAAATATGGTATGTCCAAGATTTGTGGGAATGATTGTTCTCCCTCCACCTCCGGTCGTGTGGTCTTCTCAACTTCATCTACTTCACCTACATGTGGATTGCCACAAGGTAATGATATGGTGAGTAGTGGTGATCATTGCAACGATGGTAGTGGGTTTATTGTTGATGATCCTTCATCACTATATTATTGCAATGCTTCATCTTTGGGCATTAACACTTCGAGCACTCTAAATGTTTTACATGCTTGTGTTGATAGTCCTTGCATATCATGTAAAAACTGCTTGACTGAATCTCATGATGATATGCTTCCTATATCTTGTTGCCATGATAAAAATGTATATATTTCCTCGAGTTGTTGTGCTAACATTGTAGAGGAAATTCATCACTCCATGGAAGAAGATGTGGCCTTGAATGATGCTTCAAGGGATCCTACATCATCATCTATTGTGACTCACTTTTGCCTTATGGCTAAGGCTTCAAAGGTATCTCCTACTTTGAATCCCAATATATCTCATGATGATGATGTTGATGATAATGGGGATGAGAATAATGATTAACAGGGTGATAATATTGCATCCTTAAAAATTAAGGGTGAAATGATTTTTAAATCTCTTTATAATAATAAACTTGCTTGTTCCAACTTCTTGGAAATCTTGTCTATTTCCAATGAGGGCAAGAAATACATTGTGAAGTTGGAAGCTCATCTCGAGGAGCATGAGGCCACCATTGAGACAATGGAAGGTCATGAGCATGAATACGCTAACGAGATCGCGGAGCTATATCAAGCTCTTGAAAATAAACAAACCACCAAGGAATCTCTTGAGGAAACCTTTGCTATAGAATTATCTAGATTAAAGGAATCCCATAATAGAGCTCTCGAGGTGGCTAATGAGTTTAGAACTAAAAACGAGAAGCTTGAAGTTGCACATGCTAAACTCGTTAAGGACTATGAGCACCTCAAAAATGGCTCAAAGGCTATTAAGAGTTCGCTAATCGAACTCACCGAGTCTCATGCTCAACTTGAAGCTTCATATGCTAAAGAGCTTGCCAAGTTGCCTTCTCCTCTTATTGTTAATAATGATGCTTGTGCTACTAATTCTACATCTTGTGAAGTATCCATTTTAAAGGAGAATGTGGATCTAAGGGCTCAACTCGAGTTGCTATCTAGCAATTATGGGAAAATGGAAGAAAGTCATGTAATGATCACAAGCTCTCATGATGATCTTCTAGTATCCCATAATGTGCTAAAATTAGCTCATCAGGCTATTAATACCAAGGTAACATCGAGTGAGCCTCATGTGGACATTAGCACTACTTATAGTCAAAAAGCTATATTGCCATGTGCTAGTCCTCGTAATTCATCTACTCACAATGTTGCTACATCTTGTGATGAATTACTTTCCATGCCTTGTTGCTATAACAATGAAGCTTATACTTCCTCTAGTAACTGTGTTGATACTAACCATGCAGAGGAAATCAAAGAGCTCAAGGCCCAAGTCACTTCCTTGAAGAAAGACTTGGAAAAGAATCATGAAGGAATGTCCACACTCAACAATGTCTTGTGTGGGAAAAAATCCCCAAATGACAAATATGTACTTGTATTCAACTCCAACAAGAAGAATAAGTCCAAAAGCTTCAAGAAGAAGGGCCAAGAACAAGTCAAGAATTCGGCCAAGATTATTTGCTTCAAGTGCAAAATTGAAGGGCACCATGTTAGATCTTGCCCACTAAAGAGGAAGCCCCAAAGTCACAAGCAACAAGGGAAGAGGCCACAAGTGCACTCACATACTCAACTACAAGTGGAAGAAAGGCCCCTTCCGAAGAAGACCCAAGCTAACACTCCTCATGTTGAGAAATCAATAGGAAAGAAATTAAAGTGTAGATGTTGCTACTTATGTCGTGAGAAGGGTCACTTCACTTCTTCCTACACGAGAGGTAATTTATCCAACCCAATCATTATTGATGATATCTATTCACTTGGGAAGGATAAGGTTGGCAATGTGTTTGTCAAGTTTGTTGGTACTCAAAGTGGTGTCAAGAAAAGTACCATTTGGGTTGCCAAGCCTATTGTGACTAACCTCTTAGGACCCAACGTGGTTGGGGACCAACAAGCTCAAACTTGATCAATAGGTGTTTGTGGAGGACAATGGAGACTTGGATACATAATGAAGAATTAAGGGGTCTTCATCATTCATATTATTTCAAGCCAAGTCATTTGGATTATCTAGTTTCTATCTTATATCCAATGTTCCTCCTTATGGTAACTTGTACTTAAATTTTTTACATTGTTAGTTACTTGCCCCTTTGCATGTTGTGGTTTTGTACCTTGCATGTGTTTGTATATGTTGTGCTTCCAACTTGCTTATCTTGAGTAATCGAGTATGTGTATCTTGGTTTGCACATCATGTACATGCGAGTCTTGTATTGAGCCTTTTTGCAACTTGTTTGTATCTTTGTTGGCTCTTGTAAGAGATTAATGGATTATCCCATTGTGGGGGAGTGATATGATTTGCACACCTCACAATACTATAAATGTGTATACATGGGGAATACCACTTAGTATTGGTATTTCAAGATTATCTAGTTTCTATGTGGTATGTCTTACTCATGAGAAATTCAAATTCTATATGGTCCATTAATTATCTCTTGTTGGTTTTAATTTTCCACTTGTTAATATTATTGGGTTATCACATTATGGGTGAGTAATATGCTATGTGCATATTACAAGCCTAGAAAATGTGTACATTTGAGGTATTGCCACTTAGTGTTGATATTGTGAATTATCTTGTTCCTAGGTGGCATGTTAGCTCTACAAGTGTCATTTGCTTGCGTTTTAAAGGGTAAAGATGATGTTGGATATATTTGCAATCTACCAATGATTATTATTTCCAAAATACTTCTTGTCCTTGACAATCGGTATTCCCATCATGTGGTAGAAATTGCTAATCGTCTTTACATTGGATTTTGTGTTTCGTATGTCTTCCTTGCCTCTTGTGGATCTATTTTAACATGTCTAGTGTTTTTATAGATATAGAGAAAGTGATGATCCCATCTTGTGCATTTTGTATTTAAATGCAAATTCTATATAATGCACATCCCTTGGGGGAGTTATCCTATGTTCTTTAGAACACTCTCTTTATTCGCCCATCATAATATCTTTTGATCCCCATCAAGTGCGTGTTGATGAGAGGCAAGTGTTGCTCTTTATGATGCTTTATGCCATCATGAAAATTTGTCGAGAGTTTGGTTTGTTGGAACCTAGCTCTCTTTTGGAAACTAGATACCTCGTGTTTGCTTTCCTTCAATTGGTATCTTGTCTCCTTTTATTTGACATGTGCTAATGGATATCTCATCCCTTGAGGTATCTTTTCATTGATATCCTTCAAGTGATAGATTTTTGTTTGGTATCTCATTATCACTTGATACCTTGTCTTTTTGTGTATTATCAACTTTGTGTTGAGTTGATTCTTGAAAGCCTTGAGCATGCATATTTACTATATATAGCTTTTTTTGCTTGCTTTCTTTCTTTGACCCAATATATAGGGGAAACTCCACCTTGTCATAAATTGGCTAAAGTGTGCATGAAATTCAAATTCATATCTATGTGCACATATGTATGTGGAGTTTGTCCTATGTATTGTTGGTTATCTAACTCTTTGGTCCCAATGAGTTTGGGCACCATTTTGTTTGTTTTGTTGTTCCAGGAACAATTGGAGATGCGTCGGATTCTCGGCTCACCTACAAGGAAGGTGTTGAGACCATGTGATCATTGGAGCCAAGTTAGGATGATCAATGAACAACTATCTACTACATCAATCCATTGTTGTCTCGGTAACAAGTATCTACTTCATGCATTCATTTCTTGCAAAGGCCCAAACCTGTCTTTTCTTTTCCAGGTTGCATCATGGCATGAATCTCTTGGTTCGTTCTTGTAGTACTTGTTTCCTTTCTCAAAGCATCCAAACGATGATGTTTTATTGCTATTTGGGATGTCTTTGATGTTCGTATGTTGGAATTTCATATTGTACAATAATAAAATATTAGGCCATGTGCTATGCTTCCAAGCAAAGATCTTATTGATATATTTATGACTTCCTTTTGGATATCTTGTTTGTTCCTTCTTGTAACCATTTCGTGTGTACATCCTTCTTTGTGGATATATATCATCATGATTGTCTTCTACTTAGAATCTTTTACACATGAGAGAAGTTACATCTCTAATTGATATCCTCTTTTCTTTCACGTCCACCATTACATTTCCTTTTTTAGTTTTGGTGGCTTCGTGAAAGGATTTGTCTTGAGTGCGTATCTTATTTTCCTACATCTTGATGCACTCTTTGGCTGTGAAGATTATTTTTCCTCATGCTTGTCTTGATGAGGGTTTTTCCATTTCGATTGGTATTCCTCCTCTTGACAAGGTTCTTATTTCATATCTTCACCATGGGTTGTCACAAGCATTCGTTCTTATTTTGTTTATTAGTAAGCTTGTGAACCCATTTTCTAGAATGTGTGTGTGGGAATGATATATCTTGCACTTTGTTTCTCATTTCATGAAGATTATGTTGATGAGTAATGCTCATCCTTATCTTAGTCTTCTCAAGTGCTTTGCCATGACTCACACACATTATTTTGCTTGAGCCTATTCTTAAGTTGCTTCTTTTACATGTTGCTCAACCATTTTTTGTGTGCAAGTGATATTCTTATTGTCTCATCTATCTTCTTGCACTCGTTGTGTGTTTTTATTAATTTTGGGGGAGCAACGATCCTATTTTGTCCACTTGTATCAAATACAAAAATCTCTTATTAGTGCACAAATCATGGGGAGCTTCTCTAGTTTTGATAAAACATTCCTTTGCCTTTATCATAGTATCTTTCATTCATGTGGTTCGAAGGACCATGTGATTGTTTGTTCCATATGGTATCTTGTGATTGCTTGCTTCTATTTTGTATGTCTTTGTGCCATACGATCCTTATTTTTGCAATCTTTGGGTCGTCAATATAGTTTGTTTTCCTCCAACTACTTATCATTGTATTTGTGTATTTCTTTGCACTCATTTGCTGAGAAGTACACACTTTTTGGAGGACCACCTACTATATTGGCTTTCTAAACTTTTTGTCCATTTTGGCAATCGATGCCAATGGGGGAGAAGTTTAGAGAGTTTACTTTGGATATGTTTAGAGGGTTTTTCTTTTATTGCGTAAGCATTTACATCTTTCACGCATGCATTATTGCTTTGTATGTGTGCGCTTGGTTATGCTTATTTCCTTATATAAACTCTCTTGAAGTGGTTGTCATCAATTACCAAAATGGGGGCGATTGTTAGAGCATATATCTCCATATGTGGTTTTGGTAATTGATTACAATTCCTATGGACTAATGGTTGCCTTAAGTTATATTTATAGGATTTGTCCATAGGCACTTCTTGAAGTCCATCGGTTGGGTTCAAGGAGTTTATATGATGACCAAGGTGGTATTCAAGGTATTATCCAAAGAATGGTCATAGAGACACAAGGTTGATCAAGATCGTGAGACAAAGAGTAAATCAAGATGATCAACACACAAAGCGTACAAGATGTGCCGAGAGGGATCAAGTGATCCCATGGTATGGTAAGCATTGTCCTGTACGTATTTGTGTACTAACCCATGGTATTCTTGAGAGTTCTTTGTGGTGTTAGGTGTGTTTCCATGGGCTTGCGTCAAGAGGAATATCTCATACAACCCATGGAGGATGACGTCAAGTGATGGAGGATGGTGGCAATGGACTTGTGAAGATATGCTGAAGAGTGGCTCACCCATAGTGTGTATGGGGGAGCAATCAACTAGTCTTCATCAAGCCAACGCAAGCAAGAAAGGTGGTCCATCTTGAGGAAGCCAAGATCATCGTCATATAGCTCAAGAGGACGAGGTGCAAGGTATATATTTGCCCTTGATAGGTTTTTTTGTTTTAGGATAGATTGTCATACTATCAAGCGGGGCTCTCAAGTGAGTAGCTTGATCGTATCGTTCGTTGAGAGCTCAAACCATTTGCATCCTTGCATCATACTTCTTGGTTCTTGTTTGGTATTTATCTTTGTGAGTTTTAGAGCTTATGGTCATCTTCATGACACGCTCGAGTTCATAAAAAACGGAGTCCATATGCATCTTCTATGATGTTTTTGATGTTGGTAGTTTTTACCAGTCTTATTCGAAGAAGGGTTCTCACCATTTTCTTATCGGACTTTTCTCACTTTCTTCTTATTGATATTTCTATCAATATTGTGTTAGCCCGTGTCATTAGCTTTCCAACAAACTTGGTTTCGTTGAATTCGGAGTCCGTATGCGAAAGTTACAGCAGTTTGAGTATCCAGCGGTAGTACCGCTCCTCGTGCGAGCGGTAGTACCGCCCCCGGAGAGGTAGTAATTTTTTACTACTGCTCCAGGAGCGGTAGTACCGCTCCTACAGACTGTTTTTTGCATCCATTTTGACCTCAACATGGTTGGTGAACCTACCGAGCGGTAGTACCGCTCCATGAGCGGTAGTACCGCTCTGTGCGGGCTGTGAGGCTTAACGGTTGGATTTTTCCCCACCTATAAAAGGGGGTCTTCTTCTCCATTGAACCTTATCTCTTTAGCTCGTGTTCTTCCCCCATTTTTGACCTTTTCCGCGCTTGCTAACTCTCAATCCCTCCAATTATTCTTACTAGTTCTTGAGGGAAAAGAGAGAGGAGATCTAGATCCACATTTCCACCAATCACTTTCTCCTCTAAGTGAGGGGAACCCCTTGGGTCTAGTTCTTGGATTTCTTCATGTTCTTCTTTGTTCTTCCTCTCATTTTCGTCCCTAGCATTAGTTTCTTTGGTGAGATTTGGGAGAGAAGGACTTGGGCACTCCGTGTGCCCTTGCCATTGCATTAGTTGCATCGTTTAAGTTCTCCACGGTGATACGTGGAAGTGAAGTTTGAGAAGCTTGTTACCTTTGGTACTTAGTACCCTAGATATTGTTCTTCGTGGATGCTTTGGTGTCCTAAAAGCTTGGTGGTGTCTCGGAGCTCAATCATTGTGGTGTAAAGCTCCAGGCAAGCGTCGGGGTCTCCAATTAGGTTGTGGAGATTGCCGCGAGCAATTTGTACGGGTATCGGTGACCGCCCCCAAGGTTTGCCATTTGTACGGGTTCGGTGACCACCCTCAAGGGTCCCTTAGTGGAATCACGGCATCTTGCATTGTGCGAGAGCGTGAGCAGATTATAGTAGCCTTAGTGGCATCTTGGGGAGCATTGTGCCTCCACACCGCTCCAACTGAGATTAGCATCCGCAAGGGTGTGAACTTCGGGATACATCATCGTCTCTGCGTGCCTCGGTTATCTCTTACCCGAACCCTTTACTTATGCACTTTACTTTGTGATAGCCATATTGTTTATTGTCATATATCTTCCTATGACTTAGTTGTTTATCTTGCTTAGCATAAGTTGTTGGTGCAAATAGGTGAGCCTAGTTGTTGTAGGTTTTGTGCTTGACAAATTAAACGTTTGTTTTATTCCGCATTTTTTCAAGCCTAAACCGTAATTATTTTAAAGCGCCTATTCGCCCCCCTCTAGGCGACATCCACGTCCTTTCATCGGGGACATTAAAACATGGGCTAAAGATATTCCAAAGGATCTCATCTTTTGAACTTAAGGGTTTGGTAGCGTTGTCTACAAGCATGAAAAAATCTCAGGGTCATCGGGGCAATCAAAATAGGGGTTGCAGTAAAATTCATCAAAGTGTACAAGAATAGAAAAAGGGTTGTTTTGCTAAATTTTTCCAAAGCACAAAGTTGGGTTTTTTCATAAAAGTGAATCCCATGCATACCTTGATATCTCCAAAATTTTATATAATTTTTGAGTGGTTATATCTAGGGGTTGTTGTTCAAAACACCAAATTGGACTAGTATAGAAAAGAAGATATTAAGCTCAAATTTTCCAAAACACTTGGATATGTTCTTGCATAAAATTGGTTCAGGGACATCATGTGTAAAC
Source organism: Hordeum vulgare subsp. vulgare (assembly GCF_904849725.1). NCBI lineage: Eukaryota > Viridiplantae > Streptophyta > Magnoliopsida > Poales > Poaceae > Hordeum > Hordeum vulgare. The sequence goes on from NC_058520.1 coordinate 118,900,288, forward strand.
TACAATTTTTTGTGGAATTTTTAGAAGATTTTTTCAATAGTTATAGTACAAAAAGAGGCCTTAAAAGAAACTACAAGTCATTTTTGAATAAAACAAACCTTGGCAAACTTATTTACAAAAAGGTTATCCAATGACTTTGTCAGAAGAAAAGAAATGTTTTGATGCAAGCACTCAAGTCCCAACATGATGTTCAAAAACTTCTACTTGGAGAAGAACTTTATAATTAGAGAAAAGGACTAGTTCCGAAATCAAATGGAAAATCCAGAAATTATGATTTAACAAGCATTGTCAAATTTAACACAGTATCCCCATTTTATCAAATAAATAATTTAAAATGATCTCAAGCAAGGACTCAAGCACTAAATGGTCTTTAAAATGCCACTTGAAAAGAAAAGTTTTTGGAAAGAGGCTTTGAAAAGAGTCATGAAGCAAATTATGTCTCAAAAAATTTATTCTAGGCAATATTTTATTTCATAAAATTATTATTAAAACTTTGGGGTGTGACAAACACTACCCCCCTTAAAAATAAATCTCGCCCCCGAGATTTTCTTAGGGAAAGAAAATAATTCACTCATGAAAACACGAAACATGATCACTCAAATGCCAGCGGAAACAATGTAATCATATAGCACACAATCACTCATATGTAGGTGCAAACAAGGAAATCATATAGCATACATTCACTCATATGCAGGTGCAAACAATGCAATCATATAATACACCGCCACTCACCTAACATTAGGAAAACATACTATTGGACTAACGTACACTCCGAGGTCGGTCAACGAGATATGGGGAAGGGGTCCCTGAGAAAATATTCTCGGTGGGGGAAACACATTCTACTTCTCACAGAGGAAGTGCGGAGAGCGTGTCCCCTTTGGTGTGGCAACAACGGCCTACCAAGGGAAATCAGGCAAATTTTCCAACAGCAAGGGTGTGGAAATCAATCCACTGACTGTTGGGTAAACACTCTTGGTGATGACATATAGGACAAAGGTGGTCACCCACGGGTTTCTCTATACTAGGCTATGAGGCAACACAGTTTCTAATGTGGGGTTGCATCCAGGAATCCCGGGTGAATCCCAATGATCAGTCATGGGAAAAGCTGGTTGTGCGGCAGTGCACTCATTAAGAAGTGCTAGGAGAGGCCATGAGTGGTCTCAAATGGGTGCCTGGTTTTTTTTGGCACATAGTATGATGCTGGTGTGACCTGGGTCATCGGGGTGGAACTCGGGTATCAACTCCCAAGTGACACATCACTCGGTTATTGGGGTAGGTGGCTTTGGTGGTCACGCCCAAAAATTTATTCTATGGCCAAGCGGAGTAGGCTACACTGGTCACGCAATTTCTTGTAAAATAATTGGCGTGCAGGTATCTTGCAATGATATTTAAAACAAGTCTATTACAATGTGCGAATACAAGGTTACAGGGTGGCATTGCTACCAGGGCCAGACAACTACTCTCACGGAGTCGTTCCGCCTTCGTTGGCCTCTAAGTGGACATGCTTAGTAGACAAAAAGGCTCCTCCATTTGTCATAGCTCCAGGGTCAACTAGGCCATGGAACGGGGTTGCAGGGTTGCGATGTCGATGACGTCTCGGACTGCACGCCCTAGGCACAACTTCATTGCAGAAGGCATCCAAGTTGCGGTGAAGCTCTGCTAGAGTAAGGGTTGGGTCGTCTAACATAAAGGCTGGGGCTAATTCGAGGGATCTGATAGGTCTCCCAACCAACATGGGCTGGTTGCTCGAGGAGGTTGCAGCTTCATTACTTGTCGGGGCCCGACAAGCTAGTGACGTGCGATTCACGACCAGATCAAAGGTGAGTTGATCGATTAGTGCCTCCTGCACTCTCAAATAGTGCACAACCTGCACCAAGGCAGGGTCTGCCTCAAGGTCTTCGCTAGCAACATGGGTCGGACTACCATTGTCTTCACGACTAGGATAATAGCAGAATGGGAGACTATTCATCCATGGCAACAAATGTCGCAGCCGGACTAGCTTCTCGGTCTGGAAGCTGACGGGCTTGGGCTTCTCTGGCGGCTGCTCTACCAGTGAAATGGTAAGGCTGCTCAAGCAAGGAATTCCCTCCATAGATGTGCATCGAGGCCCAAAAGTGACGGATAGCATCACTCGTAGGTTCCTCATGCACAATATACATTGGGGGCTCTTGTGTGCGAAAGACTTGGCGGTTGAGGTCGGCGAGAATGGCTACAATGTCTCGAGGCTCGGATGCGGCGGTCTTGTTGCAAAGAACACGACCAGGCATCTCGTTGGTCTGGTTTTATTGGGGGGGGGGTCTCAAGGTTGCGGTTTGCTGGATTGAGGCAAGGCCTACGTATATAGGCCAGGTAGTCTTCCAATGCACGCTAGGGAGTGTGACAATTCCGGTGTCGGTCATAGACACAAAGATTAAGGGTTGGGCTGACACGTTAGGCACCGACTGCCAAAAGGTGTCGGATGGCCACTTTGGTTGGCTATTGAGTAGGCTAGGTTGGGTTGGGGATATATAAATATCCGGTTTAGGGATAGTGACCTAGCTAAGATTGGTTCAGCCAATGGCGAGCCTGGCTCTGATACCAAGGTCGTGGCGACCGGTTTTTCTTAATATAATTTCCAGAAAACAGGTCCTTGTGTTCACCAGCCCCAGGACTGCTGTTAGCTGGTGGACACTCGCTTGATACAGAAAATCCAAGAAAAATACAAAATCTAGGTTCAGGACCATGAAGGTCTACTGGTTTGGACAAAAGTCTGAGGTCGACGACAGAAGTGACTCGAGTAATCTCCAGTGCCCATGGGAGTCCATTCCCACAGAAACAGGTGACCTGGATATATTCCTATCTCACAAGGCTGCTATCCTTGACTTCTAGGTTCCGGGGTTGATGGATCATGCTCCTCTCCGAACGCGATCTAGCCAAGACAATAGCCAGGGATAAGCCAGTCAGTACTTTGAATGTACTCGCAAACATCAAGAAAACTGATAAGTTAAAGTAGGTGAGATGCATGCATAATCCACTTAATAACTTTATCCTGCCATAAGAATTAATTCACGGATTCATGCTGATAACTATTTCTACCAATATTGCATAAACAACAAGAGAGTAATTAATATATTATAAGCTTGCAATCGGGCGTCTGAGGTGAAACCTCGGAACGACAAGTAACACAAGCCATAGTCGGGCGTCTTAGCGACACTACATAAAGGGCTTATGTGAAGATAGAGATAAGTAAATAATATCATGCGTGCCACAACCGGGCGTCTGAGTGACGCCACTTAAAGGGCTTATATAAAAGAAATAAATTTTGCCACAGTCGGGCGTCTCAGCGACACCATAGAAAGGGCTTATATTAATAATAAACATGCCAGAGTCGGGCGTCTAAGCGACACCACATAAAGGGATTATATGAGACAATAATAAATATTGAATATCTAGGAGGTAGAACCGTCCGAGGGGTATTCAACAAAATAATCATATGGGTTAGTCCATAGTAAAAATAATAGTTATGATCATCCACCATATTTCATGATTAGTCCCACGATTTTGTTAACTTCCTCCGAACACCGACACTCAGACGGACACTTGACTAGTCAACCAGTCGTCCTTGGACACGACTACTTGAATAGTTTTGACTCTACAGAGGGTGTACTCTTTACCCACAACCAACGGGTTTCAATAGTCACTCTGACTAATCCTGTGTACGGTATCTTAGAAGTAGACACTTAGAACCAGTACACACCCGTTTTTCCCCCGCGAAGACCGACCTCACCCGAGCTACACTACCAGGGAAAAACCATAAGACGGGGAGGCTCCAACCTTGACTAGAATGGGATCAAATTTATGTCGTGCTCTATTAGATAAGATCTCTTCCCTCTCGGTCCCAGACCGGAAACACCCATGCCCCCTGACCGGATGACTGGATTTAGTCCACGGCCATGGATACCTTCATCCCGTGCCCGCTACTTGGTGTGTACGTGGTAATAGGTTTACGACGTACTAAACCGTATTCCCTTTTGGGAAGACCTGTGACAGTACGAAAGTTAAGGTGACATACTGACAAGACTCGATCTATGGTCGACTTAGGAGGTTTAAGTTTCCCTGCAAGGGTTAGTACCACATGACTTCTGCTGAATGACAAACCTCAGGATTACCACCATCACACGTCGCCATGCTTTGATTGACCCCTCTCATCCCACGAGATGTTAGCCCGTGGTCTCATTTCCACCATGACACAACTTACTCCGAGGTTTTCCACACCAACATACCATACGAGGCATGATCCAGTACCCACCACCACTTGTCTCACATATATTTAGCAACAAAAATATCCATCACATGCACTCATGCAAAGTATGACTGTATGCGAAATTTTCTTAACATAACCTAAAATCACGCAATCGATGCACCACAGCAAACATCACACAACTTCATGCGAATCAGAGTTCAAGATGCTTGACTTTGGAGTTTGAGGAGGGTGATGTGTACCCCAAAATCTTGAAGCAAGTCTCCTCTCTCCAAATTCCTATTTAAACAAATCTCTAAATCAACACACAATTTCAAAACAACACATAAAATTTGTTTGTATATTTTTGAAATAAATGTTTAAATAAAATGGAGGAAATTTTAGAGAGGTAGGAAAAAGAATCAATCCATTTGGAGTTTTCTATAAAAAGTTGTGGCCAATCAAAGTTTATGGTAAAATATGTTTATAAATAAAACTGAAATTAAAAAACGCTTCAGGCATACTACGCAAATGAAAGGAAGAAGGCGTACTAGCAAGGATACGCCTCCTCGGGAGGTAACCGCACTAGAGCGACTGTGCCATCGGGGACCGGGCTTCTCTCATCGACAAGTGAGGCCCGCCTGTGGGGTTCCTCTTCTTCTTCCCGTGCGTACATGGGAAGGGACAGCGGCAAGCTCTGGCGAGGCTATCGGGTGCTAGGGGGCATCATTTTTCGTGCTTAGCATACCGGCATGCTCAAGAGGAGCAACCGCATCACATGGGGGCGGAGAGGGTCACCGGAGGGCTCGCAAGCGAGCACCCCGTCGTCCATGGCGGGTGGTGGCTCGGGCGCCCTGGCAAATTCCACCACGGAAAACTGTGGCTCAAGTGGGCAAGGAAAAATGGGTTCGTGAGGTCTTGGGAAGGCTATCCAGGGCTAAGGGGAAGCAAGAGAGGCTTGGGCTGCCGAAATTTAGCTGGATATGTCCGGTTGTGCTGCGACCATAGGGGTGGCGAGGTGAGGGGCTCCGGCCGAATCGAGGAGATGGGAAGAAGGCTGAGGACTCTAGAAAACTGATGAGCTTCTCAAGGGGTTCGGGCGTCCCTTTTATAGCTGGCCTGAGGCGGTTCCCGCGGCGGATGGGAATAGGGACGCCGACGACAGCCTCTGGTGATGCTCAGGTGCGGTAGCTACAGGCTGGCAGAGCTGGAAGGAAGGGAATGACGCACAGAGTGGTCCAAGGGGGTATGTGGCTCGCTGAGGCTGCTTGGGCAGTGCTGGCCATGACGGGGATGAAGTGGGAGCCGGCCACAGCAGCCTTGACGACGACGGTAGTACTTCGACACGATAGTGCCTGTAGTAGGGTGTAGGAGGGCGGGAGAAAATGTGTCAGTGTTTTGACCTCGCTCTGCGAGATGACCGGGGGGCAAGGGGCGCGACGGCTCGGGCGCGCATGCGAGCAATTGGTTGCTCTGTGCAGGCCCACCAGACATTCAACAGAATTCCCGGCGTTGCTACGGGGCTCCAGTTGCTACGGGGCTTCCCAGGGTTAGGTTATAGGTTAAGCTTGTTGGAAATATGCCCTAGAGGCAATAATATAATGGTTATTATCATATTTCCTTGTTCATGATAATCGTCTGTTGTTCATGCTATAATTGTATTTACATGAAACAATAATACATGTGTGAATAAATAGATCACAATGTGTCCCTAGAAAGCCTCCAGTTATCTAGCTCGTTGATCAATAGATGATCATGGTTTCCTAATCATGGACATTAGATGTCATTTATAAAGGTATCACATCATTGGGAGAATGATGTAATGGACAAGACCCAATCATAAGCATAGCACTAGATCGTGTTGTTCGTATGTGATACGTCCATTTTGCATCATGTTTTCATGTTGATATTTATCGCTTCTTGGGCTGTTATTTCACTTCACGGTACAATTCTTATGCCTTTTCTCTCTTATTTTGCAAGGTTTACATGAAGAGGGAGAATGCCGGCCGCTAGAATTCTGGCCTGAAAGTGAAGCAAGTTTGAGATACCTATTCTACGCAACTCCAAACACTGTAAAAATCAACGAGGATTTTTTTCCGGATTTATAAAAAATACTGGGCCGAAGACGCACTAGAGGGGTGCCAGGGGTTGGCCACAAGCCTGCACGGCGCGGCCACCCCTCAGGCCGCGCCATGAGGGCTTGTGGGCAGCCTACTGGCCCACTTGCCCCCCTCTTTTGCTATATGAAGGGTTTCGTCGAGGAAAAAATCAAGGAGGAGCTTTTTCGTGGTTTCTCCGCCGCCACAAGGCGGAACTTGAGCAGAACCAATATAGAGGTCCGACAGGACGATCCTGCCGGGGAAACTTCCCTCCCGGAGGGGGAAATCGTCTCCATCGTCATCACCAACACTCCTCACATCGAAGGGGACTCGTCACCATCAACATCTTCATCAGCACCATCTCATCTCCAAACCCTAGTTTATCACTTCTAACCAATCTCCATCTCGCGACTACGATTGGTACTTGTAAGGTTGCTAGAAGTGTTGATTACTCTTTGTAGTTGATGCTAGTTGGATTATTTGGTGGAAGAGTTTATGTTCAGATCCTTGATGCTACTCATTAACTCTCTGATCATGATTATGATTATGCTTTGTGAGTAGTTACTTTTGTTCCTGAGGACATGGGCTAAGTCATGCTAATAGTAGTCATGTGAATTCGGTATTCGTTTCGTAATTTGATATGTTGTATGTTGTTTTACCTCTAGTGGTGTTATGTGAACGTCGACTATATAACACTTCACCATTATTTGAGACTAGAGGAACGCATTGGGAAGTAGTAAGTAGAAGATGGGTTGCTAGAGTGACAGAAGCTTAAACCCTAGTTTATGAGTTGCTTCGTAAGGGGCTGATTTGGATCCACTAGTTTAATGCTATGGTTAGACTTTGTCTAAATTCTTCTTTCATAGTTGCGGATGCTTGCGAGAGGGGTTAATCATAAGTGGGATGCTTATCCAAGTAAGGGCAGTACCCAAGCACCGGTCCACCCACATATCAAACTATCAAAGTAACGAACGCGAATCATATGAACTTGATGAAAACTAGCATGACAGAAATTCCCGTGTGTCATCGGGAGCGTTTTTCCTCCTATAAGACTTTGTCCAGGCTTGTCCCTTGCTACAAAATGGATTGGGCCACTTTGCTGCACCATTGCTACTTTTGTTACTTCTTGCTTGCTACGAATCATCTTACCACACAATCACTTGTTACCGACAATTTCAGTGCTTGCAGATTTTACCTTGCTTAAAACCACTTGTCAGATCCTTCTGCTCCTCATTGGGTTCGACACTCTTACTTATCAAAAGGACTACAATTGATCCCCTATACTTGTGGGTCATAAGTATGCTAAAGGTTTTCTAATGTCAAGTGTATTTTCCTTCGACCGTGAGATTGTGCAACTCCCGAATACCGTAGGAGTTCTTTAGGTGTATCAAACGTCACAACATAACTGGGTGATTATAAAGGTGCACTACGGGTACCTCCAAAAGTGTGTGTTGGGTTGGTACGAATGAAGATCGTGATTTGTCACTCCGTGTGACGGAGAGGTATGTCTGGGCCCACTCGGTAGAACATCATCATAATGAGATTAGTCTGACTAAGGAGTTAGTCACGGGATGATGTGCTACTGAACGAGTAAAGAGACTTACCGGTACCGAGATTGAACAAGGTATGGGTATACCGACGATGGAATCTCGGGCAAGTTCTATACCGACAGACAAAGGGAATTGTATACGAGATTGATTGAATCCTTGACATCGTGGTTCATCCGATGAGATCATCATGGAACATGTGGGAGCCACCATAAGTATCCAGATCCCGCTGATGGTTATTGGCCGGAGAGTGTTTCTGTCATGTCTGCATGCCTCCCGAACCCGTAGGGTCTACCCACTTAAGGTTCGATGACGCTAGGGTTATAGGGAATTGTTAAACGAGGTTACTGAAGGTTGTTAGGAGTCCTGGATGAGATCCTAGAAGTCACGAGGAGTTCCGGAATGGTCCGGAGGTAAAGATTGATGCATAGGATGGATGGGTTTGGACGCCGGAAATGTTTCGGGCACCACCGGCAAAGTTCCGGGACCATCGGAAGGGTTCCGGTGGCCCACCGGGAGGGGCCACAAGACCCGAAAGGCTATATGGGCCAAGTGTGGGAGGGAACCAGCCCCAGGGTGGGTGGTGCGCCCTCCACACCCAGCCCATGGCGCACCAGAGAGGAAGGGGGGACCCTAGGCGCTGGTGGGTCTAAGGCCTACCACGGGGTGCGCCACCCCCTCTCCTGCCCTGGTTGCCGCCCCCTCTCCCATCTGGGCTGCCGACACCCCTAGGGTGGGAACCCTAGAGGTGGCGCCCCCTCCCCTCTCATCTTATAGATAGAGAGGGGTTTGGGGATGTTGGAGAGACAAGTTGATCTCTCCCTCGGCACAACCTTGTCCCTCTTCTTCCTCCTCTCCCACAGTGCTTGGCGAAGCCCTGCCGGAAGACCTCATCTCTCCATCGACACCACGCCGTCGTGCTACCAGAGATCTTCCCCAACCTCTCCCTCCTCCTTGCTAGATCAAGGTGCAGGAGACGTCACCGAGCTGCACGTGTGTTGAACGCGGAGGTGCCGTGGTTTGGCACTAGATCGGAATCACACCGCGATCTAAATCGCCGCGAGTACGACTCCATCAACCGCGTTCTAGCAACGCTTCCGCTTAGCGATCTTCAAAGGTATGAAGATGCACTCTCCCCTCTCTCGTTGCTGGTCTCTCCATAGGAAGATCTGAATATGGCGTAGGAAAATTTTGAATTTATGCTACGTTAACCCAACAGTGGCATTCGAGCCAGGTTTTCTATGCTTAGATTCCTTGCATGAGTAGAACACAAAAGGTTGTGGGCGCTGATTTGTCAATTACTTGCCGCTACTAGTCTTATTCTTTTCCGGCAGTATTGTGGGATGAAGCGGCCCGGACCGACCTTACACATACGCTTACGTGACACAGGTTCCACCGGCCGACATGCACACCGTGCATAAAGGTGGCGAGCGGGTGTGTGTCTCTCCCACTCTACTCGGATTGGGTTTGATTAAAAGGGTCCTTATGAAGGGTAAATTGCTTTGTCATATCATCGTTGTGGCTGTCATGTAGGTAAGAAGGCGTTCTTGCTAGAAACCCAAATCAGCCACGTAAAACTTGCAACAACAATTAGAGGACGTCTAACTTGGTTTTGCAGGGTTTGACATGTGATGTGATATTGCCAAAGCTGTGATGTTACATGTGTGATGTATGAGATGATCAAGTTATTGTAATAGGATTCACGACTTGCATGTCGTTGAGTATGACAACCGGCAGGAGCTATAGGAGTTGTTTTAATTTATTGTGTGAGATGCAACGCCATGTGTTTACTACTTTTACTTCATTGCTAACGGTTAGCTGTAGTAGTAGTAGTAGTAGTAGTAGTAGTAGTAGTAGTAGTAGTAGTAGTAGTTGGCGTGACGACTTCACGGAGGCACGATGATGGAGATCATGGTGTAACGCCGGTGATAATGATGATCATGCGATGCCCGAAGATGGAGATCGAAAGAGAAAATATGATAATGGCCATATCTTGTCACTATATGATTGCATGTGATGTTTATCATGTTTTTCATCTTATTGCTTAGAACGACAGTAGCACAATAAGACGATCCCTCATAAAAATTTCAAGAACGTATTCCCCTAAGTGTGCACCGTTGCGAAGGATCGTTGTCTCGAAGCACCACGTGATGATCACGTGTGATAGATTGTAACGTTCGCATACAACGGGTGTAAGCCAGATTTACACACGCGAAACACTTAGGTTGACTCGACGAGCTTAGCATGTACAGACATGACCTCGAATACAAGAGACCGAAAGGTCGAACATGAGTCATATGGTTGAATACGATCAACATGAAGTTGCTCACCATGACGACTAGTCCGTCTCACGTGATGATCGGACACGGGTTAGTCGACATGGATCATGTATTACTTAGATGACTAGAGGGATGTCGATTTAAGTGGGAGTTCATACTTAATTTGATTAAATGAACTTAATTGTCATGAATTTAGTCTAAAAGTTGTCTTTACAAATATTGTAGATCCAATGGCCAACGCACCTGTCAACCTCAATTTCAAAGCATTCCTAGAGAAAAACAAGCTCAAAGATGATGGTAGCTACTATGCGGACTGGGTCCGCAACTTGAAGCTCATCCTGGAAGCAGCTAAAAAGGCTTATGTCCTTAATGCGCCGCTAGGTGAACCTCCTGCTCGCGCAGTGGCCCAGGACATTCAGAACGCCTGGCAGATGTGGAGTGATGACTACTCTCCGGTTAGGTGTGGCATGTTATACAGTTTGGAAACGGGGCTCCAAAGGTGTTTTGAGCAACACGGAGCATATGAGATGTTCGAGGAGCTGAAACTAGTTTTTCAGGCTCATGCCCATGTCGAGAGATATGAAGTCTCTGACATGTTCTTTAGCTGTAAGATGGAGGAGAACAGTTCTGTTAGTGAGCATATACTCAGAATGTCTGGTTTACACGGTCATTTGAGTTCGCTTGGAGTTGAACATCCGGAAGACAATGTAATTGACAGAATCCTCCAATCTCTCCCACCATGCTACAAAGGTTTTGTGCTGAACTACAACATGCAAGGGATGGAGAAGACCATTCCTGAGTTGTACTCGATACTGAAGTCTGCAGAAGTAGAAATCAAGAAAGAGCATCAAGTGTTGATGGTCAATAAGACCACCAGTTTCAAGAAGGTCAAGGGTAAGAAGAACTTCAAGAAAGACGGCAAAGCCGTTGCCGCGCTCGGTAAGCCAGATACCGGGAAGAAGAAAAATAATGGATCCAAGCCTGAGACTGAGTGCTTCTATTGCAAGGGAAAAGATCACTTGAAGAGGAATTGCCCCAAGTACTTAGCGGACAAGAAGACCGGCAACATTAAAGGTATATATGATATACATGTTATTGGTGTGTACCTTACCAGCGCTCGTAGTATCTCCTGGGTATTTGATATCGGTGTTGTTGCTCACATTTGCAACTCAAAGCAGGAACTGTGGAATAAGCGGAGACTAGCCAAGGACGAGGTGACGATGCGCGTCGGGAATGGCTCCAAGGTCGATGTTATCGCCGTCGGCACGCTGCCTCTACATCTACTGTTGAGATTAGTTTTAAACCTTAATAATTGTTATTTAGTACCATCTTTGAGGATGAATATTGTATCAGGGTCTTGCTTAATGCGAGACGGATACTCATTTAAGTCAGATAATAATGGTTGTTTTATTTATATGAGTGATATGTTTTATGGTCATGCTCCGCTGGTGAATGGTTTATTATTGATGAATCTCGATCGTGATGTTACACATATTCATAGTGTGAGTACCAAAAGATGTAAAGTTGATAATGATAGTCACACATACTTGTGGCACTGCCGCCTTGGTCATATCAGTGTTAAGCGCATGAAGAAGCTCCATACTGATGGACTATTAGAGTCTCTTGACTTTGAATCATTTGACACATGTGAACCCTGCCTCATGGGCAAGATGACTAAGACTCCATTCTCAGGAATAATGGAGAGAGCAACCGACTTATGGAAATAATACATACTGATGTGTGTGGTCCAATGAACGTTGAAGCTTGCGGTGGCTATCGTTATGTTCTCACTCTCACCGATGATTTGAGTAGGTATGGGTATATCTACTTGATGAAGCACAAATCTGAGACGTTTGAAAAGTTCAAGGAATTTTAGAGTGAGGTTGAGAATCAACGTGACAGAAAAATAAAGTGTCTATGATCTGATCGTGGAGGAGAATATTTGAGTCACGAGTTTGGCACACACCTAAGGAAGTGTGGAATTGTTTCACAACTGACACCTCCTGGCACACCGCAACGTAACGGAGTGTCTGAACGTCGTAATCGCACCTAATTGGATATGGTACGATCTATGATGTCTCTTACCGACTTACCGCTATCATTCTGGGGATACACATTGGAAACTGCAGCATTCACTTTAAATAGGGCACCGTCTAAATCCGTTGAGACGACACCGTATAAACTATGGTTTGGCAAGAAACCTAAGCTGTCGTTTCTAAAAGTTGGGGGCTATGATGCTTATGTGAAGAAACTTCAACCAAAAAAGCGCGAACCAAAAGCGGAGAAATGCGTATTGATAGGATACCCTAAGGGAACTATTGGGTATATCTTCTATCTTAGGTCAGAAGGTAAAACCTTTGTTGCCAAGAACAGATCCTTTCTAGAGAAAGAGTTTCTCTCGAAATAAGTAAGTGGGAGGAAAGTATAACTTGATGAGGTAATTACACCCCCTCTCAAACCGGAGAGTATCGCAACGCGGGAAATTGTTCCTGTGGTGCCTACACCAACTGGAGAGGAAGTTAATGATGATGATCATGAAGCTTCGGATCAAGTTGCTACTGAACCACGAAGGTCCACAAGGGTACGATCCGCAACAGAGTGGTACGGCAACCATGTGATGGAAATCATGTTGTTAGACAACGGTGAACCTTCAAACTATGAAGAAGCAATAGCGGGCCCGGATTCCAACAAATGGCTTGAGGCTACGAAATCCGAGATAGGATCCATGTATGAGAACAAATTATGGGCTTTGGTGGACTTGCCCGATGATCGGCGAGCCATAGAAAATAAATGGATCTTCAAGAAGAATGACGCAAACGGTAATGTGACCGTTTATAAAGCTCGACTTGTCCCAAAGGGTTTTTGACAAATTCAAGGAGTTGACTACGATGAGACTTTCTCTCCCATAGCGAAGTTGAAGTCAGTCCGAATCATGTTAGCAATTGCCGCTTTTCATGATTATGAAATTTGGCAAATGGACGTCAAAACAGCGTTCCTGAACGGGTATCTTAAGGAAGAGTTGTATATGATGCAACCAGAAGGTTTTGTCGATCCTAAGAGTGCTAACAAGGTATGCAAGCTCCAGCGCTCCATCTATGGGCTGGTGCAAGCATCTCAGACTTGGAACATTCGCTTTAATGAGGTGATTAAAGCGTTTGGGTTCATACAGGTTTATGGAGAAGCCTGTCTGTACAAGAAAGTGAGTGGGAGCTTTGTAGCTTTCCTCATACTATATGTGGATGACATATTATTGATGGGGAATAATATAGAGTTATTGGAGAGCATAAAGGCCTACTTGAACTAGAGTTTTTCAATGAAGGACCTTGGAGAAGCTGCATACATATTAGGCATCAAGATCTATGGAGATAGATCGAGACGCCTCATAGGTATTTCGCAAAGTACGTACCTTGACAAGATATTGAAGAAGTTCAATATGGAAAACTCAAAGAAGGGGTTCTTGCCAGTTTTGCAAGGTATGAGATTGAGCAAGACTCAGTCACCGACCACGACAACAGATAGAGAGAAGATGAGTACTGTCCCCTATGCTTCAGCCGTAGGCTCTCTAATGTATGCCATGTTGTGTACCTGACCTGATATAAACCTTGCCATAAGTTTGGTAGGGAGGTACTGATGACCCACAAGTATAGGGGATCTATCATAGTCCTTTCGATAAGTAAGAGTGTCGAACCCAACGAGGAGCAGAAGGATGTGACAAGTGGTTTTCAGCAAGGTAATCTCTGCAAGCACTGAAATTATCGGTAACAAGTAGTTGTGTGATAAGATGATTCGTAGCAAGTAGAAAGTGACAAGTAGCAAGTAGCAAAGGTGCAGCAAAGTGGCCCAATCCCTTTTGTAGCAAGGGAAAAGCCTGGACAAACTATTACAGGAGGTAAAGCGCTCCCGAGGACACATGGGAATTTCTGTCAAGCTAGTTTTCATCATGCTCATATGATTCACGTTCGCTACTTTGATAGTTTAATATGTGGGTGGACCGGTGCTTGGGTGCTGCCCTTACTTGGACAAACCTCCCACTTATGGTTAACCCCTCTCGCAAGCATCCGCAACTACGAAATAAGAATTAAGACAAAGTCTAACCAAAGCATTAAACTAGTGGATCCAAATCAGCCCCTTACGAAGCAACGCATAATCTAGGGCTTAAGCTTCTGTCACTCTAGCAACCCATCATCTACTTACTACTTCCCAATGCCTTCCTCTAGGCCCAAATAATGGTGAAGTCTTATGTAGTCGACGTTCACATAACACCACTAGAGGAAAAACAACATACAACACATCAACATATCAAACGAATACCAAATTCTAATGACTAATGATAGCAAGACTTATCCCATGTCCTCGGGAACAAAAGTGACTACTCACAAAGCATAATAATATTCATGACCAGAGAGGTATTGAATAGCATCAAGGATCTGAACATATAATCTTCCACCAAGTAATCCAACTAGCATCAACTACACAGAGTAATTGACACTACTAGCAACCTTGCAAATACGAATCGGAGTCGCGAGACGGAGATTGGTTACAAGAGATGAACTAGGGTTTGGAGATGAGATGGTGCTAATGAAGATGTTGATGGTGATGAGTCCCCTCCGATGAGAGGAGTGTTGGTGATGACGATGGCGACGATTTCCCCCTCCGGGAGGGAAGTTTCCCGTGCAGGACGACCCTGCCGGAGCTCTAGATTGGTTCTGCTCAAGTTCCGCCTCGTGGCGGCGGCGATTTTTCCCGAAAGCCTCCTCTCGATTTGTTCTGGAACGAAACCCTTCTTATAGCAAAAGAGGGGGCCCAGAGGGCCAGCTAGGATCCCGCAAGCCCCCTAGGCGCGGCCAGGGGGGAGGTCGCGCCTAGCAGGCTTGTGGCGTCCTGTTGGCTCCCCCCTGGTACTTCTTCGGCCCAGTATTTTTTATAAAATCCAAAATAAATCCTCGTTGATTTTCACGGCTTTTGGAGTTGCGCAGAATAGGTATCTCAAAGTTGCTCCTTTTTCAGGCCAGAATTCCAGCTGTCGGCATTCTCCCTCTTCATGTAAACCTTGCAAAATAAGAGAGAAAAGGCATAAGTATTGTACCATGAAGTGTAATAACAACCCATAAAGCGATAAATATCAACATGAAAGCATGATGCAAAATGGACGTACCAAGTCCCCCAAGCTTAGACCTCGCTTGTCCTCAAGTGAAAACCGAGATCAATAAACATGCCCACATGTTTAGAGAGAGAGGTGTCGACAAAACAAGATACGGACATGCAGGCATCATGATCATAATCAGAACAGCAATATCATCATATAATCTATCATGCTAAAGTGATAATTCCTTCACAAAGTAAAGTAAGGATCAAGAACCTTAATGAGAATTAACAACCGATAGCCTTTAGTCATTAAAGAAAATGCAATTTATCATAACATCGGAAAGAGTCAAATAAGAGCTTGTAAAGAAAATCCACATACTCAATCATCCTTTTGTCTTCCACAATTGCTACAACTCACGTGGTACTCATGAGACCAAAGTTTCAGCTGAACACAGAGAAAGATAGGGGCTTATAGTTTTGCCTCCCAACCACTTGCCTCAAGGTTAATGTCAACAATAATAATTCATGAATACTTACTTCGAAGTTGACATATGAATATAGATCTTTCCCTAGCATATGACATTAGCAAAGATAAAGGCAAAAAGGAATTGTTGTGGATTGCTACGGCAACAGACAATAGCACTAGAGATTGGCACGTTGACGGAGACTGGGCTTGCGTTGGTTTTTCCCTTGAAGAGGAAGGGGTGGTGCAACACAGGAGCAGTAAGTATTTCCCTCAGTGTGAGAACAAAGGTATCAATCCAGTAGGAGAATCGCGTCAAGTCCAGAGTACCTGCGCAAACACAAAAGAGCTTGCACCCAACGCTATAAAGGGGTTGTCAATCCCTTCAAGATTGATTGCAAAGTGAGATCTGAAGGCGGAAAGTGTAACGAAGTAAAAGAGTAAGGCTAAAAATGTGCTGTGGACTAGACCCTGGGGCCATAGTGTTCACTAGAGGCTTCTCTCAAAATAGCAAATATTACTGTGGGTGAACAAATTACTGTCAAGCAATTGATAGAACCGCGCAAAGTCATGACGATATCTAAGGCAATGATCATACATATAGGCATCACGTGTGAGACAAGTAGACCGATACTTTCTGCAACTACTACTATTACTCCACACATCGACCGCTATCCAACATGCATCTAGTGTAATGAGTTCATGACGAACAGAGTAACGCCTTAAGCAAGATGACATGATGTAGAGGGATAAACTCGAACCAATGATGAAAACCCCATCTTTTTACCCTTGATGGCAACAAAATGATGCGTGCCTCGCTACCCCTTCTGTCACTGGGTGAGGTCACCGCACGGTATGAACCCAAAACCAAGAACTTCTCCCATTGCAAGAATCATAGATCAAGTTGGCCAAACAAAACCCACAACTCGAAGAGAATTACAAGGATATGAAACCATGCATATAAGAGATCAGAAGAAACTCAAATAAGATTCATAGATAATCTGATAATAAATCCACAATTCATTGGATCTCGACAAACACACCGCAAAAGAAGATTACATCGGATAGATCTCCATGAAGATCATGGAGAACTTTGTATTGAAGATCCAAGAGAGAGAAGAAGCCATCTAGCTACTAGCTATGGACCCGAAGGTCTATGGTGAACTACTCACGCATCATTGGAGAGGTCATGGTGTTGATGAAGAAGCCCTCCGTATCCAAATCCCCCCTCCGGCAGGGCATCAGAACGGGATCCAGATTGGTTTTTGGTGGATACAGAGGCTTGCGGTAGTGGAACTCCCGATCTAGGTTTCTTTGTGGGGGTTTCTGAATTTATAGGAATTTATGGCGGTGGAATTACGTCGGTTGGGCGCATGAGGAGGTCACAAGCTTGGTAGGTGCGGCCTAGGGGGGGGGTCGCGCCACACGGGCTTGTGACTCCCTCGTGGCTCTTCTGGCCTTCTTCCAAACCTTCGGGGGTTTCTTTTGGTCCAAAAAATCATCATAAAGTTTTATTCCATTTGGACTCCGTCTGAAAAAGGGTCAAAAACACGAAAAAACAAGAACTAGCACTTGGCACTGAGTTAATAAGTTAGTCCCAAAAAATATATAAAAGGCATACAAAACATCCAAAGTTTGACAAGATAATAGCATGGAACCATAAAAAAGTATAGATACGTTGGAGACGTATCAAGCATCCCCAAGCTTAACTCCTGCTCGTCCTCGAGTAGGGAAGTGATAAAGACAGATTTTTTGATGTGGAATGCTACCTAGCATAGTTGTCCTTTGTAACCTCTTTCATGTGAAATGAATGTTCAGATCCGTAAGATTCAAAACAATAGTTTGCTATTGAAATGAAAACAATAATACTTCAAGCAAACTAGCAAGGTAATCATGAACTTTCGAAATAACAAGGCCAAAGAAAGTTATCCCTACAAAATCATATAGTCTGGCTATGCTCCATCCCCACACAACTAATTTAAATCATGCACAACCCCGATATTGGCCAAGTAATTGTTTTCGCACTCTTACTTTCTCAAACCTTTTTCAACTATCACGCAATACATGAGCGTGAGCCATGGATATAACACTATAGGTGGAATTGAGTTTGGTGGTGGTTGTGAGACAAATAAGGAGGAGATGGTCACATTGACTTGGCATATCAAAGGGCTACCGAGATGCCCACTAATAGATATCAATGTGAATGAGTAGGGATTTCCATACAAAGGATGCACTAGAGCTATAAGTATGTGAAAGCTCAAAAGGAGAACTAGTGGGTGTGCATCCAACTTGCTTGCTCACGAAGACCTAGGGCAGTTTTGAGGAAGCCCATCATTGGAATATACAAGCCAAGCTATATAATAAAGATTCCCACTAGCATATGGTGGTGATGAAACGAGAGGCTCTCAATCATGAAGAACATGGTGCTATTATGAAGCACAAGTGTGGAAAAAGATAGTAGCATTGTCCCTTCTCTCTTTTTCTCTCTTTTTTTGGGCTTTTGGGCCTCTTTTTTTCTCTTTTTTTATTTGGGCTCTTTGGCCTCTTTTTATTTTATTTCCACACATGGGACAATGCTCTAATAATGATGATCATCACACTTTTATTTACTCACAGCTCAGAGTTCAGAATGATGATGACTCTATAGGAAATGCCTCCGGCAGTGTACCGGGATGTGCAACGATCTAGCTTACGATCATGCAATGGCAATATGAGAGTGATGGCACAAGTCATGACACGGAACGGTGGGAGTTGCATGGCAATATATCTTGGAATGGCTATGAAAATGCCATAGTACGTATATATGGTGGCTGTTTTGAGGAAGGCATATGGTGGGTTTGTGTACCGGTGAAAGTTGCGCGGCACTAGAGAGGCTAGCAATGGTGGAAGGTGAAAGTGCATATATACCATGGACTCACACTAATCATGAAGAACCCACATACTTGTTGCGAAAGTTTTTATTAGTAATCGAAACAAAGTGCTAAACGCATAGTCCTAGGGGAAGGGTTGGTAGGTGTTAACCATCGCGCGATCCCGACCTCAACACAAAGGATGACAATCAATATATCAATTATGCTCCCACTTCCTAACATAGCGGTTCACCATACGTGCATGCTATGGGAATCACTAACTTCAACACAAGTATTTCTAGATTCACAACACCCTACTAACATAACTCTTAATATTACCAAATCCATGTCTCAAAACTAATTGAGAGGAATAAAGACTTCTCTTTCTACTCAATGCACATGAAGATGGAGGTTTTGGTATCCTCTTTGGATACCTATCACATTTGGGACTACTTTCATAGCATATCCAACTACCAAGTCACGCACCGCCGTTCTCTAAAAGATCTAAGTGAAGCACATAGAGCAAAATTATCTAGCTCAAAAGATATAAGTGAAGCACGATGAGCATTCTAGCAAAATCACGATGAGTGCATGTCTCTCTCAAAAGGTGTGCAGCAAGGATGATTGTGACACAACAAAAAGCAAAGACTCGTACGATACAAGACGCTCCAAGCAAAACACATATCATGTGGTGAATGAAAATATAGCTCCAAGTAATGGTACCGATGGATTGAAGACGAAAGAAGGGATGCCTTCCCGGGGCATACCCAAGCTTCGGGTTTTTGGTGTCCTTGATTTTGGCTTGGGATGCCTTGGGTATCCCCAAGCTTGAGCTCTTTCCACTCTTTATCCCTTTGTCCATGAGAACATCACCCAAAACTTGAAAACTTCACAACACAAAACTTAAACAGAAACTCGTGATAACATTAGCACAAGAAAACAAACTACCACCTCTTTAGGTACTGTAGCAATCTTGATTTCTATTTATATTGGTGTTAGATTACTGTATTCTCACTTTTCCATGGCTAGTACCCCCCGATACTATCCATAGTTTCATCAAAACAAGCAACCAACTCAACAAAAACAGAATCTATCAAAAACAGACCAGTGTGTAGCAATCTGTATACTTCGTATACTTCTGGTACCTCACAAATTCTGAAAAATTACGAATATGTGGGAAAAAGGCATATCGAACAGAAGCAAAAAGAATCAACTCAAAAGCTCTTTCTGAATAAAAATTAAAATTATCTTGTGAGCGAAAAGTTTCTGTCTTTTTCCAGCAGGATCAAACAACCATCACCAAGACTAGTCATAAAGGTTTTGCTTGGCTCAAACACAAAAATAAACACAAAAGACACAATCAAAACAGAACTATGATGGTGTGGACGCAACAAAACAGAAAGAAAAAGATAAATTCATTGGGTTGCCTCCCAACAAGCGCAATTGTTTAACGCCCTTAGCTAGGCATTGATAAATCAATGATGCTCACACAAAAGACAAGAATTGAAGCACAACGAGAGCATCATAAAGCATGTGAAATCCACATCTAAGTCTAACATACTTCCTATGCATAGGCATTTTATAGGAGAACAAATTGGCAAGACAACCAATAGTTACCAAATGCAAGGAAGAAGAAAGAGACAATAGCAATCTCAACATAACGAGAGGTAATTTGGTAACATGAAAGTTTCTACCACAATATTTTCCTCTCTCATAGAAATTACATGTGCGATCATAATCAAATTCAACAATATAGCTATCACAAAGGATATTCTTTTCATGATCCACATGCATGCAAAGTTGACGCTCTTTAAAAATAGTGGGATTATCATCAACTAAAGTCATGACTTCTCCAAACCCACTTTCAATATTACTGCAAACATCATAATCATCACGAGGGTTACACAAATTTTCAAGATCATAAGAAAAATCACCACCCCAATCACAATCATTGCAATAAGTAGTGGACATAGGAAAACTAGCATCCCCAAGCTTAGGGTTTTGCATATTTTTAGCATGATTGACACTAATAGGATTTATAGTGAAACCATTGCAATCATGCTTTTCATTCAAGGAGCCCTCGTGAATCACTTCATAAATTTATTCATCACGATTTTCAGATTCACGCATCTCAAGCAAAACTCCATAAAGAAAGCACAGTGCACTCAACTCACTAGCAATTGGATCAACATAATTATATCTCTTAAAGAGATTAGCAAGTGGATGAGGATCCATATAACTAGATTTTCAGCAAGGAAGATGAAAGCATATTGAAGGCACATAGCACACAAGCAAAGGAAAGGCAAACGAAAAAAAAGACAAACCAAAAAGGCAAATATTTTTGTAAATTTTTGTTTTTCAGATTTGGGGGAGAGTAAAACGAGAGGCAAAAAAAGTAAATGCAAGAGATGAGTTTGCGACACTTACTTGGATGAGTTCTTGAATTGATCCTCCCCGGCAACGGCGCCAGAAATTCTTCTGCTACGGCAACAGACAACAACGCCAGAGATTGGCACGTTGATGGAGACTGGGCTTGCGTTGGTTTTTCCCTTGAAGAGGAAAGGGTGGTGCAGCACAGGAGCACTAAGTATTTCCCTCAGTTTGAGAACCAAGGTATCAATCCAGTAGGAGAATCGCGTCAAGTCCAGAGTACCTGCGCAAACACAAAAGAGCTTGCACCCAACACTATAAAGGGGTTGTCAATCCCGTCAAGATTGATTGCAAAGTGAGATTTGAAGGCGGAAAGTGAAACGAAACAAAAGAGTAAGGCTGAAAATATGGTGTGCAGTAGACCCTGGGGCCATAGTGTTCACTAGATGCTTCTCTCAAAATAGAAAATATTACGATGGGTGAAGAAATTACTGTCGAGCAATTGATAGAACCGCGCAAAGTCATGATGATATATAAGGAAATGATCATACATATAGGCATCACGTCCGAGACAAGTAGACCGGTACTTTCTACATCTACTACTATTACTCCACACAGCGACCGCTATCCAGCATGCATCTAGTGTATTGAGTTCATGACGAACAGAGTAACGCCTTAAGCAAGATGACATGATGTAGAGGGATAAACTCGAACCAATGATGAAAAGCCCATATTTTTACCCTTAATGGCAACAACACGATGCGTGCCTCTCTACCCCTTCTGTCACTGGGTGAGGTCACCGCACGGTATGAACCCAAAACCAAGCACTTCTCCCATTGCAAGAATCATAGATCAAGTTGGCCAAACAAAACCCACAACTCGAAGAGAATTACAAGGATATGAAACCATGCATATAAGAGATCAGAAGAAACTCAAATAAGATTCATAGATAATCTAATCATAAATCCACAATTCATCGGATCTCGACAAACACACCGCAAAAGAAGATTACATCGGATAGATCTCCATGAAGATCATGGAGAACTTTGTATTGAAGATCCAAGAGAGATAAGAAGCCATCTAGCTACTAGCTACGGACCCGAAGGTCTATGGTGAACTACTCACGCATCATCGGAGAGGTCATGGTGTTGATGAAGAAGCCTTCCGTAACCGAATCCCCCCTCCGACAAGGCACCAGAACGGGCTCCAGATTGGTTTTTGGTGGCTACATAGGCTTGCGGTGGCGGAACTCCCGATCTAGGTTTCTTTCTGGGGGGTTTTGAATTTATAGGAATTTATGGCGGTGGAATTACATCGATTGGGCCCACGAGCCTGGTAGGTGCGGCCTAGGGGGGCGGTCGCGCCTCATGGGCTTGTGACTCCCTCGTGGCTCTTCTGGCCTTCTTCCAAAGCTTCGGGGGTCTCTTTTGGTCCAAAAAAATCATCGTAAACTTCTATTCCATTTGGACTCCGTCTGAAAAAGGGTCAAAAACACGAAAAAACAAGAACTCGCACTTGGCACTGAGTTAATAAGTTAGTCCCCAAAGAGATATAAAAGACATACAAAACATCCATGTTTGACAAGATAATAGCCTGGAACCATAAAAAATTATAGATACGTTGGAGACGTATCATAGATCACCATGACTCTTTCAGGGACAAAAGTAAAGGTACAAGATAGGCCCGTCGCAGAGGGAAGCAGAGGTTGTCATGCGCTTTTGAGGTTTGGATGTGCCACCTCTTAGTGTTAAGGAACGTCACTTTACATTGCCTCCTGTGATAAAGAACTTTATTATGCAGTCTGTCGCTTTTATGTCTTCCTCATCACAGGTTCGTACAAAGCTTATTTTCCACACACTAATAGATCATACATATTTAGGGAGCTATTTTTATTGCTTGCACTGATGACAACTTACTTGAGGGATCTTATTCAATCCATAGGTAGGTATGGTGGACTCTCATGGCAAAACTGGGTTGAAGGTTAATGGATGCACAAGTAGTATCTCTACTTAGTGCGGGAGTTTTGGCTGATATGGGGTGGAAGCAATCGTCACATGCTAAGGGATCTCTAGTCATATAATCATTGTTCGGGACCAATCAAGCATAATTCATTATGTTGTCTTCCTTATCCAACATCTACTTCTAAGCATGTAATAGTTTAACGAGTATTCACAATCATAGATGGCGTCCAAGATGATATATTTATATGTGAACCTCTCCTTATGACTTCCTATTAATTGCAACAATGACCAAGGTCTACATTTGTCCACCCTCAACAAGTTTCAATCAACATTCTTTTTATATGTGAAGCCATCACTTCCCATAAGATCATTACATGATCTTTCATGCTTTTGTTCTTTTATCATTCTCTTGATCATGGCATGAGGCAAGGCCCTTAACTAAGACACTCTTTATTATAAGGCTCACGAGCTCGAATACATTGGGGGTGACACAAAGCAAAATTCAAGCCTAAAACACTAAGGAATTTATTCTACTAGAGAAATATAAAAACAAAAAGGATCGAACTAAGAAAAGGTAAAGGCAAAAGATGTGATGGTGATACGATACCAGGGCAACTCCCCCAAGCTTGGCACAAGCAAAGGGGATTGCCCATAGCCATGCTTAGTTGTCTTCCTTTGGAGGTCATGGTGGTGGAGTTGTTAGAACTTGGGTTTGATCCTCCGTCTTCCAAGGCATAGGTGGTCCATCATGGAAAGATGACCGAGTCTCCGGAATACTC
This sequence comes from Hordeum vulgare subsp. vulgare, assembly GCF_904849725.1. NCBI lineage: Eukaryota > Viridiplantae > Streptophyta > Magnoliopsida > Poales > Poaceae > Hordeum > Hordeum vulgare. The sequence goes on from NC_058520.1 coordinate 118,923,939, forward strand.
AAATCTGCAGCCAACCGTATTGATTTAAATCTATACTCATACTCACACTTTTGGTTCTGCAGGTCATATATCTAGGCTTGGAGGTGATCAATTCTGTCATAGAGCCTGGAGAGGTGCTTCCCGATGTCATTGGCATCGATCTTGTGCTTCTTGGTGAACTCCATGCTCATCATGTGGTTGGCGTTGAGTCCACGCTCCACCATCCCTTGGCACTTGAAGACATGTTGCTCCATTGCTTCGAGCCTCGCCTCCATGCTTCTGGTCTTCATGGACCCCTCAACATCACGAATGTGCAACATCCCCTCACGCATCTCGATAGATTGAGGGTATTGCAGCACTCCCGCGAGGTAGGGATTGATGACCTTCTCGAAGATCTTGTCCTTCGCAGCTTTTGGGGATGTCATGGCGATCTAGATCTGCAGCAGAAACAGGCTCGAAACGAAAACAGAGGAAATTTGCATGATACGAGGCTCAGACCTTTTGGGAGAATATATAATGATTTTTTCGGACCAGAAGGAGTACTCCGCGAGAAAACGGAGTCCGGGAGGCACACGAGGTGGTCACAAGCCCCCAGGCGCGGCCAGGGGGTGGCCCGCGCCTGACAGGCTTGTGGCCTCCTGGTGCGCTTTCCGGATTGGTTTCAATTTTTCTATTTTTTCAAAAATTTCAAAACGGAGAAAAATTCCTACTGGAAAAGTTTGGAGTCTATTTACTTACCGAATCACATACCTATTTGTTTTCGGAGTCTGAAACAGGCTGATAAATATCGCTTATGTACTCCTCCGGAGTTATGGTATTGGTAATATTGCTTTCAAAATTTATGGGAGTACGTGAGATATAATGCTTGATTCTTTGCCCATTTACCACTCTCAGAAAATTACCTTCCGTGTTGTTGATCTTGATGGCACCAGAACGATATACTTCCTCAACAATGTAAGGACCTTCCCATTTAGAGAGAAGCTTGCCTGCAAAAAATATTAAACGAGAATTATATAGCAAGACATAATCACGTACATTGAACTCACGTTTTTGTATCCTTTTATCATGCCAGCACTTAACCTTTTCTTGGAACAACTTGGCATTTTCACATGCCTGAGCTCTCCATTCATCAAGTGAGCTAATATCAAATAACCTCTTCTCACCAGCATGTTTGAAATCAAAGTTGAGCTCTTTGATTGCAATAAGCGTTATGCTCTAGCTCAAGAGGTAAATGACATGCTTTGCCGTAAACCATTTTGTATGGACACATGCCCATGGGATTCTTATAGGCAGTTCTATAAGCCCACATTGCATCATCTAGCTTCTTAGACCAATTCCTTTTAGACCTATTGACAGTCTTTTGCAGAATTAGTTTAAGTTCTCTATTGCTTAGCTCTACTTGACCACTGGACTGAGGATGATAGGGAGATGCAATTCTATGGTTGATATCGTACTTAGCAAGCGTTTTACGGAAAGCACCATGAATGAAATGTGAACCACCATCGGTCATCAGATATCTAGGGACTCCAAATCTAGGGAAACTGACTTCTTTAAGCATCCTGATAGAGGTGTTGTGATCAGCACTACTACTTGGGATAGCTTCTACCCACTTAGTAACATAGTCAACAACAACTAGGATATGAGTATACCATTGGATTTTGGAAAAGGTCCCATATAATCAAAGCCCCAAACATCAAATGGTTCAATGACAAGTGAATAATTCATAGTCATTTCCTGACGTTTACTGATATTACCTATTCTTTGACATTCGTCACAAGACAAGATAAACTTAGGGGCATCCTTGAAGAGAGTGGGCCAATAGAAACCTGATTGCAATACCTTGTGTGCAGTTGTATCTCCCGCATGGTGTCCTCCATAGGCCTCATGTTTAGGTACACTACGTCTAATAACACCATCTACTCCTTCCTTATAAAGGTGAGGATCATGCCAAAAGTAATGTCTCAAATCAAAGAAGAATTTCTTCTTTTGCTGGTATGTGAAACTAGGTGGTATATATTTGGCAACGATATAGTTTGCATAATCAGCATACCATGATGTACTACGTGAAGTATTGATGACGTCAATTGCTCATCAGGAAAGCTATCATCAAGAGGTTGTGGCTCATCAAGAACATTCTCCAACCTACACAACTTATCTGCTACGGGGTTATCAGCACCCTTCCTATCAACAACATGCAAATAAAATTCTTGTAGCAAGAGAACCCATCTGATAAGTCTAGGTTTAGCATCTTTCTTCTCCATGAGGTACTTAATAGCAGCATGATCAGTGTGAATAGTGACTTTAGAATCTACAATGTAAGATCTGAACTTTTCACATGCAAACACGACTGCTAAAAATTCCTTTTCCGTAGTAGCATAGTTTCTTTGGGCACTGTCTAGAGTTTTACTAGGATAGTGAATAACATTCAACTTCTTATTAACTCTTTGTCCTAGGATAACACCAACAGCATAATCACTAGCATCACACATGATTACAAAACGTAAGTTCCAATCAGGTGGTTGAACAATAGGTGCAATTGTCAAGGCCTTCTTATGTATTTCGAAGGCTTCCTCACAATAATCGTCAAAAACAAAAGGAATATCCTTTTGCAAGAGATTGGTAAGAGGCCTAGAAACTTAGAGAAGTCTTTAATGAACCTTCTATAGAAACCAGCATGACCAAGGAAACTTCTTATACCTTTGATATATGTGGGGCATGGCATTTTCTCGATTGCATCAACCTTAGCCTTATCGACTTCAATACCTCTTTAAGAAATTTTATGTCCTAAGACGATGCCTTCATAAACCATGAAGTGGCACTTCTCCCAATTCAAGACAAGGTTGGTGTCTTTACATCTCTGCAAGACTCGATCAAGGTTGCTGAGGCAATCATCAAAAAAAGACCCGTAAACGGAGAAGTCATGCATGAAAACCTCAACAATCGTTTCACAAAAGTCAGAGAATATAGCCATCATACATCTTTGAAAGGTGATAGGTGAATTACATAAGCCAAAAGGCATACGTGTTTAAGCAAATGTACCAAAAGGGCAGGTGAAAGTGGTTTTCTCCTGATCAGATTGTGCAACAGGTATTTGGGAGAAACCAGAATAACCATATAGAAAGCAGAAGAGTGTGTGTTTAGACAGTCTTTCTAGCATTTGGTCGATAAAAGGCAAAGGGTAATGATCTTTCCTAGTGGCTTTATTCAACTTCCTAAAATCGATCACCATCCTATAGCCAGTAATAATCCTCTATGGGATCAATTCATCCTTATCATTAGGGACCCAATGATAAACCATGATAAACTATGATAACAATGATCTCTATCTTAATAGAAACAACAGGCGTGCCAACAACAAGCCTATGTTTGTCTCTAGCATGAGGTTTAGCAATTCTAGCAGCATCTGCACAGAAGTGAATATCATGGCCATCAACATTGTCGGACAGGAGGTCTTTGATAATAGCAATGCTAGGTTCAACTCTAATTTGCTCAGGGGGTGTAGGTGTTCTAAAGTAGCCCCTACGTATCATAGTTGAAGCTTTAGAATGATCCTTTATTCTAAGAGGGAAAGGTGGTTTCTCAATGTAAGCACTAGGAACAATAGGATCATTTTAGGGAATGACTTTCTCTTCAATTGGATTGGGTTTAACTACATTGACTTCTAAGGGATGATGATATTTAAACCACTTCTCTTTGGGGAGATCAATATGAGCAGCAAATGATTCACACAATGAAGCTACTATCTCAGAGTCAAGTCCATAGTTAGCGCTAAAATCACAAAAAGTATTGGTGTCGACAAAGGATTTAACGCAATCAAACTTGAAATTCATACCTGACTCCTTACCTTCATCAAACTCCCAATCTTCAGAGTTGTGTTTAATTATTTCCAATAAATTCCATTTGAAGTCAATATCTCTCATCATAAAAGAACCGGTACAAGAAGTGTCAAGCATGGTGCGATCATCATTAGAAAGCCGAGCATAGATGTTCTAAATGATAATTTCTCCCGAGAGCTTATGGTTGGGGCATGAATATAACATTGATTTAAGCCTCCCCCAAGCTTGAGCGACGCTTTCTCTGTCACGAGGCCAAAAAATTTAAATATAATTCCGATCACGATGTACTAGATGCATAGGATAAAACTTTTGATGAAATTCCAATTTCAACCCGTTGTAGTTCCATGATCCAGTATCATCACATAGCCTATACCATGTCAATGCTTTATCCCTCAAAGATAAGGGAAAGCCCTTCTTCTTGACCTCATCGCCGGGCAAACCTGCAAGCTTAAATAAGCCACAAACTTCATCTACATAGATTAGATGCAAGTCTGGATGTGATGTTCCATCTCGTGTAAAAGGATTAGCCAGCAGGTTCTCAAGCATACCCGTAGGAAATTCATAGCAAATATTTTCAGTAGGTGCAGCAGGTTGAGGAGCAGCTCCTTGTGCTTCCGTTCGAGGTGATTATACCCCGAACAAGCTCCTCAAAGGATTAGTTTCCATAGTAACAAGTGACAATAAATTTCAGCACACTATATAAATGTTTCCTTACCAAATTCCACTTACCAAAGGCGCTTCACTCCACGGCAACGGTGCCAGAAAAGGGTCTTGATGACCCACAAGTATAGGGGATCTATCGTAGTCCTTTCGATAAGTAAGAGTGTCGAACCCAACGAGGAGCAGAAGGATCTGACAAGTGGTTTTCAGCAAGGTAATCTCTACAAGCACTGAAATTATAGGTAACAAGTAGTTGTGTGATAAGATGATTCGTAGCAAGTAGCAAGTCACAAGTAGCAAGTAGCAAAGGTGCAGCAAAGTGGCCCAATCCTTTTTCTAGCAAAGGACAAGCCTGTACAAATTCTTATAGGAGGTAAAGCACTCCCGAGGACACATGGGAATTTCTGTCAAGCTAGTTTTCATCATGCTCATATGATTCGTGTTCGCTACTTTGATAGTTTGATATGTGGGTGGACAGGTTCTTGGGTGCTGCCCTTACTTGGACAAACCTCCCACTTATGATTAACCCCTCTTGCAAGCATCCACAACTATGAAAGAAGAATTAAGACAAAAGTCTAACCATAGCATTAAACTAGTGGATCCAAATCAGCCCCTTACGAAGCAACGCATAAACTAGGGTTTAAGCTTCTGTCACTCTAGAAACCCATCATCTACTTACTACTTCCCAATGCCTTCCTCTAGGCCGAAATAATGGTGAAGTGTTATGTAGTCGACGTTCACATAACACCACTCGAGTAAAAACAACATACAACATATCAAAATACTGAACGAATACCAAATTCACATGACTATTATTAGCATGACTTATCCCATGTCCTCAGGAATAAAAGTAACTACTCACAAAGCATAAACATAATCATGATCAGAGAGGTAATGAGTAGCATCAAGGATCTGAACATAAACTCTTCCATCAAATAATCCAACTAGCATCAACTACAAAGAGTAATCAACACTACTAGCAACCTTACAAGTACCAATCGGAGTCGCGAGACGGAGATTGGTTACAAGAGATGAACTAGGGTTTGGAGATGAGATGGTGTTGATGAAGATGTTGATGGTGATGAGTCCCCTTCGATGAGAGGAGTGTTGGTGATGACGATGGCGACGATTTCCCCCTCCGGGAGGGAAGTTTCCCCGGCAGGACGACCCTGCCAGAGCTCTAGATTGGTTCTGCTCAAGTTCCGCCTCGTGGCGGCTGCGATTTCTCCCGAAAGCCTCCTCTCGATTTTTTCTGGAATGAAATCCTTCTTATAGCCAAAGAGGGGGGCCAGAGGGCCAGCTGGGAGCCCACAAGCCCCCTAGGCGCGGCCAGGGGGAGGCCGCGCCTAGCAGGCTTGTGGCCTCCTGTTGGCTCCCCTCTGGTACTTCTTCGACCCAGTATTTTTATAAAATCCAAAAAAATCCTCGTTGATTTTCACGGCTTTTGGAGTTGCGCAGAATAGGTATCTCAAACTTGCTCCTTTTTCAGGCCAGAATTCCAGCTGCCCGCATTCTCCCTCTTCATGTAAACCTTGCAAAATAAGAGAGAAAAGGCATAAGTATTGTACCGTGAAATGTAATAACAGCCCATAAAGTGATAAATATCAACATGAAAGCATGATGCAAAATGGACGTATCAGGTACCAAAGTGATCCCGGTATGGAACACTGGACAGCGGTCAAGAATATCCTTAAGTACCTGAAAAGGACTAAGGAGATGTTTCTCGTTTATGGAGGTGAAGAAGAGCTCATCGTAAAGGGTTACACCTATGCTAGCTTTGACACAGATCCGGATGACTCTAAGTCGGATACATGTATGTTTTGAATGGCGGGGCAGTGAGCTGGTGTAGTAGCAAGCAAGAGGTCATGGCAACATCTACATGTGAAGCGGAGTACATAGTTGCTTCAGAAGCGGCTCATGAAGGGATTTGGATGAAGGAGCTCATCACCAACCTTGGAGTGGTTCCAAGCATGTCGGGTCCGATTACACTCTTCCGTGATAACACTGGAGCCATTATCATAGCCAAGGAGCCCAAATTTCACTGGAAGACCAAGCACATCCAACGCCGCTACAACTCCATCCAGGACCAGGTCCAGAGAGGAGTAATAGATATTTGTAAAATGCACACGGATCTGAATATTGCAGACCCATTGACTAAACCTCTTCCTCGAGCAAAACATGATCAACACCACAATGCTATGGGTGTTCGATACATCACAATATAACTAGATTATTGACTCTAGTGCAAGTGGGAGATTGTTGGAAATATGCCCTAGAGGCAATAATAAAATGGTTATTATCATATTTCATTGTTCACGATAATCGTTTGTTGTTCATGTTATAATTGTATTAACAGGAAACAGTAATACATGTGTGAATAAATAGATCTCAATGTGTACCTAGCAAGCCTCTAATTAGCTATCTCGTTGATCAATAGATAATCATGGTTTCCTGATCATGGACATTAGATGTCATTGATAACAGGATCACATCATTGGGAGAATGATCTGATGGACAAGACCCAATCCTAAGAATAGCACTAGATCGTGTTGTTTGTATACTAAAGCTTTTCTAATGTCAAGTGTCTTTTCCTTCGACCGTGAGATTGTGCAACTCCCGAATACCGTAGGAGTGCTTTGGGTGTATCAAACGTCATAACGTAACTGGGTGATTATATAGGTGCACTACGGGTACCTCCGAAGTGTCTGTTGGGTTGGTACGAATCGAGATCGGGATTTCTCACTCCGTGTGACGGAGAGGTATCTCTGGGCCCACTCGGTAGAACATCATCATAATGAGCTCAGTGTGACTAAGGAGTTAGTCACGGGATGATGTGCTACGGAACGAGTAAAGAGACTTACCGGTAATGAGATTGAACAAGGTATGGGTATACCAACGATCGAATCTCGGGCAAGTTCTATACGGACAAACAAAGGGAATTGTATACAGGATTGATTGAATCCTTGACATCGTGGTTCACCCGATGAGATCATCGTGGAACATGTGGGAGCCACCATGGGTATCCAGATCCCGCTGATGGTTATTGGTCGGAGAGTGTCTCGGTCATGTCTGCATGCCTCCCGAACCCGTAGGGTCTACACACTTAAGGTTCGATGACGCTACGGTTATAGGGAATTGTTATACGAGGTTACCGAAGGTTGTTTGGAGTCCCGGATGAGATCCCGGATGTCACGAGGAGCTCCGGAATGGTCCAGAGGTAAAGATTGATACATAGGATGGATGGGTTTGGACGCCGGAATTGTTTTGGGCACCACCGGCAAAGTGCTGGGACCACCGGAAGGGTTCCGGAGGCCCACCGGGAGGGGCCACAAGCCCCGGAAGGCTATATGGGCGAAGTGTGGGAGGGAACCAGCCCATGGCGCAGCAGAGAGGAAGGGGGGAACCCTAGGCGCTGGTGGTTCTAAGGCCCACCACGGGGTGCACTACCCCCTCTCCTGCCATGGGCGCTGCCCCCTCTCCCATATGGGCTGCAGCCATGCCTAGGGTGTGAACCCTAGAGGTGGTGCACCCCTCCCCTCTCCTCCTATAAATAGAGAGGGGTTTGGGGCTGTTGGAGAGACAAGTTGATCTCTCCCTCGGCGCAGCCCTGTCCCTCTTCTTTCTCCTCTCCCACGGTGCTTGGCAAAGCCCTGCCGGAAGACCTCGTCTCTCCATCGACACCACGCCGTCGTGCTGCCGGAGATCTTCCCCAATCTCTCCCTCCTCCTTACTGAATCAAGGTGCGGGAGACATCACTGGGCTGCACGTGTGTTGAACGCGGAGGTGTCGTGGTTCGACACTAGATCGTAATCACACCGCGATCTGACGAGCTAGTGACTTGCGATTCACGACCAGATCAAAGGTGAGTTGATCGATTAGTGCCTCCTGCACTCTCAAATAGTGCACAACCTGCACCAAGGCACAGTCTGCCTCAAGATCTTCGCTAGCAACATGGGTCGGACTACCATAGTTTTCATGACTAGGATAATAGCAGAACGGTAGGCTATTCATCCATGGCGACAAATGTCGCAGCTAGACTAGCTTCTCGGTCTGCAAGCTGACGGGCTTGGGCTTTGATGACCCACAAGTATAGGGGATCAATCGTAGTCCTTTCAATAAGTGAGAGTGTCGAACCCAACGATGAGTGGAAGGATCTGACAAGTGGTTTTCAGCAAGGAAAAATCTGCAAGCACTAAAATTGTCGATAACAAGTGATTGTGTGGTGAGAGAATTCGTAGCAAGAAACAAGTAACAAAAGTAGAAACGGTGCAGCAAAGTGGCCAAATCCCTTTTGTATCAAGGGACAAGCCTGGACAAAGTCTTATAGGAGAAAAAATGCTCCCGAGGACACACAGGAATTTCTGTCATGCTAGTTTCATCATGTTCATATGATTCACGTTCGTTACTTTGATAGTTTGATATGTGGGTGGACCGGCGCTTGGGTACTGCCCTTACTTGGACAAGCATCCCACTTATGATTAACCCCCCTCGCAAGCATCTGCAACTATGAAAGAAGAATTAAGACAAAGTCTAACCACAACATTAAACTAGTGGATCCAAGTCAGCCCCTTTCGAAGCAACGCATAAACAAGGGTTTAAGCTTCTGTCACTCTAGCAACCCATCGTCTACTTACTACTTCCCAATGCCTTCCTCTAGGCCCAAATAGTGGTGAAGTGTTATGTAGTCGACGTTCACATAACACCACTCGAGTAAAAACAACATACAACATATCAAAATACTGAACGAATACCAAATTCACATGACTATTATTAGCATGACTTATCCCATGTCCTCAGGAATAAAAGTAACTACTCACAAAGCATAAACATAATCATGATCAGAGAGGTAATGAGTAGCATCAAGGATCTGAACATAAACTCTTCCATCAAATAATCCAACTAGCATCAACTACAAAGAGTAATCAACACTACTAGCAACCTTACAAGTACCAATCGGAGTCGCGAGACGGAGATTGGTTACAAGAGATGAACTAGGGTTTGGAGATGAGATGGTGTTGATGAAGATGTTGATGGTGATGAGTCCCCTTCGATGAGAGGAGTGTTGGTGATGACGATGGCGACGATTTCCCCCTCCGGGAGGGAAGTTTCCCCGGCAGGACGACCCTGCCAGAGCTCTAGATTGGTTCTGCTCAAGTTCCGCCTCGTGGCGGCTGCGATTTCTCCCGAAAGCCTCCTCTCGATTTTTTCTGGAATGAAATCCTTCTTATAGCCAAAGAGGGGGGCCAGAGGGCCAGCTGGGAGCCCACAAGCCCCCTAGGCGCGGCCAGGGGGAGGCCGCGCCTAGCAGGCTTGTGGCCTCCTGTTGGCTCCCCTCTGGTACTTCTTCGACCCAGTATTTTTATAAAATCCAAAAAAATCCTCGTTGATTTTCACGGCTTTTGGAGTTGCGCAGAATAGGTATCTCAAACTTGCTCCTTTTTCAGGCCAGAATTCCAGCTGCCCGCATTCTCCCTCTTCATGTAAACCTTGCAAAATAAGAGAGAAAAGGCATAAGTATTGTACCGTGAAATGTAATAACAGCCCATAAAGTGATAAATATCAACATGAAAGCATGATGCAAAATGGACGTATCAGGTACCAAAGTGATCCCGGTATGGAACACTGGACAGCGGTCAAGAATATCCTTAAGTACCTGAAAAGGACTAAGGAGATGTTTCTCGTTTATGGAGGTGAAGAAGAGCTCATCGTAAAGGGTTACACCTATGCTAGCTTTGACACAGATCCGGATGACTCTAAGTCGGATACATGTATGTTTTGAATGGCGGGGCAGTGAGCTGGTGTAGTAGCAAGCAAGAGGTCATGGCAACATCTACATGTGAAGCGGAGTACATAGTTGCTTCAGAAGCGGCTCATGAAGGGATTTGGATGAAGGAGCTCATCACCAACCTTGGAGTGGTTCCAAGCATGTCGGGTCCGATTACACTCTTCCGTGATAACACTGGAGCCATTATCATAGCCAAGGAGCCCAAATTTCACTGGAAGACCAAGCACATCCAACGCCGCTACAACTCCATCCAGGACCAGGTCCAGAGAGGAGTAATAGATATTTGTAAAATGCACACGGATCTGAATATTGCAGACCCATTGACTAAACCTCTTCCTCGAGCAAAACATGATCAACACCACAATGCTATGGGTGTTCGATACATCACAATATAACTAGATTATTGACTCTAGTGCAAGTGGGAGATTGTTGGAAATATGCCCTAGAGGCAATAATAAAATGGTTATTATCATATTTCATTGTTCACGATAATCGTTTGTTGTTCATGTTATAATTGTATTAACAGGAAACAGTAATACATGTGTGAATAAATAGATCTCAATGTGTACCTAGCAAGCCTCTAATTAGCTATCTCGTTGATCAATAGATAATCATGGTTTCCTGATCATGGACATTAGATGTCATTGATAACAGGATCACATCATTGGGAGAATGATCTGATGGACAAGACCCAATCCTAAGAATAGCACTAGATCGTGTTGTTTGTATACTAAAGCTTTTCTAATGTCAAGTGTCTTTTCCTTCGACCGTGAGATTGTGCAACTCCCGAATACCGTAGGAGTGCTTTGGGTGTATCAAACGTCATAACGTAACTGGGTGATTATATAGGTGCACTACGGGTACCTCCGAAGTGTCTGTTGGGTTGGTACGAATCGAGATCGGGATTTCTCACTCCGTGTGACGGAGAGGTATCTCTGGGCCCACTCGGTAGAACATCATCATAATGAGCTCAGTGTGACTAAGGAGTTAGTCACGGGATGATGTGCTACGGAACGAGTAAAGAGACTTACCGGTAATGAGATTGAACAAGGTATGGGTATACCAACGATCGAATCTCGGGCAAGTTCTATACGGACAAACAAAGGGAATTGTATACAGGATTGATTGAATCCTTGACATCGTGGTTCACCCGATGAGATCATCGTGGAACATGTGGGAGCCACCATGGGTATCCAGATCCCGCTGATGGTTATTGGTCGGAGAGTGTCTCGGTCATGTCTGCATGCCTCCCGAACCCGTAGGGTCTACACACTTAAGGTTCGATGACGCTACGGTTATAGGGAATTGTTATACGAGGTTACCGAAGGTTGTTTGGAGTCCCGGATGAGATCCCGGATGTCACGAGGAGCTCCGGAATGGTCCAGAGGTAAAGATTGATACATAGGATGGATGGGTTTGGACGCCGGAATTGTTTTGGGCACCACCGGCAAAGTGCTGGGACCACCGGAAGGGTTCCGGAGGCCCACCGGGAGGGGCCACAAGCCCCGGAAGGCTATATGGGCGAAGTGTGGGAGGGAACCAGCCCATGGCGCAGCAGAGAGGAAGGGGGGAACCCTAGGCGCTGGTGGTTCTAAGGCCCACCACGGGGTGCACTACCCCCTCTCCTGCCATGGGCGCCGCCCCCTCTCCCATATGGGCTGCAGCCATGCCTAGGGTGTGAACCCTAGAGGTGGTGCACCCCTCCCCTCTCCTCCTATAAATAGAGAGGGGTTTGGGGCTGTTGGAGAGACAAGTTGATCTCTCCCTCGGCGCAGCCCTGTCCCTCTTCTTTCTCCTCTCCCACGGTGCTTGGCAAAGCCCTGCCGGAAGACCTCGTCTCTCCATCGACACCACGCCGTCGTGCTGCCGGAGATCTTCCCCAATCTCTCCCTCCTCCTTACTGAATCAAGGTGCGGGAGACATCACTGGGCTGCACGTGTGTTGAACGCGGAGGTGTCGTGGTTCGACACTAGATCGTAATCACACCGCGATCTGACGAGCTAGTGACTTGCGATTCACGACCAGATCAAAGGTGAGTTGATCGATTAGTGCCTCCTGCACTCTCAAATAGTGCACAACCTGCACCAAGGCACAGTCTGCCTCAAGATCTTCGCTAGCAACATGGGTCGGACTACCATAGTTTTCATGACTAGGATAATAGCAGAACGGTAGGCTATTCATCCATGGCGACAAATGTCGCAGCTAGACTAGCTTCTCGGTCTGCAAGCTGACGGGCTTGGGCTTTGATGACCCACAAGTATAGGGGATCAATCGTAGTCCTTTCAATAAGTGAGAGTGTCGAACCCAACGGTGAGTGGAAGGATCTGACAAGTGGTTTTCAGCAAGGAAAAATCTGCAAGCACTAAAATTGTCGATAACAAGTGATTGTGTGGTGAGAGAATTCGTAGCAAGAAACAAGTAACAAAAGTAGAAACGGTGCAGCAAAGTGGCCAAATCCCTTTTGTATCAAGGGACAAGCCTGGACAAAGTCTTATAGGAGAAAAAATGCTCCCGAGGACACACAGGAATTTCTGTCATGCTAGTTTCATCATGTTCATATGATTCACGTTCGTTACTTTGATAGTTTGATATGTGGGTGGACCGGCGCTTGGGTACTGCCCTTACTTGGACAAGCATCCCACTTATGATTAACCCCCCTCGCAAGCATCTGCAACTATGAAAGAAGAATTAAGACAAAGTCTAACCACAACATTAAACTAGTGGATCCAAGTCAGCCCCTTTCGAAGCAACGCATAAACAAGGGTTTAAGCTTCTGTCACTCTAGCAACCCATCGTCTACTTACTACTTCCCAATGCCTTCCTCTAGGCCCAAATAGTGGTGAAGTGTTATGTAGTCGACGTTCACATAACACCACTCGAGTAAAAACAACATACAACATATCAAAATACTGAACGAATACCAAATTCACATGACTATTATTAGCATGACTTATCCCATGTCCTCAGGAATAAAAGTAACTACTCACAAAGCATAAACATAATCATGATCAGAGAGGTAATGAGTAGCATCAAGGATCTGAACATAAACTCTTCCATCAAATAATCCAACTAGCATCAACTACAAAGAGTAATCAACACTACTAGCAACCTTACAAGTACCAATCGGAGTCGCGAGACGGAGATTGGTTACAAGAGATGAACTAGGGTTTGGAGATGAGATGGTGTTGATGAAGATGTTGATGGTGACGAGTCCCCTCCGATGAGAGGAGTGTTGGTGATGACGATGGCGATGATTCCCCCCCCCCCCGGAGGGAAGTTTCCCCGGCAGGATCCTCCTGCCGAAGCTCTAGATTGGTTCCGCTCAAGTTCCGCCTCCTGGCGGCGGCAAAACCACGAAAAAGATCCTTTGTGATTTTTTCCTGGACAAAACCCTCCAAATAGCAAAAGAGGGGGGCCAGTGGCCCAGTGGGCTGCCCACAAGCCCGCATGGCGCGGCCTGGGGGGTGGCCGCGCCGTGTAGGCTTGTGGGCACCCCCTGGTGCCCCTCTGGCACTTCTTCGGCCCATTATTTTTGATAAATTGGGAAAAAGTCCCCGTTGATTTTCACGGCGTTTGGAGTTGCGCAGAATAGGTATCTCAACTTTGCTCCACTTTCAGGACAGAATTCGAGTTGCCGGTATTCTCCCTCTTCATGTAAACCTTGCAAAATAAGAGAGAAAAGGCATAAAAATAGTACCGTGAAGTGAAATAAGAGCCAAAGAAGCGATAAATATCAACATGGAAACATGATGCAAAATGGACGTATCAACTCCCCCAAGCTTAGACGTCGCTTGTCCTCAAGCGAAAGCCTAGCTCACTAAATATGTCCACAAGTTTAGGGAGCAAGGTGTCGACAAAACAAGATACGAACATGCATGCATCATGATCAAGATGAGAACAACAATACCAACATATAATCTCTCATGCTAAAGTGATAATTCCTTCACAAAGTAAAGCATGGATCAAGAACCATACCGAGAAGTAACAACCGATAGCCTTTAGTCATTGAATCAATTGCAATTTATCAAAACATCAGAAAGAGTCAAATAAGAGCTTGTAAAGCAAATCCACATACTCAATCATTCTTTCGTTCTCTACAATTGCTACAACTCACATGGTACTCATGAGATCAAAGTTTCAGCTGGACATAGAGAAAGATAGGGGCTTATAGTTTTGCCTCCAAACTGCTTACCTCAAGGGTAATGTCAACAATAATAATTCATGAATGCCTACCTCCAAGTTGACATATGAATATAGATCTTTCCCAAGCATGTGACGGTAGCCAATATAAGGCGGAATAGGGAATTGGTGAAGATCACCATGACTCTTTCAAGGGCAAAAAGTAAAGGTACAAGATAGGCCCTTCGCAGAGGGAAGCAGAGGTTGTCATGCACTTTTGAGGTTTGGATGCGTGTCCTCTTAGTGCGGAGGAATGTCACTTTATATTGCCCCCTGTGATAAAGAACTTTATTATGCAGTTCGTCGCTTTTATGTCTTCTTCATCACAGGTTCGTATAAAGTTTATTTTCCACACACTAATAGATCATACATATTAGAGAGCAATTTTTATTGCTTGCACCCATGACAACTTACCTGAGGGATCTTATTCAATCCATAGGTAGGTACGGTTTACACTCAAGGAAAAACTGGTGTGAAGGTTTATGGATGGACAAGTAGTATCTCTACTTGGTGCGGGATTTTTGGCTATTGTGAGGTGGAAGCAATCGTCACATGCTAAGGGATCTCTAATCATATAACATTGTTCATAGCCAAGCAAACACAATTCATTATGTTGTCTTCCTTGTCCAACAGCTACTTCTAGGCATGCAATAGTCTATGGAGTGTTCACAATCATATATGGTGTCAGAGATGATATATTTATATGTGAACCTCTCCTTCTTTATCACTTCCTATTAATTGCAACAATGAGCAAGGTCTACGTTTGCCTACCCTCAACAAGTTTCAATCCTCATTCTTTTATATGTGAAGCCATCACTTCCCATAAGATCATTACATGATCTTCCATGCTTTTGTTCTATTCTCACTCTTTCGATCATGGCAAGAGGCAAAGCCCTTCAACTAAGACACTCTTTATTATATGGCTCGCGAGTAAGAATACATCGGGGGTGACACAAAGCAAAACTCAAGACTAAAGCACTAAGAATTTTACTCTACTAGAAAAAGAGAAAACTCAAAAGGAAAGCTAAAACAAAGGTAAAGGCAAAAGATGTGATGGTGATACGATACCGGGGCAACTCCCCCAAGCTTGGCAAAAGCCAAGGGGATTGCCCATACCAATGCTTAGTTGTCTTCCTTTGGTGGTGATGGTGGAGTTGTTGCAACATGAGTTTGATCCTCCATCTTCCAAGGAATAGGTGCTCCATCATGGGATGATGAATGAGTCTCTGGAATCCTCAAATCTGCAGCCAACCTTATTGATTTAAATCTATACTCATACTCACAGTTTTGGTTCTGCAGGTCATAGATCTGGCCCTGGAGTTAATCAACCCTGTCATAGAGCCTGGAGAGGTGCTTCCCAATGTCATTGGCATCAATTCTGTGCTTGTTGGAGAACTCCGTGATCATCATGTGGTTGGCGTTGAGTCCACGCTCCACCATACCTTGGCACTTGAAGACTTGCTGCTCCATTCCTTCGAGCCTCGTCTCCACGCTTCCGGTCTTCTTAGGCCCCTCAACATCACGGATGTGCAACATCCCCTCACGCATCTCGATAGATTGAGGGTATTGCAACACTCCCGCGAGGTAGGGATTGATGACCTTCTCGAAGATCTTGTCCTTAGAAGGTTTTGGGGAAGTCATGGCGATCTAGATCTGCAACAGAAACAGGCATGAAACGAAAAACAAAGGAAATCTGCATGATGCAGGGGTCAGACCAAACGGGAGTATATATAATGATTTTTTTCAGAACAGAAGGAGTACCCTGCACGAAAATGGAGTCCGGGAGGCACACGAGGTGGCCACAAGCCGTCACGGCGCGACCAGGGGGTGGGCCTGCGCCGTGCAGGCTTCTCGCCTCCTCGCGAACTTTCCAGACTACTTCCAATTTTTGTATTTTTTCAAATATTCCAAAATGTAGAAAATTTCCTATTCGAAAAGTTTTGGACTCTGTTTTCTTACCGAATCACATACCTCTTCGTTTTCGGAGTCTGAAACAGGCTGATAAACATCCCTTAGGTATTCCTCCGGAGTTATGGTATTGATGCTATTACTTTCAACATTTATGGGAGTACGTGAGATATAATGCTTGATTCTCTGCCCATTTACCACTCTCGGACAATTACCTTCCGTGTTGTTGATCTTGATAGCACCGGAACGATATACTTCCTCAACAACATGGGGACCTTCACATTTAGAGAGAAGCTTGCCTGCAAAGAATCTTAAACAAGAGTTGTATAGCAAGACATAATCACCTACATTGAACTCACGTTTTTGTATCCTCTTGTCATGCCACCTCTTAACCTTCTCTTTGAACAACTTGGCATTCTCATATGCCTGAGTTCTCCATTCATCAAGCGAGCTAATATCAAATAACCTCTTCTCACCGGCAAGTTTGAAATCAAAGTTGAGCTCTTTGATTGCCCAATAAGCTTTATGCTCTTACTCAAGAGGTAAGTGACATGCTTTACCGTACACCATTTTGTACGGATACATGCCCATGGGATTCTTATAGGCAGTCCTATAAGCCCACAGTGCATCATCGAGCTTCTTAGAACAATTCTTCCTAGACCTGTTGACGGTCTTTTGCAGAATTAGTTTAATCTCTCTATTACTTAGCTCTACTTGACCACTGGACTGAGGGTGATAGAGAGATGCAATTCTATGGTTGACATCGTACTTAGCAAGCGTTTTACGGAAAGCACCATGAATGAAGTGTGAACCACCATCGGTCATTAGATATCTTTTGACTCCAAATCTAGGGAAGATAACTTCTTTAAGCATCCTGATAGAGGTGTTGTGATCAGCACTACTAGTGGGGATAGCTTCTACCCACTTAGTGACGTAATCAACAACAACTAAGATGTTAGTATAGCCGTTGGATTTTGGAAAAGGTCCCATATAGTCAAATCCCCAGACATCAAATGGTTCAATGACAAGTGAATAGTTCATAGGCATTTCCTGACGTTTGCTAATATTACCTATTCTTTGACATTCGTCACAAGACAAGACAAACTTACGGGCATCCCTGAAGAGAGTGGGCCAATAGAAACCTGATTGCAATAACTTGTGTGAAGTTCTATCTCCCACATGGTGCCCTCCATAGGCCTCAGAGTGACACTTCTGTAGGATCTATCCCTGTTCATGTTCATGTACACAACATCTAATAACACCATCTACTCCTTCCTTATAAAGGTGAGGATCATCCCAAAAGTAGTGTCTCAAGTCAAAGAAGAACTTCTTCTTTTGCTGGTACGTGAAACTAGGTGGTATGTAATTGGCAACGATATAGTTTGCATAATGAGCATACGACGGTGCACTACGTGAAGCATTGATGACATTCAATTTCTCATCGGAAAATCTATCATCAATAGGTTTTAGGTCATCAAGAACGTTCTCCAACCTAGACAATTTATCTGCTACGGGGTTATCGGCACCCTTTCTGTTGACAACGTGCAAATCAAATTCTTGTAGCAAGAGAACCCATCTGATAAGTCTAGGTTTAGTGTCCTTCTTCTCCACGAGGTACTTAATAGAAGCATGATCAATGTGAATAGTGACTTTGGAATCAACTATGTAAGACCTGAACTTTTCACATGCAAACACGACTGTTAAAAATTCCTTCTCCGTAGTAGCATAGTTTCTCTGGGCACTTTCTATAGTTTTACTAGCATAGTGAATAACATTCAACTTTTTATCAACTCTTTGCCCTAGAACATCACCAATAGCATAATCACTAGCGTCACACATGATCTCCAAAGACAAGTTCCAATCAGGTGGTTGAACAATAGGTGCAGTTATCAAAGCCCTCTTAAGTATTTCGAAGGCTTCCTCACAATCATCGTCAAAGACAAAAGGAATATCCTTTTGCAAGAGATTGGTAAGAGGCCTAGAAATCATAGAGAAGTCTTTGATGAACCTTCTATAGAAACCAACATGACCAAGGAAACTTCTTATACCTTTGATATCTGTGGGGTATGGCATTTTTCTCGATTGCATCAACCTTAGCTTTATCGACTTCAATACCTCTTTCGCAAATTTTATGTCCTAAGATGATGCCTTCATTAACCATAAAGTGGCACTTCTCCCAATTCAAGACAAGATTGGTGTCTTTACATCTCTGTAAGACTCGATCAAGGTTGTTGAGGCAATCATCAAAGGAAGACCCGTAAACGGAATAGTGATCCATGAAAACCTCGACAATCTTTTCACAAAAGTTAGAGAATATAGCCATCATACATCTTTGAAAGGTTGCAGGTGCATTACATAAGCCAAAAGGCATACGTCTATAAGCAAAGGTACCGAAAGGACATGTGAAAGTGGTTTTCTCCTAATCAAATTGTGCAACTGGTATTTGGGAGAAACCAGAATAACCGTCTAGAAAGCAGAAGTGTGTGTGTTTGGACAGCCTTTCTAGCATTTGGTCGATAAAAGTCAAAGGGTAATGATCTTTCCTAGTGGCCTTATTCAACTTTCTAAAATCAATCACCATCCTTCAGCCAGTAATAATCCTCTGTGGGATCAACTCATCCTTATCATTAGGGACAACGGTAATGCCTCCCTTCTTAGGAACGTAATGCACCGGATTCACCCAATCGCTATGAGCAACAAGATAGATAATACCCGCTTCCAGGAGATTTAGTATTTCTTTTCTTACTACTTCTTGCATCTTAGGATTCAATATCCTTTGATGATCAGCAACTAGTTTGAAATCAGGATCAGTTTTGATCTTGTGCTCGCATAGAGTAGGAATAATGCCTCTAACATCATCAAGAGTATATCCAATAGCAGCAAGGTGCTTCCTCAGAGTTTTTAGTAACTTCTTTTCTTCATGTTCCGAGAGGCTAGCACTAATAATGATAGGATATATGTCTTTTTCATCAAGATAGGCATATTTAAGAGTATCAGACAATTGTTTAAGCTCGAACACAGGATCACCCTTTGCTGGAGGTGGATCCCCAAGCAGTTGAACAGGCAGATTATTCTCAAGGATAGGATATTGTTCTAAGACAACTCTATCTATCTCATCCTTTCATCCATATGCATATCATTTTCATTCTCAAGCAAATATTGCTCTAATGGATCAGTAGGGGGCACAATAATAGAGGCTAAGGCAATAGTTTCGTCCCTACTACGCAACTCCTTTTCATGAGGTTATCTACCAAACTTAGAGAAATTGAACTCATGTGACACACCTTCAAAACCAACAGTGACAGTTTGCTTCTCACAATCAATATGAGCATTGACAGTATTGAGAAAAGTTTTGCCAAATATGATGGTACAAAAGCTATCTTGTGAGGTAGCAAGAACGCGGAAATCAGCAGGATACTTCGTTTTACCACACAACACTTCAACATCCCTAACAATTCCCACAGGGCAGATAGTATCTCTATTGGCAAGATGAATAGTGACATCAATAGGCTCTATCTCAACAGGTGCAATCTCATCTTTGATTTCATCGTATAAGGATTGAGGTATTGCACTAACACTAGCACCCACGTCACATAAACCATGATAACAATGATCTCCTATGTTAACAGAAACCACATGCATGCCACCAATAGGCCTATGTTTGTCTCTAACGTGAGGTTTAGTAATTCTAGCAGCATCTTCACAGAAGTGAATATTATGTCCCTCAACTTCTTCAGACACAAGATCTTTGATGATACCAACACTAGGTTGAACTCTAATTTGCTCAGGGGGTGTAGGTGTTCTAATATAGCCTCTACGTATCACAGTTGAAGCTTTAGAATGATCCTTTATCCTAACACGGAAAGGTGGTTACTCAATGTAAGCACTGGGAACCACAGGGTCATTATAGGCAATGAATTTCTCTTCAACTGGAGTGGGTTTAACTACATTGACTTCTAACGGAGGGTGATATTTAAACCACTTCTCTTTGGGGAGATCAATATGAGCAGCAAAGGATTCACACAGTGAAGCTACTATCTGAACAATAGGTGCATAATAATCACAGTGAAGCTCTTTGGGGTGTTCATAATCCCTAGCGTCACACATGATCTCAAAAGACAAGTTCCAATCAGGTGGTTGAACAATAGGTGCAGTTATCAAAGCCCTCTTAAGTATTTCGAAGGCTTCCTCACAATCATCGTCAAAGACAAAAGGAATATCCTTTTGCAAGAGATTGGTAAGAGGCCTAGAAATCTTAGAGAAGTCTTTGATGAACCTTCTATAGAAACCAACATGACCAAGGAAACTTCTTATACCTTTGATATCTGTGGGGTATGGCATTTTCTCGATTGCATCAACCTTAGCTTTATCGACTTCAATACCTCTTTCACAAATTTTATGTCCTAAGACGATGCCTTCATTAACCATAAAGTGGCACTTCTCCCAATTCAAGACAAGATTGGTGTGTTTACATCTCTGTAAGACTCGATCAAGGTTGTTGAGGCAATCATCAAAGGAAGACCCATAAACGGAATAGTGATCCATGAAAACCTCGACAATATTTTCACAAAAGTTAGAGAATATAGCCATCATACATCTTTGAAAGGTTGCAGGTGCATTACATAAGCCAAAAGGCATACGTCTATAAGCAAAGGTACCGAAAGGACAGGTGAAAGTCGTTTTCTCCTAATCAGATTGTGCAACTGGTATTTGGGAGAAACCAGAATAACCGTCTAGAAAGCAGAAGTGTGTGTGTTTGGACAGCCTTTCTAGCATTTGGTCGATAAAAGGCAAAGGGTAATGATCTTTCCTAGTGCCCTTATTCAACTTCCTAAAATCAATCTGAGCAGCAAAGGATTCACACAGTGAAGCTACTATCTGAGAGTCAAGTTCATACTTAGCGCTAAAGTCACAAAAAATATTTGTCTCAACAAAGGATTTAACGGAATAAAAAGTGAAGTTCATACCTGACTCCTTACCTTCTTCAAGCTCCCAATCTTCAGAGTTGTGTTTAACTCTCTTCAATAAATTCCATTTGAAGTCAATATATCTCTTCATAAAAGAACCGGTACAAGAAGTGTCAAGCATGGTGCGATCATCATGAGAAAGCCGAGCATAGAAGTTCTGAATGATAATTTCTCTTGAGAGCTCATGATTGGGGCATGAATATAGCATTGATTTAAGCCTCCCCCAAGCTTGAGCGATGCTTTCTTTGTCATGAGGCCGAAAATTACAAATATAATTCCGATCACGATGTACTAAATGCATAGGATAACACTTTTGATGAAATTCCAATTTCAACCGATTGTAGTCCCATGATCCAGTATCATCACATAGCCTATACCATGTCAACGCCTTATCCTTCAAAGATAAAGGAAAGACCTTCTTCTTGACCACATCCTCGGGCACACCTACAAGCTTAAATAAACCACAAACCTCATCTACATAGATCAGATTTAAGTCTGGATGTGATGTTCCATCTCATGTAAAAGGATTAGCCAGTAGTTTCTCAAGCATACGCAAAGGAAATTCAAAGCAAATATTTTCAGTAGGTGCAGCAGGTTGAGGAGCAACTCTTTGTGCTTCCATTCGAGGTGAAGATACCCCGAACAAGCCACTCAAAGGATTAGTATCCATAGTGACAAGTGACAACAAATTTCAGCACGCTATATGAATGTTTCCTTACCAAGTTCCACTTACCAATGGCGCTTCACTCCCCGGCAACGGCGCCAGAAAAGACTGTTGATGACCCACAAGTATAGGGGATCAATCGTAGTCCTTTTGATAAGTAAGAGTGTCGAACCCAACGAGGAGCAGAAGGATCTGACAAGTGGTTTTCAGCAAGGAAAAATCTGCAAGCACTGAAATTGTCGGTAACAAGTGATTGTGTGGTGAGATGATTCGTAGCAAGCAACAAGTAACAAAAGTAGCAACAGTGCAGCAAAGTGGCCCATTCCCTTTTGTAGCAAGGAACAATCCTGGACAAAGTCTTATAGGAGGAAAAACGCTCCCGAGGACACACGGGAATTTCTGTCATGCTAGTTTCATCATGTTCATATGATTCGCGTTCGTTAATTTGATAGTTTGATATGTGTGTGGACCGGCACTTGGGTACTGCCCTGACATGGCCAAGCATCCCACTTATGATTAACCCCTCTCGCACGCATCCGCAACTACGAAAGAAGAATTAAGACAAAGTCTAAACATAGCATTAAACTAGTGGATCCAAATTAGCTTCTGTCACTCTAGCAACCCATAAACTAGGGTTTAAGCTTCTGTCACTCTAGCAACCCATCATCTACTTACTACTTCCCAATGCCTTCCTCTAGGCCCAAATAGTGGTGAAGTGTTATGTAGTTGACGTTCACATAACACCACTAGATGAAAAATAACATACAACATATCAAAATACCGAACGAATACCAAATTCACATGACTATTATTAGTATGACTTATCCCATGTCCTCGGGAACAAAAGTAACTACTCACAAAGCATAATCATAATCATGATCAGAGAGGTAATGAGTAGCATCAAGGATCTGAACATAAACTCTTCCACCAAATAATCCAACTAGCATCAACTACAAAGAGTAATCAACACTACTAGCAACCTTACAAGTACCAATCGGAGTCGCGAGACGGAGATTGGTTACGAGAGATGATCTAGGGTTTGAAGATGAGATGGTGCTGATGAAGATGTTGATGGTGACGAGTCCCCTCTGATGAGAGGAGTGTTGGTGATGACCGATACGTCTCCATCGTATCTACTTTTCCAAACTCTTTTGCCCTTGTTTTGGAATCTAATTTGCATGATTTGAATATAACTAACCTGGACTGACGCTGTTTTTAGCAGAATTGCCTTGGTGTTATTTTTGTGCAGAAATCAAAGTTCTCCAAACGTCCTGAAAATTTACGGGGAGCATTTTTGGAAAATATGAAAAATACTTGCGCCAAGACCCACCTGAGGGGGTGCGCCAGTGGGACACAAGCCTTGCCTCCGCCACCCCCTGGTGGCGGTGGGCATGCTTGTGGGGCCCACACGGCTCTGCCGCCCCCAACCTCAGCTCTATAAGTTCACTTTCGTCCCAGAAAAAATTAAAAGAGAAGATTTCATCGCGTTTGCGAAATGGAGGCGCCGCCACAACCTGTTCTTCATCTGGAGGGCAGATCTGGAGTCCGTTTTGGGCTCCAGAGAGGGGAAATCGTCGCCATCGTCATCATCAACCTTCTTCCCTCTCCAATTCCATGAAGCCCTTCGTCGTTTATGAGTAATCTATTCGTAGGCTAGCTGGGCGGTGATGAGTAGGATGGGATCTATCATGTAATCGAGTTAGTTTTGATGGGGATTGATCCCTAGTATCCACTATGTTCTGAGATTGATGTTGCTACTACTTTGCCATGCTTAATGCTTGTCACTAGGTCCCGAGTGCCATGATTTCAGATCTGAAATTATTATGTTGTCACCAAAATATGTGTGTTTTAGATTCGATCTTGCAAGTTGTAGTTACCTACTATGTGTTATGATCCGGCAACCCCGGAGTGACAATAACCGGAACCACTCCCGGTGATGACCATAATTTGAGGAGTTCATGTGTTCACCAAGTTCTAATGCGTTGGTCCGGTTCTTTAATAAAAGGAGAACCTTAATATCCCGTAGTTTCCTTTTGGACCCCGCTGCCACGGGAGGGATGGACAATAGATGTCATGCAAGTTCTTTTCCCTAAGCACGTATGACGGCACACGGAATGCATGCCTACATCACATTGACGAACGGGAGCTAGCCACATATCTCTCCGTGTTATAACTGTTGCATGATGAATATCATCCAAAAAAATCACCGACCCATTGCCTACAAGTTTGTCCTACTGTTGCTGCTGCTGTTACTTGTATTGCACTGCTGCTATTACTTGTCTACCTCTGCTATTACTACTGTTGCTACTATTGTCGCTTGCTACTGTTGCTACTTGCTACTGCTGTCGGTAGTGTTGTTCCTTGCCACTGGTGTTAGTCGTTACACTGGTGCTACCTGCTACACTTTTGATTCGCTGGTCGTTGATGGGAACTGACAATTCCCGTCCACGAGGCAACTTGGCACCATTGATACAATCGTTAGAAATAGTCTGCCATGTCAACAGATCATTTTTGACACCATCGTTATCATACTACTTTGCTGTTACTACTTTGCTTGTAGATACTAATCTTTTAGGTGCGTTGAATCAGACAAATTCAGCTGCTAATACTCGAGAGTATTCTCTCACCTCCTGTTTGGCGTACCAACAAATTTGGGTCGAATACTCTACCCTCGAAAACTGCTGCGAACCCACTCGCTGGTGGGCTGTCAACAACATTCTTCTAGTTTCATTGCCGGGGAGTGCTAGTAGCATTCTTCTGGTGCCGTTGCAGGGGAAGGTTTGTTGTCACAGAATCAGTATTCGTCTAGCTATTACCAGAGAGTGCCAGTCAGCATTTTTCTGGCGCCGTTGCCGGGGAGGTATTGCTATATTCTCTGAGTCACTTGGGATTTATATCTGTTGATTAGTATGAAGAATCTAAAGGATCCAAAAACCAAAGTCTTGCCCTCAACTACGAAGGGAGGTAAGGAACTGCCATCTAGCTCTGCACTTGATTCACCTTCAGTTATGAGTAAGTTTGCGACACCACCTCCTACTAGAAATCTTGATATGTCGCCTGTGCATGATGATGCTTATGATGCTACTGCTAGAGATGCTATGCTTGATACTGCTTTGCCTGATGATGCTAGAGATGCTATTTTGCTTGATGATGTTATGCTTGATACTGCTAGAGATGCTACTTTGCCTGATGTTCCACTAGGGGTGTTTCTTGATGCTTATATTGCTAGAGTTACTGCCAATGCTCGTGATGCTTCTGATACTGCCGATACTATTGAGATAGAACCTGCTTTTGCTCCTATTAGATCTAGCTCTCCTAGATATGAATTGCCTGATATACCTGAGGGTTATGTTATGGAGGGAGATATAGCTGAGGATTGTCTTGCGTGTAAGGATGCCTATGACGCTGAGAAATTACTTCTCAAGTGGAAGGAAAAATCTCTGAAAGCTAGGATGAAATACGACCCGAAGTTTGCCACTTCACCTATCTTTATCACCGATAGGGATTATGAATTCTTTGTCGATCCTGAGATAATCTCTCTAGTCGAATCTGATCCTTTTCACGGTTATGAGTCTGAGACGGTCATAGCCCATCTTGCCAAACTACACGATATAGCCACCCTTTTCACTAATGAGGAGAAGATCCGCCACTACTATATCCTTAATTGTTTCCTTTCTCTCTAGAGGACAATGCTAAAGCCTGGTTCACCTCTCTTGCTCCTGGATGTGTGAGTAGTCCCCAGGATATGGTCTATTACTTCTGTGAGAAATATTTCCCTGCCCATAAGAAGCAAGCTGCCTTGCAGGAAATATACAACTTTGCTCAACTCCAAGAAGAGAGTCTCCCACAAGCTTGGGGGATGCTCGTCCAGCTACAGAATGCTTTTCCTGATCACCCTCTTACGAAGAACGAGATACTTGATATCCTCTATAACGGACTTACCAATGCCTCTAGAGACCACCTAGATATTTGTGCCGGTTGTGTTTTTAGGGAACGAACTGTAGAACAAGCTGAGACCATACTGAATAACATCTTCATCAACGATAATGCTTGGAGTATTCCCGAACCACCTCCTAAGCCAACTCCTAAGAAAAGAGGTATTCTATTCCTCTGTCCCGAAGATATGCAAGAAGCCAAGAAATCTATGCAAGAGAAAGGCATTAGATCTGAAGATGTCAAAAATCTACCACCTATCGAAGAGATCCATGGTCTCGATAACCCGATACAGGTAGTAGAAGTAAATTCTCTGCGTAGGTTTGATGAGAGTGATATTCCTTTTAATAAACCTGCTAGCCTATGATTTGATGAATTTGACAACTTTGTTGCCAAACAACAGAGTTTCAATGATTATGTTAGCAGACATTTGGAACAAAGTACTCGTATGCTTAGCCATTTAAGTGCTTCTGTAGACAGAAATGTCAATGGTCTGAAGCTTCTGAGTAAACATGCCTCTATGATTACTACTCAGGTAGAACAAGTACTTAACGCTCAGAATGACCTGCTCAATGAATTAAATAACAACTCTGTCAGAGTCATTACTAGAGGAGACAAAATGACTCAGGAACCTTTGTATCCTGAAGGTCATCCTAAGAGAATTGATCAAGATTCTCAAGGAATTAATGCTGATACACCCAGTCATCCTAAGGAGAAGAAGAAGGATGATAGAAACCTACATGCCAGTTCACCAAATACTGTCACACCTGAAGAACCAAATGATATTTCTGCGTCTGATGCAGAAACACAATCTGGTGATGAACATGAACCTGGTGACAATATGGATGGTGATGTTCATAATAATCCTCAACCTAGCAATGATGAGGATGTCGAGATTGAACCTACGGTTAATCCTGATAACCCACAACCTAAGAGATCCGATAAGAATGACTTTACTTCTAGGAAGCATGGTAAAGAAAGGGAACCATGGGTTCAGAGATCTATGCCCTTTCCTCCTAAGCCGTCCAAGAAAAAGGATGATGAGGATTTTGAGCGCTTCGTTGAGATGATAAGACCCATCTTTCTGCAGATGCAGTTAACTGATATGCTCAAGATGTCTCCGTATGCCAAGTACATGAAAGATATCGTGACTAATAAACGAAAGATACCAGATCTTGAGATCTCCACCATGCTTGCAAACTACACTTTCAAGGGTGGAACTCCTAGGAAACTTGGTGATCCTGGAGTGCCCACTATACCTTGCTCCATTAAAGGAAACTACGTAACAACTGCCTTATGTGACCTTGGAGCCGGTGTTAGTGTTATGCCGCTCTCTCTTTATTGTAGACTTGAATTGGATAAGTTGACACCCACTGAAATTTCTCTACAGATGTCTGACAAATCAACTGCTTTCCCTATCGGCATTTGCGAGGATGTGCCTGTTGTGGTTGCTAACACCACTATCTTAACATACTTTGTTATCTTGGATATTCCCAAGGACGATGCCATGGCTCTCATCCTCGAAAGACCCTTTTTAAACACTGCAGGGGCTGTTATAGATTGCAAGAAAGGCAATGTCACATTCCATGTCAAAGTTAATGAGCACACAGTGCACTTTCCGAAGAAAGGATATCAAGTACATTGCATTAATGCTATCGAAAAGACTTCATCGATTCTTATTGGGAGCTTTGAATGCCCTATTCCTCGTGTCAAGATGAAGTATGATTTGCTTGTTGGGGAGATACATATCCCCATTGAGGTGACTTAGTGTCTATTAGAAATTCTCCGTTCTCTCTTGAGATTTGAGAAGGTTTTGTCATGAGGACTTGATCAATCCTATTGACGGATTTCTTTCGATGACCATGAAATGGATGAATCAAAGAGTCACATACCTCTGTTTTGAGCTTTCATTTTCTTTTGCTTAGAAGAAAAATTATATAATTAGTTTAGTTTTTACTGTTTTCTGTTTTAGTGTCCCGGAGAAAAATACCTCGGAAATAAAAGTTCTCCGATGGTCCTGAAAATTTAGTATGATTTTTTCTGGAATTTTTGAAAATTACTAGGCCTGAGAGCTAGCCTGGGGGCCAGAGCAGTGGGCCACAAGCCCTGCCACCGCCACCCCAACTGGTGGCGGAGGGCAAGCTTGTGGGGCCCACAGCGACCCACTCCACTCATTCCAGCTCCCAGCCTCTTCTTTCACCTCCAGAAAAAATTGTTTCGCAGCTCAAACCCGTATTCTTGCTCATTTGGCTGTGATTTTCGATCTCCTTGCTCAAAGCACCATTTTCCAAACCGTTTTGGGGAAATTACTCCTTGGTAAGTGACTCCTCCATTGGTCCAATTAGTTTTTGCTCTAGTGCTTTATCTTTCGCGTATTCTTGCTACATTGGTGACCCTGTTCTTGAGCTAGAAAGGTTGATTTTAGCTGGTCCCAAGTAGTTTTAGCGCGTGATATGGTCTCTAGGCACTAGTAGGAGTAGTTGCTACAAGTTGGGTTAATCTATATTCACTTTTCTTTCGAAGTCTCTATAAATTTCAGAATTTTTCAAAGCTAGAGAAAGGAAAAGATGAAGAGGTTCTTGAGAGGCTATTCAAGCCGTAACCCCAAGGAGGATGAGAAGAACCACCCCAAGTACGTAGTCCCTCGAGTCACAGAAGTTCGAGCGTTCGAGTGGCCAAGTGATGAATTTTTGCGCGCCGCCGGACTTTATGAAGACTTTTATTACTTGGTGGAGAACGCAGGTCTTACTGCGTTCGTTGCAGATAAGTGCTCACAATACCTCCTCCTCACCAATATTTTTGTTCAAAGCTTCAACTTTTACCCGAGGAAGAATCCTCCCATGGTTGAGTTCATGATATACGATGTTCCCAAGTGCATGACACTACAGGATTTTTGCAATGTGTGCAAATTACCTTATGTTGGGGATATCCGTGACCCTCGTCCACGGGATTTGGAGGATTTCATTGGTTCTATTGCTGTTGGAGAGGAGAGAGGAGTGTCTCGCGCTAGAATTGCTAGCATACATATTCCCGTGCTTCGGTACTTCTCATTATTTGTGTGAAAATGTTTGATTGCCCGTGCGGAGGCTGGATCACTTAGTTCTCCACACCTTGCAGTTTTGCGCGTAGGTCTTTATAGCAATAAGACTTACATCCTAGGTGCTATAGTGGCCCAGCGGTTGAACATCAACCGTTCCAAGGGTGTCGTCTATGGAGGTATCTATGCTACCCATCTTGCCAGACACTTTGAGATACCCATTAGACTGGGAGAGGAAGGAGAAATGCTTCTCCCCGAAAAATATCTGGATTATGAAAGCATGGTTCGCCATGATTTTCTGGATAGAGATGCTAGTAGACGGATGATTTATAACCTGGTATTTAGTCACGGTACTCGAGAGACTATTACTTTGCCTGCTCCTTCTTTGTTCGATCTTCATGCAGGCAGGTACACTATTATACCCTCGGACATCTACGCATATTGGGGCTTGGCCCAACCACATGCGCCCGTGCCCGAGCCACGAGTCGAGTACCAGACGCCAATTTATCAGTGGGAGCCAGAGGAGCTCACACAGCAGTGGCATCCACAGTCTGATCCATAGTATCCTGGAGCTGGTGATTTCCCACCATGGGAGTAGACCAAGCTAGGCCAAAAAGCCTAAGCTTGAGAGAGTACGTGTTCTCACCGACTTTACATTCATGCTTATGCTTTCGCTTTGTTAGCCGGTGTTTACACTTTCCCGCTGTATTATCCATGCTAATTTATTTTTTTGTTTTCTTGTTTTCTTGTTTTGTGTCCTTCTGAGAAAACCCAAAAAGATTTTTCTTTGTTCTTTTGCTTGTTGGGAGCTTTCCCGTGTAAATAGTTTTCTTTTCCTTTGGGTGAAGGTAGAAGATATTGGTTACAATGTTTAGTGGTTCTTGCATGCATACATGTTTAGATTTCAAAGAGCCATATTACTTTGTCTTCTCCTTTGTGTTTGCCTGCAGATTCACCTTAGTCCAATGCACGAGCACTCTTATTATTGTTCACAACGTTCGCTCGTGCAAATGAAAGGCAATAATGATGATATATGAGGAATTAACTGGGACTGAAAAGCTGGTATGAACTCTATGTATTTTGTTTTTGTAAATATGACTAGCTTGTCGACCCAGATTCAGCTTTGTTGTGAGAGAACCATGTTTGCAATGACAACTTAGAGATCATATGTTCTCAGGCCATGCTTATTTAGCTAGGAGCTTATAATGGTTTGTCTTGATTGCCAACATAGATTTTGAGATGACTATGATGTAGTATGATAGGATGGTATTCTCCTTTGAATGTTTCAAGTGGCTTGCCTTGGGACATGTTCATGCATGTAGTTGAAACAAAATCAACATAGCCTCTATGATGTTCGTGTTCATGGTGATTTATATCTTGTTCATGCTTGCATTCAATGTTAGTCAAACTTATTGCATCTTGATCACTGTTGTCGCTCTCTAGTTGGTCGCTTCCTAGTCTTTTGCTAGCCTTCACTTGTACTAAGCGGAATGCTGCTTGTGCATCCACTTCCATAAACCCAAAAGTTTTTCCATGAGAGTCCACCATACCTACCTATTTTGTGGTATCTACTTGCCGTTCCAAGTAAATTTGCATGTGCCATTCTCTAAATCTTCAAGAAATAATCTATTTTGCATGCCCGAACCGCTCATGTGGTGACAGAGGGCTATTGATAACTTCCATGCTAGGAGTGTTATCCTCGACATGTGTTTATTCACTGTCATTCACGAGAAAGGGGCTGGTAATTGGAATGCCTAGTTCCATGCTTAAATCGAAAACATAACTGTAAAACAAGACTCCCCCCGGATTGATGTTAGTATGGACGGTACCCGAAGATTCGACTAGCCGTGGAGTGTGATTCATTGGTGGTGGGGTAGTTAAAACTTTAGCTTTCTGTTTGGGAACCGCATATAGCATGAGTAGCATGGAAGATATTGAGAACTCTTGGTCATTGTGTTGACAATGAAAGCATGCCACCCAAAATTATTATCTCTGTTTTCAAAGCTTGAGCTCTAGCACCTCTACAAATCAATGCTTCCCTCTGCGAAGGGCCTGTCTATTTATTTTCCTGTTGGGTCATCCTCCTCTTCTATAAGCACCAATTAGAGAGCACCTCTATCATTTTTATGCTTTGCTTTTGATTGATATTGAGTTTGACTATCACTGGATCCTCGTTGCTGTGAATTACAATGTTTAGTCAGCCCTTGATCTTTGAAAGTGCTCTGCATTTATGTTTTGCGGTCTCAGAAAGAGCTAGCGAGATACCACCTATTCATATTGCTTCATGCTTGTTTTGATTGAAGTGTTGGTATTTCAAACTCATCAATATTTGCTCGTTAGCTGATTATGCCATTGATATTAGTTTACCATGAGACCTTTGGGTCACTTGCCTATGTGGTTAACTTGTGATCTTGCTGAAATACTGGTTATGAGTTAGACATAGTTGCAACAACAAGATCAAACAGAGTTTGTCAAAGTTTTTCTTTCTCTCTCAGTTTGTCAACTGAGTTGCTTGAGGACAAGCAAGGTTTTAAGTTTTGGGGAGTTGATACGTCTCCATCGTATCTACTTTTCCAAACTCTTTTGCCCTAGCTTTGGACTCTAATTTGCATGATTTGAATAGACTAACCTAGACTGACGCTGTTTCAGTAGAATTGCCTTGGTGTTATTTTTGTGCAGAAATCAAAGTTCTCCAAACGTCCTGAAAATTTACGGGGAGCATTTTTGGAAAATATGAAAAATACCTGCGCCAAGACCCACTTGAGGGGGTGGGCCAGTGGGACACAAGCCCTGCCTCCGCCACCCCCCTTGTGGTGGTGGGCATGCTTGTGGGGCCCACACGGCTCTGCCACCCCCAACCTCAGCTCTATAAGTTCACTTTCGTCCCAGAAAAAATTAAAAGAGAAGATTTCATCGCGTTTGTGATACGGAAGCGCCGCCACAACCTGTTCTTCATCTGGAGGGCAGACCTGGAGTACGTTTTGGGCTCCGGAGAGGGGAAATTATCACCATCATCATCATCAACCTTCTTCCCTCTCCAATTCCATGAACTCTTCGTCGTTCGTGAGTAATCTATTCGTAGGTTCGCTAGGCGGTGATGAGTAGGATGAGATCTATCATGTAATCCAGTTAGTTTTGATGGGGATTGATCCCTAGTATCCACTATGTTCTGAGATTGATGTTGCTACTACCTTGCCATGCTTAATGCTTTTCACTAGGGCCCGAGTGCCATGATTTTAGATGTGAAATTATTATGTTGTCACCAATATACGTGTGTTTTAGATCCGATCTTGCAAGTTGCAGTTACCTACTATGTGTTATGATCCGGCAACCCCGGAGTGACAATAACCGGAACCACTCCCGGTGATGACCATAGTTTGAGGAGTTCATGTGTTCACCAAGTGCTAATGCGTTGGTCCGGTTCTTTATTAAAAGGAAAACCATAATATCCCGTAGTTTCCTTTTGGACCCCGCTGCCACGGGAGGGATGGACAATAGATGTCATGCAAGTTCTTTTCCCTAAGCACGTATGACGACACACGGAATGCATGCCTACATCACATTGACAAAAGGGAGCTAGCCACATATCTCTCCGTGTTATAACTGTTGCATGATGAATATCATCCAAACAAATCACCGACCCATTTCCTACGAGTTTGTCCTACTGTTGCTGCTGCTGTTACTTGTCTTGCACTACTGCTGTTACTTGTCTTGCTCTGCTATTACTACTGTTGCTACTACTGTTGCTTGCTACTGTTGCTAGTTGCTACTGATGTAACTACTGTTGTTCCTTGCCACTATTGTTACTCGTTACACTGCTGCTACCTGCTACACTTTTGATTCGCTGGTCGTTGACGGGAACTGACAATTTCCGTCCATGAGGCAACTTGGCGCCATTGATAGAATCGTTAGAAATAGTCTGCCGTGTCAGTAGATCGTTTGTGACACCATTGTTATCATATTACTTTGTTGTTATTACTTTGCTTGCACATACTAATCTTTCAGGTGCGGTTGAATCAGATAAATTTAGTTGCTAATACTCGAGAGTATTCTCTCACCTCCTGTCTGGCGTACCAACAAATTTGGGACGAATATTCTACCCTCGAAAACTGCTGCGAACCCACGCGCTGGTGGGCCGTCAACAACATTCTTCTAGTTTCATTTTCGGGGAGTGCTAGTAGCATTCTTCTGGTGCCGTCGCAGGGGAAGGTTTGTTGTCACAGAATCAGCATTCATCTAGCTATTGCCAGAGAGTGCCAGTCAATGACGATGGCGACGATTTCCCCCTTCAGGAGGGAAGTTTCCCCGGCAAGATCATCATGTCGGAGCTCTAGATTGGTTTTGCTCAAGTTTCGCCTCGTGGCGGCGGCGAAACCACGAAAAAGCTCCTATGTGATTTTTTCCTAGACGAAACCCTCCATATAGCAAAAGAGGGGGCCAGTGGGCCAGTGGGCATCCCACAGGCCCCCATGGCATGGCCTGGGGGGTGGCCGCGCCGTGCAGGCTTGTGGGCACCCCCTGGTGCCCCTCTTGCACTTCTTCGGCCCAGTATTTTTGATAAATTGGGAAAACAATCCCCGTTGATTTTCACGGCGTTTGGAGTTGCGTAGAATAGGTATCTCAACTTTGCTCCACTTTCAGTCCAGAATTCCAGTTGCCAGTGTTCTCCCTCTTCATGTAAACCTTGCAAAATAAGAGAGAAAAGGCATAAGAATAGTACCGTGAAGTGAAATAACAGCCAAAGAAGCGATAAATATCAACATGGAAACATGATGCAAAATGGACGTATCTGGCTTCTCTAAGGGCGCTCAAGCAAGGAATTCCCTCCATAGATGTGCACTGATACGTCTTTGTCGTATCTATAATTTTTGATCGTTTCATGCCAATATTCTACAACTTTCATATACTTTTGGCAACTTTTTATACTATTTTTGGGACTAACATATTGATCCATATAGATTATCCATATCAAACAAAGTCCAAACACACTAAAAAAACTACGGCGAGTTTTTTGGAATATTTATGATTTTTGGGAAGAAGAATCTACGCGAAACGATGCCCGAGGAGGTCGCAAGCCCAGGAGGTGCGCCCCCCTAGGGCGCGACTGGCAGGCTTGTGACCAATCCCTAAGGTGGTTGGGGCCCTTCTTTCGCCACAAGAAAGATAATATCTGGAAAAAAATCATGTTAAATTTCAGCCCAATCGGAGTTACGGATCTCTAGGAATTTAAGAAACGGTGAAATCCAGAATCTGGGAGCGAAGAAACAGAAGGACACAGAGAGAGAGATCCAATCTCGGAGGCGCTCTCGCCCCTCCACCGCCATGGAGACCATGGGAGAGAGGGGAAACCCTTCTGCCATATAGGGAGGAGGTCAAGGAAGAAGAAGAAGAAGGGGGCTCTCTCCCCCTCTCTCTCGGCGGCGCCGGAACGCCGCCCGGGACATCATCGTGTGACGGCGATCTACACCAACACCTCCGTCATCTTCACCAACACCTCCATCACCTTCCCCCATCTATATTCAGCGGTCCACTCTCGTGCAACCTGCTGTACCCTCTACTTGAACATGGTGCTTTATGCTTCATATTATTATGCAATGATGTGTTGCCATCCTATGATGTCTGAGTAGATTTTCGTTGTCCTATGGGTGATTGATGAATTGCTATGATTGGTTTAATTTGCTTGTGGTTATGTTGTTGTCCTTTCGTGCCCATCATATGAGCGCGCGCATGGATCACACCATAGGGTTAGTAGTATGTTGAGAGGACTATGTATTGGAGGGCAAGGGTGACAGAAGCTTCAACCTAGCATAGAAATTGCTGCATACGGGATTGAAGGGGGACCAATACATCTTATTTCTATGGTTGGGTTTTACCTTAATGAACATTAGTAGTTGCGGATGCTTGCTAATAGTTCCAATAATAAGTGCATAGAATTCCAAGTAAGGGATGACATGCTAGTAGTGGCATCTCCCACATAAAACTTGCTATCGGTCTAGTAACGTAGTCAATTGCTTAGGGATAATTCCGCAACTCCTACCACCACTTATCCACACTCGTTAAACTAACGTAATTGTTTCTTTATCTAACCAGCCCCAATTTGTATTTACATGTTCTTTACTTTCTTGCAAACCTATCTTATCACACCTACAAAGTACTTCTAGTTTCATACTTGTTCTAGGTAAAGCGAACGTAAAGTGTGCATAGATTTGTATCGGTGGTCGATAGAACTTGAGGGAATATTTGTCCTACCTTTAGCTCCTCGTTGGGTTTGACACTCTTACTTATCGAGAAAGGCTACAACTGATCCCCTATACTTGTGGGTTATGAAGACCTTTTTCTCGCGCAGTTGCCGGGGAGAGATAGCGTGGGGTGAATATTCTCGTGTGTGCTTGTTTGCTTTATCACTAAATAGATTTATTTGCTGTTCTAAGTTGTTCTCTATCTTTTGTTATGGATATGGAACATGAAATACCAAAAAAATTAGTTGTACTTGCTACTCATGGAGATGGGAACCTCCTAAAACCCTTGATGCTCGTTATGTGGAAAATATTATGCACTTCTTTAATAATCTTGAGAAAACCCCATTCAACTATATATAATGGGATACACGTTGGATCAATGTGAATACTTTAGGTATTATTGCTTGACTCAAAAAGGGAAACTATTATGGAATCAAATTCATATGTTGAAATGGTATGCTTGGGAGCTATGCTTGAGATATGATATTACTAGTTGCTCTAGGATGAAGGCTCAACACCTTCCCTTTTCTTGTAAATTTAATGCTAATAAAATGGATTCTTATGCTAATGTTACATCTGATTACTATGATGTGGAACAAATAGAAAAGTTTGTTGCTTTTATGGGTGCTTAGGAAATTGAAGCTCTGTTTAAAAGGTGTGATGATAATGATGATGCTGCTTACCAATCTAAAAATTTGGTTATGATTCGTTATTGTTATACTAATTATGAATATAATGCCCATATTATCGATGTATGGAGAAATTCTACGCTGCCCAAGAAGAGACTAATATTTTGCAGGAAACTATGGAAGAAGAAAATGCTGAAACTGTGAGCTCATTATATGAAAAAGATGACGAGGAGAGCGAAGAACAAAAGGAGGAAGAGCGGACTAGCTACCCATGGCCACCTTCTAATGAGAGTAACTCTTCAACTCATACATTGTTTAATTTCCCTTCGTTCTTACCGAAGGAAGAATGCTATGTTGATTGCTATGATCCCTTGGATTCGTTTGAAATATCCCTTTTTGATGAACTTGATGCTTGCTATGCTTGTGGCTATGATTCCAATATGAATGATGCTTATGAAGATGGACTTGCTATAGTTCCTTATGTTAAACATGAAATTGTTGCTATCGCACGCACTTATGATAGTCCTATTATCTTTTTGAACTCTCCCAACTACACCATATCAGAGAAATTTGCTCTTATAAGGATTACATAGATGGGTTGCCTTCTACTATTACACATGATGATTCTGATGAATATAATATGCATGTGTTTTCTGCTCCTACTTGCAATTCTTATGAGAGAGGAACTACATCTCCATCTCTCTATGTTTCCAATGCAATAAAATTGCAAGAAACTGCTTATGCTATGTATTGGCCTTTACTTGATGTGCATGAATTGTTATTTTATGACATGCCAATGCATAGGAAGAGAGTTAGACTTCGTCATTGCATAATATATGTTACCTTGTGCTCACTACTAAATTACAAATCATTGTTAATTAAAATTGGCTTTGATATACCTTGGGATCCGGGTGGATCCATTACTTGAGGACTTTATGCCTAGCTTAATGGCTTTAAAGAAAGCGCTGCCTCGGAGACAACCCGGAAGTTTTAGAGAGTCATTTATTTCTGTTGAGTGCTTTTATTTAGTTTTAGAAAAATATAGAGGGGAACTTAAAACTTTTTCAAAAAGTGAAGGGATAGAAAGGTGATGCATTACGGAAGTGAGGGTCGACCTTGAACACTTGTGTTCATGATCATGGAAACAATGTAGAATTTTTCATGGAAGTTTCTCGCCAAAATAATTATCCCCTTGTACAATTCCATTGTATTATAAAAATAATGTGCCAAGTAAAGTCTTTATGATTAGTTTGGGTGATAGTTGTTTGATCATGCTGAAAAAGACAGAAACTTTCTGCTCACGGAATTATTTTTAATTCCTATCGAGAGAGTGCTATTAAGTTGATTATTTTTGCTTCTGATTGATATGAAAATTTCCCTAATTGTCATAATGTTTCAGAATTTTTGGAGTATCAGAAGTATGATATGTGTTCAGATTACTACAGACTATTCTGTTTTTGACAAATTCTTTTTTCTATGGATTGTTCTCTTATTTGGATGAATCTATGGGTAGTATCGGGGGGTATGAACCATGGTGAAGTTGGATTACAGTAGATATAATGCTAATATGAATTTGGAATGAGTTCGTAACAATACTTAAAGTGGTGATTTACTTTATTATACTAATGGATCTCACGAAGGTTTTGTTGAGTTTTGTGTGATTGAAGTTTTCAAGTTTTGGGTTAGACCACGATGGATGAAGGAATAAGGATAGGCAAGAGCCTAAGCTTGGGGATGCTCGAGGCACCCCAAGGTAATATTCAAGGAAGAATCAAGCGTCTAAGCTTGGGGATGCCCCGGAAGGCATCTCCTCTTTCATCTACAATCTATCGGTAATTTTACTCGGAGCTATATTTTTATTCGTCACATGATAAGTGCAAATGCTTGGAGCATCTTTTGTGTTTATTTTTCCATTTTCTTTTATGCACCATGCTGGTATGAGATAGTCGTTGGTTGATTTAGAGAATGGTCTTTGCACTTCACTTATATCATTTGAGTATGGCTTTATAGAATGCTCTTTGCACTTCACTTATATCTTTTGAGTATGGCTTTATAGAATGCTTCATGTGCTTCACTTATATCATTTGAAGTTTGGATTGCCTGTTTCCCTACACATAGAAAACCACCATTTATAGAATGCTCTTTTGCTTCACTTATATTTGTTAGAGCGGGGCATATCTTTTGTAGAAAGAATTAAACTCTCATGCTTCACTTATACCTATTTAGAGAGTTAACAGGAGTTGGTCATTCACATGGTTAGTCATAAAATCCTACATAAAACTTGTAGATCACTGCATATGATATGTTTGATTCCTTGCAATAGTTTTGCGACTTGAGGATGTGATACTAGAGTCATGCTAGTGAGTAATTGTGTATTCGTAGAAATACTTGTGTTAAGGTTTGTGATTCCCGTAGCATGCACGTATGGTGAACAGTTATGTGACGAACTCGGAGCATGATTTATTTATTAATTGTCATCCTTTGTGTGGAGGTCGGGACCGCGCGATGGTTAACTCCTACCAACCCTTCCCCTAGGAGCATGCGTGTAGTACCTTGTTTCAATGACCAGAAGACTTTTGCAATAAGTATGTGAGTTCTTTATGACTAATGTTGAGTCCATGGATTATACGCACTCTCACCGTTCCACCATTGCTAGCCTCTCTAGTACCGCACAACTTTCGCCGATGCATTACACCCACCATATACCCTTTCTCAAAACAGCCACCATACCTACCTATTATGGCATTTCCATAGCCATTCCGAGATATATTGCCATGCAACTTCCATCGTTCCGTTTATTATGACACGCACCATCATTGTCATATTGCTTTGCATGATCGCAAGATTGCTAGCACGATGTTTTCATGGCTTGTCCGTTTTTTGATGTCATTGCTACGCTAGATCATTGCACATCCCAGTACACCGCCGGAGGCATTCATATAGAGTCATGTTTTGTTCTAAATATCGAGTTGTAAGTAAATAAAAGTGTGATGATCATCATTATTAGAGCATTGTACCATGTGAGTAAGTAATAAAAGAGGCCAATGAAGCCCAAATAAAAAAAAAGAGACCAAAGAAGCCCACCAAAAAAATAAAAAATAATAAAAATATGAGAGAAAAGAGAGAAGGGACAATGCTACTATCCTTTACAACACTTGTGCGTCAAAGTAGCACCATGATCTTCATGATAGAGAGTCTCCTATGTTGTCACTTTCATATACTAGTGGTAAATTTTCATTATAGAACTTGGCTTGTATATTCCAATGATGGGCTTCCTCAAATTGCTCTAGGTCTTCGTGAGAAAGCGAGTTGGATGCACACACACTAGTTTCTTTTTCAACTCTCGTACACTTATAGCTCTTGTGCATCTGTTGCATGGCAATCCCTACTCACTGACATTGATATCTATTGATGGGAATCTCCATAGCCCGTTGATACGCCTAGTTGATGTGAGACTATCTCCTCCTTTTTTTCTTCTCCACAACCACCATATTCTATTCCACCTATAGTGCTATGTCCATGGATCACGCTCATGTATTGCGTGAAAGTTGAAAAAAATTTAGAACACTAAAGTATGAAACAATTGCTTGGCTAAAACCGGGGTTGTGCATGATTTAAATACATTGTGTGGGGAAGATGGAGCATAGCCAGACTATATGATTTTGTAGGGATTACTTTCTTTGGCCATGATATTTTGAGAAGACATGATTGCTTTGTTAGTATGCTTGAAATATTATTGTCTTTTTATGTCATATGATAGACTATTGCTTTGAATCACTCGTGTTTTAGTATTCATGCCATGATTAGATTATATGATCAAGATTATGCTAGGTAGCATTATACATCAAAAATTATCTTTTTATATCATTTATCTACTCGACGACGAGCAGGAATTAAGCTTGGGGATGCTGATACGTCTCCGTCCTATCTATAATTTTTGATTGTTTCATGCCAATATTCTACAACTTCCATATACTTGTGGCAACTTTTTATACTATTTTCGGGACTAACATATTGATCCAGTGCCCAGTGTCAGTTCCTGTTTGTTGCATGTTTTTTGTTTCGCAGATTATCCTTACCAAACAAAGTCCAAACGCAATAAAAAACCTACGCGGATTTTTTTTGAATATTTATGGTTTTTGGGAAGAAGAATATACGTGAAACGATGCCCGAGGAGGTCAGAAGCCCAGGAGGTGCACCCCCCTAGGGCGCGGCTGACAGGCTTGTGACCAATCCCTACGACGGTTGGGGCCCTTCTTTCGCCTCCAGAAAGATAATATCCGGAAGAAAATCGTGTTAAAAGTTCAGCCCAATTGGAGTTACGGATCTCCAGGAATTTAAGAAATGGTGAAAGCCAGAATCTGGGAGCGGAGAAACAGAAGGATACATAGAGAGAGATCCAATCTCGGAGGGGCTCTCGCCCCTCCGCCGCCATGGAGACCATGGACCAGAGGGGAAACCCTTCTCCCATCTTGGGAGGAGGTCAAGGAATAAGAAGAAGAAGGGGGGCTCTCTCCCCCTTTCTCCCGGCGGCGCCGGAACGCCGCCCGGGAAATCATCATGTGACGACGATCTACACCAACGCCTCCGTCATCTTCACCAACACCTCCATCACCTT
Organism: Hordeum vulgare subsp. vulgare; assembly: GCF_904849725.1. Lineage (NCBI taxonomy): Eukaryota > Viridiplantae > Streptophyta > Magnoliopsida > Poales > Poaceae > Hordeum > Hordeum vulgare. The sequence goes on from NC_058520.1 coordinate 118,964,373, forward strand.
CCCCCATCTATATTCAGCGGTCCACTCTCCCGCAACCTATTGTACCCTCTACTTGAACATGGTGCTTTATGCTTCATATTATTATCCAATGATGTGTTGCCATCCTATGATGTCCGAGTAGATTTTCGTTGTCCTATCGGTGATTGATGAATTGCTATGATTGGTTTAATTTGCTTGTGGTTATGTTGTTGTCCTTTGGTGCCCATCATATGAGCGCGCGCGTGGATCACACGATAGGGTTAGTAGTACGTTGATAGGACTATGTATTGGAGGGCAAGGGTGACAGAAGCTTTAGCCTAGCATAGAAATTGATGCATACACGATTGAAGGGGGACCAATACATCTTATTGCTATTGTTGGGTTTTACCTTAATGAACGTTAGTAGTTGCGGATGCATGCTAATAGTTCCAATCGTAAGTGCATAGAATTCCAAGTAAGGGATGACATGCTAGCAGTGGCCTCACCCACATAAAACTTGCTATCGGTCTAGTAACGTAGTCAATTGCTTAGGGACAATTCCGCAACTCCTACCACCACTTCTCCACACTCGTTAAACTAATGTAATTGTTTCTTTATCTGACCAGCCCCTAGTTTTTATTTACGTGTTCATTACTTTCTTGCAAACCTATCCTATCAGACTGATACGTCCATTTTGCATCATGTTTTCATGTTGATATTTATCGCTTCTTGGGTTGTTGTTTCACTTCACGGTACAATTCTTATGGCTTTTCTCTCTTATTTTGCAAGGTTTACATGAAGAGGGAGAATGCCGACAACTGGAATTCTGGCCTGAAAGTGGAGCAAGTTTGAGATACCTATTCTGCGCAACTACAAACGCCGTAAAAATCAACGAGAATTTTTTTCCGGATTTATAAAAAATACTGGGCCGAAGAAGCGACACAGGGGCGCCAGGGGGTGGCCACAAGCCTGCACGGTGCGGCCACCCCCCAGGCCACGCCATGAGGGCTTGTGGGCAGCCTGCTGGCCCACTTGCCCCCCTCTTCTGCTATATGAAGGGTTTCGTCCAGGAAAAAATCAGGGACAAGGTTTTTGTGGATACGCCGCCATCACGAGGCGGAACTTGAGCAGAACCAATCAAGAGCTCCAGCAGGACGATCCTGCCAGGGAAACTTCCCTCCCGGAGGGGGAAATCGTCGCCATCGTCATCACCAACACTCCTCTCATCGGAGGGGACTCGCCACCATCAACATATTCATCAGCACCATCTCATCTCCAAACCCTGGTTCATCACTTGTAACCAATCTCCATCTCGCGACTCCGATTGGTACTTGTAAGGTTGCTAGTAATGTTGATTAGTCTTTGTAGTTGATGCTAGTTGGATTATTTGGTGGAAGAGTTTATGTTCAGATCCTTGATTCTACTCATTACCTCTCTGGTCATGAACATGATTATGCTTTGTGAGTAGTTACTTTTGTTCCTGAGGACATGGGATAAGTCATGCTAATAGTAGTGATGTGAATTTGGTATTCGTTCGATATTTTGATGTGTTGTATGTTGTTTTTCCTCTACAGGTGTTATGTGAACATCGACTACATAACACTTCACCATTATTTGGGCCTAGAGGAAGGCATTGGGAAGTAGTAAGTAGATGATCGGTTGCTAGAGTGACAGAAGCTTAAACCCTAGTTTATGCGTTGCTTCGTAAGGGGCTAATTTGGATCCACTAGTTTAATGCTATGGTTAGACTTTGTCTTAATTCTTCTTTCCTAGTTGCGGATGCTTGCAAGAGGGGTTAATCATAAGTGGGATGCTTGTCCAAGTAAGGGCAGTACCTAAGCGCCGATCCACCCACATATCAAACTATCAAAGTAACGAACGCGGATCATATGAACATGATGAAAACTAGCGTGACAGAAATTCCCGTGTGTCCTCGGGAGCGTTTTTCCTCCTATAAGACTTTGTCCAGGATTGTACCTTGCTACAAAAGGGATTGGGACACTTTGCTGCACCGTTGCTACTTTTGTTACTTGTTGCTTGCTTCGAATTATCTCACCACACAATTACTTGTTACCGACAATTTCAGTGCGTGCAAATTTTACCATGCTGAAAACCACTTGTCAGATCCTTCTGCTCCTCGTTGGGTTCGACACTCTTACTTATCTAAAGGACTAGGATTGATCCCCTATAATTGTGGGTCATCAAGACTCTTTTCTGGCGCCGTTGCTGGGGAGTGAAGCGCCTTTTGGTAAGTGTAAATTGGTAAGGAAACATTCATATAGTGCGCTGAAATTTATTGTCACTTGTCACTATGGATACTAATCTTTTCAGGGGCTTGTTCGGGGTATCTTCACCTCGAACGGAAGCACAAAGAGTTTCTCCTCAACCTGCTGCACTTACTGAAAATATTTCCTTTGAATTTCCTTTGGGTATGCTTGAGAAACTACTGGCTATTCCTTTTACAGGAGATGGAACATCACATCCAGACTTGCATCTAATCTATGTAGATGAAGTTTGTGGTTTATTTAAGCTTGCAGGTTTGCCTAAGGATGAGGTCAAGAATAAGGTATTTCCTTTACCTTTGAAGGATAAGGCGTTGACATGGTATAGGCTATGTCATGATACTGGATCATGGGACTACAATCGGTTGAAATTGGAATTTCATCAAAAGTTTTATCCTACGCATTTAGTACATCGTGATCGGAATTATATTTATAATTTTTGGCCTCGTGACAGAGAAAGCATCGCTCAAGCTCGGGGGAGGCTTAAATCAATGCAATATTCATGCCCCAATCATGAGCTCTTGAGAGAAACTATCATTCAGAACTTCTATGCTTGGCTTTCCCATGATGATCGCACCATGATTGACACTTCTTGCACCGGTTCTTTTATGAAGAGAGATATTGACTTCAAATGGAATTTATTGGAGAGAATTAAACGCAACTCTGAAGATTGGGATCTTGAAGAAGGTAAGGAGTCAGGTATGAATTTCATGTTTGATTGCGTTAAATCCTTTGTTGAGACAAATACTTTTTGTGACTTTAGCGCTAAGTATGGACTTGACTCTGAGATAGTAGATTCACTGTGCGAATCCTTTGCTGCTCACATTGATCTCCCCAAAGAGAAGTGGTTTAAATATTATCCTCCTTTAGAAGTCAATGTAGTTAAACCCACTCCAGTTGAAGAGAAAGTCATTGCCTATAATGATCGTGTGGTTTCCAGTGCTTACATTGAGAAACCACCTTTCCCTGTTAGGATAAAGGATCATTCTAAAGCTTCAACTGTGATACGTAGAAGCTATATTAGAACACCTACACCCCCTGAGAAAATTAGAGGTGAACCTAGCATTTCTATCATCAAAGATCTTTTGTCCGACGATGTTGAGGGGCATAATATTCACTTCTGTGAAGATGCTGCTAGAATTACTAAACCTCACGCTAGAGAAAAACATAGGCCTGTTGTTGGCATGCATGTGGTTTCTGTTAAGATAGGAGATCATTGTTATCATGGTTTATGTGACGTGGGTGCTAGTGTTAGTGCAATACCTCAATCCTTATACGATGAAATCAAAGATGAGATTGCACCTCTTGAGATAGAGCCTATTGATGTCACTATTCAGCTTGCCAATAGAGATATTATCTGCCCTGTGGGAATTGTTAGGGATGTTGAAGTCTTGTGTGGTAATACGAAGTATCCTGCTGATTTCCTCGTTCTTGCTACCGCACAAGATAGATTTTGTCCCGTCATATTTGGTAGACCTTTTCTCAATACCGTGAATGCTCATATTGACTGTGAGAAGCAAACTGTCACTGTTGGCTTTGAAGGTGTGTCACATGAGTTCAATTTCTCCAAGTTCGGTAGAGAACCTCATGAAAAGGAGTTGCCTGGTAAGGATGAAACTATTGCCTTAGCTTCTAGTGATGTGCCTCCTACTGATCCCTTAGAGCAATACTTGCTTGAGCATGAAAATGATATGCATATGGATGAAAGGGATGAGATAGATAGAGTTGTCTTAGAACAATATCCTATCTTGAAGAATAAGTTGCCTGTTGAACTGCTTGGGGATCCACCCCCACCAAAGGGTGATCCCGTGTTCGAGCTTAAGCAGTTGCCTGATACTCTTAAGTATGCCTATATTGATGAAAAAGAGATATATCCTGTCATTATTAGTGCTAGCCTCTCGGAGCATGAAGAAAAGAAGTTACTAAAAACTCTGAGGAAGCACCGTGCTACTATTGGATATACTCTTGATGATCTTAATGGCATTAGTCCAATTCTATGCTAGCACAAGATCAAAACGGATCCTGATTTCAAACCAGTTGCTGATCATCAAAGGAGATTGAATCCTAAGATGAAAGAAGTAGTAAGAAAAGACATACTAAAGCTCCTGGAAGTAGGTATTATCTATACTGTTGTTCAGAGCGATTGGGTGAGTCCGGTGCATTGTGTCCCTAAGAAGGGAGGCATTACCATTGTCCCGAATGACAAGGATGAATTGATCCCACACAAGATTATTACTGGCTATAGGATGATGATCAATTTTAGGAAATTGAATAAAGCCACTAGGAAAGATCATTACCCTTTGCCTTTTATCGACCAAATGCTAGAAAGGCTGTCCAAATGTAACATCCCAATTTTCGTAAATTCGGATTTAATAGATCATTCATTTGCATCTCATATTTTATGCATCATTGCGTTCTTCTGAAAAATTTTATCGTTATGTGGCTGCGGGCAATTTATCGGAGTGGAGATAATATGACTTCTCCCCTGTGAGTTAAAGTCACCATTTTGGTTTTTGCAAATTTTTCTAAACTCCGAATTATTTTAGTTGAGTTTTTTTTCAATCGCGTTGTGTGACCTAGTGCATAAAACTATTTTTAAAGGTTGCATTAGGTGGAACTAGGGTTCCTATATATATTAGTGTATATTTCCGTTTTGTTTTTCTCCTAAGTATTCTAGTGTATATATATATATTAGTACTTTTTTTCTAGTATTTGTTACCTAGGATATATTTTTTTACTGTTTTTTTTCTTACTTTTTGCTGTTGTTTGTTTTTTTTCAAAAAAAAAAAAAGAAACTGCCAGGCCGAGCCAAAGTGGCTCAGCCCAGCCGCCACCAGGAGCCTGCATGCACCCGAGGCATCAAGCCTGCACGCATGCATCCATGCACAGCCATGCATGCAGCCCCACCCCTCACCACATCTCCTCTCTCTATTCTTTCCTCTCTCTCCCCACGTTTTTTCTCTCTTTCCTTTCTTCTCCTCTCTTTCCTTCCTCTCTCTCCTCTCCTCTCCTCTCTTTCTTTCCCAGCAGAAACCGAGCGGTTCCTTCCTCTCCTCTCTCCCAGCGATCTCCTCCCTTATTCTTTCCTTCCTCTCTCTCTTCCCTTAACTCCCCACCGCCTCCCTCTCTCTGCTGCACCCTGCCCGAGCCCTCTCTCTCCCCCACGCTATCTTATCCTCCCTCCCTTTCCTTTTCTCTGCACCAAACCGAGCCGCACCCAGCTCGCGATTCCTTCCCCGTTTCTTCTTCTCCTTCCATAAGCCCACCCCTCCTAGCCTATAAATACTCCCCACCCCTAGCCGACCCTGTCCCCAACCCTAGTCGCCGCCACCGCCGCCCGAGCCGCCGCCGCCCGGAGCCGCCGCCGCCACGAGCCTCGCCGGTGCAGCCGAGGCTGCCACTTCGGCCTCGCCCCTGGGAGCAGCCCCGTCGCCCCCTTCTCCCCCGCCGCCACCTCCCCGAAGCCTCCAACCCCTCCCCGGAGCTCCTCCCTCGCCGGCCATCTCCCTCCATCGCCGGTGCACCCTCTGCCAGCAGGTAGTTCTCTCTCTCTCTGTTTTTCTTTTGATCCTATTCCTAGCCCTTAGATCCCCATGCAACGGCTAATATTAAAACACTAGTACCCCTTCCGTATAGTGAGAAAAACCAGTGGTTTTTAGATCACTTATGTTTAACCAGTAGTTTTTTAGAGATAGGCCGTTTGCCCGAAGCATAGAAACAAACACCACCGCAGCTTGCCACGTGTTAGTACTAGTAGCAGCAGTTTTTTTCGGTTTTGACTGCAAAAACAGAAAGTTTCAATTTTGTTTTGGCCACAACTTTTGATCCCGAAGTCCAATGATAGTGATTCTTTTTCCAGTAGCTCAAACATTTCCTGTAGTTTTTAAAAACATATAATTTGTCTATGTTTGAAGTTTTGTAATATAAGTTAGAGCAGATTTAGTTTAAACACTGTTTTGCTTATTCCAGGAGTTTGAAAAATGATATTGAGTTGATTCTTTTTGCTAATGTTTTCTAGTGATAAAATCTTACTGTGGTAGAAGTTTCAGAATTTTCCAAGTATGTTTACTGGTGTTTTCAACTGAAACAAGTTTCTGCCATACCGGCGCGCGATAAATTCTTTTGCGTAGTCTTTTGCAAATCATTGCATGTGATGTTATTTTTACTCGTGGCATGATTGAATTGCTTATGGTGTGCTTTGTGTTTGTATCGTCAGATCATCCGGAGTGCGAAGCGTGTTACTTAGAGACGCTCGAGCAGGACAACTATCATCAAGGCAAGTCATCTTTGATCATGTTATTTTTACCTATGTTTTCAATGCATAGTAGATCACCTTCTTTGCCCATTTTGCATGCTGCCTAGGTACTTGGAAACTTTAGTCATAGTTGTAGTTTCATGTGGTAGGAACATAACAACCCCGACACTTGGCCACGGGACGATAACGTTATATATGCTATGCTCTAGTAGACGGGTTATCGGTTGAGTGTATTCCACGAGTGATGCGAGATTGATATAATAACCAAGACCGGACTAAGACAAGATTTTCAAGACCTCGGACGCAATGCAACACTGGGTGAAGGACGGTTGATCGGCTCCCTGGAAAACCCAGCGGATGCCCAGGATGCTGGAGAGGCCATGTCATCCTGCGGAAAGCTTCACCCAGGCTCGAAGAGACGGACGGAGACTTCAATACTCAAGGCTTACCTGCACAGCCACAAGTCATTATGGGCTCTGGCTTGGTTGGACAACGCGGCGACTCTGGACAGGCGGTGCTAGCAGATGTAGACGAACGGTAGGAATGGATGGGCACCGACAGGGATTTAGAGGGACCCGTTGAAAGACCATGTTTTGATCATCCGGTCTTCAAACACCCTGAAGTGCGAGGACAAACCCGGAGGCGATCAAATCTTGTGGGGAACGTGTGCAAAACTCTGCAGAGTACCCAACCTAATCGATTAGCCGTGTCCACGGTCATGGACAACTTGAGCCGAAGGCATTGAATTTCCCCTGAACTCTCGACACAACTTAATAATGATGTGGGTGTTAACAACTATTCGGGTACGAGAACTGGTTGGCGGAACCATCTCGTTAACAACAAACTATGTAGTAATATTTTGCTTTCGACCCCTCTTGTTGTAGGATAAAACTGGCTTTATGCAAAACTTAGCTACACCGGCCAAATATGCATGTAGAGATAGATGATTATTATTTTACTCCCTCTCTTGATGATTTGCCGGCATATTCAATATGCTGACCTACACGGCTGCAACGTATCATGTTGTAGAGTACTTTTCCGACCAGGAGTGAGGCTACGATTCTACGCTCAGCGACATGCCCTTGGAGTCGGATGGACTCGTCTACCTGATGCTTCCGCTTAGTCTTCGTTAGATAATCTCATGAGTTGGCCTTCAGCCACTTTATTGTACTCCGTTATTGTAATAAAGTACTCTTTATGAGATTTCGATTAATAAAGCTGTGTGATTGCACTCTTGAATATATTTCGATTAATAAAGCTGTGTGATCTTGGGATGGTACAGAAACACCAGAGGCTTGACTCGTTGAGTCGGGTCGCTACACCAAACACACACACTTTTGCTTTCTAGATGGTTATTCTGGTTTCTCCCAAATACCAGTTGCACACTTTGATCAGGAGAAAACCACTTTCACCTGCCCTTTCGGTACCTTTGCTTATAGACGTATGACTTTTGGCTTATGTAATGCACATGCCACCTTTCAAAGATATATGATGGCTATATTCTCTGACTTTTGTGAAAAGATTGTCGAGGTTTTCGTGGTTGACTTTTCCGTTTACGGGTCTTCTTTTGATGATTGCCTCAGCAACCTTGATCGAGTCTTACATAGATGTAAAGACACCAATCTTGTCTTGAATTGAGAGAAGTGCCACTTTATGGTTAAAGAAGGCATCGTCTTAGGAAATAAAATTTCTGAAAGAGGTATTGAAGTCCATAAGGCTAAGGTTGATGCAATCGAGAAAATGCCATACCCCACAGATATCAAAGGTATAAGAAGTTTCCTTGGTCATGTTGGTTTCTATAGAAGGTTCATTAAAGACTTCTCTAAGATTTCTAGGCCTCTTACCAATCTCTTGCAAAAGGATATCCCTTTTGTTTTTTATGATGATTGTGAGGAAGCCTTCGAAATACTTAAGAGGGCTTTGATAACTGCACCTATTGTTCAACCACCTGATTGGAACTTGCATTTTGAAATCATGTGTGATGCTAGTGATTATGCTGTTGGTGCTGTTCTAGGGCAAAGAGTTGATAAGAAGTTGAATGTTATTCACGACGCTAGTAAAACTCTAGACAGTACCCAGAGAAACTATGCTACTACGGAGAAGGAATTTTTAGGAGTCGTGTTTGCATGTGAAAACTTCAGGTCTTACATAGTTGATTCCAAAGTCACTATTCACACTCATCATGCTTCTATTAAGTACCTCATGGAAAAGAAGGACGCTAAACCTAGATTTGTCAGATGGGTTTGTCAGATGGGTTCATCATGCAAGAATTTGATTTGCACGTTGTCGACAGAAAGGGTGTTGATAACCCAGTAGCAGATAATTTGTCTAGGTTGGAGAACATTCTTGATGACCCACAACCTATTGATGATAGCTTTCCCGATGAGCAATTGAATGTCATCAATGCTTCACGTAGTGCACCGTGGTATGCTGATTATGCAAACTATATTGTTGCCAAATACATACCACGTAGTTTCACGTACCAGCAAAAGAAGAAATTCTTCTTTGACTTGAGACATTACATTTGGTATGATCCTCACCCTGATAAGGAAGGAGTAGATGGTGTTATTAGATGTTGTGTACCTGAACATGAACAGGGACAGATCCTACAGAAGTGTCACTCCGAGGCCTATGGAGGACACCATGCGGGAGATAGAACTGCACACAAGGTATTGCAATCAGGTTTCTATTGGCCCACCCTCTTCAAGGATGCCCGTAAGTTTGTCTTGTCTTGTGACGAATGTGAAAGAATAGGTAATATTAGCAAACGTCAGGAAATGCCTATGAACTATTCACTTGTCACTGAACCATTTGATGTCTAGGGCTTTGATTATATGGGACCTTTTCCAAAATCCAATGGGTATACTCATGTCCTAGTTGCTGTTGATTACGTCACTAAGTGGGTAGAAGCTATCCCCACTAGCAGTGCTGATCACAACACCTCTATCAGGATGCTTAAAGAAGTTATTTTCCCTAGATTTGGAGTCCCTAGATATCTAATGACCGAAGGTGGTTCACGTTTCATTCATGATGCTTTCCGTTAAACGCTTGCTAAGTACGATGTCAACCATAGAATTGCGTCTCCCTATCACCCCCAGTCCAGTGGTCAAGTAGAGCTAAGCAATAGAGAGATTAAACTGATTCTGCAAAAGACTGTCAACACGTCTAGAAAGAATTGGTCTAAGAAGCTCGATGATGCACTGTGGGCTTATAGAACTGCCTATAAAAATCCTATGGGCATGACTCCGTACAAAATGGTGTACGGTAAAGCATGTCATTTACCTCTTGAGCTAGAGCATAAAGCTTATTGGGCAATCGAAGAGCTCAACTTTGATTTCAAACTTGCTGGTGAGAAGAGGTTATGTGATATTAGTTCGCTTGATGAATGGAGAACTCAGGCATATGAGAATGCCAAGTTGTTCAAAGAGAAGGTTAAGAGGTGGCATGATAAGAGGATACAAAAGCGTGAGTTCAATATAGGTGATTATGTCTTGCTATATAACTCTCGTTTAATATTCTTTCCATGCAAGCTTCTCTCTAAATGGGAAGGTCCCACTGTTGTTGAGGAAGTATATCGTTCCGGTGCTATCAAGATCAACAACATGGAAGGTAATTGACCGAGAGTTGTAAATGGGCAGAGAATCAAGCATTATATCTCAGGCAATCCCATAAATGTTGAAAGCAATATTATCAATACCATAACTCCGGAAGAATACCTAAGGGATATTTATCAGCCTATTTCAGACTCCAAAAACGAAGAGGTATGTGATTCGGTAAGAAAACAGAGTCCAAAACTTTTCTAGTAGGAAATTTTGTCCGTTTTGGAATATTTGAAAAAATACAAAAATTGGATGTAGTCCGGAAAGTGCGCGAGGAGGCGACAAGCCTGCACGGCGCGGGCCCACCCCCTGGCCGTGTTGTGAGGGCTTGTGGCCACCTCGTGCGCCTCCTGAACTCCATTTTCGTGTGGGGGACTCCTTCTGGTCTGGAAAAAATCATTATATATACTCCCATTTGGTCTGACCCATGCATCACGCAGATTTCCTCTGTTTATTGTTTCGAGCCTGTTTTCTGCCGCAGATCTAGGTCTAGATGTCTTCTCAAGATTCAGAGGAGGAGAGCTATGTGGCTGATTACCTTGCTAACCCCAAGGTCGATGGGGACTTTGATCCTTATGGCTGGACCTCTGATGAGGAACAAGATTATGATCTCAAGGGGAAGGACCAAACGAGTTCCGATGAAGAGGAGGCTCCTCCACCTCAACCTGGACGCACGCATGTGGAGTTCAAGATGTCGAGCCTCCCTGACTCAAGGAAGAAGCCTAAGACCTTGTTTATCCCTTCTCATTTCTTTCATGTGAAGGTTGAAGCTTGAAGAGGAAAATGATGATCCGAGGGAGCAGAATTTTATGCTCAAGTGGAAATTAAACAAGCTCAAGACCTCTTCAACAACTCCTCCACCACCACCAAAGGAAGACAACTAAGCATTGGTATGGGAAATCCCCTTGGCTTGTGCCAAGCTTGGGGTGTTGCCCTGGTATCGTATCATCATCACATCTTTTGCCTTTACCTTTGTTTTAGTGTTCCTTTTCAGTTTTCTCTTTTTCTAGTAGATTAAAAGTCTTAGTGTTTAGTCTTGAGTTTTTCTTTGTGTCACCCCCTATGTATTCGAGCTCGTGAGCCATATAATAAAGAGTGTCTTAGTTGAAGGGCTTTGCCAATTGCCATGATCAAAAGAGTGAGAATAGAACAAAAGCATGAAAGATCATGGAATGATCTTATGGGAAGTGATGGCTTCACATATAAAAAGAATGACGATTGAAACTTGTTGAGGCTAGGCAAACGTAGACCTTGGTCATTGTTGCAATTAATAGGAAGTGATAAAGAAGGAGAGGTTCACATATAAACTTATCATCTCTGACACCATCTATGATTGTGAACACTCATTAACTATTGCATGCCTAGAAGTAGATGTTGGACAAGGAAGACAACATAATGAATTGTGTTTGCTTGGCTCCGAACAATGTTATATGATTAGAGATCCCTTAGCATGTGACGATTGCTTCACCTCACATTAGCCAAACCTCCCGCACTAAGTAGAGATACGACTTGTGCATCCATAAACCTTCAAACCAGTTTTGCCATGAGTGTTCACCATACCTACCTATGGATTGAATAAGATCCCTCAAGTAAGTTGTCATCGGTGCAAGCAATAAAAATTGCTCTCTAGTATGTATGATCTATTAGTGTGTGGAAAATAAGCTTTGTACGAACCTGTGACGAGGAAGACATAAAAGCGACAGACTGCATAATAAAGTTCTTTATCACAGGAGGCAATATAAAGTGACGTTCCTCCACACTAAGAGGACACGCATCCAAACTTCAAAAGCGCATGACAACCTCTGCTTCCCTCTGCGAAGGGCCTATCTTGTACCTTTACTTTTTGCCCTTGTAAGAGTCATGGTGATCTTCACCAATTCCCTATTTCGCCTTTATCTTGGCTAACGTCATATGCTTGGGAAAGATCTATATTCATATGTCAACTTGGAGGTAAGTATTCATGATTTATTATTGTTGACATTACCCTTGAGGTAAGAAGTTGGGAGGCAAAACTATAAGCCCCTAACTTTCTCTGTGTCCAGCTGAAAGTTTGATCCCATGAGTACCACGTGAGTTGTAGCAATTGTAGAGAACGAAAGAATGATTGAGTATGTGGATTTGCTTTACAAGCTCTTATTTGACTCTTTCTGATGTTGTGATAAATTGCAATTGCTTCAGTGAATAAAGGGTGTCGGTTGTTACATCTCGGTAAGGTTCTTGATCCATGCTTTACTTTGTGAAGGAATTATCACTTTAGCATGAGGGATTATATGTTGGTATTGCTGTTCTGATCATGATGCATGCATGTTCATATCTTGTTTTGTCGACACCTCTCTCCCTAAACATGTGGACATATTTATTAAGCTTGGTTTTCGCTTGAGGACAAGCGAGGTCTAAGCTTGGGGGAGTTGATATGTCCATTTTGCATCATGTTTTCATGGTGATATTTATCGCTTCTTGGGCTGTTATTTCACTTCACGGTACAATTCTTATGCCTTTTCTCTCTTATTTTGCAAGGTTTACATGAAGAGGGAGAAGGCCGGCAGCTGGAATTCTGCCCTGAAAGTGGAGCAAGTTTGAGATACCTATTCTGCGCAACTCCAAACTCCACGCCCCACGCCGCGCCATGAGGGCTTGTGGGCAGCCTGCTGGCCCACTTGCCCCCCTCTTCTGCTATATGAAGGGTTTTGTCTAGGAAAAAAATCAGGGAGGAGTTTTTTCGTGGATTCACCACCGCCACGAGGCGGAACTTGAGTAGAACCAATCTAGAGCTCCGGCAGGACGATCCTGCCGGGGAGCTTCCCTCCCGGAGGGGGAAATCGTCGCCATCGTCATCACCAACACTCCTCTCATCGGAGGGGACTCGTCACCATCAACATCTTCATCAGCACCATCTCATCTCCAAACCCTAGTTCATCACTTGTAAGCAATCTCCGTCTCGCGACTCCGATTAGTACTTGTAAGGTTGCAAGTAGTGTTGATTACTCTTTGTAGTTGTTGCTAGTTGGATTATTGGGTGGAAGAGTTTATGTTCTAATCCTTGATGATACTCATTACCTCTGTGTTCATGAACATGATTATGCTTTGTGAGTAGTTACTTTTGTTCCTGAGGACATGGGATAAGTCATCCTAATAGTAGTCATGTGAATTTGGTATTCGTTCGATATTTTGATGTGTTGTATGTTGTTTTTCCTCTAGTGGTGTTATGTGAACGTCGACTACATAACACTTCACCATTATTTGGGCCTAGAGAAAGGCATTGGGAAGTAGTAAGTAGATGATGGGTTGCTAGAGTGACAGAAGCTTAAACCCTAGTTTATGCGTTGCTTCGTAAGGGGCTGATTTGGATCCACTAGTTTAATGCTATGGTTAGACTTTGTCTTAATTCTTCTTTCGTAGTTGCAGATGGTTGCGAGAGGGGTTAATCATAAGTGGGATGCTTGTCCAAGTAAGGTCAGTACCCAAACGCCGGTCAACCCACATATCAAACTATCAAAGTAACGAACGCGAATCATATAAACATTATGAAAACTAGCATGACAGAAATTCCCGTGTGTCCTCGGGTGCGTTTTTCCTCCTATAAGACTTTGTCCAGGCTTTTCCCTTGCTACAAAAGGGATTGGCCCACTTTGCTGCACCGTTGGTACTTTTGTTACTTGTTGCTTGCTACGAATCATCTCACCACACAATCACTTGTTACCGACAATTTCAGTGCGTGCAGATTTTACCTTGCTGAAAACCAGTTGTCAGATCCTTCTGCTCCTCGTTGGGTTCGACACTCTTACTTATCAAAAGGACTACGATTGATCCCCTATACTTGTGGGTCATCACACACCTACAAAGTACTTCTAGTTTCATACTTGTTCTAGGTAAAGCGAACGTAAAGTGTGCGTAGAGTTGTATCGGTGGTCGACAGAACTTGAGGGAATATTTGTCCTACCTTTAGCTCCTCGTTGGGTTCGACACTCTTACTTATTGAGAAAGGCAACAATTGATCTCCTATACTTGTGGGTTATCATGCACCCAGGCCCAAAAGTCACGAAGAGCATCACTCGTAGGTTCCTCATGCACAATATACACTGGGGGCTCTTCTGCGCGAAAGACTTGGCGGTTGAGGTCGACGAGACTGGCTACAAAGTCCCGAGGCTCGAATGCGGCAGTCTCGTTACAAAGAAAACGACCAAGCATCTCGTTGGTCTGGTTTTATTGGGGGGGTCTCAAGGTTGCGGTTTGCTGGTTTGAGGCAAGGCCTACGTATATAGGGTAGGCAGTCTTCCAACGCACGCTAGGGAGTGTGACAACTTCGGTGTCGGTCATAGACACAAAGATTAAGGGTTGGGCTGACAGGCTAGGCACCGATTGCCAAAAGGTGTCGGATGGCCACTTTGGTTGGCTATTGAGTAGGCTAGGTTGGGTTGGGGATATATAATATCCGATTTAGGGATAGCAACCTGGCTAAGATAGGTTTAGCCAATGGCGAGCCTGGCTCTGATACCAAGGTCGTGGCGACCGGTTTTTCAGAATATAATTTCCAAAAAACAGGTCCTTGTGTTCACCAGCCCTAGGACTGCTGTTAGCTGGTGGACACTCGCTTGATACAGAAAATCCAAGAAAAATACAAAATCTAGGTTACAGGACCATGAAGCTCTACTGGTTTGGATAAAAGTCTGAGGCTGACGGCAGAAACGACTCGAGTAATCTCTAGTGCCCATGGGACTCCATTCCCACAGAAATAGGTGACCTGGATAAATTCCTATCTCACAAGGCTGCTATCCTTGACTTCTAGGTTCCGGGGTTGACGGCATCATGCTCCTCTCCGAACGCGATCTAGCCAAGACAATATCCAGGGACAAGCTAGTGAGTACTTTGAATGTACTCGCAAACATCAAGAAAACTTATAAGTTAAAGTAGGTGAGATTCATGCATAATCCACTTAATAACTTTATCCCGCCATAAGAATTAATTCACGGATTCATGATGCTAACCATTTCTACCAATATTGCATAAACAACAAAGAGAGTCATTAATCAATTATAACCTTGCGATCGGGCGTCTGAGGTGAAACCTCGGAACGACAAGTAACACAAGCCATAGTCGAGCGTCTTAGTGACACTACATAAAGGGCTTATGTGAAGATAGTGATAAGTAAATAATATCATGCTTGACACAGTCGGGGGTCTGAGTGACACCACTGAAAGGGCTTATATAAAAGAAATAAAAGTTGCCACAGTTGGGCCTCTAAGCGACACCATAGAAAGGGCTTAGCCAGAGTCGGGCCTCTAAGCGACACCACATAAAGGGCTTATATGAGACAATAATAAATATTGAATATCTAGGAGGTAGAACCATCCGAGGGATATTCAAAAAAATAATCATAGGGGTTAGTCCACAGTAAAAATAATATTTATGATCATCCACCATATTTCATGATTAGTCCCATGATTTCGTTAACTTCCTCCAAAGACCAACACTTAGACCGACACTTGACTAGTCAACCAGTCGTCCTTGACCGTGGACACGACTACTTGAATAGTTTTGACTCTGCAGATGGTGTACTATTTACCCACAGCCCACGGGTTTCAATAGTCACTGGGACTAATCGTGTGTACAGTATCTTAGAAGTAGACACACAGAACCAGTACACAACCAGTTTTCCCCCGCGAAGACCGGCCTCACCCGGGCTACACTGCAAGGGAAAAAACCATAAGACGGGGAGGCTCAACCTTGACTAGAATGGGATCAAATTTATGCTGCGCTCTATAAGGGAAGATCTCTTCCCTCTCGGTCCCAGCCCGGAAACAACCATGCCCCCTGACCGGATGACTGGATTTAGTCCACGGCCATGGATACCTTCATCCCGGGCCCTCTACTTGGTGTGTACGTGGTAATAGGTTTACGACCTACTAAACCGTATTCCCTTTCGGGAAGACCTGTGGCAGTACGAAAGGTAAGGTGACATACTGACAAGACTCGAGCTACGGTCGACTTAGGAGGTTTAAGTTTCCCTGCAAGGGTTAGTACCACATGACTTCTGCTGAATGACAAACCTCAGGATTACCACCATCACACGCCGACATGCTTTCATTGAGACCTCTCATCCCACGAGATGTTAGCCCCGTGGTCTCATTTCCACCTTGACACAACTTACTCCCGAGGTTTTCCACATCAACATACGATACGAGGCATGAGCGAGTACCCACCCACCACTTGTCTCACATATATTTAGCAAAAAAAATATCTATCACATGCACTCATGCAAAGTATGATTGTATGTGAAATTTTATTAACATAACCTAAAATCAAGCAATCGATGCACCACAACAAACCTCACACAACTTCTTGCGAATCAGAGTTCAAGATGCTTGACTTTGGAGTTTGAGGAGCGTGATGTGTACCCCAAAATCTTGAAGCAAGTCCCCTCTCTCCAAATTCCTATTTAAAAAAATCTAAATCAACACACAATTTCAAAACAACACATAAATTTTGTTGGAATATTTTTTAAATAAATCTTTTAATAAAATAGAGGAAATTTGAGAGAGGTAGGAAAAAGAATCAATCCATTTGGAGTTTTCTATAAAAAGTTGTGGCCAATCAAAGTTTCTGGTAAAATATGTTTTTAAATAAAACAGAAATTAGAAAACACTTCAGGCATACTACACAAATGAAAGGAAGAAGCCGTTCTAGCAAGGATACACCTCCTCAGGAGGTAAGTACACTACCGTGGGTGCGCCATCGGGGACCGGGCTTCTCTCGCCGACAGGCGGGGCCCGCCTGTGGGGTTCCTCTTCTTCTTCCCGCGCGTACATGGGAAGGGACAAGGGCAAGCTCCGGTGAGGCTAGCCAGTGCTAGGGGGCATCATTTACTGCTCTGAGCATATCGGCATGCTCAAGAGGAGCAACCGCATCACATGGGGGCGGAGAGGGTCACTGGAGGGCTCGGAGGCGAGCACCCCGTCGTCCATGGCAGGCGATGGCTCGGGCGCCCTGGAAAATTCCAGCACGGGAAACTGTGGCTCAAGTGGGTAGGGAAAAATGGGTTCGTGAGGTCTTGGGAAGGCTATCCAGGGCTAAGGGGAATTTAGCCGGATATGTCCGGCTTTGATGTGACCATAGGGGGGAAAGGTGAGGGGCTCTGCCCGAATCGAGGAGCTGGGAAGAAGGCTGAGGGCTCTAGAAAACTAATGAGCTGCTCAAGGGGCTCAGAGGTCCCTTTTATAGCTGGCCTGATGCGGTTCCCGCGGCGGATGGGAATAGGGACGCCGGCGACAGCCTCTGGCGATGCTCAGGTGTGGCAGCTATAGGCTGGCAGAGCTGGAAGGAAGGGAATGTCGCAGGGAGTGTTCCAAGGGGGTATGTGGCACGCTGAGGCTGCTTGGGCGGTGCTGGCCATGACGGGGATGAAGTGGGAGCTGGCCACAACAGCCTTGCCGACGACGGTAGTGCTTCGACACGACAGTGCCTGTAGTAGGGTGCAGGAGGGCGGGAGAAAACATGTCGGGGTTTTGACCCGGCTCTGCGAGCTGCCCAGGGGGCAAGGGGCGCGACGACTCGGGCGCGCATGCAAGCAATTGGTTGCTCTGTGCACACCCACCAAATATTCAAAAGAATGCCCGACGCTGCTACGGGGCTCCAGTTGCTATGGGGCTTCCCAGGGTTAGGTTATAGGTTAAGCTAAATCAGATGGACAAGGTTTCACGGTCAGTGTAGCAACTCCATAGAGCAGACAAAGACCATGCCAATTCTGCTCATTAATACAAGGTGTTCGACAACTTTCCAGTGGCATCAAATGGCCTTTGCTGCCAACCAAAATTTCCAGATCATACTCTCCCTAGGTGTTAGTCATGGTGGTGTAGTTAGTTTGAGAAAAGGAAAATATTATTAGTACAATTTTTGGATAAAATCTTGGGGACATTAAAACATGGGCTGAAGATATTCCAAGGGATCTCATCTTTGGAACTTAAGAGTTTGGTAGGGTGTTCTACAAGCATGAAAAAAATCCAAGGGTCACTGGGGCAATCAAAATAGGGGTTGCGCTAGAATTCATCAAACTGGACCAGAGAAGAAAACGGGTTGTTTTGCTAAAATTTTCCAAAGGACAAAGTTGGGTTTTGCATAAAAGTGAATCCAATGCATGCCTTGATATCTCCAATTTTTTATAGAATTTTTGAGAGGTTATATCTCGGGGTTGTAGTTCAAAACACCAAATAGGGCCAGTATAGAAAAGAAGATAATAAGCTCAAATTTTCCAAAACACTTGGATATGTTCTTGCATAAAATTGGTTCAAGGACATCACCCGTCACCTACAAATTTTTGTAGAATTTTTAGAAGATTTTTTCAATACGTTGTAGTATAATAAGAGGACTTAAAAGAAACTACAAGTCATTTTTGAATAAAATTAACCTTGGCAAAATTATATACAAAAAGGTTATCCCATGACTTTATTAGAAAAAAAGAACTGTTTTGATGCAAGCACTCAAGTCCCAACATGATTTTCAAAAACTTCTACTTAGAGAAGAACTTTATAATTAGGGAAAAGGAGTGGTTTTGAAATAAAATGGAAAATTCAGAAATTAAGATTTAACAAACATGGTCAAATTTAAAAGAGTATCCCCATTTTATTAACTCAATAATTTAAAATGATCTCAAGCAAGGACCCTAGACTAAATGGTCTTTAAAATGCCACTCGAAAATAAAAGTATTTGGAAAGAGGTTTTGAAAAGAGTCATGAATTAAATTATTTTTAATTTTTTTATTCTAGACAATATTTTATTTCAAAAAAATATTATTAAATTTTTGGGATGTGACAAGCACCTCGCGCGCATTGCGCTCACGTGGTAGATAGAGTAGGGTTGGTCGGTCTCGCTTTCCCCAATCCTGCTCTCTCAAGCTCGTTTGGTCGTTGGTCGGATCATCAGATTTAGTTTCGATGGATTTCACTAGTTGCTCATATCAAATTTGGCACAACCTCCAACGCTTGCTCCTTATGCTGTTTCTCCCTCCCCTTTCTTCAATTGCAGGTATGTAGAGCTAGATCGTGTGCCACCATTGCCGGAGGGTGCTGGCATACCCGTCACGGGCGCCCAACGTGTGTCGCGCCATGTGCCGAGCCATCACCGTCGTGCCACCCCCAATGCCAGGTACTGGATTGCAGCAACGTGATTTCCTCTAATCTGTTGCTCTTTTCGTGTTGGCATGGCCTCACAACATGTATAACCATCCCGAGGTTCAATTTTGGGAATGTTCATTTGGAGGTAAAATAAGAGTTATGACAACCCTTATAAAACCTACTATATGGAAGGAAAATTTATGAGTGCATGCTAGCCAAAGAGTTATCATGAGGTTTAAATTTCACTCTCGCTACACATGTTTATCTATTCGTGAGATTCTTTTCCGTGTTACTTTACTTCAAGCTTGCTGCTTGTAGGATACTTACTCCAACGTGGATAATATCAACTTGATGTATAAATGTGCCTTTTGTTCTCAAAAGCCCAAGTGATTTTCTACAAAAAGCATAGAGAAATATTGTAAATTCATAGGAAATAAAAAAACTTTTGTATTTTTGACTAAGAAAAGTTTGTTTGAGTTGGATCTATATATATACTATTTTCTTAAGAACACATATATGTACATTCACAACTGAATAGTGGATCCATTTTAATGTCTTTGGATATATGCAAGCAACTATTTGGACCGGGTTAGTGGTTAGTTTTATGTAGTGTTCGGATTATAACTTCTCTATTGATAACTCTATGCTCGTAGCATTGAAACCCCGAATTGGACCTCCTTTTCACTTCATGCACTTGTACTCGCTCTTTTTCAATTTATTCTGCATATTAGGTTTTTCCTAAGTCGAACTTTATAAGTGTGACCAACTTTATAGAAAAAATATGAACATTTACAATAACAAATATATATGATTGGAAAATATACTCAGTGGTAAATCTAATGGTATTGTAGATGTTGATAAGTTTTTCACAAACTTGGTCAAACTTAAGACAATACTTGTATGTGAAGTAAATTGAAATAGATGGAGTATCCCAACTATGACATCTCTGCTACCTCCTGATTACCAATGTACCAAAGTGTCGTTTAAATTATCGGATTTTCACAAGAATCTTGGATCATAATACTTTTTTTTTCTTAAAAGGGTCACTCAGAAAATAGGAATGGAGTTGTTGAATTCCTACATAATGCATCTCCGTCCCCCCTTAGCGAAATCAATATGTGCTCAAAGCTGATATGAATTCCTTTGAAAAGTCCAATCGGCAATGCATTTCTCTTCTCTCTCTACTGCTCCTCTTCACAAATGTTTGGTTTCAATTTTTTGAGGTGTTTTTACTAATAATCATGCAAATGTGCCATCTATAATATTCTTCTGTCTTGAAATACCGCGTGATTCGTTCATGCATTATATGATTATATTATGTTTCCGAGTTCCAAAGAGGTCAACGTAAATAATGAATATCTTTGCCATGTTTTACGCCAATCAGGCAACCATACTCACATTAGATCCCTTGGCTATCTTGCTTTTATGCCTCCGTTATATGGCGGATAAGTACAAAACCTTCAATATCATCACTTAAATAGTTCTTCCCTTGAGGCGGCAATAAAAATCTCACCATGATATACAAGTGGCACACACTTCCGAAGGATTAACAACTTGTTTTTGAGTAAAAGCTTCATGCAACATTGATTTTCTCTTCCCACTATACCTTGCGCTCCCATTTTTTGATCGTGTAGCTCGTGCAGTGCTTGTTTTATTGATTGTTTGCTATTGAAAGTGTCAATTCTTGCAATATCAGTCATTTAGTATTTGTGTGTCCCCAATACGATGAATAATAACTTTCCAACTAGAGATGCTATATGTATGACTATCCACATGATGATGAATAACTTTGCAACTAGATACAACTATCCACATAAATATAAATGCCTTCCTACGAGAAGGTCTCTAGTTGGAAAGGTAATATCCTCACGTGGACAGTTGTTCATATAGTGACAATTTTTCATTAGTTATTCATCATTACTAAATTAAGACCTCGAGTTGGAAAGCTTTTCTCATATTGTCAACAGTCGTATATACGGTGGAGCATTTTAATGATTAATTCATTGTTACCAAATTATGTTTGTGTACATACATTTCATTTGTTTTATGACATCGATTTTGATTCATATTATAATATATATTGCTCGCTAGGGGGAAGATTGATACATCTCCAATGTATGTATACTTTTTGATTGTTTCATGCTACTATATTATCAATCTTCATTACTTTATATGCAATAATATGTTATCTTATATCATTTTTTGGAACTAACCTTTTAACCTAGTGCCTAGTGCGAGTTCCTATTTTTTGCGTGTGTTTAACTTTTTGCATAAAATCAATACTTAATGGAGTCCAAGCACGATGAAACTTTGTGATGAATTTTTTTGGACCAAAAGATAGCCATGGAACCTCTAGAGAATACTTGTGGCGGAAGTGAGAGATACACCCAAAACACTTTTCCTTCCGCCACAAGTGTGTGTTAAGTCGTGATCCCATCTGGAGACCTTTTCCCACTAGTAGAAAAGAGGGCTTTGGTGCACTTCATGAAATCCCATTAGTCCCGGTTCACTCACGAACCGGGGGCCACGTGGGCATAGGTCCTGGTTCGTGAGGCCAGGGCGGCGGCCGGGCCTCGTGGGCCATTTGTCCCGGTTCGTTTGTCACCTTCGGTCCCGGTTCCACACACGAACCGGGACCAATGTGCCTCGCTCCTGTCCCACAACTAGTAGTCCCGGTTTGTGTCTGGAACCGGGACCTCAGGTTGTCCTTTGGTCTCGGTTCCAGCCACAAAACGGGACCAACGGTTGGCCTACATATACGCCCGCGAGCAGAGCAGTGCACTGCTCTGTTTTTTCGGCCGGCTGTGGGAGAGATTTGTGGTGCTCTAGCACACCTCCTATGCATATGAGGTGTTCGATGAAATGCCCGAGCCACACTTATGCTTTCTCCTTTAGAAGCTCCTTGTCCAAGCTCCATTTTCATCAAGATTTGTGTAGTTTTTAATACACTTTATTATATAACGCACGAAGATGAACCGTCAATGGATGTACGGTGACCGACACACCTCCGAGTATATTAATGGCCTGCATAATTTTCTTGAAGCGGCTAAGGCAATCAAGTGGAATGGTTTTGTGCATTGTCCATGTAGTGTGTGTGCGAATACGAAGGAATTCTCCGACTATAAAACCCTTCACTTCCACCTGCTTCAGAAGGGTTTTATGCCACACTATAATGTTTGGACCAAGCACGGAGAATTAGGGGTTATGATGGAAGACAACATAGAAGAAGAGGTTGATGAAAACTACCAGCCCCTTGAATACGGTGATACTACAATGGGGGAAGCTGAAGATCAAGAGCAACCCCCCGCTCAAGGTGTCTAGCGATATCGTCGTCGCTAATGATTCGGGGTTGCTGCCCGGTACCAATCCTGGTGATTACGTGAACGATTCAGTAATCTTTGAGATAGCTGAGGTAACAAATTAATGAACATATGAATACGTGCTTGGGAAGCCTCTTGTAAAATCTGGTCATCCTCCTCTAAAACCGAGGATGCACGAATTGCATGAGTGGTACATGAACATCTTCAGGGAGACTAGGAAAGAGTCTGTGTATATGAGAGTGAAAAAAGATCACGATTTCATTGGAGCTACAATTTTTCTTGTTAAATTTGAGGAGTTATTTAAGTTATAAAATGAACTGGCCCTCGACAAACAACTCCTGACTTCCAACTATTTGTAAGTATTACTTTTATAGTTAAGTCTCTAGCTTAGCTCGTTCATTGCATGTATCTATAATTATCCTCACTATATATATTATGCAGATTGAAGATCGTCGAATTAAAAAAAGCAGGAATCTTCGACATTGGGTTAATTAGCCCAGAATCGGTAAATGTATTGTGTGTACGAAATGAAACCAAAGAGACTGAGATTAAGTTGCTAAATTCGTTGCTTGCAAAGCAATACAAAAGGGAAATACTCTTCCCTTACAACTTCAAGTGAGTGTTGCTTTCTTCTGTGTATACTCGGTTTCGCTTACTTGAGGTTAAGTAAATGTAATTGATGAGTTATATATGCGTGCGCAGTTACCACTTCATTCTTCTATCCATTAAGCTTGACGTGGCAAAAGTAACTGTCTTAGACTCGAGACGTAAAGATCTCGAGGATTATGCGGACATGACTGCAATGCTCAACAAGTAAGTTCATTCAATACCGGGACCATACCGGCATGCAACTTTCGTTAATTTCCTTATATCAAGTAATCATTTTCTTTGCCTGGCAAGGTTTGGAAGAAGTTCACAAATAAGGTTCGCGGTATACCCAAAGAGTTGCAATTTACGCACCCCCTAGTAAGTAGTACTAGATAGTTCCGCGCATCTCTAATTGATTCAAATTTTCCTGAATATATCATTACCATGCTTGCTGATCAGTTTGATTGAACTCTATATATCAAAGTGCTTGTATCAGGTAGTTGGGATAGAAAAATGTGCATACTACGTATGCGAGTTCATTCACCTCTCGACCTCTGGGCGGGGCATCTCTGACGAACAATTTGAAGTACGTAAATAATATTCAGAATTTTATTTTATATATTATACCATCAATTGTGTTGAGTTTTATTCATATATATATGCATATATTGACCCGATTCTTTAAATTAGATCTGGAAGAAGCGGAATGAACCCCTATCAGATGATGGCATATGAGCAATTCAAGAGGAATTGGCGGGATTCTTTCTTGACCATGTCATACCTAAAGACGGAGAATACCATGTGAGCTATTTGTGATTGGATCTTAGGTAGATGATGTTAGTCATTTTAAAAGATGTTATGTTGTAAAAGATGTTAAGTATTGTGAATGGTTTCCTTCATTTCCTTATTAGCTAGCATCATGTTCTCTCTATACGTATAGTAGCTAGCGTCGACCAAGCACGGAGAAAGAGAGGACACTTCTCTTTATTAGCTAGCTAACACAATATGAAACCACTAAATTAACCATCCAACCCCCTCCCTCGCGTTAAAAACACAATAACCCCAGCTTCGGCCAGATGCTGACATGTGGATGCCATGTTGTCCAGTTGGTGTGACCAACCGGGACTAAAGGCCCTCTTGCCCGGGCTCCCCGCAGCGGCCATGTGGAGACCATTCGGTCTCGGTTCATAAGCGAACCGAGACTAAAGGTTTTGGGCTTTAGTACCGACCATTTAGTCCTGGTTCAAGAATCGGGGCTAATGGGCCTCTGGAACCCAGACAAATGGGCCATTTTCTACTAGTGTCTCGTGCCTTGTCTATGGGGACCCCAACTCATAAGTCGTTATCACTGAATGCACGTGTACAGTGATCCTAGAGATCAATGCTCACTAAACACACAGAAGCTGAGTAACAAGAGTCTTACATCCACACATACCGTCAAATACAAATAAAGACCATGGAGGTCAAGTCTTACATAGATAACGCCTCACAGGACAACACACCAAACTTAACTAGCAGCGGAAATCCTAAACGAAAGCATGAACCCATGCCATCTGCTTTAACCCTACACGCATTATCACTACGAAGCGTCCTAGTTCACATATTGGTCTGCAATTAACTCTTTATCAAAGTCCTGCTCTTCCATGCCTGGCCAATTAAGTACTCAGTGGCAAGCCAATGAGTACTTTGAATGTACTCGCAAGCAACCCATTGATAACCCACAAGTATAGGGGATCGTAACAGTTATCGAGGGTAGAGTATTCAACCCAAATTTGTTGATTCGACACAAGGGGAAGCCAAAGAATATTCTCGAGTATTAGCAGTTGAGTTGTCAATTCAACCACACCTCAAAGACTTAGTATCTGCACCAAAGTTTCAGTACCAAAGTAGTGTGATAGTAAATGTAGCAACGGTAACAGTAGAAGTGACAGTAGTAGCGGTAAAGTAGTGTAGCAAGGACCAGTAGGAAAAGACTCGTAGGCATTGGATCGGTGATGGATAATTATGCCGGATGACATTCATCATGTATCACTTATAACATGGGGTGATTTGTAACTAGCTCCAGTTCATCAATGTAATGTAGGCATGTATTCCGTATATAGTCATATGTGCTTATGGAAAAGAACTTGCATGCCATCTATTGTCCATCCCTCCCGTGGCAGCGGGGTCCTAATGGAAACTAAGGGATATTAAGGTCTCTTTTTAATAGAGAACCAGAACAAAGCATTAGCACTTAGTGAATACATGAACTCCTCATACTATGGTCATCTCGGGAGTGGTTCCGGCTATTGTCACTCCGGGGTTGCCAGGTCATAACACATAGTAGGTGACTACAACTTGCAAGATAGTTTCAAGAACACACATATATTGATGAAAACATAATAGGTTCAGATCTGAAATCATGGCAATCGGGCCCTAGTGACAAGCATTAAGCATAGCAAAGTAGTAGCAACATTAATCTTAGAACATAGTGGATACTAGGGATCAAATCCCATCAAAACTAACTCGATTACATGATAGATCTCATCCAACCCATCACCGTCCACCAAGCCTACGATGAGATTACTCACGAACGGTGAAGAGCATCATGGAATTGGCGATGAAGGATGGTTGGTGATGACGACAGCGTTGATTTCCCCTCTCCGGAGCCCAGAATGAACTCCGGATCTGCCCTCTAGAGGAAGAATAGGTGGTGGCAGCGGCTCCGTATCGTAAAACGCGATGAACTCTTCTCTCTTAATTTTTTCTGGGCGAGAGAGACTATATAGAGCTGGAGTTGGAGGCGGCGGAGCCACTAGGGCCTCACAAGCCTGCCAGGCGCGGCCAGGGGGGGCGCCTCCTGGGCTTCTGGGCTCCTGGCTCCGTCCCTCCAGGTAATTCTTGCGCCCGTATTTTTTATATATTCCACAAATAATCCTCGTAAATTTCCAGTTCACTGCGAGAACTTTTATTTTTGCACAAAAACAACCCCATGGCAATTCTGCTGAAAATAGCGTCAATCTGGGTTAGTTCCATTCAAATCATGCAAATTAGAGTCCAAAACAAGGGCAAAAGAGTTTGGAAAGGTAGATACGATGGAGACGTATCAACTCCCCCAAGCTTAAAGCATTGCTTGTCCTCAAGCAATTCAGTTGACAAACTGAAAGAGACAACAGAAAAACTTTTACGAACTCTGTTTGATCTTGTTGTTGTAATTATGTCTAACTCATATTCAGATTTTCAGCAAGATCATAAGCTAACCAGATAAGCAATGAAATTTAGGTCTAATGGTAAGCTCATATCAATGGCAAAATCAACTAGCGAGCCATAATAATAAGTTTCAAATGTCAACACTTTAATCAAAAAATCATGAAGCAATATGAACAAATGGTATCTCGCTAGCTCTTTCTGAGACCGCAGAACATAAATGCAGAGCACCTTCAAAGACCAAGGGCTCACTAAACATTGTAATTCATGGCAAAGAAGATCCAGTCACAGTCATAATCAATAACAATTAATAGCAAAGCATAAAAATGACGGAGGTGCTCTCTAACTGGTGCTTTTTATAAGAAGAGGATGACTCAACAGAAACATAAATAGACAGGCCCTTCGGAGAGGGAAGCATTGATTTGCACAGGTGCGAGAGCTCAAGCTTTTAAAACAGAGATGAATAATTTTGGGTGGCATGCTTTCATTGTCAACGCAGTGACCAAGAGTTTTCACCATCTTCCATGCTACACATATTATAGGCGGTTCCCAAACAGAAAAGTAAAGTTTTGACTCCCCCACCACCGATCAATCACATTCCACGACTAGCCGAATCCTCGGGTGCCGTCCATACCAACAACAATCCAAGGGGAGTTTTGTTTGCAATTATCTTTTCAATTTGAGCATGGAACTGGTCATTCCAGTTACCGGCCCCTTTCTTGTGAGTGATTGTGAATAAACACGTATCGAGGATAACACGCCTAGCATGGAAGATACTAACCGCACCTTGTCACCACATGAGCGGTTCGGGGATACAAAACAGATTATTTTTTGAAGATTTAGAGAGTGGCACATGCAAATTTACTTGGAACGGCAGGTAGATACCGCATATAGGTAGGTATGGTGGACGCATATGGAAAAAATTTGGGTTTATGGAAGTGGATTGACAAGCAGTATTCCCGCTTAGTACAAGTGAAGGCTCGCAAAAGACTGGGAAGCGACCAACTAGAGAGCAACAACAGTCATAAATATGAATTGAAATTAAGCAACATTGAGTGCAAGCATGAGTAGGAAATATATCAGCATAAACATGAATATCGTAGAGGCTATGTTGATTTTGTTTCAACTACATGCGTAAAGATGCGCCAAGTCAAGCCACTTGAGTCATTCAAAGGAGGATACCATCCTATCATACTACATCATAATCATCTTGAAATTCATGTTGGCATCCAAGGCAAACCATTAGAAGCTCCTAGCTAATCAAGCATGGCATCAGAAACTATGATCTCTAAGTTGTCATTGCAAACATGTTTCTCTCATAACAAAGCTGAATCGGGAACGATGAGCTAGTCATATTTACAAAAACAAAATAGATCAAGTTCATACCAGCCTTTCCAGGCTCAGTCACTTCATCATATATCGTCATTATTGCCTTTCACTTGCACGACCGAATGATATGAATAATAATGAGAGTGTTCGTGCATTGAACTAAGCTAGAATCTCCAAGCAAACAGAGAGGAGAAGACAAATTAATATCGCTCTTTGACGGATAAACAGATATGCATACGAGAGCCACTAAACATTGTAACCATGGTCTTCTACCTTGCCCAAAAGAAAAAGAAAACTATTTACACAGAAAAGCTCCCAACAAGCAAAAGAAGAACGATGAATCTTTTTGGGTTTTATTTTGGAACACCACTAAGCAAGCTGGAAAGTAAACTTACAACTAATTTTTTTTGTTTTTCTCAAAGTAGACAAACACACGAGAAGAAAGCGAGAAAAAGAAATAAACTAGCATGGAGGATACAGTGACAAGGTGTGAACACCGACTATCAAAGTGAAAGCGTGAGCATGAATATAAAGTCGGTGAGAAACATGTACTCCCCCAAGCTTAGGCTTTTGGCCTAAGTTGGTCTACTCCCATAGAGGGAAATAACCGTCTTCGGGGTACTCCGGAGTGTACTGAGGGTGCCATTGCTGGGTGAGTTACTCTGGATCCCACAAATAAACTGGCGTCTGGTACTCGACTAATAGCTCGGGCACGGGCGCCTGAGGTGGCGCTATGCCCCAGTATGCATACATGTCCGAGGGCATAATAATGTACCTGCCTAGATGAAGATTGAACAAATAAGGAGCAGGCAAAGTAATAGCCTCACGAGTACCCTGACTAAATACCAAGTTATAAAGCATCCTCTTATTTATATATTTATCAAGAAATTCATGGCGAACCATGCTATCATAATCTAGATATCTCTCAGGAAGAAGCATCCCTTCTTCCTCGTATAGTCTAATAGGTATCTCAAAATGTTTAGCAAGACGGGTAGCATAGATACCTCCTTAAACAGCGCCTTTAGTACAGTTCGTGTTCAACCGTTGAGCCACTATAGCGCCCAAGCTATAAGTTTTATCATTATAAAGGGCTTCATGCAAAACCGCAAGATCTGGAGAGCTAAGAGCCCCAGCTTTCCCACGTCCAATCAAACATTTTCCCACGAATAGTGAGAAATACCGAAGCACGGGGAAATGTATGCTAGCGACTCTAGCGCAAGACACTCCTCTCTCCTCTCCTACAACAATAGTATCAATGAAAGCCTCCAAGTCCCGTGGACGAGGTTCATGAATATCCTCAACATAAGGTAATTTGCAAACATTGCAAAAATCCTGAAGTGACATGCGCTGGGGGATATCATATAACTTGGACTCAACCATAGCAGGACTCTTCCTTGGATAGAAATTAAAGCTTTGCACGAAAATATTAGTGAGGAGCAGGTATGGTGGACACTTATCTTCAAAAGATGCGGTAAGGCCTGCTATCTCCACCAAGTAATAAAAATCCTCATAAAGACCGGCGGCACGTAAGAACACATCGCTTGGCCACTCGGATGCTCGAACTTCTGCAACTCGGGGGGACCGGATACTTGGGTTTCTTATTCTCATTTTCATCTTCCTTGGGGTCACGGCTTCAAGAGCCTCTTAGGAACCTCGTCATCTTTTTCCTTTTTTCTTTCTATGAAAATTTCTGAAATTTTTAGTGACTGAAAGGAAAAGTGAACAGGGCTCAACGAAACTCATAGCAACTACTCCTACAAGTGCCTAGAGGTCATATCATGCATCAAAACTACTTGGAACCAACTAAAATAATCATCCAAAGTTCAAGAATAGGGTCACTAAGGCAGAAAAAAATACAAAATGAATGAAGCACGAGAGCAAAAACTAATTGGATCAATGGAGGAGTCACATACCAAGGAACAATTCACCCAAAACAGTTTGGTGAATGGGGATTTCACAAGGAGATTGAAAAACGCAGCAAGAAGAGCAAGAACACGGGTTTGAGGTGTGGAATGATTTTTTCTGGAGGTAGGAGAAGGAGATGGGAGCTGGAATAAGTGGAGGGGGCCATGTGGGGCCCACAAGCCTGCCAGACGCGGCGAGGGGGGTGCCCGCGCCTCCTGGGCTTGTGGCCCACTGGTGCATCCCCCTGACCAGCTCTCTATGTCAAAAATTCCAGAAAAAATCATACTTGATTTTCACGGCATTTGAAGAACTTTTATTTTCGGGACACTTTTCTAAGGGACGCAAAAAGCAGAAAACAGGGAAAACTAAAGCTAAATTTATAATTTTTCTGGTAAACAACAGAAAGTAAAAGTTGGGAGCATAAGGTTGTGACTCCTAGATTCATCCATCTCATGGTCATCAAAATAAATCCGTCAATGAGGTTGATCAAGTCACCTTGACAAACCTTTTCCGAATCACATAAAAACAGAGAATTTTCGAATAATTACTAGGTTACCTCAACGGGGATGTGCATATCCCCAACAAGTAAATCATACTTCATCTTGAGAGTAGGTATAGGGCATTCAAAGCCCCCAATAAGAATTGATGAAGTTTTTTCAATAGCATTGATACAATGAACTCGTTATTGTTTCTTCGGGAAGTGCACCGTATGCTCATTACCATTGACATGGAAAGTGACATTGCCTTTGTTGCAATCAATAACAGCCCCTGCAGTGTTTAAAAAGGGTCTTCCAAGGATGACCTCCATGGCATCATCCTCGGGAATATCTAGAATAACAAGGTCCATTAAGATACTAACGTTAGCAACCACAACAGGCACATCCTCGCAAATGCCGATAGGAAGAGCAGTCGATTTTTCGGCCATTTTCAAAGACATTTTAGTGGGTGTCAACTTATCCAATTCAAGTCTATGATAAAAAGAGAGAGGCATAACACTAACACCGGCTCCAAGATCGCACAAAGCAGTTCTAACGTAGTTTCCTTTAATGGAGCAAGGTATAGTGGGCACTCCGGGATCACCTAGTTTCTTAGGAGTTCCACCCTTGAAGGTGTAGTTAGCGAGCATGGTGGAAATCTCAACCTCAAGTATCCTCGTTTTATTAGTCACAATATCTTTCATGTACAAAGCGCACAAAATCCTCATCATCCTTTTTCTTGGATGGTTTGGGAGTAAAGGGCATGGGTTTCCGAACCCATGGTTCCCTTACTTTACCATGCTTCCTAGCAATAAAATCGTTCTTATCATATCTCATATTCTTAGGTTGTGGGTTATCAAGATCAACACTAGGTTCAATCTCCACATCCTTATCATTACTAGGTTGAGCATCATCATGAACACCACTATCGATATTATCACTAGGCTCATGTTCATCACCAGATTGTGTTTCAACATCAGAGAAAGAGATATCATTTGGATTCTCAGGTGTAACAACAGCAGGTTTGCTAGCATGCAAGTTCCTATAATCTTTCTTTTTCTTCCTATTACTAGGATGACTAGGTGCATCAGTGCTAACTCATTGAGAATCTTGTTCAATTCTCTTAGGATGGCCCTCAGGATACAAAGGTTCCTGAGTCATTCTACCACCTGTAATGACGACTCTAACAGAATTTTCATTGAACTCATTGAGCAAGTCATTTTGAGCCTTAAGTACTTGTTCTACTTGAGTTGTGACCATAGAGGTATGTTTACTCAAAAGCTTAATATCATTGACATTTCTATCCACACAAGCACTTAAATGATTAATCATGCGAGCATTTTGTTCCAATTGTCTGCTAACATAATCATTGAAACTTTGTTGTTTGGCAACAAAGTTATAAAATTCGTCTAAGCATAAGCTAGCAGGTTTATCAAAGGGAATATCACTATCATTGAATCTACGAAGAGAATTTACCTCTACTACCTGTGTCGGATTATCAAGGCCATGTATCTCTTCGATAGCTGGTAGATTCTTAACATCTTCAGATTTAGTACCTTCCTCTTGCATAGATTTCTTGGCTTCTTGCATATCTTCAGGACTGAGGAATAGAATACCTCTTTTCTTTGGAGTTGGCTTCAGAGGTGGTTCGGGAATAGTCCAATCATTATCATTGCCCAAAATATTATTCAATAGAATCTCAGCTTGTTCCACAGTTTGTTCCCTGAAAACACAACCAACACAACTATCTAGGTGGTCCCTAGAAGCATCTGTTAGTCCATTATAAAAGATATCAAGTATTTCATTTTTCTCAAGAGGGTGATCAGGCAAATCATTAAGTAGCTGGACAAGCCTCCCCCAAGCTTGTGGGAGACTCTCTTCTTCAACTTGCACAAAGTTATATATATCCTGCAAGGCAGCTTGTTTCTTATGGACAGGAAAATATTTCTCAGAGAAGTAGTAGATCATATCCTCGGGACTATGCACACAACCAGGAGCAAGAGAAGTGAACCAAGTCTTAGCATCACCCTTTAGTTAGAAAGGAAACAACTTAAGGATATAATAGTGGCGGATCTTTTCCTCACTCGTGAATAGGGTGGCTATATCGTGCAGTTTGGTAAGATGTGCTACAACCGTTTCAGACTCATAACCATGAAAAGGATCAGATTCGGCCAAAGTGATTAACTCAGGATCGACAGAGAATTCATAGTCCTTATCAGTAACAAAGATATGTGAAGTAGCAAACTTAGGATCGTATTTCATCCTAGCGTTCAGAGATTTTTCTTTCCACTTGCGCAATAAATTCTCCAGATCATAACTATCCTTACAAGCAAGAAAGTCCTCAGCTACCTCTCCCTCCATAACATAACCCTCAAGTATATGAGGAAATTCATATCTAGCAGAGCTAGTTCTAACAGGTGAAACAACAGGTTCTACTTCAATAATTTCAGCAGTTTCAGAAGTATCATCGCATTGAGCAGCAACTCTAGCAATTTGTGCATCAAGGAATGCACCCAGTGCCAAAGCAGTATCAAGAAAAGCGTCATCATAAGCATCATGGATAGCAGAAGTAGCATCATCAAGCATAGACGACACATTAGAATTTCTAGTAGGTGATGGTGTCGCAAACTTACTCATAACTAAGGGTGAATCAAGTGCAGAGCTAGATGGCAGTTCCTTACCCGTCCTCGTAGTTGAGGGCAAGACTTTAGTTTTTGGATCTCTTGGATTCCTCATAGTGATCAACAGACGTAAATCCCAAGTGACTCAGAGAATAGAGCTATGCTTTCCCAGCAACGGCGCCAGAAAATAGTTTTCATATCCCACAAGTACAGGGGATCGCAACAGTTTTCGAGGGTAGAGTATTCAACCCAAATTTGTTGATTCGACACAAGGGGAAGCCAAATAATATTTTCGAGTATTAGCAGTTGAGTTGTCAATTCAACCAAACCTCAAAGACTTAGTATCTGCAGCAAAGTTTCAGTAGCAAAGTAGTGTGATAGTAACAGTAGCAACGGTAACAGTAGAAGTGACAGCAGTAGCGGTAAAGTAATGTAGCAAGGACCTGCAGGAAAAGACTCATAGGCATTGGATTGGTGATGGATAATTATGCCGGATGACATTCATCATGTATCAGTTATAACATGGGGTGATTTGTAACTAGCTCCAGTTCGTCAATGTAATGTAGGCATGTATTCCATATATAGTCATACATGCTTATGGAAAAGAACTTGCATGACATCTATTGTCCATCCCTCCCGTGGCAGCGGGGTCCTAATGGAAACTAAGTGATATTAAGGTCTCCTTTTAATAGATAATCGGAACAAAGCATTAGCACTTAATGAATACATGAACTCCTGATACTATGGTCATCTCTAGGACAGGTTCCGGCTATTGTCACTCCGGGGTTGCTGGGTCATAACACATAGCAGGTGACTATAACTTGCAAGATAGGATCAAGAACACACATATATTGATGAAAACATAATAGGTTCAGATCTGAAATCATGGCACTCGGGCCCTAGTGACAAGCATTAAGCATAGCAAAGTAGTAGCAACATCAATCTTAGAACATAGTGGATACTAGGTATCAAACCCCATCAAAACTAACTCGATTACATGATAGATCTCATCCACCCCATCACCGTCCAGCAAGCCTATGATGAGATTACTCACGAACGGTGAAGAGCATCATGGAATTGGCGATGAAGGATGGTTGGTGATGACGACGGCGTCGATTTCCCCTGTCCGGAGCCCACACTACACCATGACACTACTTTCCCTATAGACGTGTGTTGGTAAAAGTCACTTTTGCCGACCGACTGTTGGTTGGAAAAAATTATAACGGGCGGTCGGTTGGAAAAAGCTCTATAGAGTAATGGACGACCGGTCGGGAATACACAAATCTTTTTTGGTTGCTGGTTGGTTGGGAAAGGTCATATGGCTATTCAATCATCGGTCAGTAAAAAGGCCTACCAATCACTTGCAGCTAAATAGGCCTTCGCGCGCAGACGTAAAACTTAGCGCCCAAAATTTTGCCCAAATCGCGAAAACTTTCCGAAAACCTAACACTACCAACGATCCATTCCTCTACATCGCACCTCACTCGACCCCCCACCCGCTCTCGTACGGCGTAGGGGATCAGATTCACATCACCGCCGACGACCATCGCCAGCCACCATGTGGGCCGTCCCTCCTACCACCATCAGCCAGGGGGGCATCCCTCCTACCACCATCAGCCACGGGGGGCATCCGTCCTTCTACCGCATATCTCTGTACCTAGCCATCTTCGATAGTCTGCCCGCCGCCTTCCTCATTCGTGAGAGTGCGACCCTGCTCCTTCCCCGAGTCTCCAAGTGAGGCGACCTTAGCCCCCCCTCCCATGGCACCACATCCCCACCCATAACCGCATCCCTCTCCTCTCATACCAGATCTGAAGGGGACAAGGTAGCTTCGGTCCTGGTGCTCCGGTGCGAGGCAGGACGCCTCTACTCCCTCCGTTTCAGGTGCCTCCATCTCCCTTCCTGCCAAAATTTTCCAACCGCCCGCCCCACAACCTACCTCCTAAAGATACTAATCAGTTCAGAAAATATCCCACATGTTTATTCTAATTCTTTTAGAAACTACCTAATGTATTTTTTGTTTTTTATGCTTGCTGGAATATGAGTGTGCTTAGTAACAATTGTATTTCATCTAGCCAACCATTTGGGCATGATTTTTAGCTTCTTTGCAAGTGTTTCTTGTGCTATATTTGTTTAATTTGCAGGTCAGTATGTACATTATGTTGAGCCATTTAATTTTGATCTTATTCAGTGCATTTATTGGTGACTCCAGGCCTTTGACTATTGTTAACATTTGTGGGTTTCACTAAAATACGATTTATTGGCTCAGGCTAGAATTTTGCTCCTCTCCATAAAACGTTTAGTTGTTAAACATGTTTCTGTAAGTGACCTATCCATCATTAACCATGTAGGAACATTACCTCCTAGGTGGAGTTTGAACAACAGGGCATTCTTCAGTCTGTTTGTTTGTTGACCTTTGTTAGAGACACTTTCAGCTAGAGAGAGCAAAGCACATTCATCTGGAAAATGCAAAGAATAGCCATTGTCACATCTTGTTGTTACCATTGTTGTCCATAGCTTGGTATTTCCTATCTCCTCTTGTATTCTCTTGTGGTTATCAAATTTTGTAAGGCAATAAAAATATTATTTGAGAAATCTTACTAATCAGGTACTTTTAGGCTCTGGAACCGTTACTTGATGTCTTTGGACTCTCGTATTGGATATTTCACTTCTAATGACGAAGCGAATGACACACACTCCATATATCTACCTAGGAAATGGATTATCTAAAAAATAACCTATTGCAGGTATTAAACAGAATCCAGACCAGGTGTTAGCTTTCGACTGTTACAATTTGTTCTACTATTTTTCAGTATGAATCACTTGTATTGTTATTCTTGACAAATTTTTAATTAATCTTAGTTGACTCATGCATACATGTGTCATTTTCTTGAAGCAAGGAGTTTATGTGGTGTACGTCCGTGTCGCTGACTCGATTTAAGATTGACGAGATAGAACGGTTTCCTTCCATTCATCTGTTAACTTGAGAAATTATAGTCATTTGTTTGAATATACAACTAATGTGATTTATATGTCTAGATTCTCTTTGTTAAATAGATGGTAGCAATATGTCATTGCAATGAATGCATAGATGACCTGCAGCTACTAGCAGATTGCCTATTTAGTTGTTGCTTCTGTTTTTGTGGTGAGCTATGTAGTTTTCATCTTTCCTAATTTTTTTAGAAACTGAGTGTTAGCTAGGTTTGGTATGTTTATTCATAGAAAAATGAGAGTAATTCAGTATATGTTTTATTTTTTTTATTTCAGAGTGATGGTAAATTATGAATGTTCTTCTGTTTTTGTTTATTGAGAGAACATAGCTATTTCAGAGTGTAATTATTGACAAGTGATGAATTATTTCCACATATTTCCATTACAATAATCATTCGTCATGCATTTAATAAGCCTATTTACACATTGTTGTTGGATAGAACTCAACATTTGAACCCGAGGAAGATAAAGATGTCAAAGAAGATGATGATGAAGGGATCTATATTCATATGAGAGTTGTTGGAAGGCCACTAGCAAAAAGCATCTCAATTAAGGGACTTATGAGGTTCTTGTTAATGTTGTGATTAGACGGAATGTTATGCTTCCTTGTCCCACTGCTAAGCTATTTTTTAGTTAAAATATATGGTGTTCCTAATGACTTAAAACTATTGTAAAGATGAACTAAACCAAATTACTCTAAAACTCGAGAGCAAGAAATTGGGAGATAGTTTCCTCTAAATTAATACTTCATGTATGTGCAGCAATTCAATTGCCTTGAGAAGTAATAGTTGATGCCATGCTTGTAAGTGGGCTAGTGTCATGAACTTAACAGTGCAAATCTATGCATGTAATATTCACGTTTTATTTTGAGTTATGTTCAACAATTCCTTATGAATGTTTCAGCACTAAACTATATTTGGCTCGGTATATCAGTATTCAAACTTGTTTGTGTTGCTTTCACTTTATTGTGAACCTTTGATCGCTCTACTATTCACATCTTCTGTCTTAGATACTATATCTATTATTTGACCTGATTGGAAATCTATTTATGATTATCAAAAATAGTAATCATGTTTTGTTATGTTTATTGTCGATTTCCTTAAGAAACAAGGGAGTTCCCGCCATAATTTGGAACATTTCCTGGACCTGTGTTATTAATGTAGCGTGACTATCTTTATTTCCAACAACATACATTGTTAGCAGATGTTGGAATTCATATGGCTTTATACAATATAAAAACTTTCCATATAGTATTGTTCTATCGATGAAGTGAATATTAAAATAATTTATCTCAAGGAGAAACTGAAAGAATTTCAGATCTTGATGAATGTTTTACCTTGGTTTGTGAGGACTTAAGAAACCTTGTTCTTCCTTTGCAGGTAGTGGAGCAAGATTTCTTATATCTGGGTGAGGGCATCAATCAATGTCGAGAGAAGGAATCTCATCACTATAATATATAGCTACCACATTGAACCATGTGTGTTTATCTTGAGCATAGCTAGACGGAAAAACATCTTTCCTAAGCTCGTATGTGAAGGTAACTTGACCCATCCTCTTTAATTTCTTGAAATTTAAAGTCAACATAAAGGATTATTGACCGGCTAGTTAATGTCCTTTCCGAAAGAATAGTATAAAACACACTATGCTTAGCACATATCTGCTATGGAAAGTGCACCATCGTTAAGCCTAGTTACTTAAGTTGTCTTAGTAAGATCTACAAATTTATATAATAAGTCCGTACAAGTATAGTTCTTGAAAATCAAATTAAATAGCTACGTAAGCATTACTCATTAGTTGTCAGATGCCAAAAAGTGAAAATGACCTCAATGAGATGCTGACAATACTACAAATGCAGATGAATGAATGATCTATATAATACATAATTAATAATTTTGTAAACACAAATAGATGCTTCAAATGCTTTTGCCACCTGAAGATCATTTGCACTCCAGTTTTTTGCGTATGCAAATAGAGTAATTTATCTTATTTTTAGCAAGAAGAAAGAAACGCCTTTGCTAACCTGTCAACTCCTTATGGAGATTGTGGGCCAGCTAGGGTGATCTAAGCCGAGGTTCTACGTTACTGTTAACACATGGCTATTGAATTCTCTGTATTTATTACTATTTATATTTTTGAGAATGTGATGATCCTCTATGTTGGAATTATAATTCAGAATTGTTTAACTTTTGTAGGAAGAAAACAAAAGGACATCATTCACATGGAACCATGAAGCCAACAATCTATGTCAACTATAAGCTTTTAGATTTCATTTTGTACAACTCGCGTCTCATACTTGCATCTTTGACATGTTCTTCTATGAAACTGATGTATGGTGTCTTGGTGGTTCTATTTAGAACAGACTAAAGTGTATCTATGTGGAATAAAAAAAGTCTACTGCACGTGTTGCACAAAATAGTGATGAACTCTTGGTTGACAATGAAAAACCTTGTGTGATTGTTGCTCGGCAAAAATAAACTCGTCTGCCAATCGGATGGGAAAAGCTAACACCGTCCCAATAGAATGTTTGTCGGGAATGAATACCCCATCTAATAGTTGGTCGGGAAAGGCCCATGGTTACCCCAACAAACTGTTGGTCGAGAAAGGCCCATGGCAGGCCCAACGGACTGTTGGTCGGGAAAGATACTCCATTGCCGTCAAATAGTCGGTCGGGAAAGCTATATCGGTCAGGAAAGAGTTTTCCCGTCTGGACTTTTCCCAACAGACGTTGTCAGTCGGCAATGCTATTTCCCGTCCGACTGTCTGTTGGCGAAACTTGTATTCCCAACCAACTTGTCTGTCATGGATGTAGTGTTATGGTGTAGTGCCAGAACAGACTCCAGATCTGCCCTCCAGAGGAAGAACAGGTGGTGGCGGCGGCTCCATATCGTAAAGCGCGATGAACTCTTCTCTCTTAATTTTTTTCTGGGCGAGAGAGACTATATAGAGCTGGAGTTGGAGGCGGCGGAGCCACGAGGGCCTCACAAGCCTGCTAGGCGTGGCCAGAGGGGGGCGCCTCCTGGGCTTGTGGGCTCCTAGCTCCGTCCCTCCAGGTAATTCTTGCGCAAATATTTTTTATATATTCCACAAAAAATCCTCGTAAATTTACAGGTCATTCCGATAACTTTTATTTCTGCGCAAAAACAACACCATGGCAATTCTGCTGAAAACAGCGTGAGTCCGGGTTAGTTCCATTCAAATCATGCAAATTAGAGTCCAAAACAAGGGCAAAAGAGTTTGGAAAAGTAGATACGATGGAGACGTATCACCCATGTTGTGGAACAAGGCAATGACAATGCATGGTATAGCACTAATATGTAAATTGCAGAAAGCTAATTTTTAAATGCAAGACATGATCAATATCTTATGAAAGTATGCATCACAAAGTGACTGATATCCATGTCAACAGGTTACAAATGTCAATATAAACAGGGGAGGAACATCTTATGTCCCGTTACCACACCAAATCATCCGACTTAACTCATGTATCACCTTACTCACATCATCATCCTTCTCACACAGATGCACCCCATCTTTATGAGAACGTTTGACATAGTTCAGTAAGTACCAACCCACTGTCCTTGACCGTGGACATGGCTAATCAAAAAGTATTACACTCTAAAGTGGTTGCACACTTTACCCACGAGAGTCCGGAAACTTCGATGGCAATCCACGACTCGCGGTATTTTTCGTACTCGAGGTAAGTACCCGAACAATGCCTTTCCCATGATGATACTGACAAAGAGTCCACTTGTTGGTGCCATCCCTCGTCACGTACATCGCCAGTATCATCCAAGAGGGGATGCAACAGTGTGCCCGGTATTTGTAAAAAATCCCATGGTTGTCCTTATCTTGGCACGACCCCATCTCGAGAGTGACCAGGTCACTCCCATCACTAGTAATGTAGGATCTTTGCTAGTAGAAACCATAATAATCAACAAATCTCCGTCCCATAAGGGGTATCATGGTTGTACATCTAAGGTTGGGACGGTCGAGAAATCTTAAATCTCTCCATTTTTTGAAAACACACACACACATCTTGACCTCATACAACACTTCTTTCTCAAGTGGTCACCAAATCTCAACACTATCTCCCTCGGGCATTAGTGGCACTCGACGGGGTTTTTGAAAAAGTCCTTGAAAATATTTCTTTGTCGACACCAAGCATGTTTCCATCCCATCTGCATAGAATCTACTCAGCAACCTTTATACTTCCCACCCACACAACTCTAAGCATGAGTAGAGTTCTGTCATGCAAGTATCACGAGGAATTAACTCGGCAACCCATAAAGGTGGTCGCCATAGTCACCATGATTCAATGCAAAATAGTAAGTACTATATGCCATGCAAAAAAGCTTTCAAGTCATGGTCAAGGGGCTGCTTTCCTGGCTCAACAAAGTCTCCAGTGTCTTCATAGTCTTATGATCCTAGTCCCTCTTCAACAACACATTCTATCGCCGCAACTATAACGGGGATAATAAGAACACGACAAAAACAAGGAAAATAACTAACACTGAAAAATCTTAATGTATCTTTGTAAAATACTAGGGTGAGTATTAGTACTATGATAATTATTGGACTTCGGTTTTAAAGTGTCAAAAGTGTCAAAAATCATTTTAACATATATTTAAAATAATTAAAACTAGGTCTTTAAATAAAATATTACATAAAACTTTTTGCAAAAATTACGCAAGTTAAACAATTAAATAGCTTAGGTTTTTAGAAGATTTTAGGAATTGGTATAATTGCATTTGGATCTATATTTATTTCTAGGAAAAATTTTGAAGTCTGTGCAAAAATGAAAAAGGAAAAAAAGCAGTTGTGCCTAACGGGCCACAACCACTAGTCGAGATGGCCCAACTAGTCGGGCTGGTCCAGCTGAACCAGACGCACACAGCGCCTGCGTTCAAACCCGACCAGGGTCTTGGGTTGTCACTATTACAGAGATGAGGGATATTGGGGATAGCATGACAGTTGAAGCCAACATGTCATCTCCTTCCTCCCGACAGGGAGGGAGAGGAGCTAACCGGCGATGACTCCGGTGGTGGATTTGCGCGAGCAAGGCACGGATGGACTTCAGGGGCTGCCGCTGATCACGGAGAGGTGGAGGAGGTCATCAAGGTTTGGTGGTTCGCCAGCAACGAGAAGTGTGTTGGAGGTAGCTTCGGGTGACGGCCACCGGAGCTGCTCCTCGCTGTATACACAATTGCGAGGAGGGGGAGAAAGGGTGAGGAGGTTGCGATGGCTCCAGATCAAGAAAGAAGGGGCCATGGGGATTGTTCTCACCATGTGAACACCGACGGCGAGAGGCGACGAGCTATAGCTCGATCGGAGCATCTGAGCACCAAAATGGAGAGGGGGAGGTGGGGGAGTACAATTGGGAGGAGGGGGAAGCAAGTAGAGGGGCAGTAAGAGCTTGGGGATGACTTTATCGGCAAGGCCAATGCTAACCTTGAGTTGTGCCCACTAGCGCCGACGGAAACGTCCAAGATGGCCATAGGAGGAGGCAAAATGGCTCGGGGGTGCTCGGGAGTGAGTGATATGTGTCCATTGTATCTATAATTTTTTATTGTTCCATGCCAATATTATACAACTTTCACATATTTTGGCAACATTTTATATGATTTATTGGACAAACATATTAATCTTGTGCTAGTTCCTATTTGTTACATGTTTTTTGTTTCGCAGAATATCCATATCGAACGTAGTCCAAACATGATAAAACTTTACAGAGATAAATGGAGGCCCACGGCCTCCACTACCAACCAGTTCATAGCCCATACCCTCTGGAGGGCCCTCCCCTCTACTGGCCACCCTCTAAGTCGGTCGTGGTTCTTCTTCGGGAGCAATAAAGACAATTTATAGAAACAAATCGAGTAATTTTTTTAACCCGATCAGAGTTACGGATCTTTGGAAATTTAAGAAATAGTGAAGGGCACAAAACAAGAACGTGAAACATAAGAGAACACAGAGGGAGATCCAATCTTGGGGGGGCTCCTGCCCCTCCAACGCCATGGAGGCCATGGACCAGAGGGGAAACTCTCTTCCCATCTAGGGGGTGGCCAAGGAAGAAGAAGGAGGGAGCTCTCTCGCCCTCTCTCCTGGTGGCGTCGGAGTGCCGCCTGGGCAAGGTGCATGATGAGGATCTACATCAACAATCTTGTCGTTTTCAACACCAACACTCTCCCCCTATTTGCAGGAGTCTAACACCTCTTTTCCCGCTGTAACTATCTACTTAAACATTGTGCTACGGGTTAATTTTGAGATGATATGTGTCTATCCTATGATGTTTGAGTAGATTTCTTTTGTCCTACTGGTTAATTGTGAGATGATTTTATTGATATGAGTTGTCTGTTAATATGGTGTTGTCCTAAGGTGCCTTCCATGAGGTGCACACGTGAAGGATACATGCTGGAGGGTTTGCAATATGTTCATGATTCACTTATAGTGGGTGGCGAGAGTGAAAGAAACTAACACCGGAGTAAGGGAGTTGGGTGCGTATGGGAGTAAAGATGACTTGATGTTTAATTCTATGGTTGGGCTTACCTTCATTTCATATGATATGTATCTATCATTTTATATTCAATTGCCTATGGAGAATATTTCTCTTGAGTTGCACAAAAATCTTTCTACTTAATAGACCCTAACTGTTACTTACTTGCTCTTTATTTTCTTGCAATCCTATCTATTACACCTAGTAAGTACTTCTAGATTCCTTCCCACAAAATAGTTTCATACTTGTTCTAGGTAAAGTAAGAGTTTGCATGCTTAGAGTTTTATTGATGGTCGATAGAACTTGAGAGAATATTAATTCTAACTTTAGCTCCTCTTTGGGTTCGACACTCTTAATTATCGAAAAATGCTACAAACGATCCCCTACACTTGTGGGTTATCAAGACATTTTACTTGCACGACAATAGCGTGGGGTAAATATTCTCGTGTGTGCCTGTTTGCTTTATCACTAAGTAGTTTTTGTTTTATTCTTGTTTTATATCTTTACTTATGGGTAGGAAACGCAAAATACCAAAAAAATGAGTTGTACCTACCGAACCAATGGTTGAAGAGCAACCCAAAATCTATCATATTATTGAAGCTTTCTAATTGGATCATCTGCGATCCCTATGTGATCGTGCTAAAACCCCAACTAGTTTACTTGAGGCAAAATCATAGGTGAGCATGCTTATTATATGCGACACCGCTTATCTCAAAAAGGGAAACTTTTACGGCATCATATTAATAATTTGTATTACTATGCTTGGAATTTATGTGAAATATATGATTTTACTTGTTGCTATGAACAAACTAAAAAACACTTTACTTACCAATGTGTGTTTAATGGTAATGAAATATTATCTTCTTAGGACAAGGAGGCCTATTGTTATTATGATGTTGAACAAATTGAAGAATTTGTTGCTTCTAAGGGTGCTTATGAAACTTATACTTTGGTTGAAAAGTATGATGCTTCTCTTTACAAATCTGAATTTTTTGTCGTACTTAAATATTACTATGAAAATTATGCTTCTAATGCTTATGTTAAAGAATTTATTGAAAGATTACCACACCCTTGGAAGAGAATAATATTTCGCACGAATCTATGGAAGAAGAAATTGTTGAATATGTGAGCTCATTGGATGAAAAGGATGAGGAGGAAAACGAAGAACAAAAGGAGGAAGAGCAGATTAGCTACCTGTGCCCACCTTCTAATGAGAGTAACACTTGACCTCATAAATTGTTTAATTTCCCTTTGAACATACCAAGTCATGAATGTTACGATGATTGTTGTGATCCCTTGACAGTCCTATTATATTTTTGAGGACTCCCAACTACACCATATTGGAGAAGTTTGCACTTATTAAGGATTATATTGGTGTGTTGCGTTTTACCACTACACATGCTGATTTTG
This sequence comes from Hordeum vulgare subsp. vulgare, assembly GCF_904849725.1. NCBI lineage: Eukaryota > Viridiplantae > Streptophyta > Magnoliopsida > Poales > Poaceae > Hordeum > Hordeum vulgare. The sequence continues at coordinate 119,007,890 of NC_058520.1, forward strand.
ATTAATAGAATATGCATGTGCCTGCTGATCCCAATTACAATTATTATGATAGAGGAACTTCATCTCCACCTCTTTACGTTTCCAACACGATAAAATTGCAAGAAACTACTTATGCTATGTATTGGCCTTTACTTGATGTGCATGAATTGTTCTTTATGACATGTCGATGCATAGAAAGAGAGTTAGACTTCTTAGTTTCATGCTATATGTTGCTTTTTGCTCACTACTAAATTACAAATCATTGTTAAATTAAAATTGGCTTTTATGGTACAAGATCAACCGACTTACTATTACTAGATGAAGTCATTGCTTACGTATCAGCTCAACTACGCTTGCTAGAGAATTCCAACACTTCTTCTTCTGGCTATCGGTCGTGCTTCACCTCGGGCTCGGCGGCGAGCACCACTAGAGCCTTGCGCTTCACCTCCTTGGCCTTAGCCTTCTGGGTCCATCGCCTGGGGCCCAAGGAGCGACAAGCGCCCTTCTTCAGCCCTGGCACATTTGCTTGCCAGGTTGAACATTTCCAGTGCAGTGCTCATTTCATCATTCATGGTGAGCTCCTCCTTCATATTGAGGTCGGTGACTCTGTCAGAGAAGGCTGAGATGATGTCCTCGTCCGATGCCTTGAGGATCTTGAGGCGCATGACCGTGAAGCGCCGTATGAACTTGTGCATGGTCTCCCCTCCTGCTGCTTGATGCGACACAAGTCGTTCACGGTAGGAGCACGATCGCGGGTGCCCTGGAAGTTGGGGATGAAGCGTTCACGCAGATCATCCCAGGAGGTGATGGACGCCCTTGGGAGGTTGAGGAGCCAAGAGAGCACGCCACCCTTGAGCGCCATGGGAAACCAGCACACCCTGACCTTGTCGCCTCCTCCTGCCGCTCTGATGCTCAGCGTGTAGAGTTACAGGAACTCGTCCGGGTCCAGGGTGCCATCATAGCGCGGGGGTAGATCAGGCTTGAACTTGCAAGGCCACGTAGTTGGGTAGAGATCAGGGGCGATGACGAGGCACCCCACCGGCCCGACGGGTGCAGTGCGCGTGGGGACGACCCGGTCTTGTTGCTCCAACGGTTCTGCTTCAAGCGAGGCGCACTCATGACATGGGATTTGTAGCGCTGGGGGCGTGCGCGTGTCGGCGTGGGGCCAAGGAACCACCTGACAGGTTGGTTCATCTCCTGGCCTCTCCCTGGGTTCGCGAGGCTGGTCCCGGGGACGCACTTCCTGTTTGGGCTCGGGGTCGCGCCATGCTGTGGAGGAGGGGGTGGCGCGTCTTGCTCCTCGTCGTTCGCCAGAGAGGGTTGGGGTCGGATCGAGCAGGAGAGCGCCGCGGAGTCAACGGCGGTGGCGACGAGCTCCTCGATGTGCTCGATCCAGTCGTTGTGGCGGTCAGGTGTGGGCCGGTAGCTGAGCAGCTCGATGGCCATGGCAAGCGTACGCCGGCCATGAGGCACCTCTGGTCGGGCGCGCGATTCCGACCCTGAAGCACGGACGAAGAAGGCCGTCGGCCTGCTCGGTAACCGGCTAGGAGGAACCTTGTTGCTCTTGTACTTCGGGGCCGGTGGCGGTGTTCACCACGGGCAATGGTGACCGGTGCGCGCCGATGGCACCGATGGGCGCCGTCTGAGCAATGCAGGTGGTGCCACGGTCGGCGCGAGCCCGACGGGCGTCAGCCATCAGAGCGACGAAGATTGGTAAAGGCGGAGCATGGAGGAAACCTTGAGACACCCCCTACCTGGCGTGCCAAATGTCGGATTTCGGGCTTCGCAAAACCCTAAAGATTCAAACTCAAAGGCGTATACGAAGATCTGTCGTAGGATTGCCTCACATAACTTGCCACTCACTCGGGATGGTGGAGAACTCACTCGAAGATGAGAAGACACATAACACAACAATTTTCCCAGGTTCGGGCCGCTGAGAAGCGTAAAACCCTACTCCTGCGTTAGTGGATTGCCTCTCGTGGACGCTGGTGGATGAAGTAGTACAGTGTTCTCAGGCCTCCAGAGGCTAGGCATCCTTTGAGGTGTGCGAGTCGGCGAATGAGAATGAATCGGGTCCCTACAAAGTATCCTACCCTCTCTATTTATAGTGGCGTCCCTGGTCCTCTTCCCTTATCATTTCGGTGGGAAGGGATCCCACAATGGCCAATTTTGAAGGGGAACATGGGAACATGTCCCCTGCCCAAAAGTGGTCTTTGCCTGCAAAGTGGCTGCCCGCGCTGCAGGATGAGTTCACGGATGACGTCTGTCCTGCTGGCGGGCGGTGGTGGCTTTGTTGCACGAGAAGGGAAACCTTTGGAAGATGCCTTGGGAATCCCGATATGTCCTTGCCACCTTTGCACTATAGGGGAACTACTCCGTACCGTTGTCTGTTGCACGCCTGTCCTTCTTCTGCATCATCCTTGACTCGTGAGGCCGGGCCTCGCCTCGGAATATCCACCGCTCCGGAGGGGTCCTGAGGATGCCCACCCGCGGTTCCATACGCCGCCCCTCCTCGCGAGGCTTGGCACCTCACGACGGCCTTGTCTTGAGCGGTGTTATGCCCGATGGTGATGGCTTGATGAGGTGGGCCATCTCTGGGCCAGAGGCAGGCAGGTCTGGGTACCCCCATTCCTGGAACGCCAACAGGCGGAGCCGTTGTATTTTGGAGTGTCGTGGGGAAGGGTGAACCCCGAAGGAAACAGCTCCCCGAGGATCCGGGTTCCGAAGCACACCGTACCAATGGGACCCTCCTCCTCTAGTCAGACCGACTGCGCCAGACGGTCGAGGCGGGTGCAAGTGTTGTTCTTGTTACGAGGGACGCAAGGACCAAGACAAGTCGCGAACTCGGGTCGGACGGGAGGCAGGGGCGTGCGGGCCTTCTCCCGCCGCTCAAGTGGGGGAACTTTGTGGACTGAGCCAACCTCATCCCTTAGATGGATGGATACTTTCTCATGTTTGCTCCGACGATGCTGGGAACGCCGACCGTGACTCCCCTCGGCCCTCCGGCGGAAGCAATGAGGGGAGGAAGAATGCTGAGCCTGCTGAGGACTGCTTAGAATGTGGTAACCGTCGTAGTCAAAACCCAGGGACACAGAGAAAGTATGGTCGGGGTCAAGGCTACCCTGTTGCTCGTTGGAGGCGGCGAGGAGTTCCTTGACATGTTTTTCTTGGCGCACACACTCCTCCCCATCCGGTGCATTCATCTCATCAAGGGTTGCCTAGGCGGCCCGCATGTTGGATGCAGGGGTGTCATAGATGGGCAGCTTGCCGCCTAGGATTTCGGCAACAACCCGACCGCGACCGCGGATGTCACCACGTCGGTTGGGTCCATCGGCCGGTGGGGTGAAGCCGAGGCGGAGTTGTACTCGCGCTGCGCAGCCTTCATCCGGCGCTTAGCGGTTGCAAGGGCGGTGCCCTCCACCAGCAGCTATTTGTGGGCCTCCTCCAGCTCGGCTCTAGCAGACCGGGATTAGCCGTCGGGGCGATAGGAGTAGTCAGCCCAGTTAGGGTGGCATGAAGTAGATCGGAAGAACCCAAACGGAGCGCAGCTACATCTGCCACGGCCTTGGCATGACCCGAGAAGGTGCTGGAGCCTGCGACCATCACCTCCATAAGGTCGAAAGAGATGGAGACATCGCATGGGGCGAGAGACCCCGCGAACGCTGGTGGATCAATTTCGTCGAGTACGTCGCTGGGGTACTCGTCGGGTGAAGGCGCATTCTCAAGACTTAGTCCGCTGAAGTGCACGCAGAGGCTGTTGATGTCAACGTCCCCGCCAAGGTGGCTGTTGGGGAACGTCGCATGGGAAACTAAAATTTTCCTACGCACACGCAATACCTATCATGGCGATGTTCATCTACGAGAGGAGATTTCCGATCTACGGCGGTAAGCGTTAAGAAACGCGGACGATGTAGTGGAACAGCTTGCATGATTCAAATCACCGTAATCGTACTCTTCGTCCCACAATCCCATCACGATCCGTCCCACGAACTTCATCACGATCCGTCCCATGATCTCATCATGATCCTTCCCAATCTAGTGCCGAATGGACGGCACCTCCAAGTTGAGCACACGTACAGCTCGATGATGATCTCCACCTTCTTGATACAGCAAGAGGGGGAGGAGAGGTAGAATGGTTCTCCGAAGGCGTGACGGCGCGCCGGTGGTGGTGATGATCTACTCCGGCAGGGCTTCCCCTAAGCTCCGCAGAAATACGATCTAGAGGAAAACCTGCGTGGTATAGAGTCGAGCAGCACGTGGCAAAGTTGTGTCTCAAAAACCCTCAATACCTCTAGTATATATAGGAGGGAGGGAGGGGAGGAGGCAGCCTCAAACCCTCAAGGTTTGGCCGAAATTGGAGGTGGAGGAGTCCTACTCCAATCCTACTTGGAGTAGGATTCCACCTTCCCACTTGGAAACACTTTCCACCTTGTATTTTTTCCTTCTCAAACCTTATGGGCCTTAGTGGGAACTTATTCCAGCCCACTAGGGGCTGGTTTATCTCTTCCGAAAGCCCATGCGACCCATTTGGGCGTGAAATCCCTCCCGGTGGTCCCCGGCACCCCTCCCGGCACTCCCGGTACACTACCGATGAGCCCGAAACTTTTCTGGTGACCAAAACAAGACTTCCTATATATCAATCATAACCTCTGGACCAATCCAGAACTCCTCGTGATGTCCTGGATCTCATCCGGGACTCTTAACAACTTTCGGTTACCAACACCTATAACTCAACTATATCGAAACATCACCGAACCTTAAGTGTGCAGACCCTGCGGGTTCGAGAACTATGTAGACATGACCCGAGACACTCCTCGGTCAATATCCAATAGCGGGACCTGGATGCCCATATTGGATCCTACATATTCCGAAGATCTTTATCGGTTGAACCTCAGTGCCAAGGATTCATATAATCCTGTATGTCATTCCCTTTGTCCTTCGCTATGTTACTTGCCCGAGATTCGATCATCGGAATCCGCATACCTATTTCAATCTCGTTACCGGCAAGTCTCTTTACTTGTTCCGTAATACAAGATCCCGTGACTTACACTAAGTCACACTTCTTGCAAGGCTTGTGCGTGATGTTGTATTATTGAGTGGGCCCCGAGATACCTCTCCATCACACGGAGTGACAAATCCCAGTCTTGATCCATACTAACTCAACGGACACCTTTGGAGATACGTGTAGAACATCTTTATAGTCACCCAGTTACGTTGTGACGTTTGATACACACAAGGTATTCCTCCGGTGCCGGTGAGTTATATGATCTCATGGTTATAGGAACAAATACTTGACACACACAAAACAATAACAACAAAATGACACGATCACATGCTACGTTCATAGTTTGGGTCTAGTCCATCACATGATTCTCCTAATGATGTGATCCCGTTATCAAGTGACAAGACTTGCCTATGGTCAGGAAACCTTGACCATCTTTGATCAACGATCTAGTCAACTAGAGGCTTACTTGGGACAGTGTTTTGTCTATGTATCCACACATGTATTGTGTTTCCAATCAATACAATTATAGCATGGATAATAAACGATTATCATGAACAAAGAAATATAATAATAACTAATTTATTATTGCCTCTAGGGCATATTTCCAACAGTCTCCCACTTGCACTAGAGTCAATAATCTAGTCCCACATCACTATGTGATTCTAACGAATCCAACACCCTTACAGTTCTGGGGTTTGGTCACGTCTTGCTTGTGAGAGAGGTTTTAGTCAACGGTTCTGAACCTTTCAGATCCGAGTGAGCTTTACAAATCTTTATGTCATCTTTATAGATGCTGCTACTACGTGCTATTCAGAAATATTCCAAATATGTACTCTACTATGTGAATCCGTTTTACTACCCATACTTATTCGGATTAGTGTCAAAGCTTGCATCGACGTAACCCTTTACGACGAACTCTATAACCACCTCCATAATTGAGAAAATTTCCTTAGTCCATTGGTTAATCAGGTTAACTTTGACTGCTGCTCAGTGATTCCATTCTGGATCACTCTCTGTACCTCTTAACACACTTGTGGCAAGGCACACATCAGGTGCGATACTCAGCATGGCATACTTTAGAGTCTACGGCTAAGGCATAGAAGACGACCTTCGTCTATTCTCTTTATTCTGCCATCGTCGGGTATTGAGTCTTACTCAAATTCACACCTTACAACATAGCCAAGAACTCCTTCTTTGCTGATCTATTTTGAACTCCTTCAAAAACTTCTCAAGGCATACATCTTGTTGAAACTTCTATTAAGCGTTTCGATCTATCTCCATGGATCTTGATGCTCAACGTTCAAGTAGCTCAATCCAGGTATTCCTTTGAAAAAGTCCTTTCAAACAACCTTTTATGCTTCATAGAAATTCTATATTACTTCTGATCAACAATATGTCAACCACATATACTTATTAGAAATTCTAGAGTGCTTCCACTCACTTCTTTGGGAATACAAGTTTCACATAAACCTTGTATAAACCCAAATGCTTTGATCAACTCATCAAAGCATATATTCCAACTACGAGATGCTTGCACCAGTCCACAGAAGGATCGCTGGAGCTTGCATACTTGTCAGCATCCTTAGGATCGACAAAACCTGCCGGTTGTATCACATACAACCTTTCCGTCGAGGAAAACAATGTTTTGACATCCTATGTGCAATATTTCATAAATAATGCAGCAACTGCTAACATAATTCCAACAGACCTCTAGCATCGCTATGAGTGACAAAGTCTCATCATAGTCAACTCTTTGAACTTGTCAGAAAACTTCCTTTCGACAAGTCGAGCTTTTCTTAATGGTGACTATTCACCATCATCGTCTGTCTTCCTTATAAAGATCCATCTTTACTTAATAGTCCTACGACCATCAAGTAGTTCTTCCAAAGTCTATACTTTGTTCTCACACATGGATTCTCTCTCGGTACTTGATGGCCTCCAGCCATTTGTCAGAATCCAGGCCCACCATTGCTTCTCCATAACTCGTAGGTTCATTGTTGTTCAACAACCTGACCTCTAAGACAGGGTTACCGTACCACTCTGTCGTAGTACGCGACCTTGTCGACCTACGAGGTCTGTAGTAACTTGATCCGATGCTTAATGATCACTATAATCAGCTTCCAATTCAACTGGTGTAGGCGCCAGAGGAACAACTTCCTGCGCCCTGCTACACACTCGTTGAAGTGATGGTTCAATAACCTCATCAAGTTTTACCACCCTCCCACTCAATTCTTTCAAGAGAAACCTTTCCTGGAGAAAGGACGTATTTCTAGAAACAAACACTTTGCTTCCGGATCTGAGATAGGAGATGTATCCAACTATTTTGATATCCTATGAAGATGCATTTATCCGCTTTGGGTTCGAGCTTATCAGACTGAAACTTTTTCACATAAGCATCAGCCCCAAACTTTCAAGAAACGACAGCTTAGGTTTCTCCAAACCATAGTTCTATACTGTGTCATCTCAACGGAAATACGCGGTGCCCTATTTAAAGTGAATGCGGTTGTCTCTAATGCATAACCCATAAATGATAGTGGTAATTCAATAAGAGACATCATAGTATACACCATATCAAATAGGTCATCGCTATGACGTTCAAAAACACCATCACACTATGGTGTTCTTGGTGGCACGACTTGCGAAACGACTTCCACATTGTCTTACCCGTGTACCAAAACTCGCAACTCAGATATTCATCTCTATGATCATATCATAGATAGTTTATCCTCTTGTTAAGACGATCTTCACTCTGAAACAGAATTGAACCTTTCAATATTTCAGACTTGTGATTCATCAAGTAACTACTCTTGTATCTACTCAAATCGTCATTGAAGTAAGAACATAATGATATCGACTGCGTGCCTGAGCACTTATTGGACTGCACACATCAAAAATGTATTACTTCCAACAAGTTACTTTCTTGTTTTGTATGAATGAAAACAAGGCTTTGCCCCATGTGGTATGGTTTACATGTCTCAAGTGATTCAAAATCAAGTGAGTATAAAGATCCATCAGTATGGAGCTTCTTCATGCACTTTATACCAACATGACTCAAGCGGCAGTGCCACAACTAAGTGGTACTATCATTATTACTTTATATCTGTTGGCACCAATATTATGAACATGTGTAACACTACGATCGAGATTCAATAAACCATTGAGGGTAATTATTCAAGCAAATAGAATAACTATTATTCTCTTTAAATGAATAATCATATTGCAATAAACACGATCCAATCATGTTCACGCTCAACGCAAACACCAAATAACAATTATTTAGGTTTTACCACCAATCCCGATGATAGAGGGAGCGTGCGATTTTTGATCACATCAACCTTGGAAACACTTCCAACACATATCGTCACCTCGCCTTTAGCCAGTCTCCGTTTATACCGTAGCTTTCATTTCGAGTTACTAATTACTTAGCAACTGAACCGGTATCCAATACCCTCGTGCTACTAAGAGTACGAGTAAAGCACACATCAATATCATGTATATCACATATACTTTTGTCGACTTTTGCCAGCCTTCTTTTTTACCAAGTATCTAGGGTAGCTCCGCCTTAGTGACTGTTCCCCTCATAACATAAGCACTTAGTCTCGGGTTTGGGTTCAATCTTTGGGTTTCTTCATCAGAGCAACAACTGGTTTGACGTTCCATGAAGTATCCCTTTTTAGCCCTTGCCCTTCTTGAAACTAGTGGTTTTACTAACCATCAACAATTGATGCTCCTTCTTGATTTCTACTTTCGTAGTGTCAAACATTGCGAATCAGTCAAGGATCATCACATTTATCCTTGATATGTTATAGTTCATCACGAAGCTCTAGCAGCTTAGTGGTAGTGAATTTGTAGAACCATCACTATCTCATCTGGAAGATTAACTCCCACTTGATTCAAGCGATTGTTGTACTCAGACAATCTGAGAACATGCTCAACGATTTGAGCTTTTCTCCTTTACTTTGTAGGAAAAGAATCTTGTCGGAGGTCTTATACCTCTGAACAAGGGCGCGAGCATGAAATCTCGATTGCATCTCTTAGAACATCTCTTATGTTCCACGACATTTTCAAAACGTCTTCGGCGCCTTGCTTCTAAGACATTAAGTATTGCACACTGAACTATCACGTAGTCATCAACAACGTGTATGTCAGATGTTCTCAACATCCACAGACGACGCTCGAGGTGCAGCACACCGAGTGGTGCATTAAGGACATAAGCCTTCTGCATAGCAATGAGGACAATCCTCGGTTTTACGGACTCAGTCCACAAAGTTGCTACTATCAACTTTGAACTAAATTTTCTCTAGGAACATATAAAAATAGTAGAGCTATAGCACAAGATACATCGTACTCGCAAAGACCATTAGACTATGTTCATGATAATTAGTTCAATTAATCATATTACTTAAGAACTCCCATTCAAAAAGTACATCTCTCTAGTCATTTGAGTGGTACATGATCCAAATCCACTATCTCAAGTCCGATCATCACGTGAGTTGAGAATAGTTTCAGTGGTAAGCATTTCTATGCTAATCATATCAACTATATGATTCATGCTCGACCTTTCGGTCTCATGTGTTCAGAGGCCATGTCTGCACATGTTAGGCTCGTCAAGCTTAACCCGAGTGTTCCGCGTGTGCAACTGTTTTGCACCCGTTGTATGTGAACGTTGAGTCTATCACACCCAACCATCACGTGGTGTCTCGAAACGACGAACTGCCGCAACGGTGCACACTCGGGGAGAACACAATTTAGTCTTGAAATTTTAGTGAGAGATCACCTCATAATGCTACCGTCATTCTAAGAAAAATAAGGTGCATAAAAGGATTAAAAACTCATGCATTTCATAAGTGACATGATATGGCCATCATCATCTGCTTCTTGATCTCCATCACCAAAGCACCAGCACGATCTTCTTGTCACCGGCGCCACACCATGATATCCATCATCATGATCTCCATCAACGTGTCGCCATCGTGGTTGATGTGCTACTTATGCTATTACTACTAAAGCTGCGTCCTAGCAATATAGTAAACGCATCTTCAAACACAAACGTTAGTTTAAAGACAACCCTATGGCTCCTGCCGGTTGCCGTACCATCGACGTGCAAGTCGATATTAACTATTACAACATGATCATCTCATACATCCAATATATCACATCACGTCATTGTCCATATCATATCTCAAGCATACCCTGCAAAAACAAGTTAGACGTCCTCTAATTGTTGTTGCATGTTTTACGTGGCTGCTATGGGTATCTAGTAGATCGCATCTTACTTACGCAAAAACCACAACGGAGATGTGCAAATTGGTATTTAACCTCTCCAAGGACCGCCTCGGTCAAAACCAATTCAACTAAAGTTGAAGAAACCGACACCCGCCAGTCATCTTTATGCAACGAGGTTGCATGTCAATCGATGAAACCAGTCTCTCGTAAGCGTACGAGTAATGTCGGTCCGAGCCGCTTCGATCCAACAATACCGCGGAATCAAGAAAAGACTAAGGAGGGCAGCAAATCGCACGTCACCGCCCACAAAAACTTTTGTGTTCTACTCGAGATAACATCTACGCATGAACCTAGCTCATGATGCCACTGTTGGGGAACGTCGCATGGGAAACAAAATATTTCCTACGCACACGCAATACCTATCATGGCGATGTTCATCTACGAGAGGAGAGTTCCGATCTACGTACCCTTATAGATCGCACAATGGTAAGAATTAAGAAACGCGGATGATGTAGTGGAACAGCTTGTGTGATTCAAATCACCGTAGTCGTACTCTTCGTCCCACGATCCCATCACGATCCGTCCCGCGAACTTCATCACGATCCGTCCCACGATCTCATCATTATCCTTCTCGATCTAGTGCCGAACGGACGACACCTCCACGTTCAGCACACGTACAGCTCGATGACGATCTCCACCTTCTTGATCCAGCAAGAGGGACGGAGAGGTAGAAGAGTTCTCCGATGGCATGACGACGCGCCGGTGGTGGTGATGATCTACTCCGGCAGGGCTTCGCCTAAGCTCCGCGGAAATACGATCTAGAGGAAAAACTGTGTGGTATAGGGTCGAGCAGCACGTGGCAAAGTTGTGTATCAAAACCCTCAATACCTTTAGTATATATAAGAGGGAGGGAGGGGAGGAGGCAGCCTCAAACCCTCAAGGTTTGGCCGAAATTGGAGGTGGAGGAGTCCTACTCCAATCCTACTTAGGAAAGATTTAGTGGACACCTCTTAAGCTCGGCCTTGGCTTTCTATTTCTCTTTTTTCGTTTTTGCAAAAAAGCATGGCTTTGCTTGTGCTGGTGCTTACCCAGACCCAGACATAAGAGAAGTTAGGATGCAGCAAGTGCCACGGCAGCGCTTCAGCTAGACGTATAGCTAGAGAGTACAAGAAAAACGCGGCTGGCTTGATAGCTAGAAAAACAAGCGACGGATTCGATTCTTTCTTTGATAGCAGAACGGGATATTCCACTCTTTTAGATTCGCACTGGAGTAGGATTCCACCTTCCCACTTGGAAACTCTTTCCACCTTGTATTTTTCTCGTTCTCAAACCTTATGGGACTTAGTGGGAACTTATTCCAGCCCACTAGGGGCTGGTTTATCTCTTCCTATAGCCCATGAGACCCCTTGGGGCGTGACACCCCTCCTGGTGGTCCCCGGCACCCCTCCCGGCACTCCCGATACACTACTGATGAGCCCGAAACTTTTCCGGTGACCAAAACAGGACTTCCTATATATCAATCTTTACCTCCGGACCATTCCAGAGCTCCTTTGACGTCATGGATCTCATCCGGGACTCCGAACGACTTTCGGTTACCAACACCTATAACTCAACTATACCGAAACGTCATCGAACCTTAAGTGTGCAGACCCTGCGGGTTCGAGAACTATGTAGACATGACCCGATACACTCCTCGGTCAATATCCAACAGCGGGACCTGGATGCCCATATTGGATCCTACATATTCCGAAGATCTTTATCAGTTGAACCTCAGTGCCAAGGATTCATATAATCCCGTATGTCATTCCCTTTGTCCTTCGGTATGTTACTTCCCGAGATTCGATCGTCGGTATCCGCATACCTATTTCAATCTCGTTACCGGCAAGTCTCTTTACTTGTTCCGTAATACAAGATGCCATGACTTACACTAAGTCACATTGCTTGCAAGGCTTGTGTGTGATGTTGTATTATTGAGTGGGCCCCGAGATACCTCTCCATCACACGGAGTGACAAATCCCAGTCTTGATCCATACTAACTCAACGGACACCTTCGGAGATACCTGTAGAGAATCTTTATAGTCACCCAGTTACGTTGTGACTTTTGATACACACAAGGTATTCCTCCGGTGCCAGTGAGTTATATGATCTCATGGTGATAGGAACAAACACTTGACACGCAGAAAACAATAGCAACAAAATTACACGATCACATGCTACGTTCATAGTTTGGGTCTAGTACATCACATGATTCTCCTAATGATGTGATCCCGTTATCAAGTGACAACACTTGCCTATGGTCAGGAAACCTTGACCATCTTTGATCAACGAGCTAGTCAACTAGAGGCTTACTAGGGACATTGTTTTGTCTATGTATCCACACATGTATTGTGTTTCCAATCAATACAATTATAGCATGGATAATAAACGATTATCATGAACAAAGAAATATAATAATAACTAATTTATTATTGCCTCTAGGGAATATTTCCAACAATGGCGAGGCTTGTCATTGAGGTGCAGGTTGTCAAAGAGAGCGCAGAGGCGAACGATGTCGAGAGCAACGCCGCTGCCACGTGGTTCGCTGGTGATTTCGGTGGCGGGGCCTGCAAGGCAGGCGGAGCGGACGATCAACACTATGGAAGCCTCCGCAGGGGCAGGCTCCACACGAGTGCTGATCAATCCGGACGCAAGGTGTCCGGTGGGGTTCGCGAAGGGTCCAGCCCAAAGCATAACTCCGATCGATGTCGTAGACGGCCCCACGATCGGCACCAACTGTCGTCGTTTTCTGACGACATATGCCATGGGTAATCTTATCGAGAGTGGTTGGGATGGAAGTGACACCGACGGGCTCCGGGAGCGAGATTGATAACTAACGATGCAAGACTCACGATGTACCCAGGTTCGTGGCCCTCCGTGGGAGGTAACACCCCTAGTCCTGCTGGAGTGGTTGTTGAACCAAGGGAACTACAATGTGCTCCTTGAGCTGTTCGAGGGAGGAGGAAGATGGAGCAGCCGGCTCGCGATCTCCCTCTCTTGTATGAGTGTGTGGGTGCGTAAGAATGGCCGATCCTCTGCATGGAGGGGGGAGGGGGTTTTATAAACAAACCCCCCCGTCCTACAAAATGGATATAAGATACATGTGGGGGGCCCGACTGGTAGCCACTCCAGCTAGCCAGTGGCCCCTCTATTCATCAGTCTTCTTGCTCGTGAGGCCCGCCAGCTACAAGGTTCCATCACGCTCTCGGACCTGTCGACTCACCCACGGGATTGGTGTGTGGTCCCCATGCAGGGCACGAGCGGTATGTTGGCCGTCGTCTTGCGGGATCCTGTGCCGGTTAGCGGTACGACCGTCTCCACTGTAGCCACGTAGGGACAGGTAATGGAGTGGGTGGTGGCGTGCAGGTATTGTACACGGTTGACAGATCGCAGCAGGCACCTGTGAGCCGTACGGTCGCCACCACTGTAGCCATGCGTATGCTTCTCCATTATACCCGAGCTGAGGTACTTTTGCCTTTAATCGAAGGCCCCCTATCACATCATGGGGATTGATGTGACGGGTGCTCTCTAGCCAGCTGGAGGCTAGCCATCGGGCGACATGGTAGATAGCTACGCTCCTCGCCGGCACCACCCATGCAGCCAGCCAGGAGGAGCCGACATCTGAGGATGCTTTCGCCCCACTCTATACCGAAGTGTGGAGGAGTAGGCTTGGCGTGCCTACCCCGGGTTATCCCCCCATCACTTGCGTTGGGATCCGAGTCGTGATAAAGCATCAACCGCTTTGTCCTGTCACCGATTGATATGATCAACCTGGTAGCCGTTAACATGACCCGTGTAACATCCCAAAATTATAAATTTTGGAATGTTAATATAATTATTAGATTGATTGTTTGTTTGTTTGCTGAGTGACTGAAACTTGTGTGAAATTTGAAACTTTTGAATGAGAGGGAATAAAATGACTTTCCCCTTCTCCGGTGAATTCAAATTCAAGCTTTTAAAAGCAAAGAGAGAAGATGACATGACTTCTTCAACTATAAATAATTTGAACGGAGATATTTGCATTTGAATTCTCTTGCATTTCTATCCGTTTTCTTCATGCAAGAAATGCCGGGAAATACATTCTAAAGAGCGGAGGAACATGACCCTCAAATACCCGGGCATTTTGAATGTTATTTGCACCCTCAAACTTAGAGGATCATTTGAAAAATATTTGCAAAAAGAAATAATGCTTTTAGGGATTTTTGGAAAAACATTTTTTCTGAAGTTTTATTTTTTCCGTGGAAAAATGCCCATCATCTATATTTTATTTTTCTGATAATTTTAGTATATAAAAACTCTTTATTCCGAGTTGATTTGATTTCCTTTTTAACGTTTTAGTTTCCTAGTTTTGAAAATAGGAAGGAGATCACTTTTATTAGGAAATAGGAGCTAGCCCATTAAGAGCTTTCCAAATTTGGCCCAACAGAGGATCATCTTCTTCCTCCTCTCTCCCTCACGTCACAAGAAGTTTCCTTCCATGGAGAAGAGAATCCCCACCTCCGGGATTCGCGAAGCCCTTTCCTTCCCGGCGCCTCCCACCACCCCTATAAGAACGCCCCTCCTCTCCTCGTTCCATTTTCCCCATCACCTCGCCTTCTCCCTGCTCGTAGCCACGGTGCCACCATCCTCATCTTCCTGTCAAGAACGGAGTACAGTAGGTCTCGTGGCGCTTCCCCATCACCCCTGCCGAGCCTCTCCAGCGCCCCACCCCCTGCCGTGCTACTCCTCTGCTGATTCCCCACCCCGCCGGCGACCTCCCCACCTCGCCGGAGTTCTTCCTCTGTGTCACTCATGGTGAGATTCACGAAATCCCGTATTGCAGTTTTTTCAGAAAATTGCAATCTTAGAAAATTCATATCTATTAGTCTATAACTCCGAATTAGGTGATTCTTTTTGCGTTGGACCACAAATGTTATGCAGTTTCTGTAGATATATAATTTGTCTATGTTTGGATTTATAAAAATTGAGTTAGATCAGATTTGAATTAAAGCTTGTTTTGCTTATTCCGGGAGTTTAAAAGTAGCTTTTAATTTGATTCTTTTTGCTGCTGCTTCCTATTGATCGCACCTTTCAGTAGTTTAAGTTTCAAAATTTTAAAATATTTTAATTGGTTTTTTACCAAAACAGATTCTGTTTTAGCTCTTTTAGGACTATGGCTATTATTTTTCTGTAAATTGTTTTAAAATATTTTCTTTATTATTTCAGAAAGATTATTGTTTTGTTTATGTTAGTTAACAGTAGTTTTGCAACAAGTTTTTATTTTATGTTTATTTGTTTTCATGAAATCAATTCTAGTTCCTTAGTAACTTGCAATTGGTTTCCGCATTGTTTCAAATTCCGTTTGGGAATACTTTCAAAAGGTTTTGTGAAAAACACTTTATTTTATCTTAGTTAAACTTATATCTTAGTTCCTTGTCATTATTTTCTGTTAGACAAAACTATTTAGTGTTTGACGTAGTAGAGGACTCTCTAGTCTTGTTTGAAGTTTCTTTCGGAATTCCTATTCGCAATCTCTTTTGTTTTGATTGCTAGAATGATTGCTAGTATGAGTGCTTATGTGAATGATATGTTTGGTATATAGATTTCATCGGAGAGTGACGAGTAGTCTATCAAGTTATTTCTCGAGAAATTCTTCTTCGTCAACATCACAGGCAAGTCACTTTGATCATACTTTCACCTACGTTTTATGCATTAGTAGCTCTACCATCCTATGCCCAATTGCATGCTGCCTAGGTACTTGGAAACTTTATTCTAGTTGTAGTATCATGTGGTAGGAACACAACAACCCCGACACTTGGCCCCGGGACGACAATTCTTAATGCTATGCTAGAGTAGACGGGTTACCGGTTGAGTGTATACCACGAGTGATGCGAGGTTGATATAATAATCAAGACCGGACTAAGACAAGATTTTCAAGACCTCGGACGCAATGCAACACTGGGTGAAGGACGGTTGACCGGCTCCCTGGAAAACCCAGTGGATGCCCGGGATGCTGGAGAGGCCATGTCATCCTGCGGAAAGCTTCACCCAGGCTCAAAGAGACGGACGGATATTTTCAAGACCCAAGGCTTACCTGCACAGCCACAAGTCATTATGGGCTCTGGCTTGGTTGGACAATGCGGTGACTCTGGACAGGCGGTGCTAGCAGATGTAGACGAACTGTAGGAATGGATGGGCACCGACAGGGATTCAGAGGGACCCATTGAAAGACCATGTTTTGATCATCCGGTCTTCAAACACCCTGAAGTGCGAGGACAAACCCGGAGGCGATCAAATCTTGTGGGGAACGTGTGCAAAACTCTGCAGAGTATTCAAACCTAATCGATTAGCCGTGTCCACGGTCATGGACGACTTGAGCCAAAGGAACTGAAGTTATCTGGATTTCTCAACACCATTAAATATATTTGATGTGGGATTTATTGACAACTTGGGTACGAGAACTGGTTGGCGGAACCATCTCGTTAACAACAAACCTTGTAGTAACATTTTTGCTTTCAACCCCTCTTGTTGTAGGATAAAACTGGCTTTATGCAAAACTTAGCTCCACCGACCAGATATGCATGTAGAGATAGTTGATTATTACTTTACCCCTCTCTTATGTGACTTGCCGGCATATTCAATATGCTGACCTACACTGCTGCAACGTCTTATGTTGCAGATACTTTTCTTCGACGAGTAAGAGTACGATTCAGGGTTACGGTCTACACTCAACTTGCCGTTGGTGTTTATTGGGACTCCACTCCCTTGACCGCTTCCGCTGAGATATTTAAGGTATATATCAGTCTTCCGCTATTTTACATGTCATTGCACTTTGATATATACATTGATGTACTGTGTGTGCCAGCATACTGATCCAGGGATGGCACAGATACACAGAGGCTTGACTCGTTTTGAGTCGGGTCGCTACAACCCGCCGCCTCAGTTACTGCACGCCTATAAGCTGCCATCAGTGGATTTTTGGAGTCCCATGTTCTAGAGACTTGTTGAGCCGCTAAATCTGAATCACCCAGACATCTGACCCGGGTGAGGTTCATCTCCTTAGCTATCCTGAGCCCAAGGAGCAAGGACTCATACTCAACCACATTGTTGGTGCAAGGAAACATGACTCGCACAACATAGAAAAATTTGTCACCTCGTGGGGAAGATAACACCACACCAGCTATTGAACCTTCCAACTACCTAGAACCGTCAAAGTGAATAGTCCAGTTTTGTTATCACGCCTATCTTCTGGGATCAGCAATTCGGTCCAATTGTTGATTAAATCCACCGAAGCTTGAGACTTGATGGTCGTGCTAGGCACATATTTCATATGGTGAGGACCAAGTTCGATTGCCCACTTAGCAATTCGCCTATCGGCTACGCGGTTCTGTATGATATCCTGAATTGGCGCCGAACTGGCCACACCGATTGGGTGCTCCTGGAAGTAATGCTTCAGCTTCCAGCTTGCCATAAAAATCCCAAAGACGAGCTTCTGCGAATGTGGGTATCGTTTTTTGGACAAAGTTAACACTTCACTAACAAAATACATCGGCCGCTGAACCGGATATTCTTTGGTTTCTTCCTTGCGTTCAGCCACCACCGCCACACTGATCGCTTTAGAGTAATAGCATTGTAAAGGAGCATTGGTTCCTTATTGGTCGGGGTGGCTGATATGTCTCCATCGTATCTACTTTTCCAAACTCTTTTGCCCTTGTTTTGGACTCTAATTTGCATGATTTGAATGGAACTAACCCGGACTGACGCTATTTTTAGCAGAATTGCCATGGAGTTGTTTTTGCGCAGAAATAAAAGTTCTCTGAATGACTTGGAAATTTACGAGGATTTTTTTTCAAATATATAAAAAATACTGGCACGAGAATTACCTAGAGGGATGGAGCCAGGAGCCCACAAGCCCAGGAGGCGCGGCCCCCTGGCCATGCCTGGCAGGCTTGTGAGCCCCTCGTGGCTCCGCCGCCTTAGATCCCACCTCTATATATTCACTCTTGCGCGAAAAAAACAAAGGAGAAGAGTTCATTGTGTTCTACGACACGGAGACGCCGCCACCACATGTTCTTCCTCTGGAGGGCAGATTTGGAGTCCGTTCTGGGCTCCGGAGAGGGGAAATCGTCTCTGTCGTCATCATCAACCATCCTTCATCGCCAATTCCGTGATGCTCTTCACCGTTCGTGAGTAATCTCATCGTAGGCTTACTGGACGGTGATGGGTTGGATGATATCTATCATGTAACCGAGTTAGTTTTGATGGGGTTTGATCACTAGTATCCACTATGTTCTGAGATTGATGTTGCTACTACTTTGCTATGCTTAACGCTTGTCACTAGGGCCCGACTGCCATGATTTCAGATCTGAACCTATTTTGTTTTCATCAATATATGTGTGTTCTTGATCCTATCTTGCAAGTTGTAGTCACCTACTATGTGTTATGACCCTGCAACCCCGGAGTGATAATAGCCGGTACCACTCCCGGAGATGACCATAGTATGAGGAGTTCATGTATTCACTATGTGCTAATGCTTTGTTCCGGTTCTCTATTAAAAGGAGAACCTTAATATCCCTTAGTTTCCATTAGGACCCCGCTGCCACGGGAGGTATGGACAATAGATGTCATGCAAGTTCTTTCCCATAAGCACGTATGACTATATACGGAATACATGCCTACATTACATTGACGAAGTGGAGCTAGTTACATATCTCCCCATGTTATAACTATCACATGATGAATGTCATCCGGCATAATTATCCATCAGCGATCCAATTCCTACGAGTTTTTCCTATTGGTCCTTGCTATGCTACTTTGCCGCTACTGTTGTCACTGCCGCTACTGTTACCGCTACTGCTATCACTCGTGCTACTGTTACCGTTGCTACTGTTTCTATCACCCTACTTTGCTACTGAAATTTGCTGCAGATACTAAGTCTTTCAGGTGTGGTTCAAATGACAACTCAACTGCTACTACTCGAGAATATTCTTTTGCTTCCCCTTGTGTCGAATCAACTAATTTGGGTTAAATACTCTACCCTCAAAAACTGTTGCGATTCCCTATACTTGTGGGTTATCAAGACTATTTTCTGGCGCCGTTGCCGGAGAGGCCTAGCTCTATTCTCTGATTCACTTGGGATTTATGTGTGTTGATCACTATGAAGAATCTGAGAGATCCAAAAACTAAAGTCTTGTCCTAAACTACGAGGACAGGTAAGGAACTGCCATCTAGCTCTGCACTTGATTCACCTTCAGTTATGAGTAAGTTTGCGACACCACCGCCTACTAGAAATTTTGATGTGTCGCCTGTGCTTGATGATACTACTTGTTCTATCCATGATGCTTATGATGATGCTTTGCTTGCTTTGCCACTAGGTGCATACCTTAATGCACAAATTGCTAGTGTTGGTGCTGAATGTGATGATACTTCTGAAACTGCTAAAATTATTGAAGTAGAACCTGCTGTTTCACCTGTTAGAACTAGCTCTCCTAGATATGGATTGCCTGATATACCTGAGGGTTATGTTATGGAGGGAGAGGTAGCTGAGGACTTTCTTGCTTGTAAGGATAGCTATGATCTTAAGAATTTACTACACAAGTGGAAGGAAAAAAATCTGAATGCTAGAATGAAATACGATCCTAAGTTTGCTACTTCACCCATCTTTGTGACTGATAAGAATTACTAATTCTCTATTGATCCTGAGTTGATCACTTTGGTTGAATCTGATCCTTTTCATGGTTATCAGTCTGAAACGGTTGTAGCACATCTTACCAAGTTGAATGACATAGCCACCCTATTCACGACTGAGGAAAAGATTCGCCATTACTATATCCTTAAGTTGTTTCATTTCTCGCTAAAGGATGACGCTAAGACTTGGTTCACTTCTCTTGCTCTTGGTTGTGTGCGTAGTCCCCAGGATATGATCTACTACTTCTCTGAGAAATATTTTCCTGCCCATAAGAAACAAGCCGCCTTGCAAGATATATATAACTTTGTGTAGGTTGAAGAAGAGAGGCTCCCACAAGCTTAGGGGAGGCTTTTCCAGTTACTAAATGCTTTGCCTGATCACCCTCTTGAGAAGAATGAAATACTTGATATCTTTTATAATGGACTAACCGATGCTTCTAGGGACCACCTAGATAGTTGTGATGGTTGTGTTTTCAGGGAAAGAACTGTGGAAGAAGCTGAAATTCTATTGAATAATATCTTGAGCAATGATAATGCTTGGACTATTCCCGAACCACCTCCGAAGCCAACTCCGATGAAAAGAGGTATTCTATTCCTCAATCCTGAAGATATACAAGAAGCCAAGAAATCTATGCAAGAGAAAGGCATTAAATCTGAAGATGTTAAGAAGCTACCACCTATCAAAGAGATCCATGGTCTTGATAACCCGACATAGGTAGTAGAGGTAAATTCTCTTCGTAGATTCAATGAGAGTGATATTCCTTTTGATAAACCTGCTAGCTTATGATTAGATGAATTTGATAACTTTGTTGTCAACCAACAAAGTTTATATGATTATGTTAGCACACAATTGGAACAGAATGCTCGTATGCTTAGTCATTTAAGTGCTTGTGTGGATAGAAATGTCAATGATCTTAAGATTTTGAGTAAACATGCCTCTATGGTCACTACTCAAGTAGAACAAGTACTTAAGGCTCAAAATGACTTGCTCAATGAGTTGAATGACAAGTCTGTTAGAGTTATCACTAGAGGTGGTAGAATGACTCAGGAACGTTTGTATCCTGAGGGCCATCCTAAGAGAATTGAACAAGATTCTCAAGGAGTTAGCACTGAGCCACCTAGTCATCCTAGTAATAGGAAGAAAAAGAAAGATGATGGGAACTTGCATTCTAGCAAACCTGCTGCTGTTACACCTGAGAATCCAAATGATATCTCTGTTTCGGATGCCGAAACACAATCTGGTGATGAACACGAGCCTAGTGATAATATCGATAGTGGTGTTCATGATGATGCTCAACCCAGCAATGATAAGGATGTGGAGATTGAACCAGTTGATCTTGATAACCCACAATCTAAGAATAGGAGATATGGTAAGAACGACCTCATTTCTAGGAAGCATGGTAAAGAAAGGGAACCATGGGTTCAGAAACCCATGCCCTTTCCTCCCAAACCATCGAAGAAAAAGGATGATGAGGATTTTGAACGCTTTGTTGAAATGATTAGACATGTCTTTCTGCAAATGCTTTGACAGATATGCTCAAAATGTCTCCTTGTGCTAAGTACATGAAAGATATTGTGACTAACAAAAGGAAGATACCTGAGGTTGAGATTTCCACCATGCTTGCCAATTACACCTTCAAGGGTGGAACTCCTAAGAAACTAGGTGATCCAGGAGTGCCCACTATACCTTGCTCCATTAAAAGAAATTATGTTAGAACTGCTTTATGCGATCTTGGATCTGGTGTTAGTGTTATGCTTCTGTCTCTTTATCGTAGACTTGAATTGGATAAGTTGACACCCACTAAAATGTCTTTGCAAATGGCCGACAAATCAACCGCTCTTCCTATCGGCATTGGCGAGGATGTGCCTGTTGTAGTTGCTAATGTTACTATCTTAACGGACTTTGCTATTCTGGATATTTCCGAGGATGATGCCATGGCGGTCATCCTTGGAAGATCCTTTTTAAACACTGCAGGGGCTGTTATTGATTGCAACAAAGGCAATGTCACTTTCCATGTCAATGGTAATGAGCATACGGTGCACTTTCCGAAGAAACAATATCGAGTTCATTGTATCAATGCTATTGAAAAAACTTCATCAATCCTTATTTGGAGCTTTGAATGCCCTATACCTACTATCAAGATGAAGTATGATTTACTTGTTGGGGATATGCACATCCCCATTGAGATGGATGAATCTAGGAGCTCACCCAGCAGTTGCACCCTCACTACACTCCGGAGTACCCCAGAGACGGCTACTTCCCTCCTTGGGAGTAGACCAACTTAGGCCAAAAGCCTGAGCTTGGGAGAGTATGTGTTTCTCACCGACTTTATATTCATGCTCACACTTTCACATTGATAGTCGGTGTTCACACCTTGCCATTGTATCATCCATGCTAGTTTATTTCTTTTTCTCGCTTTCTTCTCGTGTGTTTGTCTAGTTTGAGAAAAAACAAAGACAATTAGTTGTAAGTTTACTTTCCAGCTTGCTTAGTGGTGTTCAAAAAGAAAACAAAAAATATTTCTCGTTCTTCTTTTTCTTGTTGGGAGCTTTCCTGTGTAAATAGTTTTCTTTTTCTTTGGGTCAAGGTAGAAGACCATGGTTACAATGTTTAGTGGCTCTCATATGCATATCTGTTTATCCGTCAAAGCGCCATATTACTTTGTATTCTCCTCTTTGTTTGCTTGCAGATTCAGCTTAGTCCAATGCACGAACACTCTCATTATGATTCACATCATTCGATCGTGCAAGTGAAAGGCAATAATGACGAGATATGATGAAGTGATTGAGCGTGGAAAAGCTGGTATGAACTCGATCTATTTTGTTTTTGTAAATATGACTAGCTCATCGTTCCTAATTCAGCTTTGCTATGAGAGAAACATGTTTGCAATGAAAATTTAGAGATCATAGTTTCTAATGCCATGCTTAATTAGCTAGGATCTTATAATGGTTTGTGTTGGATACCAACATGAATTTCAAGATGATTATAATGTAGTATGATAGGATGGTATCCTCCTTTGAATGATTCAAGTGGCTTGACTTGGCGCATGTTTACGCATGTAGTTGAAACAAAATCAACATAGCCTCTATGATATTCATGTTTATGGTGATTTATGTCCTACTCATGCTTGCACTCATTGTTGGTTAATTTCAATGCATATTGATGATTGTTGTCGCTCTCTAGTTGGTCGCTTCCCAGTCTTTTGCTAGCCTTCACTTGTACTAAGCGGGAATACTGCTTGTGCATCCACTTCCATAAACCCAAAGTTGTTCCATATGGGTCCACCATACCTACCTATATGCGGTATCTACCTGCCGTTCCAAGTAAATTTGCATGTGCCACTCTCTAAATCTTCAAGTAATAATCTGTTTTGTATGCCCGAACCGCTCATGTGGTGACAAGGGGCGGTCAATATCTTCCATGCTAGGCATTTTATCCTCGATACGTGTTTATTCACTATCACTCGCGAGAAAGGGGCCGGTAATTGGAATGCCCACTTCCATGCTCAAATCGAAAAGATAATTGCAAACAAAACTCCCCTGGATTGTTGTTTGTATGGACGGCACCCGAGGATTCGGCTAGTCGTGGAGTGTGATTGATCGGTGGTGGGGGAGTCAAAACTTTACTTTTCTGTTTGGGAACCGCCTATAGTATGTGTAGCATGGAAGATGGTGAAAACTCTTGGTCATCACGTTGACAATGAAAGCATGCCACCCAAAATTATTTATCTCTGTTTTAAGAGCTTGAGCTCTGGCACCTCTACAAATCAATGCTTCCCTCTGCGAAGGGCCTATCTATTTATGTTTCTGTTGAGTCATCCTCTCCTTGTAAAGGCACCAATTACAGAGCAACTCCGTCATTTTTATGCTTTGCTTTTAATTGTTATTGAGTATGACTGTGAATTGATTTTCTTTGCCATGAATTACAATGTTCAGTTAGCCCATGGTCTTTGAAGGTGCTCTGCATTTATGTTTTGCGGTCTCAGAAAGAGCTAGCGAGATACCATATGTTCATATTGCTTCATGATTGTTTTGATTGAAGTGTTGACGTTTGAAACTTATTATTATTGCTCGCTAGTTGATTATGCCATTGATATGAGTACATCTTGGGACCTAAATGTCATTGCTTATGTGGTTAGCTTATGATCTTGGTGAAAATCCGAATATGAGTCAGCCATAATTACAACAACAAGATCAAATAGAGTTCGTAAAGGTTTTTCTTTTGTCTCTTTTAGTTTGTCAACTAAATTTCTTGAGGACAAGCAAGGCTTTAAGCTTGGGGGAGTTGATACATCTCCATCGTATCTACTTTTCCAAACTATTTTGCCCTTGTTTTGGACTCTAATTTGTACGATTTGAATGGAACTAACCCGGACTGACGCTGTTTTCAGCATAATTGCCATGGTGTTATTTTTGCGCAGAAATAAAGTTCTCAGAATGACCTGGAAATTTATGAGGATTTTTTGTGGAATATATAAAAACTATTGGTGCAACAATTACCTGGAGGGATGGAGCCAAGAGCCCACAAGCCCAGGAGGCGGGGGGCCCCTGGCCGTGCCTGGCAGGCTTGTGAGCCCCTCGTGGCTCCGCCGCCTCCAATCCCATCTCTATATATTCTCTCTCGCCCGAAAAATATAAAGGAGAAGAGTTCACCGTGTTTTACGACATGGAGCCGCCGCCATCACCTGTTCTTCCTCTGGAGGGCAGATCTGGAGTCCGTTCTGGGCTCCGGAGAGGGCAATCGTCGCCGTCGTCATCATCAACCATCCTTCATCGCCAAGTCCATGATGCTCTTCACCGTTCATGAGTAATCTCATTGTAGGCTTGCTGGACGGTGATGGGTTGGATGAGATCTATCGTGTAATCGAGTTAGTTTTGATGGGGTTTGATCCCTAGTATCCACTATGTTCTGAGATTGATGTTGCTACTACTTTGCTATGCTTAATGCTTATCACTAGGGCCCGAGTGCCATGATTTCAGATCTGAACCTATTATGTTTTCATCAATATATGTGTGTTCTTGATCCTATCTTGCAAGTTGTATTCAGCTACTATTTGTTATGACCCGGCAACCCCGGAGTGACAATAGCCGGTACCACTCCCGGAGATGACCATAGTATGAGGAGTTCATGTATTCACTATGTGCTAATGCTTTGTTCCGGTTCTCTATTAAAAGGAGAAACTTAATATCCCTTAGTTTCCATTAGGACCCCGCTGCTAGGGGAGGGATGGACAATAGATGTCATGCGAGTTCTTTTCCATAAGCACGTATGACTATATACGGAATACATGCCTACATTTCATTGAAGAACTGGAGCTAGTTACATATCTCCCCATGTTATAACTATCACATGATGAATTTCATCCGACATAATTATCCATCACCGATCCAATGCCTACAAGTTTTTCCTACTGGTCCTTCCTACGTTACTTTGCCGCTACTGTTGTCACTGCCGCTACTATTACCGCTACTACTGTCACTGCTGCTACTGTTACAGTTGCTACTGTTGCTATCACACTACTTTGCTACTGAAACTTTGCTGTAGATACAAACTCTTTCAGGTGTGGTTGAATTGACAACTCAACTGCTAATACTTGAGAATATTCTTTTGCTTCCCCTTGTGTCGAATCAACAAATTTGGGTCGAATACTCTACCCTCGAAAACTGTTGCGATCCCCTATACTTGTGGGTTATCAGTGGCCAACATAGGCGGCTCAGCAAGTTTCCTCTTGAGGGCTTCAAAAGATTCATTAGATGCATCAGTCCAAACAAAATGATCTGTTTTCTTGAGCAACTAATAAATGGGAATGGCCTTCTCAACGAGGCAAATTACGAAATGGCTCAATGCCGCAATGCGACCCGCCATGCATTGGACCTGGTTGATATTGGTTGGCTTATCAAGTCAGGTTATCGCCTTGATCCTGTCCGGGTTAGCTTCGATGCCACGCTTTGACACTACCAAAACCAAAAAATTGTTTGTAGGAACCCCAAAGACACACTTGGTCCGGTTAAGCTTCATCTGGTACACTCGAGGGTTGTCAAACGTTTGCTTGAGATCACCTAAAAGCGTCTACTTCTTCTGTGACTTCACCACAATATCATCAGCGTAAGCATGGACATTGCGCCCTATCTGTCTGTGGACACAGTTCTGAATACAACATTGATAAGTCGCCCCTGCACTCTTAAGCCCAAAGGACATAGAGACATAGCAGAAAGTGTCGAAGGGAGTTATGAAAGCCATCATCTCCTGATCTTCGTTGGCCATCATGATCTGATGATAACCGGAGTACGCGTACAGAAAGCATAAACACTTGCAACCCGCCGTAGAGTCAATGATTTGATCGATACGTGGGAGGGCAAAAGAATCCTTCGGGCAAGCCTTGTTGAGATCCGTATAATAACTTCACATACGAAAGGTGTCTTTCTTGTGGAGAACCAAAACCGAGATAGCCAACCACTCAGGATGAAAAACTTCGATGATGAACCCGGCGACCAAGAGCCGGCGACTTCTTCCCCAATTGCGTTATGTCTTTCCTCGCTGAAACGACAAAGGTACAGTCGAACCACCTTCATCCATGCATCTACATTGAGATGGTTCTCAGGGAATTCTCTGTGTACACCTGGAATGTCAGAAGGCTTCCATGCAAAGATGTCCCGATTCTCGTAGATGAATTCGATGTGCGCGCTTTCCTATTTGGGATCCAGGCCTGTCCCAATAGTGAACTTCTTAGAAGAGTTGCTAGGGGTGAAATCAATCTGCTTGGTGTCATCTACCGGCTTACACTTGAGGGGCGGCTCAGAATCAACGGTTGGTTTTTTAAGTGGGCTCATGTCGGCTTCCTCCACATTGGCCTTGTGGAACTTCAACTCTTCATCAGCGCACACCGACTCAGCATATGCGGCGCCCCCTTCTTTGCATTCCTGCGCTATCTTTCGGTCCCCATTGATTGTGATGGTACCGGGCATTTTGAGCTTGAGGTACACATAGCAAGGCTGAGCCATGAAGCGGGCGTAAGCCGGCCGTCCGAAGAGAGCATGATAGGGACTCTTGATCTTGACCACCTCAAACATGAGAACCTCACTACTGTAATTGGATTCGTCGCCAAAAGCCAGATTCAACTTGATCCGCCCAACCGGATACGCCGACTTGCCACGGACGATATCGTGAAAGACCGTTGTCAAGGGCATCAAATCATTCTCAGAAAAATTCATCCGCCGGAAGGTACCGATGTTGATGCTCCGACCTCCATCCATGAGGACCTTTGAGACGGTGTATCCTGCAACCTGGGGTGCCACCACCAATGCCAAGTAGCCTAGATTATCAACCTGAGGCGGGTGATCAGCTCTACTGCACGTGATGGGTTGTTCAGACCAATTAAGATATGTAGGAACCGCCGGCTCAACCATGTTGATTGCCCTCTGTTTGATTTTCTTGTCCCTTTTACATGTGTTAGTGGTGAAAATATGATACTGACCATTGTTCAGCTGCTTAGGGTTGCTCTGAAACTGCCCTGGTTATTTGCCTCCTGAAATCCGCCTTAGTTGTTTTGCTGCTAAAAGCCGCCCTAGTTATTGTATGACTGATTACCCTAATGAGACTGCTATCCACCGTTATTATTTGATCCGCCTTGCCCCTGAGGGCCAGAACTAGGGAAGCCGCCGAACGAACCCCCTTGGAATCCACCAGGACCAAACTGACCCGGATGTCCACCGCAATTTCCCCATTGGTGATTTCTGGACGCTTGAAGACGAAATTCGTGCATTACGAAGCAGTTTTCCCAAGAGTGGTTAGACGGGGAATCCGGGGTACTGTGCTTAGGACAAGGTCCCTTGAGCAGCTCCTCATAATTACGTGGCTTTTCCCATTAAAGCCCCGATCTTGACTAGTATTCCGACGCTGGTTTCTCGGCCCAGTGCTAGTGTTGGCAACAAAAATAGATGGGCCATCTTGCTGCCTCCGCTTTCCTTGACCTTCCTGATTGCCATTACGCCCTTGAGCTTGGATGTGACCCTTGGTCCCGTCTCCTTTCTTGACGTCACCAACCTTATCATCATTGGAGCCAGCATCCTTCGTGTCGTCTGACTCGGCGTACCTGGTGAGGGTGTCCATCAACTCGCCCATATCCTGCACCTTCCGCTTAAAACGGCCAAGCTTTAATACCAGGGGTAGAAATAGTCAGTTCTTCTCCAAAATCAACATAGCCTCAGCCGTCGTGATGTCATTTGATGAACGGATAACCTCCAAAACCCGTCGTGTCCAATGGTGGGCCGACTCATCCTTCTGCTGAACGCAATGTTGTAGATCTACAATCGTCACTGGGAATTTGCAAATTCCACGGAAGTTCTTAATGAATAGCTCTTTCAATTCTGCCCATGTTTTGATGGAGTTGGGTGGTATATTTTTCAACCATGTACGAGCCGCCCCCTCCAACATCATAGTGAAGTACTTGGCACAAGCTGCATCACCGGAATCCAGCATATCCAGAGCCACCTCGTAACTCTCAATCCACGCACCTGACTCAAGATCGGGTGTGCAATTGGGCACCTTGCGATGGCCTTTGAAATCTGTGGGCATGCGCTCATTGCAAAGAGAAAATGATAAGCATGGGACGCCTTCGTTCCTTCCCCCCGATCCACTGTTCGCAGGTCCCGGCTGGGCATAAGTCGAAACCACCCGACCTGCCATCGCTGCCGCTGCCTCTGCCTCTGCTTGTCGAGCGACTCAGGCTGCATTCACAAGTGCCTGAGTGTTCGATGTTGGCAGCTCGGGCGGGTTGTCTTCAGAGTGCTGTCGTCGACCCGTGCTGGAAACCGCCGGGGGATCATCATGGCAGCTCTTGCTATGACTAGCATGAGGTGTGGAGTACACTCGATGATGACTATAAGAAAATTGCGTGTGCTGAACCACTGCTGTCTTCAGCATCTCGATGGCGTTCCTTACTTCCACCTCAAGTAGAGTGTTTCCACGAATAGGGATAGACTCCAAGTGGTGGGTAGAAGCCAACACATTATCTACGGGGTTGGAGAAGTGCCCCTGTGGTGTTTGAAAATGCTGAGCCGCCTGTTGGATCGGCGGAGGCTGAGCCTACTGCTGAATAAACTAGACCTACTGATTGGTCGGACGAGGCAGGTTATACTCCGCACCAAGCATATGTGGGCTATCAAATAAGGGAGTTTGATTAAGATTGGCCGGAATACGACTCTGATGCCTCCTATGGTGCACCGCATCAGATGTGAGTCGCTGACGCTCAAGCCGACATGCCTCAGCCTTCAAGCGTTCCACCTCTTCCTTGATTTGAGCTTGCTGACCCGCCATCCGAGTGTTCTCAACGTCAATCTCGCACTGTATCTTAGCCATCTCCTCACGCAATTTTACAAGTTCAGCATTAATTTCCTCCTGATTTTCAGCCGTCATGGCGACTGCAACGAGTTTTGACATCTCAACCATCACATC
This sequence comes from Hordeum vulgare subsp. vulgare, assembly GCF_904849725.1. Taxonomy (NCBI): domain Eukaryota; kingdom Viridiplantae; phylum Streptophyta; class Magnoliopsida; order Poales; family Poaceae; genus Hordeum; species Hordeum vulgare. Next base: position 119,037,256 of record NC_058520.1, read on the forward strand.
CATCATGGCTTGGGCCAGCGTTTTTCCAGACCGGCTCGCTCCATTGCCGGTCGCTGCATCTGGCTGATTCTAAGCCGTCGCAGCTCCCACCATGTAGATGGCGACTTGGCGAGGTGGTTCTTGCGGACCTTTAGAAATCGCCTCCTCAGGAAATTCCCCAAGCCTTCCCTCATAGAGGGGGCAGATCAAATATTTGTCTCCTGTGGATGACTCGCCGTCTGAGTTGACGGGGGTGTCTCAATCAATTGTCGGCTCATCCGGGAGGATGAACCCCTGTATAAAGCGAACAAAGACGCGGCACCGCCGGATCTGATGCTTGTGAGGTTGGGCGAACCAAGCCGGCTCGACGATGTCGGTGTAGATGTACGGCTCGGGGACGGGTGCTCCGATCTTGCCGATGAAGACGTGAATCTTGCCGAAGGGCCCCGGTAGCCAGATTCGATTGAACCGGCCTCGGGACCCCAGCTCAAATTGTCGATGTAGCACTTTCCACGGTGGCTCTTGGTCATGAGACCAACCGTGTAGCTCCCGAATCCTGGAAGGGCTCCCTTTGAGAACTCAACTTAGTGGGCGCCAACTGTCGTGGTTTTTTCACGATAGATGTCCTCGTGAAAGGACTTAGTGGTGAGGACATCGCAACTTTGTGGTGACTCAAAGGCGTTGATCCAGAATGAGAGACGACTTTACCTAGGTTCGACCCCTCTGATGGAGGTAAAAGCCTACGTCCTGCTTTGTGTGTATTGATGATCAAAACGATTACAAGAGTGTGTTTTCGCCTCACCTAGCTCTCGATTGACTGTAAAATATGTCTACCAGCCATAGAGACTCGCCCTTATATACAGATTGGGGCCCTAGGTTTACAAGAGTTTGGGTAACATTATGATTCATGACCTGGTATGTCTCTAACTCGGCATGCTTCTTAAGCAAGGAAACTCCTGGTGACCCTTCTCCTGTGTGGGCCATGAGTCGCCATCTTCGCTTCTTTGGCCAGAGCCGGCTTTCACTGGCTCCGCCTTGTGCCTTCTGCTTCTTAAGTCAGGGCCCATCTTGAATATGAACATTGAGCCGCCATTATCTTGACCCTGGCTCTTGGGGCGGGTCTCATGGTGGAATAATATCCCCAACACAATTCTTACAAAAATAGCCGTCGTCATCTTGGAGATATGCCGTTTGAGACTAGTTAGCTCTTCAGTAACCAACTTCAACTGACCTTTAGCGTCTTCAGCACATTTAACTAAGGTGGTTCTATCCGTTTCGGAAGATTCTTTATATGCTGTGAACTGAACTTCAGTTTTTTCAATTTCTTCAAAGGAGATCTGAAGTTTCTCCTCAGCTTGAGCCCGGACGTTTTTTTGCTGTGCCAGATTCTTTCTCGTGCCGCCTAAGTCTGAGTCGGCCTGGTTTAAAGCTTCCGACAGAATAAAATGACCAGGTGGATATTAGTCAAAATCTGAGCCGCCAACATGGTGCATACTGGAGTTTTGAGGCTACAAAGAAGATTGTTATCAAGTGTCTAGCAGATTGCAAGTAATATATTTGACACTTGGGGGCTAATGCTTGTCAGTTTTTATACCACATATACTATGTGACAGACCCAACTCATCTTCAAGAAGATTACTCGGCCCTTGGGGGCTACAGGCTGAAATCTTACAAGATAAAATGATAAGACCCGGCTCATGATTTTCAAAATGACCCAACGCTTGGGGGCTATAGGTAAAAATCTCACAACTAAGCATGATCAAGACCCTACTCATCTTCACGAATATGACTCGGCCCTTTCGGGCTATAGGTTGCTTCTTCAAAATTTTATTTCATCAAGACCCGACTCATCTTCACGAAGATGACCCGACCCTTGGGGGCTACGTAAGGGTATATGGAATACAAGATTGAGTTCAGCATACCTCATATCTAATCTTCATCACACTAACTAGTCTGGCCTCCATATTCTGGCTTGTGGAGAGGTGGCTTAGATATCCAGAGTGCGCTTCTTCGATACTAAGTTTTTCAATATTGGGAGTCTCAAGCTTAGCTTTCCCTTTCTCCGGTTCAGGTGTTGCATCTTTAGCGATGTGCTTGGCCAACACAGTGACGGCAGGCACTGTATAACCCGTCCCAGTGTTGACAACCTTCTCCTCGTAAGACATGACATCTTTGGTTGTTTTCGGAGGACTAGGTGGGTTAGGATTGACCTTCAGACTTGTTTCCATGGTCGTGTGATCAGCCCTCGCCAGCTGAGCATGAGTATCAGCAGGATCATCAATGGCGACTTGATGAGTTTCACGAAGCTCAACATGTATGTTAACAGGATCAACATGAGTCTCGGGAATAACAAATTATATTTCCTCTTGCTCAGGCGCACCAGGATTATATGATGATCCGCCAGCTTTCCTCTTCCTGGCTTTAGCCCTAAAAAGTAAAAGCTAAGACATATATAAAGGACTAAAAGTATTTAAGAAAATACTACACGCAAAGCAAAAGTTACACTCGAAGGATAACAAGAGGTGGCAGCTTTGACCCACATGAGCTGCCTGATGAAGGTGGTGATTCCTGATAAATTGAATCAAAAGGTTTAAGAGAATGTTGGATAAGGCTTGCTTTAAAAGAAAGGGATGGACTATCAGGTACCTCTTTTCGTCATTTATGATTGGAGGATTTTCTAGGTAAACCTGTCGCAAGATCACTCGAGGAGCTTCGTGTCTGGCGCCTTGGTGCAAATAAAGTCTCCTTCAAAAGGGAATCGGGAGCCAAATAAGCTTCGAGTTGAGACAAAGCTATTTTCCTAACAACCTACCTTAGTGTCCTTGGAAATGAGAGATCTGAGTCGGAAGAGAATGAAATTACCTCAACATCTTCTTCCTGGCTATCAGCGTCATCATCGTGACACTGAAGAAGTGATTAGCAAGTATAAGTGAAAAACAGGGTGAAGGTAAGGTTTACCTCACATTGGTCAGCAAAGGCTTGTGACTCGCCCATAACCGATGACTCTTCAACAAACGCCTTGTTTTTCTTCTTCTTTGGGGCAGCTTTGGTTTTCTTGGCAAGAACTTTTTGCTGTCTTTGTTTCCAAAATCATGACAGGAAACAAATAATTTTCCATGTGCCTAGTCTTTGCCGTCAGCTGGTTGATGGCAAAGAGCATCTTTGTCGTTAGCTGACAAAGAACAGACGACAAAGTAATGGCTGTTGGCAAAGATCCTATTTGCCATCATCCAGCTCTTTGAAGTCAGCGAGCAGACGGCAAAGATCGAATAAACAGATGGTAAAGACACGACTGATGGCAAAGATAGTCCAGACAAATGACAAAGAGTCACCACAGCTGAAGCCATCCCTTTTACCGTCGGGGGCCTCTTGGCCGTCGGCCTAGGGCTCTTTGCCGTATGCTTCGACCCCTTTGCCGTCAGCTTGATCCTTGGGCGAACGACAAAGGGGACAACTTTCTAACAGCTGGCGCTCCATATCCCCACCCTCATCTGCCCTCACCCCTGATCCACATTCTCTCTCTCCGAGATCCACACCCCTCTGCCTCTCCTCTCCGCCCCCTGATGGATGGATGCTCACGGAGGAGAAGGGATGGATCCCCCACCCCCGTGATTCTTCTCCACGGATACGCGCCTAGATGGAGGAGCACAGTGCGTGCGTCCTCCATGGATCCGGCCCTCTTCTCCATGGATCAATGACGAAGGAGCAGATTTGCCTCGATTCGTCGTCGTTTCGTCCAATTCCGGTCCGTCTCACCCGGATCCAATCCTTGCGCACGACACCCGCAGCCGACCTTCTCCCCACACATACGCACCTCGGTCGATCAGTCAACCCGCCGAACCCTGGCCACGCGGCCCGGCGCCATGGTGGCCACCACGGCCATGGCATCGGCGAGCACCAAGACGACGAAGTTGGACGCCTCCTCGTCACGGACTCCTCCTGCCAGGTCTGTTCCTCACGATTTTTTCCTTTTTATTTTTGCGCTTGTACTGACTAAAACTGAAAGAAGCCGTTTGTGTTTGCGTCTGCGTTGGTGGCCGGTCGGCCGGCAGCCATTCAAGGTGCTGCACAGCGGCGTGTCCGCGCTCATAGAAGAGGGCCTCGCCAGCATGGGGGCACACATGGCGTCGGGATACCGCCGCATCGCCGACATGCAGCTCAGCATCAACCACTTCCGGAGTGTCGCCGCCGGCGACACCGTCCTCGGACGCATCGGCCCCGACTCCCCGTCCACGTCGGCCGCTCCAGCCAGGTTATATCGCTTCCCTGCTAGCCTATTTCCCCTATTTTTTTTGTATGTAATAACTAGTATTGCGCTTAGTCAAACCACTAGGAAAGTAGGAATTGGACTGTCAACCTCTTCTCCATTAGTAGTCGATCACACAGAGCTTAGTAAACAAATCAGAGATGTTGATTTCCTTCGATTTCATTGTGTTTTTACTGCGCATGGTTTAGTAGAACCAACTAGCTATATATTATTACTGCACATGGGTGACCAGAACTAACTGATTATGCTTTTTTAGCTAAGATAGTTATGAAAAAGGGACTTTGTTAATTAGTACTGAAATGCATAACATAGATTCTAGAATCTAATTTTTTGTTGTATATAATATGAACAACATGATTTTTCGAGGTCATAAATTGCTTGGAAAAATGCCGTGCAGATTACCACTACCCCGCATTCCTCTCTTTCTCTCTGTGGTGTATTTCCTCATTGCCATTGGCTTGGTTGGTTGGTGCTTCCTGCAGACTAGGTCACACACATAGCTGTAGTTAGGAGGTACATAGATGTTGTTCTTCGGAAATGAGCCCGTTGATTGATTCTTTATGTAGACTAGCTCACACACGTAGTAATCAATCTCACCTTGTTGTATCCCATGCCAATAGTTCATATCCTATTATTCTTACCTTGACACTTTGAGAAGTAAGTAAACTCTTATCAAACTGAATCCATAATTTATGCAGGTGTCAGATTGGACAATGTTGAGACAGGCATGCACCAGCAGGACTGCATGCCCTACTCCATGTCGTTGGCCTCAGACACGAAAGTGCGGTAGAACATGATGCGTCCATGTGGGCTGGATGACCTGCATGCGCACGAGAACCGGAGCTGCACTTCGGCCTCCGCCTCGGACGAGATCCCTGTGCACTACAAGGCCCAGACAAGGAAAGCTTTGTTGTCCCTGACCACCGAGCCTTGCCTCCAGTATCTGAAGTAAAGCAATTCACTATGTAGTATTCAATCTCACTATGTAGTCTCCCGCGCCATGCCAATAGTACATAGCCTATTATTCTTACGTCACAATGTTGGCAAGTAATCTGTAATCAAACTGAATCCATGATTTATTCTAAAACCCACTGAATTCATATCATTATCCCCAATAAATAAGACTGTTCCCTAACATCTGAATAAACGCATGGAAGTCAAAGTCTATACGTATTTCTCAATCGGCTACCTGCACATCATAAGATTTTGCACCATAGCGAGAAAAGGAAAAGCAGAAAGTTTAAAATTACAATGCCTCCAGCAGTAACATGTAATTCCTCCAGTAGCACTTCTACATTAACACAATCATACACCAGCAAGCCAGTTCAGTTTGAGATTTTATGAGGGTTTCCGATGCTTTTATATGTTACGCACCATCACTGAATTTCTATTTATTTGAAAGGTATATCTAATGTTTTCTTCCAGCATTAATCAGAGTTGTCTTGCATCGTCTTCAACTATTATACTTACATTTCGTATCTAAGTTATACAACCTTAAAAGAATTCTCATTGATATGTCTAATAGAACTGTCGTGCATGCAACAATTGAGCTAGTTGCATGTAGTACTTGAATTATACCTGTTTTGCTTACATCGTTACTTTTTTATAGTATGTATGATCATCTAGTCACAGTTAACATAATTAGAATTAAAGCTTCCACCTCCTTAAGTTATAGAAAGGTATTTTCTATTATGGCCTATCAAAGTGTCCTTTTAGTGATTTCACATTTATAAAAATGAGTTGTGTAGAAGCTACACTTGAAACACTAAATAAAAATGTATGTCAACAAACTTTCGCAATAAAATAATAATCATGTACTGATGGCGAATGGGATTAACCGTTTATGTGAAAACTTTACATTACTTTAGTTAGTGGCACTTCGCCCCTCGCAGGCGGCGTTGAGTCTTTACTAAGGTGTTGACTTGATTTGTTACTCCATGGGTTATAGGTCTTTTACTTTACCCCCCTACTGCCACAAAATATGACATTTTTTGGAAACTATATGATTAGTCGAGTGGGCTTACTAACGACTGGGTCAGAATTCAAGTTCGATTTTGAGAGTTGTATTATGAGGTTGAGCTATTGTATGGTTTCCTTCAAAAAAAATGTATTTATATTTGTCTTTGGACTATTTATTCCTGCACTTTCTAATAAACATTTTTTAGATAAAGTTTTCTACTCATGACTCTAAAAATTGCATTGGCCACGGAGTGTACGTCACATATGGATATGCTCATAAGAAAGGTTACTTGAACATACCTAAATGAGTTAGCTATTTATGAGTTTGTCTTTTACTAAAATAAGACTGTCTACACAGTATTGTAACAAAAAGGATATCTGATTCCCGAACTTACATAATGTTTTAGTCCATACCTCATAGTACACTTAGCTGCACAATGTGATAATACGTCGACATTGTTTCTTATTTACAGTTTTGCATGCATGTTTTCTGTTGAAAAAATCACAGTAAATAGTAAGTATGCACTTATTTTTTCAGACCTGCAAGATAAGTGCAAAGTAACAAGGGTTCTATATTGTACTACTTTGCCAAGGTGCATGTTCTTTGACCATTTTGTTAAATAATATAGTTGAATGTTTGAAGGCATTAGGTTGACAAACACGCAGTCGTCTATGCTTTTCATGCTTGGAAGAGTAAAGTTTTTATGAAAGGAAGTTAAATATTGTGGCTCTTTTCAACACTCAAGTAGAGTTCCTTCTAAGTGTTGCCATATTCAACTCATTATTGCTGCAACCATTGCTGCCAAATTCCGTTAGCATTTGTTAGCTTATCGACCGATGTTGTGCTTGAATATTTGAGAGCTTCATGGGCCCATTTTTTGTTAGATTCTTATTTAATCTTTAATTTTAGAACTTCCTTTGATAATTTAATCAAGCACGGTTTTATTTTTAGGCGCAACAATTGGTCAAAAATTTAGCAGCCTTAGTGACACTAAAGATTCAGAAATTTGCCCACCTATAATGATAACATAGATGATCTTATAATCTGTTCAAAGGGAGCTAAACTCTATATTTTGGTTAACTCTTCTCAAAGTTTAATATGATTAACTCTTCTCAAAGTTTAATATGGTTAATATGTCCAACTGGTGGCGTTGACCCGTGACAAATGTTTTGTCTGGTCTGTAATTTTGTCTGGCCTGAAATATGTCGAGCTGGTGGCTTTGATTCTAGGTAATGAATCTGTAATTTTGTCTGGTCTAAGATTTATTTTGCTCAATGAATTTTTATATGAATGAATCACACTATCAATTGGTGTGTTACTAACGCCTACCGGAGTGACTAACTGACTATTGCTTTGATGCAGCAGAGTTTGCGATGGAATAGGCGCTTCCTGAGTTTGCGATGGACTGCCGTGTGACAATGGTGGATGATGACATCAGCTACAAAACCCCAATGTTGAGCTCCTCTCCCTGCTCCGTTACGGTTTATTATGTGGTGCTTGCTTGTAGAGTAAATGATCTAGGGGTAGCTATATATAGACCTGTTTGTTGCTGTTAGATTATCTTGTGATTAATTAGAATTCTAATCTTCAATTGATGATCTGTTATTGATATGATTACTACTTCAATTAGTGCTCTAATTGGTTAGCTAAACTTCTTAGTTTCAGCTACTAAAATCATGTTGAACTAAATAGTCCTACTGCACTACTTGCCTCAACACTTCTGTTTATTTGTTTTGTATTAAGACAAGATTGGTTGGTCTATTTGATAAGATTTCTAGGCAAAAATAACAGCCCAAACGTACTTGAAGCTACACTTTTGTTTATAATGTCCTTGTACCATGTTTTGTTTCCTTCCTGGACATGGTATGGTCTAACTGATGCCATTGTTCAAGAATTCGTCCGATTAACCAGTTAACTTGCCAGTTAATCGCTACTCTTAGGGTGACCGAATCGAATAACACCTATTCATCGTGTTAACTTGTCATGTCGATTAACTGGCTAGTTAGACTGATTAATTAGTTGTCATACCGATTAATCAGTTGTTGATTAATCACTACTGGCCCATTAACTGGTGGACAAGCAAATCCCAAAATTTTGGCACATAACCCCTGCCAACCCTTCTTGCTACCAAATACCTAGGTTTTTGCCCTCCTCCCGCTTCCCCATGCTCCTTTTATCCCCTCCTCCTAACCTGGATGGTGGCAAGTCCTCTCCTCACTAGTGCCAGTCACTACACTACACCTCCAAGATCTATTTGCTCCGCCATTTCGGTCGCCTGCCTGGACCCTAGCCCCCTTGTCCACTCCCCATCCTCTCCCATGGGATGCTCCCCAATATCTTCCTTAATGGCGTCACCAGTAGGCAAGGCACTACCATCTTCCCCTATCTTAAAAGAGAATCCACATTCATATATTACTAGATTATGAATTTATAATTTTGTAGATGGGTGGATGGAACTCTTGGTTTTGGTTGTTATCTCTAGTATATCGTGTGATGTATGTTAGCAAGTATATGGATAATTTTAAATGTTTAATTAACAATTTTGGATTTTGAGATTTTATAAATTTGGATGTATAACGATAATTAATTTTACCTCTTGTCTATTTTTTATATGCCTACAATAGAATATTTGGGTTTATTACATAGCTAGGTTCGTGGAATTATGGTATAATACATTAGAAATCAAGATATAAGTTGGCAAGTTTTTATTTAATCTACCGATTAATCCAGTTAATAGGCCAATTCACCGATTAATCTCTACTCCCAAGCCGATCGAGCAGTTGCCGGTTACCGATTCCAGTTAATAGGCCGATTCATCGATTAATCTCTACTCCCAAGCCGATCGAGCAGTTACTGGTTACCGATTTCTTAAACATTGACTGATGCTTGTCTGGTAAATGGTGTGGTTCCTATAGACCTGTTGTTGTTTGATGCTCTTGTAGTTAGGATTCTACTCCTCGAAGTGATGCTCTTGTATTGGTCCCTAATTTAGTTAGTGGTCTAAGTGGTTAACATAACTGCTAACCTTCAGCTACTAAAATCCACTCCCAAATTAAATTTATTCCCTTGGTTAGTGCTCTTGTTCTTGATAGACTAAATTGGATGCAGATGATGTCCTCGCTTGATAGACCTATACTTCTCTTCTTCATCTAGTCTTCTTCTTCTAACTTTCTTATTTCCCATTTTGGAGATTACATTCACTTCACAGAAGCTTGGATTGATGGAGTGCTTGGGTTACTTGTATTTTTTTGGATAATATCTATGGATGAAACTATTATAATATATGGATATGAAACTCTGTATGTATGGACGAAACTATTATAATATATGATTTGCTATGGGTGAAACTTGCATAATATGTATGTATGTATGGATGAAACTCATTTTAATATGGTTATCAGTATGGAAACAACATTATTTCTATCCCTGATTCCTGTGAAATTTTTTGGATATAATAAAAAAAAATAAACAGGGGCATTTTGGAGCCTTTGCCGCCCGCCCACCGACGGGAAAGGGGCTCCAGCACACGGCAAAGGGCTTGCAGCAGACGGCAAAGGCTCTTAAGACCTGGGCTGCAACAGGCTGGATGTCACCTTTGTCGTCTGCCACAAACATGGAAAACGACAAAGGGGGCCCACGACAGACGATAAAAGGACGGTGGGACCAGCAGATGGCAAAGGCCGTCGTTAACACTTGACGGCTCTGCCCCGCGTGTCTGCCGTCCATGTTCTTCGCTATCTGCCCCCCCCCCCCCCCCGCAAAGTTTCTTTGTCGTCCGCAGGCCCAAGGAAGACGACAAAGGACCCCTTTACTGGATATTTCTTTGTCATGCAGTTTGCCGTCCACAGACAGACGACAAAGGCCTTTGCCGTCCGGCAATGTCAAAGATTATTACCTCGGGAACCACGTTTTGAGTATAGAACGCCTTCAGTCCAATTTTATAGCAAGCTTCTTTGGTTTCACCCAATAGCTTCCTTACAGCTTTGTTGACTTCGTCTGAGAAGAGAATGATGTTGTTGAAGCATTGTTCTTTGCTCAAATCGCCGTCGTTCTTGCACATTAAAGAGCCACGGTGAGTCAAACGCATGATCCACCAATATACCCAACACCGGATGGGATCAACTCTAGTTAACCCATTGATCGTCACAGCTCGTAGTTTGGGCCACACAAAGGCAAGATCAGCACGCTCTTTTGGAGTTAGTGAGCCGGGCAGTTCAAAATCCATTGGAAGGCGCTCTGCTCTAAAACCTGGGTGGGGTTTCTCATTAATAGCGGCAGTGTTCTTGTAGTAAAACCAAGTTTTGCCCCAATCTTTAGGATGACTAGGCAAGGTGGCAGCAAGAAAACCATGATCTCTTTGCCTCTTAATTGTTACCCCGCCAAGTTCCAAACAGGGTCCATGAGCAAATTCTGTTTGGCGGTTGAGATAAAAGATTTCCCTGAATAAAAGGAAAATGGGCTCCATTCCTATGTACACTTCACAAAAAACATGGAATTGGCACAAGTTGGTTAAGGAATTAGGGCCCAGGCCCTGAGTGTGGAGATTGTAAAAGTGCAGAACATCTTGAATTTTTTTTACCCAGGAGGAGAAAATCCTCGCTCAAGATGCTTTGTGAAAAACACTACCTCTCCTTCACCCGGTTATGGATGTTCCTCCCCAATGGCGTCTCGCCAACCAATCTCTTCTTTTGAAGACAAGGCCCCTAAGGAAACGTAGTGTTGAAGCACGGTTTCAGAGACTTGAGAAGGTACCTACTTGCATGAAATAGTTTTTGACATGATGGTGGATTCAGGGGAACGGAGATGCAGAAATATACTTGGCAGATTATTCAAAAGATAAACTGGTTATTTGACAAGCGAGGTGCTCAAGATGGAACTAGTTTGGGTGATTCTAGTCTAAAGTGACAGGGCAATCTACAATACTTAAGCCACCTTAACATGAGTCACCACCTAAAGAGGAAGCGACCTATAGAAACGGGAGGGTTACAATCATGTTAAGAAGCCGTCATATAGTAAAAGGCATTTTACAAATGGACATGGTTTCCTGTTTTTTCTGCTAAGTATGGGACAAACATGTCTTTACCAAAGCGCTCAAAATTACGGATCTAAAAAAGGTTCAAAAAAGGAAATATTTACTAACCATATACAATACGATGCAAAGTGGCAGCAATATTATTTACAGATGTCAAACGAAATTTACAAAGCATTTTGGGCGAAATAGGGCAAATAAACCTACCACCATAATACTAAAGGATAATTTCATTAGAACATGTGAAGATGGATGGTAATAAAAGGGACATATTATGAACGCCGACGAACTCCTATGAACAAGCTCTGTCCCAATGCAGATCTAGGGATGAAGAAGAAGTTACCTGGAGGCTGGCTCACGGCGGCGGAGATGACTAGCTGCGTCTTGATGGAGTCAAGAAGCATCGTGTTCCTACAAGACCAACAGTCGACGGAAGAAAAGGACGATGGCAGCGGCGGCGCGATGAACAAAGGCATGCGCGAGCAAGAAGACAAGAGGGAAACGTAAAAATGGAGGGCCCCCTCGCGTGTATCTAAAGGCCAAAAAGACTGAAGTGTGACCGGCAGGTGCGGGAATCAAGGAGGCGTAGTAAAAATCAGAGTTAAAGGTGCCTTGATTCACGGGCCAGACTGATAAATATACGCACCGTTATGATGACATCACCGAATCCCTATAATTTCAGGGCGGGTGATGTCATTGATGAGCGGGAAAGCAAATTAGAAGATGAGTCGCGAAGATTGGAAATGAAGGATATCGACATGAATAAATTCAAATCAATCTGGGGGCCTAATGTTGGGGATAAAACCCCGCTGTATAACCCGCCCCACTAGGCCGAGTCATTATTATAGCGGCTCAGTGATGCGATCAAGATGAACCTTGAAGTGCCAGACTAGAGACGTAAGGCGGGTCACCAAGATGAGCCCGTTGGCGGTTCAGGACATGAAGATGGCGATTCAGGGCCCACAAGGTGGAAGGTCACCTAGAGTTTCCTTGCTTAAGGATCAAGGCGAGTTAGAGACATACCGGGTCACAAATCATAATGTGACCCGGACCCTCGTAAACCTAGGGTCTCGACCTATATATAAAGGCGAGTCTCCAGGGGCAATAGACTTATGTTCCAATCCATCAAGAGCTATGTCAAGAGAATCTGCACCCTTGTAATCAATTTCATCATCAATACACACAGAGCAGGACATAGGCTTTTACGTCCATCGGAGGGGCCGAACCTGGGTAAACTCGTCTCTCGTTCCTGATCAACCCCTTTGAGTCGCCACATAGTTGTGATGGCCTCATCACTAAGTCCTTTCATGAGGACATCTGTCGTAACAAACCCACAACAATTACAGAGTTGATCTACTATGAGATCGAATGATCTAAACTCTAGATGAACCTCTGGCTTATATAGATACCGGGGTTCCTAGGGTTACATATTACTGGCCTCAGCCGGGGACATATGGGTCGATCTAATCTTCTTGACTTGGAGTACATCCAAGTCTTCGGAGCATTCAATCTTGATCTTAAGGTCATCGTATAACCCGTTGTTCAATGATGCGACCCATGTGGTCGACCCATAAGGAATAAGCCGACAGCCCGAGGACCCCTTAGTCCAGGACTCCCTTAGGCCCTGCATAGTCAAATGACCCCAACACCACTGGCGCTCCTCCACCACCATAAAGCTGATTTTCTTCAAGGGCATTAGTCCTCAATTTCGTCTCTTTCCGTCACTTGATCACAAGAGGGAGAATTTTCAGTTAGTCGTCAAGAGGGTCTTTATATGGGCTAGTTTTGTTAAGTTGCAATCTCGTTCTTCTCAAGTGTTTGGTTGTATGAGTTGTAAACTCAAGTCCGGTGGTGCTTTTACGTTTTTGAGCTCTTTTATGCATGCTTATTCCTCATGAAGATTAATGCACTCATGCTGAATTTCGTCACACACAATTTTCCATCATGCATTTCAATTTCCTTGTGATATATATTAAATGCATGTATGGATTACGAGATATAAGGGGAGATCTCCATGATATTAACTTACAATGCGCATTAGCGTCCAAAGCAAATTCCTAAAATATGCACAACTTTAGGGGGAGTTTCTCTATATGTTGCTATCAAAGTCCTCAAACTCACTACTTAAACTTCATATATTTATCCCCATCGAACACTAAACCTATTTGTCATCAATCACTAAAAGGGGGGGATTGTAAGTGCGTTTATTGCCCCTTAGTGATTTTGGTGTATTGAAGACTTATAGGTTAAGGAACTGATTTGTTTGTGAGTGTACACATGCCCTATAAGTTGATGAGGAGTTTGATATTTTTGAAGAAAGTCGACCCCTAAAAATGAATGTCTTCGTTTGAAGACTTTGATATTTCCTTGAAATTTTTGAAAGAGAGGGAAGTTGTTTATACGTGAAGATAACGATGCGAGAACAATGAAACGTGATGACTTCTATTTTACTATTTCATTTTACTTTTCTTGAGTCATACGAACACCATACTATTACAGGGGGTCAAGGTAATACTAAGGAAAAGTTTCCAAGTGATTCTCATATCAAAGCCTATTCATAAGCAATCCTTCGAGTGAAGGCTTTGGAAATCTTTCACAGTTCATCAGTTTCTTTAGTAACAAAGACGGAAATCTTCTGGTCTTTCAGGAAATTGCTTTCATGGAGGAGTTAGGATTTCGCAAGTGCAAATTGCCTACAAGTGAGGAACATGATAGAACAGAGGACTTTCATAGTTCGAAAGTTCCGACTGTTGCTGTGCTTAGCGCGATAAAGCCCCAAAACCTTATCCACATAATTGTCATATCATTGGGGGCATTTATGTCATATCATGTCGGGGTTGCTCCCCGGCTATAAATAGCCGCCTCCACTACCTCTAGATGGTTGGATGTTCAGAGAGAGAACTTGACACTTGCCATTTGAGAGCAACACATCCTGTGAAGACTTTGAGAGAAAATCATCAGCGAGGAAAACCCATAAATCGAAAACCAAAACCTAAAACCCAAAGTGATTGGGCATCACTTAAGAGATTGTTCCTGTGTGGAACCGATGCTTGTTACCTTTGATAACTGTGTATCATTCACACGGTTACGCGTCATGGTCTAGAGCATCCAGCAGTAAATTGCGGATTGCCGAGTGATCGAGTTTGTGAGGCTTTGGAAGTCTGCCGTGAAGACTTATCCGGATAGCTGGGCAAGGTATATGTGACCTTAGCTCAAGGAGAATATGTTAAGGGTTGTGTGTCCTGGGACTATGTGTCCTTTGATTTAAATACCAGGCTGCTCCAAACATTATTGAGGAAATCGCTAACTGGTAACTGCTCAGTTGGGTGGTGAGTAGGGGATTAATGGGCTAATCGGCAAGTTGATCGACCATTTCATCCATTAATCGGGCGATTTATAAGTTAATCGGCTAGTCGGTGACCGTGCAAGTAGGGATTAATTGGCAAGTTAACTTGTTAACTCAATGAATTCTTGAACAGGGCCTCCAAACAAAACATACGACTATCACAATAGTTGGAACTCGGTCATCAGATCATTGTCTTCACTGACCACCTGATTATATTTCCTCAACTCTTGTATTTCCTAATTTATGTGTTGATGAAATTGATCACTAGTGTTTGAAGAATTTTACTACAGACTTTCTCAATTTCCTCATCTCAAATTCTACAGCGAACTTGTTCTTCACCTTGTTATCCTATTCACGCTACTCGCACTCTGTGTTTGTTTCATTCCATCATGACGACCATGCTTTTGCAATGTTACACTTACACCTGATTACTTATTCCGCTGCAAGTAGTTGTTCACATACCAAATTCCTTGAAGAGAAATTCCTTATAGATGAATTTATAAAAAATGCCTATTCACCCCCCTCCTCTAGTCGATATAACACACTTTTAGAGTCTCTAGACCGCGAAAGGCCAAGTGATGGGCATAGTGTGGAGTGTCGCGAGAGCCATGTGGCTTTATTTGGCGAATACTTGACAACCTCGACAATGTTTCACTAACGCCGAGACGTCGGCGACCGTGGTTAGCCAGTAGAAACCCACTTGGAAGGCCTTGCTAACTAAGGTCCGAGCAACGGCGTGATGTCCACTCATGCCAGAGTGTATTTCCCAGAGTAATTTTCTTCCTTACTTCTCGGATATGCATGTCCAGAGTATGCCTTGGTTCTCGGATATGCATGTCCAGAGTATGCCTTACTTCTCGGATATAGAGCTCTCCTCCATGGACCTTATAGGCTTTAGATAGTCGTATAATCTGTGATTCATCAGTTTGGTGATCGGGGACTTTTTTATGGAGCAGTTACGCGAGGAGTGGGTCTATCCATGGCATGATGATTGCCATGACTTCGTGTGCGGGTTGCCTACTACACCTTGTTCGTCATCTTTGAGTAGGGCATGGTGCCTGACGTCACTTGACTCTGATGTTCCTTTGTCGACCTGCTAGACTATGGATGGCTTAAAGAGCCGTTTGATGAAGGCATTGTCTGGGACCTTATCTTGTTTTGTGCCCGTTCAGGCGAGTATATATGTAGCCTGGTAGCTGTCGCAGGATATGTTGTGAAATTCAAGACCCTTGAACCTGGCCTAGATTTTTAGGACCTCATTCCGGTATGTTGTCATCTTCGGGTCCTTGGTGTCGAATTCGCCGTTGAACTGCGAGATGGCGTAGTTCGAATCATGTTGGACCTCCACGCGTTTTACACCCATGGAGAATGCTATCCGGAGTCCATGTCACAGAGCTTCATATTCTGCCACATTCTTTGAGCTTGTGTACATAATTTGGAACATGTATCGAATATTGGCACCTGTTGGTGACGTGAGCATGACGCCAGCCCCTAGGGCAACAAGTATTTTGGAACCATCGAAGTACATGGTCCTATGCGAGTAAGTGTTGTACTCCCTAGGGATCTCGTCTTCCGTCCATTCGGCCATAAAGTCCGCCAACACGTGAGATTTAACAGCTTAGTACAGTTGATAAGTGTTTCAAAAGGTAGGAGCTCTATGGACCATTTGGTGATACACTCCCATTGCATCCCTGTTGTCGGTTATGTCGCTGAATGGGATGTGAGATGCTATGGTCATAGAGCACTCTTGAAAGTAGTGTCAAAGTTTTCATGATGCCATGAAGACGACATATGCTATCTTTTGATAGTAAGGGAAGTGTATTTTACAAGGGATGATGACTTAGGATACGTAATAAACGGGCTTTTGGACCAGGAACTTGGTGCCCTCCATGTCCAGTTCCAGCACAGGAACTGCGCTAACCACTTGGTCAGTGGCTGAGGTGTATAATATCACCGGCTCGCATTCCCCCGGTGCCACTAGAATGGGATATGTTACAAGGAGGGTTTTAATATCTTCCACGGCCTCCACTGTCTCCTTGGTAAATATGAATGTTTTTGTTTGCTTTAACAATCTGTATAATGGAAGGGCCTTATCCCCGAGTCTTGATATGAAGAGGATTGATGCCACCATAGATCGTGCTAGTGCGTGTACGTGTTTGAGCTGTGTTGGTACCTCCAGACGGTCAATGGCTCGTATTTTTGCCGGATTGGCCTCGATTCCTTGGCTAGATATGATGAAGCCGAGGAGATTGCCAGTTGGGACGCCAAAAACGTATTTCTCCAGGATGAGCCTAATTTGGTACACCCAAAAATAGAAGAATATATCATGGAGGTTAGTTACTAGGTGTCCGACGTGTTTGTTTTTGACAACCACATCGTCAATATCGGCTAAGACGGTCTTCCCGATATGTTTCTACAGTCTTGTTTGAATCATGCGCTACTATGCGGCATCGACATTCTTTAGTTGCCACACCCTGTTTTCACATCACTTGTCATTGTGGTTTCAAAATTTGGTATAAATTAGAACTTTTAAAGTAAATGCTATGAGTGTCTTGATTGTCCTTGTTTGTATGTGTGTTTATGAGTAAATCTAAACCTTGCTTTGGGGTTTGCACTACAAGTCCTGAATTAAAACTTTTAAAGTAATTTTTTTTTATAAAATAATATTTCCACAAAAATACTTTTTATTTATTTTGATAATCCAAAACTTTGCTTTGGGGTTTGCACTACAAGTCCCTAAATTTAAGGGAGTGCCTTCACCCAAAAGTTGTATTCTCATGCTAATATTAATATAACTCTTCAAAACCATAAAATGATTATTTTTAAAGTCATTTCCTATTTTATTTATGTGTCCTTTTCTAAGGCCAGAAATGATATGTTGGGTGAAAATATATTTTTCGACCTTAGAAAAATATGAGAAAATTTAGGAAGACTCTCAAGTCATATATTTTGCATACATAAGGGTTTCAACCCCTAGTCATGTTCGAAATATTAGAGCAAACCCTTGAAAACCATTTATGTCTGTTTTTAACTTTTGAAATATTACCAAAGGAAATATTCTCAATAAATTCCCAGAAAGTACTAGCATGACCCACATGCTATATTTGGTGATCATGCCAAGTCTCACCTCCATCCAAGGCCATTTGATTCACCAGATAATCCAGAAACACTTTGTGTCCAGAACCAAGTTGGAGCAACTCTACATCGCCAAGTTTGTCCATTTGGTCTCAAACTTTGCACGAGGGCTTAGTACCGCAAATAAGGAGATCATGCCAAGATTTGGATTTATGGGAATTGATTTTCTCACATTTTATCACAAGATTGCAGATGTGCCCATTTGTGGGTATTTTCAAGATTACTTTGTCAAACTTGTCCAATGGAGCTCAAATTTGTTAGAGCCTCCTAATTATATCCAAAACTAAATATTGTTAACTATGAATGCATTTGGAGGAGGTTAACTTCCCCAAACATGCATCAAACACCTTCTGCCAGATTTGGATATCAACATCTAGCACCCTCCACACTTACTGCCTTCACTTCAAACTTATGTCACAGACTCCCCGTGCCTCCCCAAAACTACAGACGAAAGACCCAGCAGTAGTTGAATCGGAGGGAGCCAAAATCCCCATTTGAGCACTTGAATCAAGACTCACAGTATGACTTTTCCCCTCTCCCCTTGGCCAGCTTTATTCCTCTCGGCTCCTAGTATCCAAGGAGCAAATATCCCCTCTCCTAGGCACCCCAGGCATGACCAGGACACACCAGAGCGCGCCAGCATACCATGGCATGCCAAAGCTGCACTCGAGACGCGCTGCAGGGCGCACCCGAGCCCAAGGAGGTCAGCAACAGCCAGTCTCTGCCCCTCCTTTGGTCATTCATTAACCGCATCATCGACCGAGTCCAGGGCAGAGTCGGGCCCCTCATTTCCCCCTCTCCTCTACCCCTGGCGACGCATGCTCGCGAGCCCCCGAACCGGCCAAAGGAGCTCAGCCACCGAGATGCGCTAGCAGAGCTGCCCCCGCTCCTCCTTGAGATGCTGCTCGGTCAAAAACCATGTCCGCAATACCAAGGGTTCATTCCCGAGCCCTCTCGCCCTATCCTGTGACCGCAGAAAAAGCACCACCGCACCACCGTTCGGTGACTCGTCGCCCGCTGATATGTCTCCAACGAATTTATAATTTTTTATGGTACCATGCAATTATCTTGTCAAATTTTTGACTCGTATGCCTTTTATATCTTTTTTGGGACTAACTTATTAACTCAGTGCCAAGGGCCAATTCATGTTTTTTCCGTGTTTTTGACCCTTTTCAGAGGAGGATTTTAAACGGAGTCCAAACGGAACGAAACTTCCAAAAAGATTTTTCCGAAACAGAAGAAGATCGGGAAGCTTGAGAACCAAGGCAGGGGGTCTCCAGGGACCCCACAAACCCCCTGGCCATGGCCAGGGGGCCCCGCGCCTCCCAGGCTTGTGGGCTCCTTGGGCCTCCCCTTCCCTAGGTCTTTCGCCTATATATTCCCATAAATTCGAGAAAAAATCAGGAGATCATCGAAAGTACTTTTCCGCCGCCGCAAGCTTCTGTCTCCGCAAGATCCCATCTAGGGCACGTTCTGGTGCCCTGCCGAAGTGGGGATTCGGATACGGAGGGCTTCTTCATCAACACCATGACCTCTCCGATGATGCGTGAGTAGTTCACCATAGACCTACGGGTCCATTGCTAGTAGCTAGATGGCTTCTTCTCTCTCTTGGATCTTCAATACAAAGTTTTCCATGATCTTCATGGAGATCTATCTGATGTAATCTTCTTTTGCGGTGTGTTTGTCGAGATCCGATGAATTGTGGATTTATGATCAGATTATCTATGAATCTTATTTCAGTTTCTTCTGATCTCTCTTATGCATGATTTCATATCCTTGTAATTCTCTTCGAGTGGGTTTTCTTTGGCCAACTAGATCTATAATTCTTGCAATGGAAGAAGTGCTTGGTTTTAGGTTCATACCGTGCGGTGACCTCACCCAGTGACAGAAGAGGTAGCTAGGCACGCATCGTGTTGTTGCCATCAAGGGTAAAAATATGGGTTTTTCATCATTGGTTTGAGTTTATCCCTCTACATCATGTCATCTTGCTTAAAGCGTTACTCTGTTCGTCATGAAGTCAATACACTAGATGCATGCTGGATAGCGGTCGATGTGTGGAGTAATAGTAGTAGATGTAGATATCGTCATGACTTTGCGCGGTTCTATCAATTGCTCGACAGTAATTTGTTCACCCACCGTAATATTTGCTATTTTGAGAGAAGCCTCTAGTGAACACTATGGCCCCTGGGTCTACTCCACGCCATATTTTCATCCTTACTCTTTTACTTCGTTGCACTTTCCGCTTTCAAATCTCACTTTGCAATCAATCTTGAAGGGATTGACAACCCCTTTATAGCGTTGGGTGCAGGCTCTGCGCAGGTACTCTGGACTTGACGAGATTCTCCTACTAGATTGATACCTTGGTTCTCAAACTGAGGGAAATACTTACTGCTCGTGTGCTCCACCACCCTTTCCTCTTCAAGGGAAAAACCAACGCAAGCCCAGCCTCCGTCAACGTGTCAATCTCTGGCAGTGTTGTCTGTTGCCGCATCACCCGCCTATTTAAAAGCTCCCCTGCTCTTCCCCCGCACCTATGGAACCTCTCTCTCCTCCCCAATCGACCACCCCGAGCACTCCCTTGAGTTGATCGAGCCCTGGTACTCGAGATTGACAGAGGCGCCGCCGCGTCGGGGCTCCGCCGAACTCGGGCTACGGGCACGCTTCGGTGCTCCTTTCACATCCCCCGTCACTGCAAGGACCTCCCGAACCTTCTCCACCACTCCCCCGTCCTTCTCCCCGCTCCGAGCACTGTTCCCAGCACCTTCCCGAAAGGTCTCTGCCGTGGCTTCGTCGTCGCCGAAAACATAGGCCACCTCCGTCGTCCCCTCGACCCCCATCTTGTAGGCGGAAGTGCCACGAACCCATTCCCACGCTCACCTGACCTCGTGAACCCCGGAGCTGCCGCCGTTGAGCTACCCCTCCTCTTTATCCAGAGGTAGAAGGCGACGCCGAAAGGGGGACCCAACTTGTCGGCGGTGTCTCTTCCATCTCTCTCTCCCCTTAGCCAATGTCCACATGGCCCCGCGGGTCAGGTTTAAACATGACGGCACACGCTCGTGGGCTAGCTGGGTGGGTGGGTGGCTGCTCGGTTGGCCAGCTGGGCCGACCCAGCTGCTGGTCGAGGCAGGCCAATGACCTGGCTCCTTTTTATTTATTTTATTTTTGGTTTTTAAAAATAAATCCATAGGAGTAATTCTTTATCCAAATTGAAATATTTTTCCACCATAATTCTTGTAAAATTATGTAGTATTTAATAGTACTGCTTGTGGAGTTTTTATGAAAACCTTTATACATAGGTTTATTTTAAAACCTAGTTTAAGTATTTTTAACTTTTGTTCAAAAGTATTTTGAAATACTTTTCCACTCCAAAACCAGAAACAAGTATTTTTATAAATAATAATAGGGTTTTATAGAATAGGGTAACATTTTTTATGTGAGTTTGTACTCTGTTTTTGGTTGTGGTTCTCATTATTATTATTATTATTGCTATTATGATGATAGATCACGTGTTTGACGAATGACTTGGAACCGAAGACCTCGAAGACCCCGGATACCAAGCTGATCAAGGCAAGCAGCCCTTTGACCATGTGTGAGAAAAAAAATTATGCATGCCATGTTGATTACTTTACTTCGATGCTTATGATCATGATTAATCGGTAAACCTTCAACATGGTGTTACCGATGGCTCCTCTGGAGAACTTGCCTTTGAGCATGACCTTACCATCTATGAGGGTCACACTGATGAAAAGTTGACAAGTACTCCCTCCATTCCATAATATAAGACTTTTTAGAGATTTCACTAGAGGACTACATACAGATGTATATAGACATACTTTAGAATGTAGATTCATTCATTTTGCTCTGTATGTAGTCCCTTAGTGAAATCGCTTAAAAGACTTATATTTAGGAACGGAGGGAGTAGTTAGTAGTGCTATGCATAGGATGAGCATATGCATGGTGATGGTAACATATAGGTGATATCATAGGTTTTTTAAAAACCCAGTCGGGTTCGACCAATGCCCGAGGGTGATGGTGTTGAGCGGGATGACCATTAATGGAAGAAGTGGTGTACCAGGAAAGGTTTTGTGTGAGTGGTTTCGGAAATGGGATTACATTTAAGATTTGTCCATCCCAACCTTACATGTGCAACCACCATTCCTATTTATGGGACGGGGCTCTGTTGATTACTCTGGTCGTGCTACAAAGAGCCCGCATTACTAGTGGTGGGAGTGATATGGTCACTCTTGTGACATGGTCATGCCAAGTAGCGTGATGACGCCATTTTTACGTGTTCCGGACACACCTTTGGTCCCTGCATGGATGATACGGTGTAGAGTTGGTGCTCGGAAGACGTACATCATGTGGCTCGGTACCAATAGAGTGGACTTGGGTATGTTATATATCGCAACTAGAGTTGGTGCTCGAAAGACATACATCCTTGTCTAGTGTCGTCAGGGGAAAGGCAATGATCATGTACTTACCTCGGGTATGTTATATACCGTGAGTCGTGGATGACAATGAAGTTCCTCGGATCTCGTGGGTACAGCACGGTACCTCTGGAGAGTGTAAAACTATTTGAATAGTTGTGTCGGCGGTCAAGGACAGTTGGGTATTCTCGCTTAGACTACGTCCAGTCATTTCCGCATAAACCAAGTGTGCGTGTGTGATTAGAAAGATGGTACTTGGATAAGTCAGATGAATTGGCATGATGGGTGAACGTGAGGTGTTTATCCCTCGGAATATTTATGTTGATATATGTAACATGTTCTTATGGTTACTATTTACCTAGTGATGCATGACCATCTAAATAGTTGACCATGTTTATGCATTAATAAAAACCTGCTTTCCGAAAAGGTTGCATTATACTTCATATTGTACCCAATAACATAATCCGCATCATGGGTTGTTTGTGAGTACATTCAAACACTAGTGGAGACGGGGCCTTTAGCCCCGACCAGTAAGGGGCTTTAGTCCCGGTTCACCAACCGGGACTAAAGGGGCGGGACTAAAGGCATAACCTTTAGTCCCGGCCCTGTTCTAAGCCGGGACTAAAGCTGCTCCACGTGGGCGCCTCGTAGCGCCCCAGGGGCAGGCCCTTTAGTCCCGGTTCGTTACACGGACCGGGATTAAAGAGTTTCATATTTTGCTTATTTTTGGTTTTTTTTTGAATGAAATTGTTTTAGGGTTTTAGGGTTTTAGGGTTTAGGTGTTCGGGATATTAATGTGATGCCTCATTTGGTGTTCGGGAATTAGTATTCATATAATTTAAATAGAAATAATTATGCATATATATATAAGATTAACTTATCTTACAAGTGAGCAAATATATACAATTATATGGAGATCTGAATTATCGGGACTAGAGCCCGTCTATTCGATTACATGGACGAACATCAATAATGGCCCCTAGCTACACTAAATCGTCCTTTGTCATCTATAGCTTGCGTCCTGAGAAAGGTCGCAAGCTCCTCTGCAACAGCAATCGCGCGTTGCTCTGGTAGGACCTTCGTCCTCATGGTCGTGTACTATATAAGAAGAGGAGATGAATATGAATATCAATCATGATAACAAAGAATAACGGGTAAAAATAGAGGTGTGAATGTTCATTGCTTACATCGAATCTATGATCCTTGTGCTCAGAGGTAAACATGCGAATGGTCTCGCAAACATAGTATCCGCATAGATGCGTTCCCCATGGCTGCTGGTCGTACGTTACGAGAATAGAATATATATAATCAAAATAATAATCTAGCATCATAAATGTATTGAAAATATAAGTATATCATACTACTACTTACCTGAGCCGCTCTAAAGGTCAGCTTCTCAGGCTCGATACCGGGAGTCACGCACTTGAACCGCTTCCAAACCCTGCCCGACAAGGATAATGATTTGCTAAGTTTTTCATTAATTGATATATCAGAAAATCATCGAAAGAGACCGATAGAGTGCAAGAATGATTGAAATTACCCTTGGAGCATGTCCTGCAGGCTTTGGAACTGTCCCAAGGGTCTCGATAATGGGTCGAAGGCATCAACTCTTCCCTTATGAATTTGAATGTCCAACAAAATCCAATGGAAGCTGCACATGTATATATATATGTGTGTCAGTAACTTATCAATTACACTTATAAGTGAATGGACACAACAGAGTAAAGACCCTCACCTAAAGTTGTATGGAAATAGTATGTGGTCACAGAAATTTTGATCTGATAGAAACCTTAGAAGGTTTTCCTCCGTCTCCTTGGGTTTATCAGTTAGCGTCGCTATATGTATTTTATCTGGGTCAATAAACCCAATATATATGATGTTCTTACTTTTACAATCCAGAATCTTCATTCTGCATAATAGAGTACAAGTTATATATAGACCATGAATTGAAATAACTAAACAAGTTATATGTAGACAACGAATTCAAAAACTTACAGACAATAGCAACTCATAAGCGATTTGTCGAGGGCGTCGCCATTGTACATCTGGAAGAGTTCATCAAAGTCGATATGGATTTCTTCGGGGCGGCCGTAGTACTCCCGTGGGACACTCACCATGATCATGGTTCTCCCATTCTTTGATTCACTGAAGTACCATGTATGCAAGTAACACATATTTGTTGGGAGATCATCTTTGGTGACCAAAGGCTCTCCCATGACAAACTGTGGCTTAGGGGTACCACAGCCTTGGGTAACCTGTCGTCTTGGGAAGCCAGAATGTCTTCAACCGAGATACCCCATTCAGCCGCCCACTTCTTTGCTAATTCCAAATCTTGCCGCTGCACCGGAGGGGGAACATTCTCGGTTAACACCTTGAGGGGTGGGATCGACTGTTTGGCCTGTTGTCCAAGCTGAGGAACGTCTGATTTTTTCTGGCTTGTAGTTGAACTTGATTTGTTCCCATGTGCACTTGCACGTGATCTGCTCTTTTTCACTTCCTTCTGCAATGTGCATGTATAGTCATCAGGCTTATGGCGTAAGTCATACTGTGATGGAAGGGTCGTGAAGTATTTTGCAAATGCTATTTGCTTCTCGGTGTATTCCAGGCTATCCTTCTTTTTCATCTGCGCATCATGATGTTCCTTTGCTATCCTGGCGTTTTCCTCGGGGTACGATCATAAGGTCTGATAGGAAGATTAGCATGAGGTACCTTTAGGAGGGGCGACTGTTTGCGCTTTGGGGGGCTCCGTCGCTTAGAAATCGTCGGCGGAGCGTTCTTGGTGGCACGCTTCCGCTTAGTATCCGGAGCGGGCAGTGGTGGAGACGGACGACCCAAGTCCGGCGGCGGTGATCGAGATGGACTTGTTTTGTGCTGGCCGACGTCATGTGGAGGGCTTGGAGTTAATGGAGGTGTAGGTGACCTGCGACGACTAGGAGGCGGTGTTGTCTTTGGGGCCGAGCCTGGAAGCTTGATGTAGTTCTTGTCCCATAGGATGACTCCACCCAGTACTTCTCCGAGTGGCCTCCCATCTTCGGGTCCAGCTATGTCGAGCTCCATATCATGAAACCCCGACATGATTTCATCCACCCCGACTTTAGCAAAGCCAGCTGGAATCTCACGGCCATGCCAGCGTGCATCAAGGCCACAAGGTAAAGCTTGTCTGACGGCCACCTTCATGGATATGTTCTTGAATTTCTGATGGAGTTCACATGATGTTGACTCCTTCATTCCATCCACGGGGTAGCCGGGACCGCCCTCTAACATTCTTCATGCATCGTCGGGCGGGGCCTCAGATTCAGCCACACTGCTTTTCCGCTTAGATGGGGCGCCGGTAATATCAAGTGCAGGATCTTCCTGGCGCGCTACTCCTCTAAGCTCATCAATCTACTTCTGTTGCTCGTTAATCCTGACAAGCAACTGGTTGAACTTGTCATTCTCCTCATCCTGCTGCCGCTTCTTTGTTCTCTCTTGGCTTCTGTAAGTGTCTTGGTCTCTGGCAAACCCAAGCCACCACGGGTAAGAAGGACCGAAGCCTCGCGTTCGTCCTCCATGTTCGTCATTGCCGAGGACCAGTGTGAGCAAATCTTTCTCTCTATCTGTAGTGAACTTTCTTTTTCCCTCCTTAATTTCTTTCACTATCCTTTTCCAATTCTCCCTGGGTATCCTAAGACCGTCACTGCAGATGAGGTCCCCTGTTTCTTCGTCGTACGAACCACCATGTGCAAGGAACCAATTTCTTTCTCTCAATTCCCACTCATCACGGAGTGGTTCAGGTACGATGCCTTTATCTAGCAGATCTTGCTCTTTCTTATCCCACTTTGGGATGGCAGTCTCATAGCCCCCTAGCCCAGCTTGTGGTGATATTTCTTCTTGTCGGCATTTATCTTGTTCTTTTCTGATAATGCCAGGGAATCTTCTGACTCCTTGTACTCTTGAAATGCCTTCCAGTGATTCGCCTGCTTGGCTAGATACCCCTCGAATACTGGCACTTTCTTTGTCTTCAGATAGTTTTTCCATAGCTTCTTCTTCCAGCTACAGAACAGTTCGGCCATCTTCTTTAGAGTCCACTATTTGACTTTGGCCCTCAGTTTGTCTGCAGCGTCTTCATTCTCACATTCTGGCAGGTTGAAATGTGACATGAGATCATTCCAAAGATTATCTTTGTACCTTTCGGCGACATAGTCACTATCGGCTGCCCCTTTGCGCTTGTTCCACTCCCGAACGCTGATCGGGACGTGATCCCTAACGAGAACTCTGCATTGCTTCTTGAATGTGTCAGCAACATTCTTGGGAAGCTTGGGTTCGCCCGTAGGCAATATCACCTCAAAGGTGTAATGCGTCCGTGCATCCAACTTTCTAGTCGGGCCTCGTTTCGTAGCTTTTCTCGATGTGGAGGCCTAAGAGGGAGAAACATTCGTCAAATGAATGTATATGTATACAATATAAAGCTATCTCCAATATTTTTCACATATTACAAGTGATTGTCGAACTTCATATGTATACCTCGCCGGACTTTATTATTTCTTCACCGGCTTCTCCATCGGCTTCTCCATCAGTGGAGCTATCACCTTCTCCGTCATTGGACCTATCTCCTGCCCCATCGGCTTTATCTTCGTGTCGGTCGACCTCCATTCCATATCCGGAGGGGTTTAGATATGACGACGGAGATTCAGCTTGTTCAACGTCGGGGTCGTCTTTGATTATATCTTCGAGAAGTTCTTCCTCTTCAAGGTTCCTGATATGTGGATCCATAGTTCTGCAAAAAACGGACATTTGATTAACTAATAAACTAACAAACTATATAAGAGGGGTTGGAAACTTCGAAGTTTCGTTTTATATAGGAGGATCTTTAGTCCCGGGTCTTGGCTAGAACATAAACTCTAAAATACCAGCCGAGCGGAGCCCAGTCCCGGACACTTAAGCATATACAATAGCAAAATTAAACTAGTTCTATTAATTTTCTTGCTAAAAATAAACTATTAACACTTAAGCATATACAATAGCAAAATTAAACCATTAACACTTCAGCATATACAATAGCAAAATTAAGCAATAATCTAAGAAACACTATTAACACTTAAGCATATACACTATACAACAGCAAAATTAAATGACAAAACAAATATTTCTTCTTCTTGTAACCCTAAACTAATTTTTCCTCTTCTTCTATTTCTCCTCTTCTTCTACTTATTCTTCTACTTCTACTTCTCCTCTTCTTCTTTCTTCTCCTTTCTTCTCCTTTTTCTTCTCCTTTTTCTTCTTTTCTTCTCCTTTTTATTCTTTTCTTCTACTGGCCGAGTGTTGGGGAGGAGGAGGCGGGGGGCTTACCGGCCGGAGGTGTCAACGGCGCACGGCGAGGAGGACGGCGGCGCGCGGCGAGGAGGGCGGCGCACGGCGAGGAGGACGGCGGCGGCGAGGAGGACGACGACGAAGGGGAAGAGGACGGCAGGCGGCGGCGAGCAGGACGGCGGGTAGCCTGACGGCGTCGTCGAGTTCGTCGTTGTACCGCGCCGGGCAGGAGAACGAGGAAGAAGGAGAGATGGAAATGCGATTTGGGTTGGAAATTTTCTAACTCCCGCTTATATAGGTGAATCTTTAGTCCCGGTTCGGTGCTCGATCCGGGACTAAAGACCCCCTTTAGTCCCGGGTGGATCCACGACCCGGGACTAAAGGCCCTTTTTCAGCAGACCAGAAGGCGGTAAGCAGGGGCCTTTAGTCCCGGTGCGGAGCTCCAACCGGGACTAAAGGGGGTGTTTAGTCCCGGTTGGAGCCACGCACCGGGACTAAAGTCCCGTGCTCGGCAGGCGGAAGGCGAGGGGCTTTAGTCCCGGGTCATGGCTCCACCCGGGACTAAAGCCCCTCCTCGGCTGCACGATAAGTTTAGTCCCACCTCGCCCAGCGAGGGGGACTAACACTTGTTTATAAGCCCCGTCGCAGCTACTCCATCGAGCTCCTCTCTAAAGCAGGCTTACGGGCCTAAACTGACTTAAAAATTGAAACTATATTTGAAATTGTGGAGAAACATAAACCTGAATTCAAAGTGAGCTCACTTTGAATTTAGGTTTAAGTTTCTTTACAAATTCTCATATAGTTTCAATTTTTTTCTATTTTCAATTAAAAACTATGTTTTATTAAAATTCTTTTTGCATATTTGAGGATTTGACAAAACTATGATAATGAGAAGTGTTTGAAATTGAATAAATAATTCAAAACTATTTTCTATTTTCAAAAGTAATTATTTTGACTATCCAAACTATTAACTATTTTTTTATTTTCAATTAAAAACTATGTTTATTAAAATTCTTTTTGCATATTTGAGAATTTGACAAAACTATGATAATGAAAAGTGTTTGAAATTGAATAAATAATGCAAAACTATTTTCTATTTTCAAAAGTAATTATTTTGACTATCCAAACTATTAACTTATTTTTTTTTTGAGCTAGTTGACCCTGAAATTGAAAAGCACTACAAATGAACTCTGAAAATGTTGAAAGTTGGCATGCTATCATAATTTCACCCACATAGCATGTGTTAAAAACTTGAGAGGGCTACGACAAAAACTGGATGCACTTCGTGTACAAAACAGACAATCTCTCTCGAAGTATCAGGGTTTCAAACGAGAACTCATCTCTTACAAAGGGATTTCATTTTTTTGAACTTATTTGAACTCCATACTTTTTGTGTGTTCAAAATGCACCATTCAAAGGCACATCACAAAATTTCAACAATTTCTGACTTCATTTGGTATTCTTCGTGCATTTACTTTTTTTTTGAGCTGGTTGACCCTGAAATTGAAAAGCACTACAAATGAACTCTGAAAATGTTGAAAGTTCGCATGCTATCATCATTTCACCGACATAGCATGTGTTAAAAAGTTGAGAGGGCTACAACAAAAACTGGATGCACTTCGTGTACAAAACGGACAATCTCTCTCGAAGTATCAGGGTTTCGAACGAGAACTCATCTCTTACAAAGGTTTATTAAAATTCTTTTTGCGTATTTGAGAATTTGACAAAACTATGAAAATGAAAAGTGTTTGAAATTTAGTACATTCCATACATGCATTACATAAAAGGTTTTATACATTATTACATTATTGCACCAATATTCCTATCTACTATTTCTATTTTCTTCTGGGTCGTAGCCATGGAGAATCTTCATCATTCAGTAGGATGCTTGGGTCAGTTTTCACTTTGAAGGGCGGAATTTCATGAAACTTATTATAATCTTCTAACATGTCTGTCTTGTCATCTACTCCCACGATGTTTCTTTTCCCTGAAAGAACTATGTGGCGTTTTGGCTCATCGGACGATATCTTCTTTTGCTGATTTCTTTTTCTCGTTTTTGTAGACATGTCCTTCACATAGAAAACCTGAGCGACATCATTGGCTAGGACAAATGGTTCGTCCATGTACGCAAGATTGTTGAGATCCACTATTGTCATGTCGTACTTTTGGTCTACAACTACCCCGCCTCCTGTCAGCTTCACCCATTTGCACCGAAACAAAGGGATCTTAAAAGTAGGTCCATAGTCAAGTTCCCATATCTCCTCTATGTACCCGTAATATGTTTCCAAACAGTGCCCATTCTCGTGTGTTGCATCAAAACGGACACCACTATTTTGGTTGGTGCTCTTTTTATCTTGGGCAACCGTGTAAAATGTATTCCCATTTATCTCATACCCTTGGAATGTACATATAGTCGAAGATGGTGGCCTGGCCAAACAGTACAGCTGATCTCCAACGGTGTCGTCATTCATGAGATGTGTCTTCAACCAACTGCCGAAAGTCTTCTCGTGTTCCCCTTTAATCAAAGAGTCAGCCTTCCCCGAGTTTTCGGAGCGTAGAATATTCTTGTGTCTCACGATATACGGAGCCACCATGGTGGAATTGTGTAGAACCGAGTAGTGCGCTTGAGAGAAAGAATGCCCGTCCATACATACTTTTGCTTTCTTTCCTAGTGTGCCTTTTCCTGTCAGCCTACCCTCATACCGAGATTCAGGAACACCAATCGGCTTAAGGTCAGGAAGAAAGTCCACACAAAACTCAATGACCTCCTCTGTTCCATAGCCCTTGGAAATGCTTCCTTCTGGCCTAGCACGGTTACGAACATATTTCTTTAAGACTCCCATGAACCTCTCGAAGGGGAACATATTGTGTAGAAACACAGGACCGAGAATTCTAATCTGTTCGACTAGGTGAACTAGGAGGTGTGTCATTATATTGAAGAAGGATGGCGGGAACAACAACTCAAAGCTGACCAGACATTGGACCACATCAATCTGTAACCCTGATAGACTTTCTCGATCGATTACGTTCTGAGAAATTGCATTGAGGAATGCACATACCTTCACAATTGCCAGGCGAACATTTTCCGGTAGAATTCCCCTCAATGCAACCAGAAGCAATTGCGTCATAAGCACGTGGCAGTCATGAGACTTTAGGTTTTGGAATTTTTTGTCTTTCATATTTACGATTCCCTTTATATTCGACGAGAAGCCAGTCGGGACCTTGATACTGAAAAGGACTTCAAAGAAGATTTCCTTCTCTTCCTTAGTAAGAGCGTAGCTGGCACGCCCTTGAAACTGCCCTGGATGCATGCCATCTCTTCCTTTATGACGTTCCTGGTCCTCCCGTGCTTCCGGTGTATCTTTTGACTTCCCATACAAGCCCAGCAAGCCTAGAATATTCACGCAGAGATTCTTCGTCAGGTGCATCACGTCAATTTCCGAGCGGACCTCATGGACTTCCCAGTAGGGTAGTTCCCAAAATATAGATTTCTTCTTCCACATGGGTACGCGCTTATTAGGGCCGTTAGGAACAGGTTGGCTGCCAGGACCCTTTCCAAAGATTACTTTTAAATCTTTGACCATATCAAATACGTCAGCACCAGTACGGATGACAGGCTTCCCCCGGGGTTCTGCCTTGCCATTGAAATGCTTGCCTTTTTTCTTTAAGGGATGCTTGGGCGGAAGAAAACGACGATTGTACGGGTACACATTCTTCCTACGTTTGTCCAGATATATACTTTCTGTCTGATCCAAACAGTGCGTGAATGCATTGTATCCCTTGTTTGACTGTCCTGAAATGTTACTAAGAGCAGACCAATCATTGATGGTTACGAAAAGCAACGCTCAAAGGTCAAATTCCTCTTGTTTGTGCTCGTCCCACACACGTACACCTGGTTCGGCCCACAGCTGTAAAAGTTCATCAACTAATGGCCTTAGGTACACATCAATATCGTTGCCGGGTTGCTTTGGACCTTGGATAAGCACTGGCATCATACTGAACTTCCGCTTCATGCACAACCAAGGAGGAAGGTTGTAGATACATAGAGTAACGGGCCTGGTGCTGTGACTGCAACTCTGCTCCCCAAAAGGATTCATGCCATCTGTACTCAGACCTAACCATAAGTTCCTTGCGTCAGCTGCAAATCTCAGGAACTCTCTCTCGATTTTTCTCCACTCCGACCATCAGCGGTGTGCCTCAACTTATCGTCTTTCATACGATCTTCCATGTACCATCGCAACAACTTTGCATGATCTTAATTTCTGAACAGACGTTTCAACTGTGGTATTATAGGAGCATACCACATCACCTTGGCAGGAACCCTCTTCCTGGGTGGCTCGCCCTCAATATCACCAGGGTCATCTTTTCTATTCTTATACCGCAATGCAGTGCATACCGGGCATTTATCCATATTCTCGTACTTCTCACCGCGGTAGAGGATGCAGTCATTAGGGCATGCATGTATCTTCTGCACGTCTAATCCTAGAGGGCAGACAAGCTTCTTTGCTTCATACATGTTGGCGGGCAATTCGTTCTTTCTTGGAAGCATCTTCTTCATCAGTACCAGCAACTTTTCGAATGACGAGTCAGTCACACCGGTCTCTGCCTTCCACTTCAGCAATTCCAGTGTGCTACCCAGCTTCTTCTGGCTATCTTCACAAGTTGGGTACAACAATTTGTTGTGATCCTGTAACATCTGCTCGAACTGCAACCTCTCCTTTTTTGTGTCGCAACCTCGCCGTGCATCAGAAATGACCCGACCAAGATCATCAGCAGGCTCATCTGGTTCCCGTTCTTCATCCTGATCTTCTTCTTCATTGTCTTCCATTGCGGTATCAGCATACTCAGGGAACATAGATCAGTAGTTGTCATCATCGTTCTCTTCTTCTTCATCGTCATCTTCCATCATAACCCCTCTTTCTCCGTGCTTGGTCCAAACATTATAGCCCGACATAAAACCGGACCGAAGCAGTTGGCTCTGAATGACTCTTGAGGAAGTGTAATCCTTCTCATTCCGACGTTCAACACATGGACAAAACATAAAGCCACCACCCTGCTTGTTCGCATCGGCTGCATCTCGAAAAGAATGCACGCCTTCTCTGTTAGCGGATGTGCGTCGATCACCGTACATCCATGGATGGCTCATCTATGTTATACGACAGTATATCAAATACAATCACGATCCTAAAAATTAGTACCGCACGGTCTAAACGAGGAAATATAGTTGCTAACCTTTTAGAATAAGTAGAAATTAAGAGGAATAGGTTTAAGCGTGGCTCAGGTATCTCATATCGTAGTTGTGTTCGGTGAACTGAAGCGGCATCGCTCTAACACACATTTCAACAAACACCTCTAGTGCATAAAAAAAAGTGGAGAGCTAGCAAACACCCACAATCCTCTATCCAAGAAAAATGGAAGGAAGAGGGGAGAGGGGGGCTGTGCTATATATAGGCAGAGGACTTTAGTCCCGGTTTGAGACACAAACCGGGACTAAAGGTGGCGCACATGCGGGCTGCCACCGCGTAGCCCTTTAGTCCCGGTTTGGGACACGAACCGGGACTAAAGTCTCCTTACGGGCCGGGACTAAAGCCTCGAGGGAGGCATTGAGAATTGGGGCGACGTGGCCGGGCCTTTAGTCCCGGCCCAGAGGCAGGCCGGGACTAAAGGGTCCCGGCCAAAGGCCCGTTTTCCACTAGTGAAAGTAATCATTGGCTTGCCACTAGTTATTTTATTGACCAGACATGGAGGAACCGGAGTAAGGAGAAGAATTCATCGTCGGAGATGGACACGCGAACTAGGATGCTTCCCAAACAAAATACATGTTGGTTAAGGCTGATGGCACAGGTTCTCGTTTACTACCAAGATTTCCACTACTAGTTGAGTTGGTGTGCTTGGCATTCATGGCCCTATCTATGTAAGAATTGACCATAACAGTCAATATTTGTATCAAACGTTATTCATGGTTGTAAGACTCTTGTTATTCGTATATGTGTGTTCAGTAAGCATTGATCTGTGGGATCACTGTACACGTTCATTCGGTGCTCTCCAATCGTAAGTCAGGGTCCCCACAGAGCTGGTATCAGAGCCATCCTGACTGTAGGAAGCCTTAGGTAGCATGGACGTTAGCTGAGACGAATAACACACTCAGTACTTACAATTGGATTTTTATAAACCCTTACTACCTTTCTATACCATTCACATCTTACTAACACCTCTCCTAAAACGTTGTAGATGGCCGTCGTACCTGACACCCTCTTGGAAACTGGCTTTCGTCTACTTCTGGAGGACAACTTAGGGAAGTGTCAAGTACACCGAATGCCCATTTACCTCTACCACGAGCACTTGGTCAATGCCAGCACAAAGGAATACCACATGGATGTGGTTGTGAAGGCAAATGACTCTCCCACCAATTGGTTCTTTGAAGGGCCACACATCGAGACACTTCTGTTGGCAGTCGAGACGGCACCGTGAGAAGCGCTCGTTCACCTCCGTGACTTCCTTCCAGAGATGGCCGATGAGCCGGCTACCCGCCACCTGCCTTTTGTTAAGGATGAGGCTCACGAGAGTTGTACGTTAACCCCAACCCCAGAGGAAGGGATGCCACTCAGATTTCAGACATACTTCAGCCTCTCTACCGACAGCCTGGCTCACATCGTGGTCAAGGAATCAATGATGCTTCGCCAAGAGCTCCGTCATGTCCAAGAGCTAGTCCACATAGCAAAGATGAAGACAGGAAAGATCAAGAAGGATCGAGCACTAGGTGGACAGCCTATTGTCGCATATAGAGGTGGAAAATGACCACATAAGGCCAACCCCATTTGGAGTTGTCACATGACCGCCAAGGAGTATCGAGACTTCTTCACCGCTTCTACGACAAAGCGCCATCATGATGAACCTCTTTGTTCACCCACACCCTTGACGGGAGATGATGCTCGCACAGATGATGACAAGGAGGAAGACCCCGAGGAGCGTGAGTATGAGATCGAGGAATCTGCCACTTAAGATGGACGTCTTAGGGCAAGCTAGGAATCCCCATGCGAAGTCGAGTCCGTGTAATGGTTCATATGAAACCATGTATGCTAGTAGTGTGTGCTTTCTATTTGTGTCTCGATACAAGCTATGCTTTTGCCCTAGGTAACATGTAAACGGCTACATCGCTTATCTTAATTACTGCAATTTCATAGGGTTCTCCGACCCTGGTTGTTTGATATACTTGCACCGTACCAAACCTGCTTATGTAGGCACGTTTCTCCCTTATGCTTTTCTCTCTACCATTTTGGGATATTGGCTTGACTACTTCAAACGGGGTGGTGACTTCTACTCGCACCAGTACCTTCAGCCACCCCAGCACTCACGAATCTAGCTAGCAGTCAAGAGCCGGTGGGTCTACCCAAGCTGGAGTTCATGGGTAGCAGCCGAAAGGAGACATTCCCCCACCACCAACTGTAACATCCCAATTTTCCTAATTGGGAATGTTTTACATTGTAGCTAAGCATCTATGCATATTGAGTGAAATAAATTTAGCTCGTGAATTTCTTTCGTCTTTTCGATTTGCATTTTCATTTTTCCTCGCGCGAGAAATGCCCGGAGAAAATACCCTCTTGCACGCAAGAGAGAGAGCGGCGGAAAATGACACTCCAAAAGTGCGGGCAATTTTTGAAATGTTGGAGCCAAGAAAACCCAAAGTTCTTTTGCCAAAATAATTGCAACAAGAAATAAAGCAAATTGGGAATTTCTGAAAAAAACATTTTTTAAAAGTTTTTATTTTTGCTTTGGAAAAATATTATTCGGGTAGAGATTCTTTTTCTCATTTTTTTGGTATATAATACCATATATTAAAATTTTGATTTACTTTCCTTTTTTTCGTTTTTTTTCTATCTCGGAAAAGTTAGAGATTAGGAAGTTTTTTTTTTAGAAGCAGCCGCCCTGGGCGCTAGATAGGCTTGGGCCGAATCCCCCTTTACGTGGGATCCCAGATCCCTTAAGTGTACGACGACCGAGCCTCTTTTCTCCTCCCCCCTCTCACTGGCCGTGGCCCCCACCTGGCCGAGCAAATCCCGCGGCCACCCTTCTCCTACCTCCTCCTTCCTTCTCTGCTCCAAATCCGAAACCGAGCTATACCGCCGTGATTTCCTTCCCCACTGCCACTTCTCCCTTCCTTATCCCTCCCTCCTCCTAGCCTATAAATACTCCCCACCCCTAGCCGACCCCGTTCCCAACCCTAAACTTGTCGGACCGCCGCCGCCCCTAGCCCCTGTAGCGCTGCCGCCGGTGCAAAGCTACTTCCACCTTCGGCACCGCCCTGGAGCGCCCCCCCCCCCCCGAGCCCCTCTCCGCCCCCGAGCCCCACCCGCGGAGGAGAAGTACCCCGCCGCCGCCTCCCCATCCCCCCACCGCCCCGGAGCCCCCTCCCCCCTCGCCGGCGACGTGACTCGCCGGAGCTACTGCCCAGTCAAGGTAGCTTCTCCCTCCCCTATCTGTTCTTTCTTCTAAATCAATTGTAGCCCTTAGATCTTTAACTAGTGGCCTAGATTATATCACTAGGTAACCTTTCGGTTTAGTTGAGTAAACTAGTGGTTTTTTTTGTTCACTTATATTTAGCCAGCAGTTTTTGCTAGCCTTAGGCCGTTTGCTCAAAGCCATGCATCAAACACCCTCCGCATCCAATAGCAACTTGCCACGTGTACCCCAATAGCTAGCTAGTTGTTTTCAGTTTTTCTATCAAAAATTACAAAAACAGAAACTTCCTGTTTTGTTTTGGCCACAACTTGTTATCCCGAAGTCCAATGACATTGATTCTTTTTCCAGTAGCTCACAAATTGCCTGTAGTTTTTAAAAACATATAAGTTGTCTATGTTTGAAATTTTTAAATATAAGTTAGAGCAGATTTAGTTAAAACCTTGTTTTGTCTATTCCAGGAGTTTGAAAAATGATTTTTAGTTGATTCTTTTTGCTACTGCTTTCTAGTTATAAAATCTTACTGTGGTAGAAGTTTTAGAATTTTTAAAGTATTTTTCCTGGTGTTTTCAACAAAAACAAGTTTCTGCCATACCGGCGCGGGATAAACTCTTTTGCTTAGGCTTTCGCAAATCATTACTTGTTATGTTATTTTTACTTGTGGCATGATTGAATTTCTTATGGTGTGCTTTGTGTTTATATCGGTAGATCATCCGGAGTGCGAAGCGTTTTACTTAGAGGCGCTCGAGCAAGACAACTACCATCAAGGCAAGTCATTTTGATCATGTAATTTTACCTATGTTTTCGATGCATGGTAGATCACCTTCTTTGCCCAATTTTGCATGCTGCCTAGGTACTTGGAAACTTTAGTATAGTTGTAGTATCATGTGGTAGGAACACAACAACCCTGATACTTGGCCCCGGGACGATAATTTCTTAATGTTATGCTTGAGTAGACGGGTTATCGGTTGAGTGTATACCACGAGTGATGCGAGGTTGATATAATAATCAAGACCGGACTAAGACAAGATTTTCAAGACCTCGGACGCAATGCAACTCTGGGTGAAGGATGGTTGATCGGCTCCCTGGAGAACCCAGTGGATGCCCGGGATGCTGGAGAGGCCATGTCATCCTGCGGAAAGCTTCACCCAGGTTCGAAGAGACGAACGGAGACTTCAAGACTCAAGGCTTACCTGCACAGCCACAAGTCATTATGGGCTCTGGCTTGGTTGGACAACGCGGCGACTCTAGACAGGCGGTGCTAGCATATGTAGACGAACGGTAGGAATGGATGGGCACCGACAGGGATTCACAGGGACCCGTTGAAAGACCATGTTTTGATCATCCGGTCTTCAAACACCCTGAAGTGCGAAGACAAACCCGGAGGCGATCAAATCTTGTGGGGAACGTGTGCAAAACTCTGCAGAGTGGCCAACCTAATCGATTAGCCGTGTCCACGATCATGGACAACTTGAGCCGAAGGCATTGAATTTTCCCTGCACTCTCAACACAACTTAATAATGATGTGGGTGTTAACAACTATTCAGGTACGAGAACTGGTTGGCGGAACCATCTCGTTAACAACAAACATTGTAGTAATATTTTGCTTTCAACCCCTCTTGTTGTAGGATAAAACTGGCTTTATGCAAAACTTAGCTCCACCGGCCAAATATGCATGCAGAGATAGTTGATTATTATTTTACCCCTCTCTTTGATGAATTGCCGGCATATTCACTATGTTGACCTACACGGCTGCAACGTATCATGTTGCAGAGTACTTTTCCGACCAGGAGTGAGGCTACGATCTACGCTCAGCGACATGCCCTTGGAGTCGGATGGACTCGTCTACCTGATGCTTCCGCTTAGTCTTCGTTAGATAATCTCATGAGTTGGCCTTCAGCCACTTTATTGTAATCCTTTATTGTAATAAAGTACTCTTTATGAGATTTCGATTAATAAAGTTGTGTGATTGCACTCTTGAATATATACATTATGTACTGTGTGTGTACCAGCATGATCTTGGGATGGTACAGAACACCAGAGGCTTGACTCGTCTTGAGTCGGGTCGCTACAGAAATGGTATTCAGAGCACACGCTGACCTTAGGACGTAACCTCTAGGAATGGAAAAGCCTTAGGAAGAAAACTATTTTTCTCTTATGTCTATAAAT
Organism: Hordeum vulgare subsp. vulgare; assembly: GCF_904849725.1. Classification (NCBI taxonomy): domain Eukaryota; kingdom Viridiplantae; phylum Streptophyta; class Magnoliopsida; order Poales; family Poaceae; genus Hordeum; species Hordeum vulgare. The sequence goes on from NC_058520.1 coordinate 119,075,314, forward strand.
CTTCTATTTCCTCTTCTAATCATTTCTGACTTCTCTCCGATTTTACAATGTTTAGATGGCCACCTTCGTCCCTGTTAAGTTCACGGAGTTTTGCCAGCCCGACACCACTATGCCGTTCGGAAAGGAGCTGGTGCAGATCACCAAGGACTTGAGGATTGCTCTGCCGACTATCACAGGGAAGCCAACTTCGTCTTACCCGGAGGATTCACGCTACAGGATCGAGGTGCATATTCCCGGAAGGACATTCCAGCCGCGCACTGAGCCGATGGATTTCAAGTTCATCGCACCCAACTGGATTCTCGAAAGGGACATGGCGATCCATTGTGCACTCGGACGTATCAAGGATGAATACAAAGGCCGCCCTATTTCTCCAGACCTATTCGCCGTATCCCGGAGAAATGAAGACGGAGATATCATCTCAAGCCAGACCAAGGACGCTCTCTTGTCTTATGCCGATACCTTGGAGAAGCACAGCGGGACTCTGGAGTATCACGTGATCAAGGACGCCAGGAAGATCAAGCAACTGTCACTCCGCGAGCTTGAGCTTGAAGATGCAGCTCGGGAAGCCCACTATGAGCATGAGCTGGATGTGAAGGACTTTCTGGAGCGGATTGAGAAGCTGAAGACTCGAGTTGCATACCTGGAGGAGGAACTGGACATGGGCGAGAACCTTCATCCCGAAGGAGACTTAGCCCCCTTGATCAGCAACGACGAGGACTATGAAGAAAGCTCCACCGAAGGACCCGCCACCATGCTATTCTGAGGAGGACACTTAGACTAGACCACCAAATTTACTTTGTCGTTTTACGTTTTAGGCCGATGTTTAGGATTATCGAATTTTGTATCCCCATGTGAACCTTTGTGATGATTGAATAAAATGTGTGGTGTGATACTTGTGTGTTGCATTCATATGGGTAGTGTAATTACTCTTAGACCATTGTTCTATGCTAATCTCACCCCTCTACAAACATCAGATGCCTCCGAGATGCGCCCCTGAGTCCAACTTTCCGCCGGAACTCACCCAGTTGATCCAGCAACAAAACACCCTGATGCAGCTGATCATCCAGAACCAAAACAACAACAACAACCATCATCCACCCCAGGCTGACAATCTCACCCATTTTCTGAGGTTGAACCCTCCAACCTTCTCCAGCAGCATTGAGCCCATTGTGGCAGATGATTGGCTCCGCTAGATGGAGCATGAACTTATCACTGCTGGTTGTTCTAAAGCTGAGAAGGTGCCTTTTGCCGCACATCAACTTGAAGGCCCTGCAGCTGCTTGGTGGGAGAACTACACCACCACTTATCCCATTGCTGGAGTCACTTGGGAGCAATTCAAGCAAGCCTTCCGCACCGCACATGTCTCAGCTGGTGCAATGAGTCTGAAGAAGCGTGAGTTTCGCAACTTACGCCAGGGGAATCGCTCTGTGGCCCAGTACGTTGATGAATTCAGCATGCTCGCCCGTTATGCACCTGGAGATGTGGCCGATGATGCGGCCAAGCAGGAAAAGTTCTTAGAAGGACTGAATGATGAGCTGAGCATTCAGTTGACGGTAGCCACCTTCAACAACTATCAGGAGCTAGTTGATAAGGCCCTCATCTTGGAGGGGAAACACCAGCAGATGGAGAACCGCAAGCAAAAGTATGGGGTTGGAAAGTTCAACTCCGGCACTCAGCAGTTGCCTCGCTACACCCCCTATCCAGGGAATACCGGGACTGGATCCGGTAAGTTTGGAGGACACGTTCAGCATAACCACCCAGTGCACAACCATGGAGGCCACAACCATGGAGGAAATGGGAACCACCGCAACAACAGCAACTTCAAGAATGGTGGTACCGGCACTCAGCAGCATTCAGCTCTAGCTCAGAAGGATCTGACTCACATCACCTGCTTCAAGTGTCAGAAGACGGGACACTATGCCACTGATTGTCCCCAGAACAAGGAGGGAAATGGAAACGGCAACGGCAACTCTGCAGCAAAGAAGCCCAATCCTTTTCCTCGAGCTCAGGTGAACCACATTGATGTTGAAGAGGTCTATGATCACCCCGATACTGTGGTTGGTAAGTTTTTGCTAAATTCACATCCAGTATTGGTACTTTTTGATTCTGGTGCAACGCATTCATTCATATCAAGGGTAGTTGTGGAAAAGTATAGTTTGCCAACTAGAACCCTCAGCCAACCTATTAAGGTCAGTTCCCCAGGAGGCATGATGACAGCCGGGATAGGATGCCATGCTTTGAGTCTCAACATCGGGAACCATAATTTTCCCACCGACCTCATCGTATTAGAGTCCCAGGGATTTGATGTAATCCTAGGCATGGATTGGTTGGCCAAGTATGAAGGGAATATCGATTGTGCCCTTAAGTATATTTTGCTCACCACCCCCGAGCAGAAGCGGATTAAGTATGTGTCTCAGCACCCGACACGGAGTAAGCGAGTAAACTCTCTCACGGGAGTAGTCCAGGAGGAAGTACCGATTGTACAGGAGTATCCAGATGTATTTCCGGAGGAATTGTCGGGCATGCCACCCGATAGAGAGATTGAGTTCTTGATTGAGCTATTACCCGGAACAGCCCCGATATCCAAGAGACCTTATCGGATGCCCGCAAATGACTTGATAGAAATCAAGAAGCAAAATTAAGGAGTTATTGGACAAAGGGTATATTCGCCCAAGTTCTTCACCTTGGGGAGCCCAGTGCTCTTGGTTGAAAAGAAGGACAAGTCCTTGAGGATGGTTGTCGATTATCGTGCATTGAACGATGTGACCATCAAGAACAAGTACCCCTTGCCGATGATCAATGATCTGTTTGATCAGTTAGTTGGAGCTCGCGTATTCTCAAAGATCGACCTTCGATCCAGGTATCATCAGTTGAAGATTCGTGAACATGATATACCCAAGTAAGCCTTTACCACTCGGTACGGCTTGTATGAGTACACGGTCATGTCATTTGGACTGACTAATGCTCCGGCATATTTTATGAATCTGATGAACAAGGTATTTATGGAATACTTGGACAAGTTTGTCGTGGTGTTCATCGATGACATACTGATATTCTCCAAGAACGAAGAGGAACACAAGGAACATCTGCGTCTAGTTCTGGAGAAGCTTCGAGAGCATAAGCTGTATGCAAAGTTTAGCAAATGTGAGTTTTGGTTGAAGGAAGTCGGATTCCTCAGACACGTCATCTCAGGAGAAGGAATAGCAGTGGACCCTGCCAAGGTCGCAGCATTCACCGAATGGGTAGCACCCACTTCAGTGAAGGAGATCCGCAGTTTCCTCGGACTTGCCGGATATTACCGGAGGTTCATTATGAATTTCTCAAAGATTGCCAAGCCCATGACAGAGTTGTTGAAGAAGGAATCCAAGTATATTTGGACTGAGGAATGTGAAACCAGTTTTCAAGAGCTGAAGAAACGTCTTGTTACAGCCCCAGTGCTGGTATTGCCAAACATTCGGAAGGATTTCCAGGTTTACTGTGACGCTTCTCATCAAGGACTCGGAGGAGTGCTCATGCAAGAAGGCAAAGTTGTAGCCTATGCATCCAGACAGCTCAGACCTGATGAGTTGAATTATGCCACACATGACTTGGAACTAGCAGCCGTAGTGCACGCTCTCAAGACCTGGAGACATTTCATGATCGGAAATAGTTGTGATGTTTACACTGATCACAAGAGCCTGAAATATATCTTCACGCAGAAGGAGTTGAACCTCAGACAGAGGCGATGTGTAGAGTTGATCAAGGACTATGACATGAGATTGCATTATCACGCAGGCAAGGCAATTGTTGTAGCCGATGCGTTGAGCCGCAAGAGTTATGTGAACACGCTCACAGCTGGAGGATTACCCCAGGAGTTAGTCGATGATCTCCGAGAGCTCAAATTGGAGATAGTCCCAAGAGGATTTGTTGCCACTCTGGAATTTCAGTCCACTTTGACAGAAAAGATCCGCAAAGCACAGAAATCAGACAAGGAGATAGCTGAGATTAAGCAGAAAATGGAAGACGGGAAAGCTAAAGGTTTTCGTGAGGATGAACACGAAACTTTATGGTTTGAGGATCGCATTTATGTGCCCAATGATCCCGAACTCAGGAAGTTGATACTTCAGGAGGCTCATGACTCCCCGTACTCGATACACCCCGGTAACACCAAGATGTATCTGGATCTGAAAGAAAGTTTCTGGTGGACAGGATTGAAGAAAGACATTGCCGAGTTTGTAGCAATATGCGATGTTTGTCAGCGAGTAAAAGCCGAGCATCAGAAGCCAGCAGGTTTGCTGCAACCTCTACCGATACCCGAGTGGAAATGGGAAAATCTTGGTATGGACTTCATCACAGGATTACCCAGGACCCGTTCTGGCTATGATTCTATTTGGGTTGTGGTCGATCGTTTGACCAAGGTAGCTCACTTCATTCCGGTGAAGACTACTTACACAAGTCCCAAGCTGGCCAAGATATATATGACGAGGATCGTATGTCTGCACGGAACACCGAAGAGCATTGTGTCCGATAGAGGGACTCAGTTCACATCAAAATTTTGGCACCAACTGCATGAAACCTTGGGAACAAGATTGGAGTTCAGCACAGCATTTGACCCGCAGACAGATGGACAGACCGAGAGAGTTAATCAGATTCTGGAGGACATGTTGAGAGCTTGCGCATTAGACTATGGGTCTAGTTGGGATGATAATTTACCTTATGCCGAGTTCTCATCCAACAACAGCTACCAGACCAGTCTGAAGATGGCCCCTTTCGAAGCTCTATACGGAAGGAGGTGCAGAACACCGTTGATGTGGGATGGAGTTGGAGACCGACAACTTTTTGGTCCCGACCTTATCTGAGATTCTGAAGAGAAGGTCAAGCTAATTCATGATCGACTCAAGATAGCTCAGTCCGGGCAGAAGAGCTATGCCGACAACAAACGCAAGGAAGTAATGTACGAAGTGGGAGACCGAGCATATCTTCGGGTGTCTCCACTTCGAGGAATCAAGAGATTCGGTGTGAAAGGAAAATTAGCACCTCGTTTCATTGGCCCCTACAAAATTCTTGAACGTAGAGGCGAAGTTGCATATAAACTAGAACTGCCGGAAGGATTGTCCGGAGTTCATGATGTCTTCCATGTTTCCCAGTTGAAGAAATGCCATGCTGAGATGGCCGATGTTTCGTTGAGAGATACAGTGCCCCTAGAGGCCATACAGCTTGACAGTGATCTGACGTATGAGGAGAAACCCGTGAGGATTCTCGAGACTGCCAACAGACTTACTCGCAGCAAGATCATCAAGTTCTGCAAGGTGTTGTGGAGCCACCACACCGAGGAAGAAGCCACCTGGGAACGAGAAGAGGATCTTCGTCGAGACCACCCGCACCTGTTTTCTAGCCAACCCGAATCTCGAGGGCGAGATTCATCTTAAGGTGGGTAGGTTTGTAACATCCCAATTTTCCTAATTGGGAATTTTTTACATTGTAGCTAAGCATCTATGCATATTGAGTGAAATAAATTTAGCTCGTGAATTTCTTTCGTCTTTTCGATTTGCATTTTCATTTTTCCTCGCGCGAGAAATGCCCGGAGAAAATACCCTCTTGCACGCAAGAGAGAGAGCGGAGGAAAATAACACTCCAAAAGTGCGGGCAATTTTTGAAATGTTGGAGCTAGGAAAACCCAAAGTTCTTTTATAAAAATAATTGCAAAAAGAAATAAAGCAAATTGGGAATTTCTGAAAAAAACATTTTTTAAAAGTTTTTATTTTTGCTTTGGAAAAATGTTATTCGGGTAGAGATTCTTTTTCTGATTTTTTTTGGTATATAATACCATATATTAAAATTTTGATTTACTTTCCTTTTTTTCGTTTTTTTTTCTATCTCGGAAAAGTTAGAGATTAGGAAGTTTTTTTTTAGAAGCAGCCGCCCTGGGCGCTAGATAGGCTTGGGCCGAATCCCCCTTTCCCTGGGATCCTAGATCCCTTAAGTGTAGGGCGACCGAGCCTCTTTTCTCCTCCCCCCTCTCACTGGCCGTGGCCCCCACCTGGCCGAGCAAATCCCGCGGCCACCCTTCTCCTACCTCCTCCTTCCTTCTCTGCTCCAAATCCGAAACCGAGCTGCACCGCCGCGATTTCCTTCCCCACTGCCACTTCTCCCTTCCTTATCCCTCCCTCCTCCTAGCCTATAAATACTCCCCTCCCCTAGCCGACCCCGTTCCCAACCCTAAACTCGTCGGACCGCCGCCGCCCCTAGCCCCTGTAGCGCTGTCGCCGGTGCAAAGCTACTGCCACCTTCGGCACCGCCCTGGAGCGCCCCCCCCCCCCGAGCCCCACCCGCGGAGGAGAAGCACCCCGCCGCCGCCTCCCCATCTCCCCCACCGCCCCGGAGCCCCCCTCCCCCCTCGCCGGCGACGTGACCCGCCGGAGCTACTGCCCAGTCAAGGTAGCTTCTCCCTCCCCTCTCTGTTCTTTCTTCTAAATCAATTGTAGCCCTTAGATCTTTAACTAGTGGCCTAAATTAGATCACTAGGTAACCTTTCGGTTTAGTTCAGTAAACCAGTGGTTTTTTTTGTTCACTTATAATTAGCCAGCAGGTTTTGCTAGCCTTAGGCCATTTTCTCAAAGTCATGCATCAAACACCCTCCGCATCCAATAGCAACTTGCCACGTGTACCCCAATAGCTAGCTAGTTGTTTTCAGTTTTTCTATCAAAAATTACAAAAACAGAAACTTTCTGTTTTGTTTTGGCCACAACTTTTTATCCCGAAGTCCAATGACATTGATTCTTTTTCCAGTAGCTCACAAATTTCCTGTAGGTTTTAAAAACATATAAGTTGTCTATGTTTGAAATTCTTAAATATAAGTTAGAGCAGATTTAGTTAAAACCTTGTTTTGTCTATTCCAGGAGTTTGAAAAATGATTTTTAGTTGATTCTTTTTGCTACTACTTTCTAGTGATAAAATCTTACTGTGGTAGAAGTTTCAGAATTTGTAAAGTATTTTTACTAGTGTTTTCAACAGAAACAAGTTTCTGCCATACCGGCGCGTGATAAACTCTTTTGCTTAGGCTTTCGCAAATCATTACTTGTCATGTTATTTTTACTTGTGGCATGATTGAATTGCTTATGGTGTGCTTTGTGTTTGTATCCGTAGATCATATGGAGTGCGAAGCGTGTTACTTAGAGGCGCTCGAGCAAGACAACTACCATCAAGGCAAGTCATTTTGATCATGTAATTTTACCTATGTTTTCGATGCATGGTAGATCACCTTCTTTGCCCAATTTTGCATGCTGCCTAGGTACTTGGAAACTTTAGTATAGTTGTAGTATCATGTGGTAGGAACACAACAACCCCGATACTTGGCCCCGGGACGATAATTTCTTAATGCTATGCTTGAGTAGACAGGTTATCCGTTGAGTGTATACCACGAGTGATGCGAGGTTGATATAATAATCAAGACCGGACTAAGACAAGATTTTCAAGAACTCGGACGCAATGCACCTCTGGGTGAAGGACGGTTGATCGGCTCCCTGGAAAACCCAGTGGATGCCCGGGATGCTGGAGAGGCCATGTCATCCTGCGGAAAGCTTCACCCTGGTTCGAAGAGACGAACGGAGACTTCAAGACTCAAGGCTTACCTGCACAGCCACAAGTCATTATGGGCTCTAGCTTGGTTGGACAACGCGGCGACTCTGGACAGGCGGCGCTAGCAGATGTAGATGAATGGTAGGAATGGATGGGCACCGACAGGGATTCACAGGGACCCGTTGAAAGACCATGTTTTGATCATCCGGTCTTCAAACACCCTGAAGTGCGAGGACAAACCCGGAGGCGATCAAATCTTGTGGGGAACGTGTGCAAAACTCTGCAGAGTGCCCAACCTAATCGATTAGCCGTGTCCACGGTCATGGACAACTTGAGCCGAAGGCATTGAATTTTCCCTGAACTCTCGACACAACTTAATAATGATGTGGGTGTTAACAACTATTCGGGTACCAGAACTGGTTGGCGGAACCATCTCGTTAACAACAAACATTGTAGTAATATTTTGCTTTCAACCCCTCTTGTTGTAGGATAAAACTGGCTTTATGCAAAACTTAGCTCCACCGGCCAAATATGCATGTAGAGATAGTTGATTATTATTTTACCCCTCTCTTTGATGACTTGCTGGCATATTCAAGATGTTGACCTACAGGCTGCAACGTATCATGTTGCAGAGTACTTTTCCGACCAGGAGTGAGGCTACGATCTACGCTCAGCGTCATGCCCTTGGAGTCGGATGGACTCGTCTACCTGATGCTTCCGCTTAGTCTTCCTTAGATAATCTCATGAGTTGGCCTTCAACCACTTTATTGTAATCCTTTATTGTAATAAAGTACTCTTTATGAGATTTTGATTATTAAAGCTGTGTGATTGCACTCTTGAATATATACATTATGTACTGTGTGTGTACCAGCATGATCTTGGGATGGTACAGAAACACCAGAGGCTTGACTCGTCTTGAGTCGGGTCGCTACACCAACTCCTGTGGAGAACCTGACTGTGGCTCAGTTCCTCCAGGATCTCTGAGAGGAAATACAATCCAACAACGCCGCTATCAAGCAGATAGCTCAGCCTTAGTGAACAACCCGCCGCAGGGCGGAAATGACAATGGTCGCTCCATTCTGTCAGAGTTCCTGAGGACTACACCTCCAATATTCACCGAGACAGCTGAGCCCCTTGATGCCGATGACTGGATACTCACAATTTAAGACCTACTCGTGCTGGTTAAGTGCACCGACGACCATGAAAAGGTTCTCTATGTCTCTCACTGTCTCGGAGGCACTGCCAGGGCTTGGTGGGACAGGTTCCAGATCATGCAAGGCACGCAGGTTATTACCTGGGCTGCCATCAAGGACGGGTTCCGCGCTGTTGACATTCCCCCGGGAATGATAACTATCAAGAAGCGGGAGTTCCGTGCACTAAAGCAAGGCAGTGGCACAGTCAAGGAGGACATGCAAAAGTTTAACCTCCTGTCGAGGTATGCGCCTGATCATGTCAGCACTAAAGCCGCTAAGGTGGAATGCTTCATGGAAGGGCTTCAACAGCCGCTACAATATCATCTTTTTGTCTGTGACTGTTGGACCTTCTGTGATCTGGTGAATAAGGTTGTCATGCTTGAAGACAGGCGTCGTGCTATGGATGGTACTTGCAAGCGCAAGCAGATGGGCAATTGTGGTCCCGGCAACCAGAAGGCTCGTCTGTGGCAGACAACCCCGGCAAGGCATAACTATCAGCAACAACAGTACAAGACTCATGTACCTCTCCCAAGCTTTCACCCTAAGCAGTATGCCAACCCCAAGCCGGCGAGCAACCCGCCCAACAACAATGGGGGCAAGCCCAACAACTCTGGGTAGGTCACCAACCTTGGGTGTGGACAGCCTGGGCACTACTCCATGCAATGCCCCAACAAGAAGCCCGATGCACCGCGTCCCAATGCGCTGAATCAAAGACAAGATCATGGAGCACCAAACAAGAATCACGCTTCCCGCAACGAGCAATACCAAAGCAGGGGACACGTGACTCACTTCTCCGCTAAGGAAGCCCAGGAAGACCTAGACTGCATACTAGGTACGTTCCTTGCATTCCTTTGTCACCCAAACGTTTGCTACGAAGAGTAGATGGAAACCTACATTCATAAATGTTCAAATGGTGGTAAGACCCCGGGTGCATTGTTAAGGACCAATATAGGAAGTAAGGGAGTTGGGATCAGCATTAACGGGGTATACTTGGTAGCAGATCTCATCGTCCTTAAGTCGCAAGGTTTGGACGTGATCCTTGGTATGGACTGGTTGGCCAAGCAGTAGAGCATGATGGACTACGCCAATAGGGCTATCACCATGACTAGTGTCCAAGGAATCAAAGTCAAATATGTTCCTGAGCCTACCTCCGCTCAAGTCCCTCAGGTTTACTGCCTTTCGGGAAACGAGTAGGACCAAGTGCTAGTAGTATGTGAATACCCGGACGTATTCCTTGATCATGAGCTGCCTGGGATGCCTCCTGACCGAGACATCGAGTTCGTCATTGAGCTCATGCCCGACTCAAGGCCTATCTGTAAGATGCCCTATTGGATGGGATCCGAGGAATTGGCAGAGTCGAAGAAGCAGCTAGCTGATTAGCTCAGAAGGGGATTCATTCTTCCTAGGGCCTCTCCTTGGGGATCACCTGTTCTATTCGTGTCCAAGAAGGATGGGACTATCAGTCTCTACGTCTATTACCGTTCCCTCAATGAAGTCACAATAAAGAACAAGTATCCACTCCCCAAGATTGAAGACCTATTCGACCAGTTGAATGGTTGCAAGATATTCTCCAAGATCGTTCTCAGATCTGGGTACTACCAACTAAAGATTCGGCCGAAGACATATCAAAGACGACATTTGTGACCAGGTATGGCCTATATGAGTGCACAGTCATGTCCTTTGGGTTGACCAATGCCCCAACCTACTTCATGTACCTCATGAACAAAGTATTCATGAAATACATCGACAAGTTTGTCATCGTCTTCATCGACGACATACTTATCTTCTCCAAGTCCTAAGAGAGCATGCGCAACACTTGAGGATGGTGTTGGAAAAACTTCGAGAGCATCAACTTTATGCCAAATTCAGCAATTGCAAATTTTGGCTACATTAAGTTGGATTCTTGGGTCATACCATGACGGCTGATGGATTGGCAGTCGATCCCGCCAAGATTACTAAGGTAACAAACTGGGAGTCACCAATCGATGTGAAGGAAGTCAGAAGATTCCTCGGACTCACGGGATATTACTGCATGTTCGTGGAAGTTTTCTCCCGCATCGCCCGACCAATGACTCAACTCTTGAAGAAGGGCAAGCATTTCGAATGGACGTCAGAATGCGAAGAAAACTTCCAAGAACTGAAGAAGAGATTAACCACCACCCCAGTATTGGCCACTCCACATAACAACAAAGAGTTTATGATATACTACGATGCATCAAGGATTAGGCTCGGTGGCGTTCTGATGCAAGACGACAGAGTCGTGGCTTATGAGTCACGGAAATTGCACCCTCATGAACAGAACTACACCACTCATGACCTCGAGTTGGCGGTCGTAGTTCATGCCTTGAAGACATGGCGTCATTACCTTTTGGAGAAGCGATGCGAAATATACACCAACCAGTCTGAAGTATATTTTTACCCAGAAGGAATTGAATATGAGGCAGCGAAGATGGTTGGAGTTAATTAAAGACTATGGCCTCAGCATTCAATACCACCCTGATAAGGCCAACGTGGTAGGAGATGCCTTGTGCCGAAAGGCTTTCACCTTGAATGCTATGATCAAGGAAAAGCTACCTGCCCTATACGAGGAGCTGGAAAGCTTCGGGTTGGAGCTAGTCAAACAAGGATTCCTCGCAAACCTCGAAGCTAGGCCCACTCTAATGGATGATAATAAGGAAGCCCAGAAGGGACACGAGAGCATCAAAGGCATAAAGAGGAAGATCAAGGAAGGCAAAGCTCTAGGATTCTCAATGTATGAACAGGGAGTTGTGTGGTTTGGGAATCGCATATGCGTACCCAACAAAGGTGAACTCAAGAATCTAATTTTCCAACAAGCCCACGACACCCCATACTCAATTCACCCTGGTGGGACCAAGATGTATCAAGACCTCATAGAAAGATTCGGGTGGCATGGCATGAAGAGGGAAATAGCTTCAGATGTCACCAAATGCGACGTATGCCAACGAGTCAAACTGAGCACTAGTGACCTGCTGGGCTGCTACAACCTCTCAAGCTACCTGAATGGAAGTAGGATAAATTCGGTATGGACTTTATCACCAGGCTGCCTAAGTCAAGCAAGGGACACGACTCCATATGGGTCATCGTTGACCATCTAAACAATTGGCCCACTTCATTCCCGTCAGTACCAACTATGAAGGAAACAAGTTGGCCAGTCTCTATATGGAGCATATCGTGAGCCTCCATGGAGTTCCCAATGGGATTGTGTCCAACCGATGCACACATTTCACTTTGAGATTCTAGAAGCAGTTTCAAGAGGCCTTGGGAACCAAACTCTCCTTCAGCACCGCCTTCCACCCACAGACCAGCGGGCAGACGGAATGAGTAAATCAGATACTTGAGGATATGCTCCGCGCTTGTGTCTTGGCACACGGGACCAAGTGGGAAGATTGCCTGCCTTTCACTAAGTTCTCTTACAACAACAAATATCAGTCCAGTCTCCACATGGCATCATTTGAGGTACTGTATGGATGTAAGTGCCGCACTCCCCTCAACTGTACAGAGACTGGTGAAGGACTGATTTTCAGACCGGATGTCCTGTGTCAAGCTGAGGAGAAGGTGCGACTTGTCAGGGAGCACCTAATGGCCGCCAAGTCATGACAAAAGAGCTATGTGGATTTACACCACCGAGAAGTGGACCTCTACCCCGGATATCATGTGTACCTCCGCGTCACTCCTTTCAATGGAACAAAGCATTTCCATGTCAAGAGAAAGCTTGCACCAAGGTGCATTGGACCCTTTAAGGTCACCGCAAGGCGTGGAGAAGTTGCTTACCAGTTGGAGCTACCTCTAGAACTTTCGGGTGGGCACAACGTCTTCCACGTGTCACAACTCCGGAAGTGGCTTCAAGTGCTAAATCGTCCAGATATTTATAAGGACGTCGATCATCAAGCCATTGATCTCCAACCAGACCACACTTATCGCGAGATACCTCACTTATGGCTAGACAAAGCAAAGCATTGTACCCGAAGTCGTACCATCAAATACTTCAAGGTCCAGTGGAGCAACCACACCGAGGCAGAAGCAACATGGGAGCGTGAAGACTATCTTAGATCCGAGTTTCCATACCTTTTTAGCACCTATCTTAGGAATCTCGGGGACGAGATTCTTGTAAGGTGGATAGGTCTGTCACACCCTGTTTTCACATCACTTGTCATTGTTGTTTCAAAATTTTCTATAAATTAAAACTTTTAAAGTAAATGCTATGAGTGTCTTGATTGTCATTGTTGTATGTGTGCTTTTGAGTAGATCCCTAAAAATGGTTTTTATAAAATATTATTTCCACAGAAATCGTTTTTATTTATTTTGATAACTCAAAACCTTGCTTTGGGGTTTGCACTACAAGTCCCTGAATTTAAGGGAGTGCCTTCACCCAAAGATTGTATTCTCATGCTAATATTAATATAACTCTTCAAAACCATAAAATGATTATTTTTAGAGACATTTTCCTAGTTTATTTATATGTCCTTTTCTAAGGACAAAAATGATATTTCTGGGTGAAAATTTATTTTTCTACCTTACGAAAATATGAGAAAATTTAGGAAGACTCTAAGGTCATATATTTTGCATACATCCCTTCTGGAATTATGACCATCAACAAGCGGGAATTTCAAGTGTTGAAGGAAGGAAGTGACTCTGTCAAGGAGTACTTGCAGAAGTTCAATCTCCTGTCAATGTATGCACCTGAAGACTACAACATTGAGGTGGCCAAGATAGAACATTTCATGAAAGGACTCCAGCAAGCACTAGAGTATCAACTTATTATCTCCGAGTGTCAGACTTTCTTCTAGATGGTAAACAAGGCTCTCATGCTGGAAGACAAAAATAATTCTCACTCAAATACTTAAAATGAAAATGAAGTTGTTAAGTAAAATCTCCTAGTCCAACAATATTTTTCCAAATGTTTTATTTGAGGGGAAAAATTAAGGTTAAAAGGGGAAGAATGGTTTTGAAACCACCATAACATTGTAGAAAAATAAAAATTGATATTTCTGGCAACAATAATTTTATTAATTAAAACATGGTGAAATTATGGGGGTGTTACACCACCCGAGCCTCTCATGAAAAAGTGGAAGAATCAACTCAGTATCGCCGACCGAGAACTCATCATCATAGTGGAGAAGGGTATCACTGCTAGATGCAAAGTTCCCTGATAGGTCTACTCCATGGGTGAAACCGACGAAATCATGAGTCTGATCAGCTTGTGCTTAGACGGTCTGGTGCGATGAGACGGCTTGACGATGTCGGAGATGATGTCTGGCTCAAGGCCAGGTTCGCCGTTCTTGCCGATGAAGAGATGGATCTTGTCGAAGAGGACATGCTACCCTTACTCGATTTTGTCGACATCGGAACCATAGTCTGAGTAGTCGATGTTGAGCTTGCCACGGCAACTCTTTGTAATGTGGCTGACCATGTATCCCTCAATCCCAGGGATAGATCCCTTCTAGAACTCAACTTCACCGTGTGATGGCCCCATGGTGGGTACCAATTGTCGTGGTTTTGTCACGGTGTATGACCTCGTGAAAGGACTAAGTCTAGGAGATATATCAACTAGGTGGTCGCTTGAACAGGGTTGATCTGGAACGAAATACACCGGTTTACCCATGTTCGGCCCCTATGACGGATGTAAAGACCTGCTTCTTGCTTGATTGGTATGGATTGCTGACTTAATTACAAGGATGCAGAAGTGCTAACCTAGCTCTCGAGATATTGTAATTAGTATTTTCATCCCGAGGGCTCCCATTTATATAACAGGTTGAGCCCCAAGGGTTACATGGTAGTCTGAGTTATACTTGAAAACTCGTAACTTAGTCTAACTCTTAAACATCTTGTCTCATAGATTAGGAAACTCCTTTTCTTGGGACTTCTCTCTACAGCGACTTAAAGGGTTCCTCATTGAAACGGCTTGTTGGCGAGTCTTGCTGTGAGCATGGCGCCTCTTCATTGTTACGTCATCTTGACCCACAAAACGAGTGCTCCATAGTCCTTATACATACTATGGGTCCAGTCATAACCGTGGGGAATATCCCCAGCAGAATGTGTTGGGATCGATACCTAGTTGTACATCACTAACAACCTTTCTTATAGAGAAATTTCTTGTTGGGCTTCCACTGAGCCCTGGTAGTTTGCTACTGTGCCATAGCATAGTGATTTACGAACATGATCCTCGAGGGGTTCCAGTGTTTGTCTTTTTATGACTGAACCTCCTTGGTTTACAACTAATCATATAGGGTTGGGATCTCTCTCTTGTATTTTGTACCTACATATTCCTATAAATTCTAGATAAAAGAAGCACATGGTCTCGGCCAAGGTAATGGAAAAATTCATTGTGTACCATACATGAGGACATGTGTTTCTTATATGATATGTTGCATGCTATATAACTTGAGCCAAAAGTCCCAAATGGTCTCACCCAAGGTAAAGGCGGAACGCATTGTGTACCTTGCGTTAGGACACATGTTACTTGTATCTTTGTGCAGCTAGGTCTACATGCATAGTCCCCGGGTCTCGACAAGGAAGTTCATTCATCATATGGGGAAATGACGTACTTGGAGGAGACCATTAAAATCATTGATGGGACATGAAATATTTGTTTGAGTGACTTGTATGATGTTCATTCAGCATACAATCATAGAAGTTTATAGTAGAATCAAAGAATAGTAACAGCAGCCGTGAAGCTAAGCAAACTATTTGAAGACTTTTTTCACTAATGTCTTCAAATGATTATGTTCATACTATATTTATAGTTCATTGATAATGAACATTGACATGGGATTTCTTGGCGACACCTAGGACGTTTGCTTTGACCAAGTGGAATGGGCTTCACTAGTTTTTGATCCTCCATACATTTATCACCTTCTAATTGTGATCGAAAGAAAAAATAAGGAAATTAGGGGAACCATTTTAAGGAAGATTTTGGTGAATTGCCAACAAGTAGTTATTTATGTTTTGTGCTTGGACATGTATGTTTACAAATAGTAGACAATGATGGCTGTACCCTATGGGCTTCGTTGGATAGATAGGGCAACCCAATCAATAGAAAGATTGACTGCACTCCCCACAACAAATGGTCGGAACCATCGGAACCATGCACCCACACTCAAAACTACAGAAAAAGAAGGTATTCAAGGGAACCAGCCAAACCATTTATTGACTAGGGGATAGCATATTCAAGAAGAACGTTTGGACGGATATATCAAGTGGGAAGATCATAGCGTCTAAAGGCCGGGCAGGGATTCTAGAACACACCATTTGTGTAGACCGCATTATCCAAAGGAGGTTATAGTTATCTGCATCAATGGTATTAAACATGTCTCCCTATCTCTCTCATGCACACAGACCTACTCCTCTATTTCCCTCTCTCCCTCTATCTTTCTCTGTCGTTCGTCGTGAGACCCACACTACTGAAATTCAGAAATTTGCCGTCTCCCTCGACAGACGGTAAAGGGGGGAACCACGGACGGCAAAGGCTTTGCCGACGGTCAGCAGACGGCAAACTAGACGGTAAAAAAATCCGGTGTAGAGGTTCTTTGCCATCTGCTTTTGTAAAGCGGACGACAAAGAATCTTTGCCATGAGGGGGCAGACGGCAAATTAACTGGGACGACATATACTGCAACGGCCCCGTTAAGTGTTAACGGCAGGCCTCCTCTTTTTGTTGTCTGCCATCCCACCCTTTTCCATGTGGGGGCAGACGGCAAAGAGGGGAGAGAGAGTTGGCTGATTCACCCCTTTGCCGTGTGCCCACCCCCCTTTTCCATGTGGGGGAAGACAACAAATAGGGGAGAGAGAGGGGACTGATTCACCCCTTTTCCTTGTGGGGGCAGACGGCAAAGAGGGGAGAGAGAGGGGGCTGATTCCCCGCTTTGTCGTTTGCCTTCCCCTCTTTGCCATGCGGGGGCAGACAGCAAAGGGGGGAACCAGCCCCTTTTTAATTTATTTTTTATTATATCCAACATTTTTAACAATAATCAGGATATATATATATATTTGACATAAATAAATTTCTTTCCGTACTCATATTCATATTAAAATAACTCTCATCCATAGTGCATACATATTATGCAAGTTCCATCCGTACCAAACCATATATTACACCAGTTTCATCCACATGCATACAAAATTTCATATATATCCATATAGTATAATAGTTTCAATACAAGCCATGGTACAAGAAATCATCTTCAAGCATTCCATCAATATAATCCAAGCTTCCCGTGAAGTGAAGGTAATCTGCAAAATGACAAATAAGAAAGTTAGAAGAATAATACTAGATGAAGAAGTGTATATATAGGTTATTTCGGAGAGAAATTAGCTAAGTATAGACCATTTAGGAGCTAACTAAGCTAATTATGTCATTTAGGTGGAACCCTAGCTAACTATAGGTTGTTTCGGAACTAACTTGGGTAAAATAGGTCATTCCGGAGCAAACTATGCTTATTAAGCCATTTTGGATCTAGCTAGGCTAATTATAGGCCATTTAACACCTAAGTTAGGGGGAATAGATCATCTTGCAGCTACATAAGCCTTATTATGTCATTTAGGAGAGAATTTAGCTAACTGTAGGTCATTTTTTATTAAATAGGTCATTTTGGAGCTAACTAAGCTAATTATGTCATTTCGTAGGATAATTAGCCAATTTAGCCTTTCTTGGATGAGTCTAAGCTACGTAGAAGAAGAGAAAGAGAAGAAGAAGTAAAAGAAGGAGGAGGAGGAGGAGGAGGAGAAGGAGAAGGAAGAGGAGAAGAAGAATAAAAGAAGAAGGAGAAGGAGAAGGAGGAAGAAGGAGGAAGAAGAAGGAGAAGGAGAAGGAGGAAGAAGGAGGAAGAAGGAGGAGGAGGAGCTCCTTCTCCTTCTTCTCCTTCTTCTTATCCTACTCCTTCTCCTTCTTCTTCTTCTCTTCTTCTTCTTCTTCCTTCCTTTCATTTTTCCTCTTTCTTCTCCTCTTGTCCCCTTCTTCGGGATAAATTGGCTAAGAATGCCTTTTTGGAGCTAATTATGTCATTTCAACGATAATTAGCTAAGTATAGGTCATGTTTTATTAAATAGACCATATAGGAGCTAACTAAGCTAATTATGTTATCTAGGTAGAACCCTAGCTAACTATAGGTTGTTCCGGAGCTAACTTGGGTAAAATAAGTCATTCCGGAGCAAACTATGCTTATTAAGCCATTTTGGACCTAGCTAGGCTAATTATAGGCCATTTAATACCTAAGTTAGGGGGAATAGGTCATCTTGCAGCTACGTAAGCGTTATTATGTCATTTAGGAGAGAACTTAGCTAACTGTAGGTCATTTTTTATTAAATAGGTCATTTTGGAGCTAACTAAGCTAATTATGTCATTTCGTAGGATAATTAGCCAATTTAGCCTTTCTTGGATGAGTCTAAGCTACGTAGAAGAAGAGAAAGAGAAGACGAAGTAAAAGAAGGAGGAGGAGGAGAAGGAGAAGGAAGAGGAGAAGAAGAAGAAAAGAAGAAGGAGAAGGAGAAGGTGGAAGAAGGAGGAAGAACAAGGAGAAGGAGGAGCTCCTTCTCCTTCTTCTCCTCCTTTTCCTTCTTCTTATCCTCCTCCTTCTCCTTCTTCTTCTTCTCTTCTTCTTCTTGTTCTTTCCTTTCACTTTTTCCTCGTTCTTCTCCTCTTGTCCCCTTCTTCGGGCTAAATTGTCTAACAATGCCTTTTGGAGCTAATTATGTCATTTCGAGGATAATTAGCTAAGTATAGGTCATGTTTTATTAAATAGACCATTTAGGAGCTAACTAAGCTAATTATGTCATCTAGGTGGAACCCTAGCTAGCTATAGGTCGTTTCGGAGCTAACTTGGGTAAAATAGGTCATTCCGGAGAAACTATGCTTATTAATCCATTTTGGATCTAGCTTGGCTAATTATAGGCCATTCTGCCACGCCTCTCCTTGATGGTGCGGCACGCCAACCATTTTGCCATGCCTCTCCTTGGCGTTGTTGTGGCTGGCCTCCCACGTTTCGGAGCACCACTGATCAACCGCATTTTTACCCACAATAGCATTTCCCTCATAGCTGGCCTTTCAAGATTGAACCATGCCTTTGGCTTTGCTATGCTTTGCTTTCCTTTCCGTTGTCGCAAGTTCTGCAACGGTCTATCACATAGAGCCCCCAGGTCGATTCTAGCCTTAGGATTATCTTTTGACTTCCCCTCTATGCCGAACAATGTACCAAAAATGGCCTCCACAATATTCTTTTCAGTGTGCATCACGTTAATGTTGAGTGGGCAAAGGAGGTCTTTGAAGTAAGGCAGATCCCATAAGCATGACTTGTGAGTCCAGGCGTTTTCTGTATTATACCCTTTGAAGTATCCTGGATGCAAAGGATCAGGCTCGAGAGCGTTTAACTGATGAAGGGTCTGTTGGCCTGTCAACGCAGCTGGTGCAGCGTTTTTGACAACTCTACCTTTGATGAAATTCTTCTTGTGAACTTATGGTCAGGATCCAGGAATTGTCTATGCATGTCGAAGCAAGAATACTTGCGACGAGCCTGCAGCCAACGGAACTGAAGAGTTGCCTTGCATGTGGTGCACGGGAACCTTCCATGCACACACCAGCCAGCGAATAGAGCAAACGCCGAATAATCATGCGTCGAGTACATGTACCACACATGCATTTTGAAATTTGTTATGGTAGCGGCGTCGTAGGTCTTGATCCCATTATCCCAGGCTTCTTTCAACTCATCCTTAAGCGGCTGCATGGACACATTCATATTCTTCCCTGGATATTTGGGCCCTGGAATTATCAACGTCAGGAAAATGTTCTTTCTTTTCATAATCTCTCCGGGTGGAAAATTTAGTGGAATGACAAATACAGGCCAACAACTGTATTGTGCTGCCGGCATACCATACACATTGAACCTATCCGTGCTGATGGCAACTCTAGGTTGCCTTGGATCTTCCAATTTATCCTTATGTAATGCATCGAAGTGCCTCCACGCAAAACCATCTGAAGTGTGTATCAGCATCTTGTTCCCATCCGCATCTAGTTCGGTTCTTTTGCCCAATTTGTGCCATGTCATCTGTCTGGCCGTCTCTTCGACCATGAAAAGACGTTGAAGTCTTGGTATGATTGGCAGATACCGAAGAACACTAATGGGGATTTTGGTCTGATTCTTCTCACCCATGCCGTTGTCTACCACAATATACCTGGAAGAATTGCAAATGGGGCAATAGTTCAAGGCTGCATACTCAAGCCTAAATAAGGCACATCCATTCTCACAGGCATGTATCTTCTCATAGGGCATCATAAGTACACGGAGGATTTTCTCCGACTGGTACAGGTTTGTAGGCAGTACAGGGCCTTTGGGTAGAAAACGTCCAAATATCGTCATCATCGCGTCGTAGCATTCTCTGCCTAGGTTGAATTGAGCCTTCAAAGCCATTACTTGCGCGATGGCATCCAGCTGACAAAGCTTAGTCTGCTCGTGGAGAGGACATTTTGAAGACTCCAACATTTCATAGAATGCCTTTGCAGATTCCTCCCGCTCATCGTCCGAATCCCGAGCATCATCAAAGTCTTGCACCATGTCTTCAATCCCGGTACCATGCTCGTCGGGAGACGAAGAATCACCTCAGCTCTGGCACGTTGGTCAGACTCACCATGAAAAGTCCACACCGTATAATTAGGCGTAAAACCCCACTTCTGCAGGTGTTTACCCATTTCAAACTCTGTCTGCTTTTTCCAGTTGTCGCATTGGGACAGGGGCACCATGTTTTTTGCTGGCCATTTGTAAATGCGGCTCTCACAAACCCCCTGGTTTTTGTTAACCATTCATGGGTCATGTCTTTCTGACTAGGGTGACCAGTGTACATCCAAGCACGATCACTCATGTTGCCTAGCTACCTATGGGGGCACAAGAAATAAATATATAATTCATCATCTATATTCATATTCTAATCAAGTTTGTCAGTTTTATTACGTCCATGCAACCTACACGCTAATAGGTAAAGATAGGTCCTAATCCCACCCGAGTATGTGTAGACTGGGTTCGTTTTCCCATGCTCTGCTCTAGATGCGACGTAGAATTTCGGCAGCACCTCCCCGCTGTTCTCCTGATACATGTCTCGGCAATAAGCAGAGAGGATGTGTACCCGGAGAACAACAGGGGAGGCACTGACGAAATTCTGCATCGGATCCAGAGCACAACATATGGGGAAACAAACCCAATCTACACATACTCGGGTTGTCCATGGATAATGTTGGACAATTCGAAAGGATGGCGGTTATAAATATGCAAAGAAATGCATATTTATAGATGTCGCCCTTTCGAACGGGAGACGCATACTGGTCACGCATAGTCATGATTGAAGAAACCTATAGCTAGCAAGTTTCATCGGCACGAAGACCGGGACAGAGCAAATTAAGGGGGTAGGAGGAGAAGTCATTTGTGCTCACCAACAAACGCAAGGGTGGAGCTCGTCCAATGCATGTGGAGGTCGTCGAAAAGCGACACATTGAAATTCACACGATCAACACAAATACGATGTTTTTATAATTAACTTAATCGGAAAACATGTGACCTAACTCATAATTTACAAAACTATGACCTCGTGGTCCTCTAGAAGGCCGAAAAGCACCTTCTCATTCAAAAGAAGGCAAAAGAGGTGTCAGGGGTCGGGGCTTAGTGGAGTCGGGAGTCAGTGCCGTCGAGGGTCGGTGTTGTCGGGTGTGAGTGGCATCGGGGATCGAGGGTTAGTGGCGTCGGTTGTGGGGGGTCAGTGGCATCGGGGGTCTAGGGTCAGTGACGTCGGGTGTCAGTGGCGTTGGGGGTCGGGGGTTGGTGGTGTCGAGCATCGGGGGTCGGGAGTCGTGGGCCGAGGGTCTGGGTCGGTGGTCAGTGGCGTCGGGGGTCAAGGGTTAGTGGCGTTGGGGGTCAGTGGCGTCGGGGGTCGGGGGTCAGTGGCGTCGGGGGTCGATGGTCGGGGGTCAGTGGCGTCGGGCGTCAGGGGTTGGGGGTCAGTGGCGTCGGGGGTCGATGGTCGGGTATCAGTGGCGTCGGGCGTCAGGGGTCGAGGGTCAGTTTCGGGGTGCCGGGGTTCCCTTTTCCTCGTCATCCTTCTTCTCCTCTGTCCTCTTTTTCTTCTTCTTCTTCTTCTCTTCTTCTTCTTCTTCTTCTTCTTATTCTTCTTCTTCTTTCTCCTCCTACTCCCCTCCTCTTTTTCTCATCCTATTCTTTTTCTTCTTCTTCTTCTTCTTGTTCTTCTTCTTCTTCTTTCTCCTCCTATTCCTCCTCCTCCTCCTCCTCCTCCTCTTCTTCTTCTTCTTCTTCTTCTTCTTCTTCTTCTTCTTCTTCTTCTTTTTTCTCCTCCTCCTCCTCCTCCTCTTCTTCATCTTCTTATTCTTCTTCTTCTCCTTCTTCTAATTATTTTCTTCTTTTCCTTTTTTCTTTTTCATTTTTTTCCTTCTGCTTTTCCTCTTTTTTTCTTCTAACCTAACTAACTAACCTAATTAGCCTAATAATCTAACCAAATAAACTAACTAAATTACCCTATATATAATAAAAAACTAACCTAATAAACTAACTGAAGTAATTAACTTTTTTAAAAAGAAAAAGAGGAAGAACTGCAACTCACAGTGGTGGACAACGGTAGGGGGCGGCGACGGCGGCGGTGGACGAAGGCAGGGGGCAGGGGGCGCGCGGCAGGCAGCTGGCATGCGGGAGGGGAGGTGTCCGGCGGGGGGAGGGGAGAGAGCCGGCAGGCGGGCGGGAGGGGAGGTGGCCGGCGGGGAGGAGGGCGCGGTGAGGAGGCCGCGGGGAGGACGGGGCGGCCGGCGGGCGGGGAGGAGGGGTGCCGCGGGAGGGGAGGAGGGGGCGGGGGAGGAGGCGGCCGGCGGGAGGGGAGGCAGCCGGCGGGCGGGAGACGAGCGGCTGAGAGTAACTGTCGGAGTGGAGGAGACTGTCGGAGCAGATGAGAGTGAGAGGGAGAGGGAGACGGCCGTTAGGGGGGGCTCGCTTTGCCGTCCGCCCCCCGACGGCAAAGAGAAGGAGGGCAGACGACAAAGGGAGCGCCCGTTATGGGGTGTGAGGGGGTGTACGGTGGCACCCCTTTGCCGTCTGCCACCCCTTTGCCGTTCGCCTGTGGTTCCTTTGCCGTCCGCTGGCCGACGACATAGGGAAGGCCGACTGCAAAGAATTTTTTTGCCTTAGGTGTTCTCTTTGCCGTCTGCTTTGCGCCACTTGATGGCAAAGAAGCTCTTTGCCATGTGTCAGCAGACGACAAAAGAAAGGCAGACGACAAATTTGTGAATTCCAGTAGTGCCAATGTTTTTTCTTCCGCGTAGAGTTGTGGAGTGTGGGAGAAAAGGATTGGTCCTAGTAAGTTACTAGCAATGGAGAGCTACTAGTGACTAGCATCATGCCCATCACCATTGATAATTTTGTATTTATCACTAGTAGTTGTTTCTGTTGTAATGATAGGACTGAGGGAAGGTGCACATGTGCATTTTGAGGATGACACGGGAATGGGGCATCGTAAAAAAACATTGTTTTGTAATTATACATTAATCCTAGTTGATCCAAATGAACTATCATTATGGAAACATAGGTGACAATCTACGAGACAGAACATGCAAGGATCAACAAGTTTGGCACTCTCTAGAAGTACCCAACACACTCGTCCCACCCACAAACTATATGACCGTGCAAATAATCACTAAAGTTACAAAGGGAATCATGAACTTTATTTAATTGCACCCTAGAAGGTGTACAGTAAACTAAATTCTCGAGTGTGATGAGGTTGGTAATGCCTGTGGAGATGATTGCCACTTGCACCGAGTGTGCATTTTGCTTTGTGAGTTTTGACTCAATTTCGGCTTTCTCAAAGGCTTCATCGCATTGGTGCACTAACTTGATGGACCCTGCAACCTTATGTTTACATGCGGAATATTTGCGCACTTTAAGGTCCTCGTGTGCAACGATGAATGACATAAAAGTGCAATTGTACAACTTCTTGCACCCTTTAGCACTTATTCCATCTTATCTCCAATACCTGGCTTTCCAAGGATCGTGTCGTCGTAGGCCTTTGTATGGATAACATTTTTAGCCCCCATTAAGGCCGTAATCTTAGCCAAGCCCCAAGTATCGGCTATAGTGCTTTCATGGTGAACCAGTAGTTGTGACACACAAAATTCATAGTTGATACGCTGGTCAATGTCTACCGCTTCCTTGCATGTTGTTCGTGGTGTGCCTCTAACCTCATTGGAAACAAAAAATTTGATGGCAACGATAACAAGGAGCTTTCCCATTGAAACTCTAATGATCTAGTAATTTTTTGGGTGGAGTGCTTGCGTTGTTGGTGCTTGGTTTCGTATTGATTATGTTTTGTTGAACATTCTAGGGTGTGTGAGTCATTACTTATAGCCTTGAGAATATGGTTGCCAACATAAAGATAACTAGTAATGATGGATACCACATTGAAATATGCCACTATATGTACAACTCTCCACATGATGAAAAGTCACTTGCCAACTAGAGGACACCATAGGTACTACTGTCCACACGGTGACTAATGACTCTCCAACTAAAGCAAACTATATGTATGAGTGTCGACACACTCATAAATGACTTTCCCAAATAGATAGAATTGTCTAGGAAATGATAAACAAGCTACCAACTGGATACAACTCTCCACATGATCACAAAAGTCATTCCAATACGATACAACTGTCCACACGTTGAATAATAACTTTCCAACTGGAGGGTACTATATGTATGGCTGTCCACACGATGTTGAATAACTTTCCAACTAGATTCACACAAATATAAATGCCTTCCTACCAAGAGGTCTCTAGTTTTGTGACATCCCCGGATTATGCTAGACTAATCATTGTAATTAAGCTAAAGTGATGACCATGATCAATGGCTAACCATTTTGCTAAACAGTGCTTGATCACTTTTAACTTCCTATCGCATTTCAAATTTCTGTAGAAATTCAGAATTCAATTAATAAGTGGTATAAATATTTTGTCAAACATGAAAAAAAAATCATGCTTAGGTTACAAATAATTCCTAAGTATTAATAAAATTTAAACCAACATTTTATCTCATACTTTAATGCCTCAAAACAATTAAAACTAGGGCAAAACAATTATTACATGCCCTTTTGAATTATAAAATTTCAAATATCTTCAATAGGCTTCCGAACATTTTGTGTGTGTGCCTTTTATTGCATTATAATTATTTTGGGCCAAATAACATATTTTTACAAGAGGTTATTACTAAAACATAAATAAAATCGAATTAATTAAAAAACTATGAAAAAGGAAAAAAAAGGGAAAAGGTCCCCCCGTCCCCGTGGGCCTCGGCCCACCTGGCCAACCGGCCGGCCAGCCCTCCCCCACCGGCCCAATCGTCCCACATACCCCATGGGGGTATATAAGCCCCACCTAACCCTAAATCCACCACCCACCTTCACTTCTCTCCCCTCACTCTGTGGCCCTCCCCTCCTTTGCAGCTGCCCTCCCCACCGTCGACTCGCCCCCCCCCCCCCCCCCCGCACCGGCCGGAGCTGGTGCCATCGCCGGACCACCATGACGCCGATGCCGTGTGGCCGCCTCCTTCTTAACTCGTTTGTCATGGGACACATCTCCACTGCAATCGATGGTGAGCACACCGGCCCCGACCACCCCTCCTCTTCCTTCCCTCTGGCCGAATCCGTCGCCGGTGCCTCGCAGCGACCTCCCCCGCTTGCTCCTACACCTCACCATCGTGCCACCCCATCCCCCTGCTAGCTGTCGCACCCACCACGACCCCCTTGGACCCCTTCGGAGCTCCGTACTCCGGCGGCCTCATCGTGTGCACCGTGCATCCAAACGGCCATCCATCCACCGCAGGCACTTCCCTCGCGCCCCAACTCACCCCTCCGACCGCCTGCGGCCACACCTGTTTTCCCACCGCCGCATCGCCACTACCTCGACACCCACATGGCCTCACCCCCTCGCTGCTGCTGGCCGACACCACCACCATTGTCCAACACGACCATCGGTGGCCTCCCTGGCCATGGCCTCGCCTAGGATTCCAACCTAGCGAACTTTGGGCCGATTTGTTAGTTAGGGATTTGTTGGAAATATGCCCTAGAGGCAATAATAATATGGTTATTGTCATATTTCCTTGTTCATGATAATCTTCTATTGTTCATGCTATAATGGTATTAACAGGAAACAGAAATACATGTGTGAATAAATAGATCACAATGTGTCCCTAGCAAGCCTCTAGTTGGCTAGCTCGTTAGTCAATAGATGATCATGGTTTCCTGGTCATGGCCATTAGATGTCATTGATAACGGGATCACATCATTAGGAGAATGATGTGATGGACAAGACCCAATCCTAAGCATAGCACTAGATCGTATTGTTCGTATGCTAAAGCTTTTCTAATGTCAAGTGTCTTTTCCTTCGACCGTGAGATTGTGCAACTCCTGGATACCGTAGGAGTGCTTTGGGTGTATCAAACGTCACAACGTAACTGGGTGACTATAAAGGTGCACTACGGGTACATGTGAAAGTGTCGGTTGGGTTGGTACGAATCGAGATATGGATTTGTCACTCCGCGTGACAGAGAGGTATCTCTGGGCCCACTCTGTAGAACATCATCATGAGCTCAATGTGACTAAGGAGTTAGTCACACGATGACGTGCTACGGAACGATTAAAGATACTTACCGGTAACGAGATTGAACAAGGTATAGCTATACCGGCGATCGAATCTCGGGCAAGTTCTATGTCGACAGACAAAGGGAATTGTATACGGGATTGATTGAAACCTTGACATTGTGGTTCATCCGATGAGATCATCGTGGAGCAAGTGGGAGCCACCATGGGTATCCAGACCCCGCTAATGGTTATTGGCCGGAGAGGTGTCTCGGTCATGTCTGCCTGTCTCCCGAACTCGTAGGGTCTACACACTTAAGGTTCGATGATGCTAGGGTTATAGGGAATTGTTATACGAGGTTACCGAAAGTTGTTCGGACTCCCGGATGAGACCCCAGACATCACGAGGAGCTCTGGAATGGTCCGGAGGTAAAGATTGATATATAGGATGGATGGTTTTGGACACCGGAAATGTTTCGGGCGTCACCGGTAATGTACCGGGACCACCGGGACCACCAGAAATGGTCCCGGGGGTCCACCGGGAGGGGCCACCAGCCCCAAGAGGTAGCATGGGCCAAAAGAGGGAGGGCAACCAGCCCACAAGGAGGCCCAAGGCGCAGGAGGTGGAGAGTGGGGAAACCCTAGGCGCTGGTGGGCCTAAGGCCCACCTAGGGGTGCACCACCCCCTCCCCGTGCCCTGGCTGCCGCACCTCCCATCTGGGGGGTCTGCTGCACCACCTAGGGTGGGAACCCTAGGGGTGGCACCCCCTCCCCTCCTCCTATATATAGTGGGGGTTTTGGGCTGTTTTAAACAGAGTTTTCTCTCTCCCTCAGCGCAGCCCTGCCCCCTTCTTCCTCCCCTCCCATGGTGCTTGGCGAAGCCCTGCCGGGAGACCTCGTCTCTCCATAGACACCACGCCGTCGTGCTGCCGGAGATCTTCCCCAACCTCTCCCTCCTCCTTGCTAGATCAAGGTGCGGGAGACGTCACCGGGCTGCACGTGTGTTGAACGCGGAGGTGCCATGTTTCGGCACAAGATCGGAATCACACCGCGATCTGAATCGCCGTGAGTACGACTCCATCAACCGCGTTCTAGCAACACATCCGCTTATCGATCTTCAAAGGTATGAAGATGCACTCACCCCTCTCTCGTGGCTGGTCTCTCCATAGGAAGATCTAAATATGCGTAGGAAACTTTTTGAACTTATGCTACGTTACCCAACACTGGCATCCGAGCCAGGTTTTCTATGCGTAGATTCTATGCACGAGTAGAACACAAAAGGTTGTGGGCAATGATTTGTCAATTGCTTGCCGCTACTAGTATTATTCTTTTCCGGCGGTATTGTGGGATGAAGCGTCCTGGACCGACATTACACGTACACTTACGTGAGACTGCTTCCACCGACAGACATGCACACCGTGCATAAAAGTGGCTACCGGGTGTCTGTCTCTCTTACTGTAGTCGGATTGGATTTGATTGAAAGGGTCCTTATGAAGGGTAAATAGCTTTGGCATATCATCGTTGTGTCTGTCACGTAGGTAAGAAAGCGTTCTTGCTAGAAACCCAAATCAGCCACGTAAAACTTGCAACAACAATTAGAGGACGTCTAACTTGTTTTTGCAGGGTTTGACATGTGATGTGACATGGCCAAAGTTGTGATGTTGCATGTATAACGTATGAGATGATCATGTTATTTTAATAGGTTTCATGACTTGCATGTCGATGAGTATGACAACCGGCAGGAGCCATAGGAGTTGTCTTAATTTATTATATGAGATGCAACGCCATGTGCTTACTACTTTTACTTCATTGCTAACGGTTAGCTATAGTAGTAGTTGGCGTGATGACTTCACGGAGACACGATGATGGAGATCGTGATGATGGAGATCATGGTGTCACGCCGGTGACAATGATGATCATGCGATGCCTGAAGATGGAGATCGAAAGAGCAAAGATGATAATGGCCATATCATGTCACTATATGATTGCATTGTGATGTTTATCATGTTTTTCGTCTTATTGCTTAGAACGACGGTAGCATAATAAGATGATCCCTCTTAAAATTTTGAGAACGTATTCCCCTAAGTGTGCACCGTTGTGAAGGATCGTTGTCTCGAAGTACCACGTGATGATCGGGTGTGATAGATTCTAATGTTCGCATACAACAGGTGTAAGCCAGATTTACACACGCGAAACACCTAGGTTGACTCGACGAGCTTCGCATGTACAGACATGACCTCAAATACAAGAGACCAAAAGGTCGAACATGAGTTGTACGGTTGAATACAATCAGCATGAAGTTGCTCGCCATGGTGACTAGTCCGTCTCACGTGATGATCGGACACGGGTTAGTCAACATGGATCATGTATCACTTAGATGACTGGAGGGATGTCGATTTAAGTGGGAGTTCATACTTAATTTGATTAAATGAACTTAATTGTCATGAACTTAGTCTAAAAGTTGTCTTTATAAATATTGTAGATGGCCAACGTCAACCTCAATTTCAACGCATTCCTAGAGAAAAACAAGCTGAAAGATGATGGTAGCAACTATGCGGACTGGGTTCGCAACTTGAAGCTCATCCTTGAAGCAGCTAAAAAGGCTTATGTCCTTGATGTGCCGCTAGGTGACCCTCCCGCTCCCGCAGCAGCCCAGGACATTCTGAACGTCTGGGAAACACAGAGTGATGACTACTCTCTGGTTAGGTGTGGCATGTTATACAGTTTGGAAACGGGGCTCCAAAGGCGTTTTGAGCAACACGGTGCATATGAGATTCTCCAAGAGATGAAACTAGTTTTTCAAGCTCATGCCCATGTCGAGAGATATGAAGTCTTCGACAAGTTCTTTAGCTGTAAGATGGAGGGGAATAGTTCTGTCAGTGAGCACATACTCAAAATGTCTGGGTTACACGGTCGTCTGACTTAACTTGGAGTCAAATTTCTGGATGATGCAATAATTGACAGAATCCTCCAGTCTCTCCCACCAAGCTAAAAAGGTTTTGTGCTGAATTACAACATGCAAGAGAAGACCATTCCCGAGTTGTACTCGATGCTCAAGTCTGCAGAAGTAGAAATCAAGAACGAGCATCAAGTGTTGATGGTCAACAAGACCACTAGTTTCAAGAAGGGCAAGGGTAAGAAGAACTTCAAGAAAGACAGCAAAGCCGTTGCCGCACCCGGTAAGCCAGATGCCGGGAAGAAGAAAAATAATGGACCCAAGCCTGAGATTGAGTGCTTCTATTGCAAGGGAAAAGGTCACTGGAAGCGGAACTGCCCCAAATACTTAGCGGACAAGAAGGCCGGCAATGTTAAAGGTATATGTGATATACATGTTATTGATGTGTACCTTACCAGCGCTCGTAGTAGCTCCTAGGTATTTGATACCAGTGTTGTTGCTCACATTTGCAACTCAAAGCAGGAATTGCGAAATAAGCAGAGACTGACCAAGGACGAGGGGACGATGCGCGTCGGGAATAGCTCCAAGGTCAATGTGATCGCCGTCGGCACGCTACCTCTACATCTACCGTCGGGATTAGTTTTAAACCTTAATAATTGTTATTTAGTACCAGCTTTGAGCATGAATATTGTATCAAGGTCTTGCTTAATGCGAGATGGCTACTCATTTAAGTCAGACAATACTGGTTGTTCTATTTATATGAGTGATATGTTTTATGGTCATGCTCCACTGGTGAATGGTTTATTCTTAATGAATCTCAATCGTGATGTTACACATATTCATAGTGTGAATACCAAAAGATGTAAGGTTGATAATGATAGTCCCATATACTTGTGCACTGCCGCCTTGGTCATATTGGTGTTAAGCGCATGAAGAAGCTCCATACTGATGGACTATTAGAGTCTCTTGACTTTGAATCATTTGACACATGCGAACCGTGCCTCATGGGCAAGATGACTAAGACTCCATTCTCAGGAATAGTGGAGAGAGCGACCGACCTATTGGAAATAATACATACTGATGTGTGTGGTCCAATGAATGTTGAAGCTCGCGGTGGCTATTGTTTTGTTCTCACTCTCACCGATGATTTGAGTAGGTATGGGTATATCTACTTGATGAAGCACAAATCTGAGACGTTTGAAAAGTTCAAGGAATTTCAGAGTGAGGTCGAGAATCAACGTGATAGAAAAATTAAGTGTCTACGATCTGATCGTGGAGGAGAATATTTGAGTCACGAGTTTGGCACACACCTAAGGAAGTGTGGAATCGTTTCACAACTGACGCCGCCTGGCACACCGCAACGCAACAGAGTATCTGAACGTCGTAATCGCACTTTATTAGATATGGTACGATCTATGATGTCTCTTACCAACTTACCGCTATCATTTTGGGGCTACGCATTAGAAACTGCAGCATTCAGTTTAAATAGGGCACCGTCTAAATCCGTTGAGACGACACCGTATGAACTATGGTTTGGCAAGAAACCTAAGTTGTCGTTTCTTAAAGTATGGGGCTGCGATGCTTATGTGAAGAAACTTCATCCAGAAAATCTCGAACCCAAAGCGGAGAAATACGTATTCATAAGATACCCTAAGGAAACTATCGGGTATACCTTCTATCTTAGATCCGAAGGTAAAACCTTTGTTGCCAAGAACGGATCCTTTCTAGAGAAAGAGTTTCTCTCGAAAGAAGAAGTGGGAGGAAAGTATAACTTGATGAGGTAATTGCACCCCCTCTTGAACAGGAAAGTAGCGCAGTGTGGGAAATTGTTCCTGTGCCTCCTGCACCAACCCTGTGATGGAAATCATGTTGTTAGACAACGGTGAAGCTTCGAACTATGAAGAAGCAATGGCGGGCCCAGATTCCAACAAATGGCTTGAAGCTATGAAATCCGAGATAGGATCCATGTATGAGAACGAAGTATGGACTTTGGTGGACTTGCCCGATGACCGACGAGCCATAGAAAATAAATGGATCTTCAAGAAGAAGACTGACGCAAATGGTAATGTAACCGTTTATAAAGCTCGACTTGTCACAAAGGGTTTTCGAAAAATTCAAGGAATTGACTACGAAGAGACTTTCTCTCCCGTAGCGAAGCTGAAATCAGTCCAAATCATGTTAGCAATTGCCGCCTTTTATGATTATGAAATTTGGCAAATGGACGTCAAAACAACGTTCCTTAACGGGAACCTTAAGGAAGAGTTGTATATGATGCAACCAGAAGGTTTTGTCGACCCTAAGGGTGCTAACAAAGTGTGCAAGCTCCAGCGCTCCATTTATGGGTTGGTGCAGGCATCTCGGAGTTGGAACATTCGCTTTAATGAGGTGATTAAAGCGTTTGGGTTCTTACAGGTTTATGGAGAAGCATGTCTGTACAAGAAAGTGAGTGGGAGCTCTGTAGCTTTCCTCATACTGTATGTGGATGACATATTATTGGTGGGGAATAATATAGATATGTTGGAGAGCATAAAGGCCTATTTGAACAAGATTTTTTCAATGAAGGACCTTGGAGAAGCTGCATACATATTAGGCATCAAGATCTATAGAGATAGATCGAGACGCCTCATAGGTCTTTCGCAAAGTACATACCTTGACAAGATATTGAAGAAGTTCAATATGGAAAACTCAATGAAAGGGTTCTTGCCAGTTTTGCAAGGTATGAGATTGAGTAAGACTCAGTCACCGACCACGGCAGCAGATAGAGAGAAGATGAGTATTGTCCCCTACGCTTCAGCCGTAGGCTCTCTAATGTATGCCATGCTGTGTACCAGACCTGATATAAACCTTGCCATAAGTTTGGTAGGGAGGTACCAAAGTGATCCCGGTATGGAACACTAGACAGCGGTCAAGAATATCCTTAAGTACCTAAAGAGGACTAAGGAAATGTTTCTCGTTTATGGAGGTGACGAAGAGCTCGTCGTAAAGGGTTACGTCGATGCTAGCTTCGACACAGATCCGGATGACTCTAAGTCACAGACGGAATACATATATGTTTTGAATGGTGGGGCAGTGAGCTGGTGCAGCAGCAAGCAAGAAGTTGTGGCAGCATCTACATGTGAAGCAGAGTACATAGCTGCTTCAGAAGCAGCTCATGAAGGAATTTGGATGAAGGAGCTCATCACCAACCTTGGAGTGGTTCCAAGCGCGTCGGGTCCAATGACACTCTTCTTTGATAACACTAGGGCCATTTCCATAGCCAAGGAGCCCAGGTTTGACCAGAAGACGAAGCACATCACACGCCACTACAACTCCATCCAGCACCATGTCCAGAGTGGAGTAACAGAGATTTGTAAAGTTCATATGGATCTGAATGTTGTAGACCCGTTGACTAAACCTCTTCCACGAGCAAAACATGATGAACACCATAATGCTATGGGTGTTTGATACATCACAATGTAACTAGATTATTGACTCTAGTCCAAGTGGGAGACTGTTGGAAATATGCCCTAGAGGCAATAATAAAATGGTAATTATCATATTTCCTTGTTCATGATAATCGTCTATTATTCATGCTATAATTGTATTAACAGGAAACAGTAATACATGTGTGAATAAATAGATCACAATGTGTCCCTAGCAAACCTCTAGTTGGCTAGCTCATTAGTCAATAGATGATCATGGTTTCCTGGTCATGGGCATTAGATGTCATTGAAAACGGGATCACAACATTAGGAGAATGATGTGATGGACAAGGCCCAATCCTAAGCATAGTAGTAGATCGTATTGTTCGTATGCTAAAGCTTTTCTAATGTCAAGTGTCTTTTCCTTTGACCGTGAGATTGTGCAACTCCCAGATACCATAGGAGTGCTTTGGGTGTATCAAACGTCACAACGTAACAGGATGACTATAAAGGTGCACTACGGGTACCTCTGAAAGTGTCTCTTGGGTTGGTACAAATCGAGATCGGGATTTGTCACTCCGCGTGACGGAGAGGTATCTCTGGGCCCACTCGGTATAATTTCATCATGAGCTCAATGTGACTAAGGAGTTAGTCACACGATGACGTGCTACGGAACGATTAAAGAGACTTACCGGTAATGAGATTGAACAAGGTATAGGTATACCGACGATCGAATCTCGGGCAAGTTCTATACCGACAAACAATGGGAATTGTATACGAGATTGATTGAATCCTTGACATCGTGGTTCATCCGATGAGATCGTCGTGGAGCAAGTGGGAGCCACCATGGGTATCCAGACCCCGCTGATGGTTATCGGCCGGAGAGGTGTCTCGGTCATGTCTGCCTGTCTCCCGAACCCATAGGGTCTACACACTTAAGGTTCGATGACGCTAGGGTTATAGGGAATTTTTATACGAGGTTACCGAAAGTTATTCGGAGTCCCGGATGAGAACCAGACGTCATGAGGAGCTCCGGAATGGTCCAGAGGTAAAGATTGATATATAGGATGGATGGTTTTGGACACCGGAAATGTTTTGGGCGGCACCGGTAATGTACCGGGACCACCGGGACCACCGGAAATGGTCCCGGGGGTCCACCGGGAGGGGCCACCAGCCCCACGAGGTAGCATGGGCCAAAAGAGGGAGGGCAACCAGCCCAAAGTTGGTTGGTGCGCCTGCCACATGGAGGCCCAAGGCGCAGGAGGTGGAGAGGGGGGAAACCCTAGGTGCTGGTGGGCCTAAGGCACACCTAGGGGTGCGCCACCCCCTCCCCCTGCCCTGGCCGCCGCACCTCCCATCTGGGGGGGGGGGGGTGGTGCACCACCTAGGGTGGGAACCCTAGGGGTGGCACGCCCCTCCCCTCCTCCTATATATAGTGGGTGTTTTGGGGTTGTTTCAAACAGAGTTTTCTCTCTCCCTCGGAGCAGCTCTGGCCCCCTTCTTCCTCCCCTCCCACGGTGCTTGGCGAAGCCCTGCTGGGAGACCTCGTCTCTCCATCGACAGCACGCCGCCGTGCTGCCGGAGATCTTCCCCAACCTCGCCTGACTCCTTGCTGGATCAAGGTGCGGGAGACGTCACCGGGTTGCACGTGTGTTGAACGCGGAGGTGCCGTGGTTTGACACAAGATCGGAATCACACCGCGATCTGAATCGCCGCGAATATGACTCCATCAACCGCATTCTAGCAACGCTTCCGCTTAGCAATCTTCAAAGGTATGAAGATGCACTCACCCCTCTCTCATTTCTGGTCTCTCCATAGGATGATCTGAATATGCGTAGGAATTTTTTTGAATTTATGCTACGTTACCCAACAGGATTAGGCCCCCCACTACCCCCCACGGAATGATGGGTGGGCCCAAGCCCCCTAAAACGTTTAGGTTAGAAATAATAATAATAATAATAGTAATAAATATATAAAAAATAAAATAAAATCATTAGTTAATTAATTAATTATTTAGTTAAGACTAATCAATGATTAATTAGATGATTAACTTGATCCCTAAAGTAATTCTCTCTATATTAATTAAAGTAATTAATTAGGATGAATAATGTGCCTAATTAATTAGGTTAACTAAACCTAATATAATTAAGTTAGTTTTTTTAGTTAAATCATAGAGAATGACACGTGGGTCGCACCCCAAAAAATTAATCTAATTAATTATTAATTAACCTAAATTAGAATGTGGGTATGACGTATGGGACCCACTAGTGAGAGTTGAGTAGTCAACTTAGACTGTTGTGTGGTGATGTGAGCATCACATCATGCTGATGTCATTAATGATTATTTGAATTAAAATAAAATTATTTAATTTCTAAATATTAGTAAAACTTTAAAAATTAATATAATATAATCCGTAATTCGGATGAAAATAATTTGTACATGAAAGTTGATCACAAAAACTAGATGAACCCGGATACACTATTCGTTCGTCTCTCACGCGTTTGTATCATCGCGAACATGGAACTTTTCCATCCGTTTTGCCTGTTCGGTAGTAGCCACACACCTGGGAAATGTCGTCAGATATTGTCCCGATCCGTCTATGACGGATAATACTGCGTTAGCTCATGCCTAGCCCTGCATATTGTCATGTCATGCATCGTGTTGCATCTGTGCATTATATTTATTGTTTCTCCCCTCTTCTTACCGGCAGACCCCGAGACTGACGCTGCTACCGGGTACGACTACCCTCCTGATGAGCAACCTTTTGCCGCAGAGCAACAAGTCAAGCAATCCCCCGTTGATCATTCCTATATCGCCTATTTCTTTCTACCTCATGCTTGCATTAGATTTTTCTACTGTTGTAGTTAGCTCCTATATCTGATGCATAGCCTATTTTTTATGAACTGCTACCTTACTATAGACACCTTTAAATTGTTTAGTATAGGTGGAGTAGTGATCCCCTTTAACCCCCTTATTCCAGTTGCCCCGCTTTATCGTCGAAGTCTCGATCAACTTGTCGATTAGCCAAGGCCCAACACCGCACTTCACACTCCCTTTGTTGTACAACGCTGCAGAGCTACTATCAAGTACCGAGAGTGAGACCTCGATACGTACTCCTGATGTTATCTCTGTAGTGTAGTTAACCGACGATGGTTTATGGTGGGTGATTCTTCCTACGCCACCTATGATAATAACTCTGTCGTGCAACCCATCAAGCGTGGTCCATCGAGGGTGATTTCTCGCTGGTCACCTTGACGGTTAGATCATTCGAAATCCAACGAAGGTGATACCTCGGATCCCCTGATGTTACACCCACACAGTTACTTGACCGTTCTACTGGGAACATGAATGGTGTTTTGCGGGTGTATTCCCGTGTGGATGTCACAATGTGTTAATAAAAATACTAATGGATTTGGGTATTTGATCTGGGTTGGTTGTAGACCTTTTCACATTCACCATCCACGTGGGAGAAGCTATGGGTACTCGACGTTGTGGTATCAGCTGAAGCACTTCAAATGTCAGTAATGGAGCGACGCACACATGAGTGTTCTGGAGAAGCATCGTTGTTGTATAAGAGGTGCTAGGACTGCTATTGGTCGCCATCGCAATGTATAGGAGCGCAATGTGTGATGAGACTATGAACCCTACGTGCTAAGGAGTTAAACTGGTAGGCTGGCCTCTCTATTGATCCTTGGTAGGGATGTGACGTGTTGATGTTCTGAGGTCGGGCATGACCCTCGAAAGTGTGTCTAGCCAGCGTTTATCAAGCATGACGGGTAAGATGGTGCACCCATGCAGGGATGAAATTAACTATTCGAATAGCCATGTCCACGGTTACAGGACGATTTGGAGTTGTGCCCTGATCTTATACAACTACAATTGTTACTTACCTTGAATGTTTTATCCAGGATAGCTTCCTCGCGGGGAGTCGAGGAAGGATCTCTCGGAGTGACTCATTAATATTGCTGCAACAATATGACTATTTATTTGTGTTGCCAGCTCCATTCTCGTCTATTGCTGCAAGACCCCTAAACATGCATTTTTGCAGTCAGTCAACATATAACCCCCATTACCTTTGATAGTGATGCATACTTAGCATAGTTCTGATGTTAGTCTCGCGAGTACTTTGGATGAGTACTCACCGTTGCTTTGCTCCCCCTTTTCCCCTTGATCCGATTGCTGCGACGAGATGATAGAGCCGGGGAGATGGCGTATCTTGCCAATGACGACTGCTACCCCGACGGTGCCTAGTACTATGTGGAGGCCGCTGAAGACCAGGAGTAGTCTAGGAGGTTCCCAGGTAGGAGGCCTCGCCTCGTTCGATCGATGCATCTTTTGTGCTAGCATTCTCTAAGGCATTGTCATCTTTCATGTCTATACTCAGATATTTGTTGCTTCCGCTGACTCGTGTGTTTATCGAGCTTCTGTATTATAGCCCTCGAGGCCCCTCCCTTGCAATATGAAGCTTGTACGTTTTTATTTGTGTGTCAAGTAGTGTTGTGATATCTTCCCGTGAGTCGTTGATCTTTGTCGTGCGCATTTGCGTGTATGATTAGCGTACGATCAAATAGAGGGCGTCACAAGTTGAGAATGAAATTGTGTCGACGGAAGTGTATAGCGCTCCCACCTCCTACCGTTGTCTCGACCACCCACCGGCGATCATCTTTTCGGGCTTCTCCTTGGGATTCAGGATTCATCCATCTCCGATGGATCCTTGTGGTGGCTCTACCCTTGGCTTAGATTTCTCCAAGGGGTAGGATTTTTCCGATGAGATCTAGAGATCTACAGGTCTTACAGTTCATCCTATGAAGGGTTGGGTCTATCACATTGATTGTCTCTTTAAGTAGACACACTTTCGATTGAACGAAGCTTTGGTGTCTGCTACGCTTGAATTAGCCATTGGTGGTTCGGCCATTGATCTTGGGGTGTTACAGGTGCAGGACAAGCTCTTCTCTTTTAAAGTTTCCTCCAAGCAGGTTGGATTTCTAATTACTCGACTGCATTCATATTCTTGTTCATCTTTGAGGACTTATTTGGGGTAGAGAATTCTTTACAATTATCCTGTATGCCGAGGGTACAGATATGCGGTGACTCAGAATGAAATTGACGTTCTCTCTAAGGATGCAGGCTATGCTTTTTCTGCCCATGAGCGGGTGATTACTCGTCCTCCTCCACCATCAGCTATCAATTGGACAATATCTCGCCCTCATATTTATTTGGGTATGTTTCTTCGCCTCCGAAGTCTTCTCCACCGCTGATGAAATCTACGACGAGGGTAGCTTCTCCGGTGAGTGAATTGACGACAAGATCTATCTCCTCTTCTTTGGTAGATCCGGATATCGTGGCGCGTGTCACGCCCGACATCAATGGTGGGAATACGGTGTTTTCAAAAATTCGGATGGGTAATGGGCCTCAGAATGGGCCAGAGTCTTCTGAATCGGCCCAAACATATGATCTGGATGATGCAGAGGATTATTTTAATAATACAATTTCTGATATAGCTTCAAAAATATTAACGTGTTAGGACTGTTCTAAGGAAGGACACTTCACGAGTAACTGCCCTTCAGTATTGATTTGCATGGCATCCTCGATGGTAGGCCATCATTGGAGGGCTTGCGCGACGCGTTCTAGGGACTTGGGTCTAGTTTGGAGGGAAAAACTGCGGGAGACTGATTTTGCGGGACCCACTACCATTAATCCAACAACACATCTCCGCAATGCTTCGTGCTCTTCCCCGTCTAGTCCCATCGCTGGCCTGCCACAACCATCATCTTGCCCTCCGTCGAAGACCCCCTCCTCCATCGCTAGAAAAACCTCCAAAGCAAATGGACAACTTCCGACTGAACCCACAACGATTTCTATCGACAGGACATGAGATCATTGATCGTGGTGATCTCAAACTTCCTCGAACCTTCGTCACTATCCCCACTGGACTCCAGCGTTGCCATGAAGAGTTCGTCATTATGGAGGTAATGCCGCTTCCTACGCCCAATAAGATAGGTTTTTTGAGGGAAGCGATGGTACACTTGCTCGAGCAGAGGGGGTATAGGTCATGTCAGCGCAACCTTGGATTTCTGGTGTCAGCCTGTTTTGCTTGCGTAATGCGGGAGTCTGCTTTGCTCTGCTTCAGCTTCCTCCTATTGCTATGGGGGGCGATAGATTCGTCAGATTCATGAAGCATGGCGAGGGAGAAGGATATCGAGGGGCTCATGTTTTTGTGATGGCTGTTTGATGTTCCTGGGTGTTCCTCTTGACCTGCGCACAACTGAACATCTTCATGCAACAGTTAACACCTTTGGGAAGTTACACTACTTGAATAGTGATGATCCCTACCTGGCAAGAACCATTGTGTTTGCTTCGTTCCCTGATGATATTTTGGTCCCTAGGGATGCGGTCTTCAGTGGCTATGCCACCATTGGAGGAGCCTGGGTCTCTTGCACCATCCCCTGTTATATATTGGGGGCAACTTTTGTCGGCGTTCTGGGAATGGGTGTACCTGGACCTACCTGCCTGCGGCCCAGGGCTGGCTCACTTCATCAACCAAACACCAGAAGGCTAGGCGCCACTCAAGGGAAGGCCCTCATGAGGGGCCAAGCCTCGCGAGGAGGAACGGCATCAAGACCCGCGGGGGGCCTCCTTAGGCCCCTCCAGAGCGGCGGATATTCCAATGCAAGGCCCGGCCTCCGGAGTCAAGGATGACGTAGAGGAAGGATAGGCGAGCCGCAGACGGCAGAGCAATGCAATTCCCCCTTTGGTGAAAAGGGGTAGGGACGTACGTGGCTCTCGAAGGCATCTTACAAAGGTTTCCACTTCCGTGTAACCAGACGATCGCCGCCCGCCAATAGGGCCGACGTCACCCCTGAACCCGTCCCTACAGCGCGGGAGCCACTCTGCATGCGAAGACAACCTTTCGGACAAGGGAAGCACGTTCCCTTGCCCCCCTTTAAAATTGGCTGCTATGGGATCCTTTCCCGCCTAAACGATAAGGGAAGAGGACCGGGCCATCACTATACATAGAGATAGGTTACTTCGGAGAGGGGGATCGAGCTCATTGACCGACTAGCACCACACAGCCCCTGGAGGCCCATTCAAACATTGTTCTAGTTCATCCATCAACCTCCACTAGAGGCAATCCTCCAAAACAGGAGTAGGGTTTTATGCTTCCCAGCGGCCTGAACCTGGGTAAACTGTCGTGTTCTGTGTCTTTCTCACCATCGAATGAGTTCTCTGCTTTGCCTATCGAGTAACGAGTCAGGCGAACCAAAGCTGCCAAGTGGTCTCCGTGCGCGCCCCTGGTTACTAGTCTTTAGGGTTTTGTGGAGCTCGAAATCCGACATTTGGCGCGCCAGGCACGGGGCACGTCTCGGAGCCTCCACACCAACAGCAAGATACAGATGTCGATGGTGACTCCATGGAAAGTGCAACCACCAACGGCCGCCGGTCCACGGCGATGGACGGCGTCTGAGCGAGCAGGGCCACCCCTGCGGTCGAGTGCATTCTCGGCGGATCACAGGCGCCACCTTTCGGCTGTCACGTCAAGCGTTTCCTACGGTGCGATGGGGCGGCTCACCCATGGTCCGAGCCCACGAAACGTCGTGCATGGCCAGAGGTCAACATCACCTTCGGCCCCGACGATCACCCCAAGGCCACGACGGCCGCCGGGACATTTCCCATGTTGTGCACGCCGACCATATCTGGAGTGACCATATCCAAGACCCTCATTAACGGTGGCGCGGGCCTCAATGTCATCTCAGAGGAGGCCTTCGACACGTTGCAGTTACCGCGAGAGTGGCTTGCGCCGTCAAAGCCCTTCTCCGGGGTGGTGCCAGGATCTGTCACCCCCGTGGGATGGATTCACCTCCCCATCGCCTTCAGCATCCGCTCCAACTTCCGTAGCAAGAAGATGGACTTCGACATCACCCATATCCACCTACCGTACAACGCAATACTCGGCTACCCCGCCCTCACACAGTTCATGGCGGCGATGCTCCCGGGCTACAACGTCGTCAAGATGCCTGGGAGCGGCGGCGTGCTCACCATCGTGGGCGACATCAAGGATTCCTCACGGGTGCTCGAGCTCTCCCACAAGGCCGCGGTCATGGCGCATGCCAACCTCAGGGGTGAGGCACGTGCCGCGGAGGACCGTGGGGATGTCCACAACATTGCGCCCGAGAAGAAGAAGCAGTTGTTCTTCCAAGACCGGGCGGAGACGAAGCAAGTGCCGGTGGATGAAGGAAGCTCGGCTCCCACCTTCACCATCGGGGCGAACCTCCCTCAAGACCAAGAGACGGCATTGGTCAGTTTACTCCAAGAGAACAAGCACGCGTTCGACTGGAGCGCCTCCGACCTGGTCAGGGTCCTGAGGGACGTCATCGAGCACCACCTCATGGTATGCCCGAACGCACGCCCACTGAAACAGAAGGTAAGGAGGCAAGTCGTAGAGTAGCAGGCGTCCAATGCTCAGGAGGTGCGCAAACTGAAGGAGGTAGGGGTTATTCGAGAGTTGCGCTACCTAGAATGCATGTGCTTCCTGGATGTGCATCAACTTCACGAGCCTCAACAAGATCAAACTGAAGGAGCAGATGTGCATCGACCACATCGTGGCCTCCAACATGGAGTGTGATCTCTTGTGCTTCCTGGATGCATTCTCGGGCTAGCACCAGATCAAGATGGCGGTGGAGGACGTCGAGAAGAAAGCCTTCCTCTCTCCATGTGGGGTATACTGCTACAAGTGGATGCCCTTTGGTCTGCGGAACGCTGGAGCAACCTTCCAGCGGTTGATGCATATCGCTCTAGGACCGTAGCTCGGGAGGAACGCAGAGGCCTACATGGACGACATCGTGGTCAAGTCAAGGCAGGCAAAACCCCTGGTGAAGGACCTGGAGGACACCTTCGCCAGCCTTCGAGAGGTGAACTTGAAGCTCAACCCCGATAAGTGCGTCTTCGGGGTCCCATCAGGCAAGCTGCTCCGTTTCCTGGTGTCGCACCGGGGGATCTAGGCAAATCCAGTGAAAGTCAATGCCATAAACAAGATGAGTGCGACCACAACCCTCAAGGAGATGCGAAAGTTGGCGGGGTGTGTTATCTCCTTGGGGCGTTTCACCTCCAAGATCGGCGAGCGGGCGCTGCCTTTCTTCAAGATCATGAAAAGTAAGGGGTCCTTCGAATGGACCCTAGAGGTCGACGCTGCCTTCGATGAACTCAAGCGATACCTCACGAGCCCACCGGTCATTGTGCCGCATCGACCTTGGGAGCCCTTGCTCCTATACCTTGCTGCCACCCCCACTCCGCCAGGGAGGAGCGAGCCAGCAAGGGCGCCGCTACGAGGATCCCCGATGCCCCCCCCCCGGGGGATCGCACGACTCAGGAGCGCCAATTCCCTCGCAGGCAGAGGAACCTGAGGTCAAGACCGCAAGGTCGGACCATGAGATGCTCAACCCTCCTGAGGTCCAGACCGCGGGGTCAGACCATGAGATGCTCAGCCCTCCTGAGGCCTGGCCTCTCCTACGGAACGTGAAATGCCCCAACGTCCTGAGCCTGCAAAGGGGGACGACGCCCCGGGGGGGCACATCCTCATCGAGCACCCGATATACTTCGTCAGCATGGTGTTGCGAGACGCGCGCTCGCGCTATCCCATGCAGCATAAACTCCTTCTAGCACTCCGCGTTGCCTCGCGCAAGATGCGTCACTACTTTCACGGACACCCGATCAAGGTCGTTGATGACCCACAAGTGTAGGGGATCTATCGTAGCCTTTTTGATAAGTAAGAGTTTCGAGCCCAACGAGGAGCATAAGGTATTGACAAGTGATCTTGAGCAAGGAATAACTGCAAGTACTAAAGGTAACTTTTTATGGGTTTCCTGGTTTAAGCAACAAGGAAATAAATGCAAGGAAAGTAAATCGTGCCGAGGTGCAGCAAGTGGCCCAATCGTTTTGAACACGGAGGATAAGCCGAGGGAGTAAACTTATAAAAACTAAGGCATTCCTGAGGACACACGAGAGAGATAGTGAAGTGCTTTCGCCATTTTCTGTCTAGTACTATGTTTTGTATCGATAAGTGTTATGTGGGTGGACCTTGTGGGGACCCCGACTTACAAGTCAAGATCTCCGAATGATCTGCTTAGTGATCCCAGAGATCAATGCTCACCGAACACACAGATACTGAATAATAAGAGTCTTACATCCGAGTACCGAATTATTACATCACATGACCGAATGGTCAAATTCACAAGGTTGGGCCTAAGGCCAAATCATACAGATACAAATCAATAGTGGAAATCATAGGGGCTAAGCGGGTGTCCATGCCATCAAGCCTACATTTACAGGAATTCTGACTCGGAAGCGTCCTAGTTCGCAGGGGCGTCTCCGAAGATGTACTCATCTCCAAACTCCGGTCCTTCCATGTCTCTTCAATAATATAACCAGTGGCAAGCCAATGAGTACATTGAATGTACTCGCAAACAGCCCATGATATGAACATTGAAAGTGAAGGATTACAATAACATGCATCTTTGGTGTAATTCATCTTGGTGGAATGATCATGAATATGCATCAAGTTAAAGAATTACTTTTGAAGAACAGGTTACTGATATCAATATATCTATCGAGGGCTGAACCATCCGGGTTCACCCTATATGCCAAGTCACCAAACTTGGTCATATCGTTACTTTCATAATAACTCCTTTTTAGCACAACTCACACACACTTGGTTTATGCGGAAATAACTAGACATAGTTTAAGCAGCACCACCCAACTGTCCTTGACCGTGGACACGACTATTTGAATAATTTTACACTCTTCAGAGGTAGTACACTGGACCCACTAGATCCGGGAAACTTCCGTGTCATCCACGACTCGCGATATATAACATACCCGAGGTAAGTACCCGATCAATGCCTTTCCCCAGACGATACTAGACAAAGAGGTCCACTCGATTGGTACCCAGCTATAACGCCCCAGACACACCCGCCGGAGGTCGTTACTCCTGGTAGGATCTAGACTGGCCTCACATATCAATACTAGTCTTTTCTGCGCACTTTGTCCTCACTCGTGCGCACCCGAGATCAACTTCCCGGTCGGTCACCCATCCTATAACTACTCCAAGGTGAACACGCTTAACCTGGGAGTTCTGTTCGACTGGGCTTCCAGAAAAGAAGGAATTCCTAATTGATATGAGTAGTCTATCATCCCTAATAAGCCAGGCTATCACATACACCACCACTTAGAGGAACCGACGTCCTCGTCGGGCCACAAGAGCGTTCCCTCTTGGCACAAACGTCTGTGCATCTAGTCTAGTACATGTGCTATGCCGTGTGCCACGACGGGTCACAAACGTCATAAACAACATGACTGCGCACCTGTCCGCAAATATCCGTGTAACCATGAGGGTTGGCTCTGATACCAACTTGTAAACACCCCGGACACACCCGCTGGCGGTCGTTACTCCTGGCAGGATCTAGACTGGTCTCACATGTCAATAATAGTCTTTTCTACGCACTTTGTCCTCACTCATGCGCACCCGGGATCAACTTCCCTATCGGTCACACATCCTAGAACTAATCCAAGCTGAGTACGCTTAACCTGGGAGTTCTGTTCGAATGGGCTCCCGGAAAAGAAGGAATTACTTATTGATATG
This sequence comes from Hordeum vulgare subsp. vulgare, assembly GCF_904849725.1. Classification (NCBI taxonomy): domain Eukaryota; kingdom Viridiplantae; phylum Streptophyta; class Magnoliopsida; order Poales; family Poaceae; genus Hordeum; species Hordeum vulgare. Next base: position 119,119,620 of record NC_058520.1, read on the forward strand.
AGTAGTCTATCATCCCTAATAAGCCAGGCTATCACACCAGCCCACATGTTGTACATCTTACGAGCACCGACTCTGGACAGTATCAACCATGCGGGGACCAACGGTGTGCCTGGAACTCATAAAAATGGCATGGTCGTCCTACCTAGCACGACCCCATCACGAGAGTGACCACACATCACTCCCGCCACTAATAATGTGGCTCTTTGCTAGCACCGACCAGAGTAATCAACATAGCCCCATCCCATAAGGGGTAACGTGGTCGTACTGGTAAGGTTGGGACGGTCAACCCATCATAAATCTCATCCCATTTCCGAAACCGTACTCAGTCAAAATACCCGGTGCACCACTTCACCAAAAGTGGCCACCTAACTCATCATGACCCTCGGGCATTAGTTGCACCCGACGGGGTTTTCATAAACCAGATTTGTGTCATCAACATGCTCATGCTAATACTATTCTAATATTACTTGTCAACAAGATACTAGTATGATCCTCAAGGTGTAGGATCAAGCTCAATGCATTAGCTCCGGAGGAGCCATCGGTAACATCACATCAAATGATTTACCGGCACTTATGATCATATGCAATGGAAATACTTGCTATTTTAACATGTAATATAACATATGCTCAGTCATGGTCAAAGGGCTGCTTGCCTTGGTCAGCTAGGTATCCAGGGTCTTCGAGGTCTTCCGCTCTGATTCCCTCGTCACACGAATTTTCTATCATCGTCAAAAGAATAAATAAGAAGTAGCTCACTCAAAAACAGATCAGAAAGTTATTTTAAAAATGTCCTTTATTACTGATAAATCTAAGTTGCTATTTTGAAAAATATTTGCATGTGTTTCCAACGAAGGAACATCTTTAAAATCAACCAAACAGAAGAAAACTATTCCAATTTAGTCATTTTTATTATTGTAAAACAGAATAGTTGTAGAAAAATTCATCCCAAGGTCTTATTAAATACTACATATTTTTAGAAGAATATCAGTGGAAAAATTATATCTTTTAACTGATTAAATATTTTTATAAAAATCTTTGAAATCAGATTTTAAAAACAAAAGAAAAAATGGATAAGTCCCTCGCCTGGCTCGGCCTGGAACTGGGCCGACCCAAGGCTAGCCGACAGCCTGCCCAGGTGCGCGCGCCGTCAGGTTTGAACCTGACGTGCGGGGCCCTATGGTCAGCGACTGCGGGCAGCGCGGGGGAGGGAGCTGGGCCACCGACAGGTGGGGCGCACCTGTCGGGGTCGTCTCCTACCTCTGGCCAGAGAGGAGGAGGAGCACGCCGGCGAGGCTGCCGACGTTCTCAAGCCCCAACAAGGAAAGAAATGGGCTCGACATGACGCCGCCTACCTGCTGGTGGTCGGAACAACGACGGAGAGGCAAGGGTCGGCGATGAGAAGGCCGCGACGGAGGAGTTTCGGGAGGTGGTTGAGGAGGTAGCAAGGGGCACGGAAATGCTTGGGGAAGTTGGGGGAAAATTTCCTAGGGTTGAGGGGATCAGTTTGATGGGTCGAGGAACTCTTTTGCCCTTGTTTTGGACTCTAATTTGCATGATTTGAATGGAACTAACCCGGACTAACGTTGTTTTCAGCAGAACTGCCATGGTGTTGTTTTTGTGTAGAAATAAAAGTTCTCGGAATGACCTGAAAATTTACGGAGAATTTTTGTGGAATATATAAAAAAATACTAGTGCAAGAATCAACGGAGGAAGTGGAGCTGTGAGCCCACAAGCCCACCAGGCGCAGGCCCCCTGGTCGCGCCTAGCAGGCTTGTGGGGCCCACAAAGCTCCACCGCCTCTAATCTCAGCTCTATTTAGTCCCTTTCGTCCAGAAAAAAATCAAGGAGAAGAGTTCAACGCGTTTTACGATACAGAGGCGCCGCCACCTCCTGTTCTTCATATGGAGGCTAGATCTGGAGTCCGTTCCGGGCTCCGGAGAGGGGAGATCATCGCCATCGTCATCACCAACCTTCCTTCATCGCCAATTCCATGATGCTCTTCATTGTTCGTGAGTAATCTCATCGTAGGCTTGCTGGACGGTGATGGGTTGGATGAGATCTATCATGTAATCGAGTTAGTTTTGACGGGGACTCATCCCTAGTATCCATTATGTTCTGAGATTGATGTTGCTACTACTTTGCCATGCTTAATGCTTGTCACTAGGGCCCGAGTGCCATGATTTCAGATTTGAACCAATTATGTTGTCGCCAATATATGTGTGTTCTTGATCCTATCATGCAAGTTGTAGTCACCTACTATGTGTTATGACCCGGCAACCCTGGAGTGATAATAGCCGGAACCACTCCCGAAAATGACCATAGTATGAGGAGTTAATGTATTCACCAAGTGTTAATGCGTTGGTCTGGTTCTTTATTAAAATGAGAACCTTAATATCCCGTAGTTTCCATTAGGACCCTGCTGCCACGGGAGGGATGGACAATAGATGTCATGCAAGTTCTTTTCCCTAAGCACGTATGACTACATACGGAATACATGCCTACATTACATTGACGAACTGGAGCTAGTTACATGATGAATAACATCCGGCATAATCATCCATCACCAATCCAATTCCTACGAGTTTTTCCTACTTGTCCTTGCTACGTTACTTTGCCGCTACTGCTGTCACTGCTGCTACTGTTCTTTGTTGCTTCTGTTGTTACTTTGCTGTTACTGCTGTCCCTTTGCTGCTACTGGTTACTGTTGCTACTGCTGCTATCATACTACCTTGCTACTGATAATTTGCTGCACATACTAAATCTTTCAGGTGTGGTTGAATTGACAACTCAATTGCTAATACTTGAGAATATTCTTTGGCTTCCCCTTGAGTCGAATCAATAAATTTGGGTTGAATACTCTACCCTCGAAAACTGTTGCGATCCCCTATACTTGTGTGTTATCAAGACTATTTTCTCGCGCTGTTGCCGGAGAGGCACAACTATATTCTCTGAGTCACTAGGGATTTATGTCTACTGGTCACTAGGAATCCAAAAGATCCAAGAACTAAACTCTTGCCCTCAACTACGAGGATAAGTAAGGAACTGCCATCTAGCTCTGCACTTGATTCACCTTCAGTTATGAGTAAGTTTGCGACACCACCTCCTTCTAGAAATCTTGATATGTCGCATGTGCTTGATGATGCTACTTCTGCTGCCCATGATGGTTATGTTGATGCTATGCTTGATATTTCTTTGCCACTAGGTGCATTCCTTGATGCACAAATTGCTAGAGTTGCTGCTAGATGTGATGATACTTCTGAAACTGCTGATACTATTGAAGTAGAACCTGCTATTTTGCTTGTTAGAACTAGCTCTCCTAGATATGAATTGTCTGATATGCCTGAGGGTTATGTTATGGAGGGAGAGATAGCTGAGGACTTTCTTGCTTGTAAGAATAGCTATGATGTTGAGAAGTTACTCCTCAAGTGGAAAGAAAAATCTTTGAACGCTAGGATGAAATACGACCCGAAGTTTGCTACTTCGCCTATCTTTGTGACCGATAAGGATTATGTATTCTGTGTCAATCCTGAGTGAATCACTCTGGTCGAATCTGATCCTTTTCACGATTATGAGTCTGAAATGGTTGTAGCCCATCTTACCAAACTGCACGATATAACCACCCTATTACCGAGTGAGGAAAAGATCCGCCACTACTATATCCCCAAGTTGTTTCCTTTCTCGCTAAAGGATGATGCTAAGACTTGGTTCACTTCTCTTGCTCCTGGTTGTGTGCGTAGCCCCTAGGATATGGTCTACTACTTCTCTGCAAAATATTTCCCTGCCCATAAGAAGCAAGCTGACTTGCAGGAAATATACAACTTTGCTCAAGCTGAAGAAGAGAGTCTCCCACAAGCTTGGGGGAGGCTCGTCCTGCTACTGAATGCTTTGCCTGATCACCCTCTTGAGAAGAATGAAATACTTGATATCTTCTATAATGGACTTACCGATGCTTCTAGAGACCACCTAGATAGTCTTGCTGGTTGTGTTTTTAGGGAACAAACTGTAGAACAAGCTGAGATCCTGTTGAATAACATCTTGTGCAATGAGAATGCTTGGACTATTCCCGAACCACCTCCTAAGCCAACTCCTAAGAAAAGAGGTATTCTATTTCTCAGTCCTGAAGATATTCAAGAAGCTAAGAAGTCTATGAAAGAGAAAGGCATTAAATCTGATGATGTCAAAAATCTACCACCTATCAAAGAGATTGATGGTCTAGATAACCCGATACACGTAGTAGAAGTAAATTATCTTCGTAGATTCAATGATAGTGATATTCCTTTTGATAAACCTGCTAGCTTATGCCTGGATGAATTTGATAACTTTGTTGCCAAACAACAAAGTTTCAATGATTATGTTAGCAGACAATTGGGACAGAATGGTCATATGCTTAGTCATTTAAGTGCTTGTGTGGACACAAACGTCAATGATCTTAAGCTCTTGAGTAAACATGCCTCTATGGTTACTACTCAAGTAGAACAAGTACTTAAGGCTCAGAATGACTTGCTCAATGAGTTGAATGACAATTCTGTTAGAGTCGTCACTAGAGGCGGTAGAATGACCCAGGAACCTTTGTATCCTGAGGGTCATCCTAAGAGAATGAACAAGATTCTCAAGTTGTTAGCACTCATGCACCTAGTCATCCTAGAAAGAAGAAGAAAGATGATAGGAACCTGCATGCTAGCAACCCTGTTGCTGTTACACCTGAGAGTCCAAACGATGTATCTGTCTCTGATGCCGAAACACAATCTGGTGATGAACATGAGCCTAATGATAATATCGACAGTGATGTTCATGTTGATGCTCAACCTAGCAATGATATGCATGTGGAGATTTAACCTGTTGATCTTGATAACCCACAGCTTAAGAATAGAAGATACGATAAGAATGACTTCACTACTAGGAAGCATGGTAAAGAAAGGGAACAATGGGTTCAGAAACTCATCCCTTTTCCTCCCAAACCATCCAAGAAGAAGGATGATGAGGATTTTGAGCGATTTGTTGTAATGATTAGACCTGTCTTTCTGCAAATGCGTTTGACAGATTTGCTCAAAATGTCTCTGTATGCTAAGTACATGAAAGATATTGTGACTAATAAGAGGAGGATACCTGAGGTTGAGATTTCCACCATGCTTGCTAATTACACTTTCAAGGGTGGAACTCCTAAGAAACTAGGTGATCCCGGAGTGCCCACTATACCTTGCTCCATTAAAGTTAACTATGTTAGAACTGCTTTATGCGGCCTTGGAGCCGGTGTTAGTGTTGTGCCTCTCTCTCTTTATCATAGACTTGAACTGGATAAGTTGACACCCACTAAAATCTCTTTGCAAATGGCCGACAAATCAACTGCTTTCCCTATCGGCATTTGCGAGGATGTGCCTGTTGTGGTTGCTAACGTCACTATCTTAATAGACTTTGTTATTCTGGATATTCTTGAGGACGATGCCATGGCGGTCATCCTTGGAAGACCCTTTTTAAACACTGCAGGGGCTGTTATAGATTGCAACAAAGGCAATGTCACTTTCCATGTCAACGGTAATGAGCATACGGTGCACTTTCCGAAGAAACAATATCGAGTACATTGCATCAATGCTATTGAAAAGGCTTCATCGATTCTTATTGGGAGCTTTGAATGCCCTATACCTCCTATCAAGATGAAGTATGATTTGATTGTCGGGGATATGCATATCCCCATTGAGGTGACCTAGTGACTATTCAAAAAATTCTCCGTTCTCTTTTGCGATTCAAAAAAGTTTCTCAAGGAGACTTGATCAACCTCATTAACAGATTTCTTTCGATGACCATGAGATGGATGAATCGAGGAGTCACAAACCTCTGTTCCAAGCTTTCACCTTCGGTTGCTTGGAACAAAAATGATAGATTTAGTTTTCTTTTCCCTGTTTTCTGGCTTTAGCGTCCCGTAGATAAGTACCCCGAAAATAAAAGTTCTCCGAACGTCCTGAAAATCAAGTATGATTTTTTCTGGAATTTTTGAAAACTACTGAGACGAAGAGCTAGTCTGGGGGCTGCACCAGTCGGCCACAAGCCCTAGAGTTGCGGGCACCCCCCTGGCCGCGCCACCCAGGCTTGTGGGGCCCACGTGCACCCCCTCCACTCATTCTAGCTCCCATCTGGTTCTCCTACCACCAGAAAAAATTGTTTCGCAGCTCAAACCCGTATTCTTGGTCTTCTTGCTGGGATTTTCGATCTCCTTGTGCAAAGCACCATTCACCAAACTGTTTTGGGGAAATTACTCCTTGGTAAGTGACTCCTCGATTGGTCCAATTAGTTTTTGCTCTAGTGCCTTATACATCGCGTATTTTTGCTGTCTTGGTGACCCTATTCTTGAGCTTTGGATGCTAATTTTAGCTGGTCCCATGTAGTTTCGATGCGTGATATGGCTTCTAGGCACTTGTTGGAGTAGTTTCTATGAGTTTCGTTGAGCCTTGTTCACTTTTCCTTTGAGTCACTGAAAATTCAGAAAAGGAAGATGTTCAAGAGAAACTATCATGGTGGTTCCTCAAGCAAGAGAGGTCCCCGTCTCGCGGTTCGGGAGCCCGATCCTTACCAACCAAGGAACGCATAGGTACAACCATGTGAATGGCCTTCTGATAAATTCATGATTGAGGCAGCTTTTAAAGACGAGTTTGATACACTTGTTCACAACGTCGGACTCGAAGAATTCATCTCCGATAAATGTGAACTGTATATTACTCTCAGTGCCTCTTTTGTTCATAGATTCAAATTTTCAGCTGGCCGTGACACATCCGTACTGTTTGATCTCTATGACAAATCATATACCATGGATTTCGAGGATTTCAACAGAATATGCAAGATACCTGTTCGGGGTAGTCTCAATGATCCTCCTAAATATTCGGTTAGAGATTTTTTTTCTCTGGTATAACTGTCGGAGAAACTAGAGATATTACACAGGCTACCATGTGGAGCATTCATTTTCCTGCCTTGCATTACTTTGCCCTCTTTGTAGGTAGATGCATTAACGGTAAGATTGAGCATTGTCACCTCTGTGCACCAGACCTTAGTATTCTTAAGAGCGCAGTCATGGGTGAGAGAAGTTTCAACATGGGAGCTATAATAGTAAGGAGGCTGAATAATAATGCTAATGAAGGGGATTTCTTTGGTGGGATCTATGCCACTCGCAGAGCAAATTTTCTTGGAGTACCCATCCGTGATGGATATCCCCCGCTCCATACAACTTTCCTTGACCACATCGCTTTGACACGCTACCAGTTCCTTGAGAGGGATGATGAATCCCTCCTATACCGTTTAATATTTAACCGGCAGCGTGTTTTCCATATTACCCTTCCTACTCCTGCCTTCTTTGACTTTCAGCTAAAACGGAGATAGTACATAACCAGAGGAGAGGCAGAGGAGTATGAGAAAGTGGCAAAGGCTGCTCGTCTTCGAGAGGCAGCTATTCAGGCAGTGGCTGCAGCGCTCCTGTATAACCCCCATTATGATTTTGGGTATCGCCCGGACCATCCTTGGGAGTAGACCAACTTAGGCCAAAAACCTATGCTTGGGGGAGTACATGTTTCTCATTGACTTTATATTCTTGCTTATGCTTTCACTTTGTTTGTCGGTGTTCACACTTTGCCACTGTATCATCCATGCTAGTTTATTTCTTTTTCTCGTTTTCTTTTCGTGTGTCTGTCTAGTTTGAGAAACCCAAAAAGATTTTTCTTCTTCTTTTGCTTGTTGGGACCTTTCCCGTATAAATAGTTTTCTTTTTCTTTGGATCAAGGTAGAAGACCATGGTTACAATGTTTAGTGGCTCTCGCATGCATATCTGTTTATCTGTCAAAGAGCCATATTACTTTGTCTTCTCCTTTGTGTTTGCTTGCAGATTCCAGCTTAGTCCAATGCACGAGCACTCTTATTATTGTTCACATCATTCAATCGTGCAAGTGAAAGGCAATAATGATGATATATGATGAAGTGACTGAGCCTAGAAAAGCTGGTATGAACTCGATCTATTTTGTTTTTGTAAATATGACTAGCTCATCATTCTTTATTCAACTTTGTTGTGAGAGAAACATGTTTGCAATGACAACTTAGAGATCATAGTTTCTGATGCCATGCTCAATTAGCTAGGAGCTTATAATGGTTTGTCTTGGATGCCAACATGAATTTTGAGATGACTATGATGTAGTATGATAGGATGGTATCCTCCTTTGAATGATTCAAGTGGCTTGACTGGGCGCATGTTCACGCATGTAGTTGAAACAACATCAATATAGCCTCTATGATATTCATGTTCATGGTGATTTATGTCCTACTCATGCTTGCACTCAATGTTAGTTAATCTCAATGCATTTTGATGATTGTTGTCGCTCTCTAGTTGGTCGCTTCCCATTCTTTTGCTAGCCTTCACTTGTACTAAGCGGGAATACTGCTTGTGCATCCACCTCCCTAAACCCAAAGTTGTTCGATATGAGTCTACCATACCTAGCTATATGCGGTATTTACCTGCCGTTCCAAGTAAATTTGCATGTGCCACTCTCTAAACCTTCAAGAAATAATCTATTTTGCATGCCCGAACCGCTCATGTGGTGACAGGGGGCTATCCTCCATGCTAGGCGTGTTATCCTCGATATGTGTTTATTCACTATCATTCACGAGAAAGGGGCAGGTAATTGGAATGCCCAGTTCCATGCTCAAATCGTAAAGATAATTGCAAACAAAACTCCCCCTGGATTGATGTTGGTATGGAAGGCACCCGAGTATACGGCTAGTCATGGAGTGTGATTGATTTGTGGTGGGGGAGTCAAAACTTTACTTTTCTGTTTGGGAACCGCCTATAGCATGTGTAGCGTGGAAGATGGTGAAAACTTTTAGTCATTGCGTTGACAATGAAAGCATGCCACCCAAAATTATTATCTCTGTTTTCAAAGCTTGAGCTTTAGAACCTCTGCAATTCAATGCTTCCCTCTGCGAAGGACATGTCTATTTATGTTCCTGTTGAGTCATCCTGTTCTTATAAAAGCATCAATTAGTTAGCACCTCTGTCATTTTTATGCTTTGCTTTTAACTATGATTGAGTATGACTGTGACTGGATCTTCTTTGTGATGAATTACAATGTTTAGTCAGCCCTTGGTCATTGAATGTGATGTGCATTTATGTTTTGCTGTCTCAGAAAGAGCTAGCGAGATACCATATGTTCGTACTGCTTCATGATTGTTTTTATTGAAGTGTTGACGTTTGACACTTATTATTATTTTCTCGCTAGTTGATTATGTCATTGATATGAGTTTACCGTGAGACCTAGATTTCATTTGCTTATGTGGTTAGCTTGCGATCTTGCTGAAATTCTGGTTATGAGTTAGACATAGTTCCAACAACAAGAACAAACAGAGTTCGTAAAAGTTTTTCTTTTGTCTCTTTCAGTTTGTCAATTGAATTTCTTGAGGACAAGCAAGGCTTTAAGCTTGGGGGAGTTGATACGTCTCCATCGTATCTACTTTTCCTAACTCTTTTGCCCTTGTTTCAGACTCTAATTCGCATGATTTGAATGGAACTAACCCGGACTAACGCTGTTTTCAGCATAATTGCCATGGTGTTGTTTTTGAGCAGAAATAAAAGTTCTCGGAATGACCTAAAAATTTACGGAGAATTTTTGTGGAATATATAGAAAATACTGGCGCAAGAATCAACGGAGGAAGTGGAGCTATGAGCCCACAAGCCCACCAGGCGCCCCCCCCCCCCCCCCCCGACCGTGCCTGGCAGGCTTGTGGGCCCCACAAAGCTCCACCACCTCCAATCTCAGCTCTATTTAGTCCCTTTCGTCCGGAAAAAAAATCAAGGAGAAGAGTTTATCAGGTTTTACGATACGGAGGGGCCGCCACCTCCTGTTCTTCATGTGGAGGGCAGATCTGGAGTCAGTTCAAGGCTCCGGAGAGGGGAGATCGTCGCCATCGTCATCACTGATAACCCGCAAGTATAGGGGATCGTACAAGTTTTCGAGGGTAGAGTATTCAACCCAAATTTATTGGTTCGCCAAAGGGGAAGCGAAAGAATATTCTCAAGTATTAACAGCTGAGTTTGTCCGATTCAACCACACCTGAAAGATTAGTGCCTACAAGCAAAGTATAAGTAGAAAAGTAGTATGATAGCAACGGTGTCAGAAATAGAACTGTTGACGGCAGACTATTCCTAAGTGTTGAATCAATGGCACCAGTGTTGCATGTGAGTGAGTAACTATTCTTCCCCGACAACAGTGTCGGAAAAGATCATGCAACAAGTAACAGCGAAGTAGCAAGGAACAACAGTAGCAGCAGCAGAGTGGCAATGTGCCCCAATCCCTTTTGTAGCAAGGGACAAGCCTGGACAAAGTAACATAGCAAGGACCAGTAGTAAAAGACTCGTAGGCAATGGATCGGTGATGGATGAGTATGATGGATGTGATTCATCATGTAACAACTATAACACGGAGAGATATGTAACTAGCTCCCGTTCGTCAATCTAACGTAGGCATGTATTCCATATGTAGTCATACGTGCTTAGGGAAAAGAACTTGCATGACATCTATTGTCCATCCCTCCCGTGGCAGCGGGGTCCTAATGGAAACTACGGGATATTAAGGTTCTCCTTTTAATAAAGAACCGGACCAACGCATTAACACGCGGTGAATACATGAACTCCTCATACTATGATCATCTCCTGGAGTGGTTCCGGCTATTGTCACTCCAGGGTTGCCGGGTCATAACACCTAGTAGGTGACTACAACTTGCAAGATAGGATCTAAAACACACATATATTGGCGACAACATAATAGGTTCAGATCTGAAATCATGGCACTCGGGCCATAGTGACAAGCATTAAGCATAGCCAAGTAGTAGCAACATCAATCTATTACATAGTGGATACTAGGGATCAATCCTTGTCAAAACTAACTCGATTACATGATAGATCTCATCCAACTCATCACCGTCCAACAAGACTACGATGAGATTACTCACGAACGGTGAAGAGTATCATGTAATTGTAGGTGGAGAAAGGTTGATGATGACGATGGCGACGATTTCCCCTCTCCGGAGCCCGAAACGGACTCCAGATCTGCCCTCGAGATGAAGAACATGATGTGGCGGCGCCTCCGTATCGCCAAACGCGATGAAACCTTCTCTCTAATTTTTTTCCGTGCGAGACGGAAGATATAGAGCTGAGTTTGGGGGCGGTGGTGCCACATGGGCCCCACAAGCCCTCACGGCGTGACCTAGGGGGTGGCTGCGGCCTGTGGGCTTGTGGCCCACTAGCACGCCCCCTCCGGTGGATCTTTGCGCAGGTATTTTTCTTTTATTCCAGAAAAAATCTTCGTAAATTTTCAGCACATTCCAAAAATTTTTATTTCTACACAAAAACAACACCATGGCAATTCTGCTGAAAACAACGTTAGTCCGGGTTAGTTCCATTCAAATCATGCAAATTAGAGTCCAAAACAAGGGCAAAAGAGATCGGAAAATGTAGATACGACGGAGACGTATCAACTCCCCCAAGCTTAAAGCCTTGCTTGTCCTCAAGCAACTCAGTTGACAAACTGAGAGAGAGAAAAGAAAAACTTTGACGAACTCTCTTTGATCTTGTTGTTTCAAATATGTCTAACTCATATCCAGAGTTTCAGCAAGATCACAAGCAAACCACATAAGCAAATGACATCTAGGTCTCACGGTAAACTCATATCAATGGCATAATCAGCTAGCGAGCAAATAATAATAAACCTCAAATGTCAACAGTTCAATCAAAACAATATGAAACACCACGAATAGATGGTATCTCACTAGCTTTTTCTGAGACCACAAAACATAAATGCAGAGCACCTTCAAAGACCAAGGGCTGACTGAACATTGTAACTCAAGGCAAAGAAGATCCAGTCATAGTCACACTCAACACAGTTAAAAGAAAAGCATAAAAATGACAAAGGTGCTCTCTAATTGGTGCTTTTGTAAGAGGAGGATGACTCAATAGGAACATAAATAGATAGGGCCTTCGCAGAGGGAACATAATAATTTTGGGTGGCATGCTTTCATTGTCAACGCAATGACTAAGACTTCTCAACATCTTCCACGCTACACATGCTATATGCGGTTCCCAAAAAGAAAAGTAAAGTTTTGACTCCCCCACCACTAATCAATTACACTCCACGGCTAGCCGAATCCTCGGGTACCGTCCATACCAACATCAATCCTGGGGGAGTTTTGTTTGCAATTATCTTTTCGATTTGAGAATGGAACTGGGAATTCAAATTACTGGCCCCTTTCTCGTGAATGATAGTGAATAAACACATATCAAGGATAACACCCCTAGCATGGAAGATACCAATAGCCCCCTGTCACCACATGAGCGGTTCGGGCATGCAAAACAGATTATTTCTTGAAGGTTTAGAGAGTGGCACATGCAAATTTACTTGGAACGGCAGGTAGATACCGCACATAGGTAGGTATGGTGGACTCACATGGAACAACTTTGGGTTTATGGAGGTGGATGCACAAGCAGTATTCCCGCTTAGTACAAGTGAAGGCTAGCAAAAGACTGGGAAGCGACCAACAAGAGAGCGACAATAGTCATCAAAATGCATTGAGATTAACTAACATTGAGTGCAAGCATGAGTAGGACATAAATCACCATGAACATGAACATCATAGAGGCTATGCTGATTTTGTTTCAACTACAGGCGTGAACATGCGCCAAGTCAAGCCACTTGAATCATCCAGAGGAGGATACCATCCTATCATACTACATCATAGTCATCTCATCATTCATGTGGGCATCCAAGACAAACCATCATAAGCTCCTAGCTAAGTAAGCATGGCATAAGCAACTATGATCTCTAAGTTGTCATTGCAAACATGTTTCTCTCACAACAAAGCTGAATCAGGCATGATGAGCTAGTCATATTTACAAAAACAAAATAGATTGAGTTCATACCAGCTTTTCCAGGCTCAGTCACTTCATCATATATCGTCATTATTGCCTTTCACTTGCACGACCGAACGATGTGACCAATAATAAGCGTGCTCGTGCATTGGACTACTCTGGAATCTGCAAGCAAACACAAAGGAGAAGACAAAGTAATACGGCTCTTTGAAAGCTAAACAGGTATGCATGCAAGAGCCACTAAACATTGTAACCAATATCTTCTACCTTGACCCAAAGAAAAAGAGAACTATTTACACGGGAAAGCTCCCAACAAGCAAAAGAAGAAAAAGGAAATCTTTTTGGTTTTTCTCAAACTAGACACACACACAAAAAGAAAACTAGAAAAAAAACTAGCATGGATGATAAAGTGGCAAAGTGTGAACACCAGCTAACAAAGTGAAAGCATAAGCAAGAATATAAAGTCGGTGAGAACACGTACTCCCCCTAGCTTAGGCTTTTGGCCTAAGTTGCTCTACTCCCCAGGAGGGAAATAACCAGCTCCGGGATACTCCAGAGTGGACTGAGGATGCCACTGCTGTGTGAGCTCCTCTGGCTCCCACTGATAAACCGGCGTATGGTACTCGACTGGTGGCTCGAGCACGGGCACCTATGGTTGGGCTAAGCCCCAATATGCGTAGATGCCCGAGGGCATAATAATGTTCCTGCCTGCATGAAGATTGAACAAAGAAGGAGCAGGCAAAGTAATAGTCTCACGAGTACCCTGACTAAATACCAGGTTATAAATCATCCTTCTATTTATATCTCGATCAAGAAAGTCATGGCGAACCATGCAATCATAATCTAGATATCTCTCGGGAAGAAGAACCTCTTCTTCTTCCTCTAGTCTAATGGGTATCTCAAAGTGTCTCGCAAGACGGGTAGCATAGATACCTCCATAGACAACACCCTTAGAACGGTTCAGGTTCAACCGTTGAGCTACTATAGTGCCCAAGCTATAAGTTTTATCATTATAAAGGGATTCGCGCAAGACCGCAAGAACTCGGGAACTAAGTGAGAAGTACCGGAGCCACGGGAAAATGAATTCTAGCATCTCTAGCGCAAGACACTCCTCTCTCCTCTCCTACATCAATAGTACTGATGAAAGCTTCCAAGTCCCATGGACGAGGTTCATGAATATCCCCAACGTAAGGTAATTTGCAAACATTGCAAAAATCCCGGAGTGACATGTGCTGGGGGATATCATAAAGTTTGAACTCAACCATAGGAGGATTCTTCCTCGGATTAAAGTTAAAGCTTTGTACGAAGATATTAGTGAGGAGGAGGTATTGCGGACACTTATCTTCAATGAAGGCGGTAAGGCCTGCGTTTTTCACCAAGTGGTAAAAGTCCTCATAAATTCCAGCGGCGCGTAAGAACACGTCGCTTGGCCACTCGCACGCTTGAACTTCTGCGACTCGAGGGACCAAATACTTGGGCTTCTTCTCACTCACATCATCCCTGGGGTCACGGCTTGACGAGCCTCTTAAGAACCTCATCTTTTCCCTTCCTATCTCTGAAAATTGCTGAAATTTTTAGTTATTCTAAGGAAAAGTGAACAAGGCTCAACGAAACTCGTAGCACCTACTCCCACAAGTGCCTAGAGACCATATTATGCATCAAAACTACTTGGGACCAACTAAAATTAGCATGCAAAGCTCAAGAACATGGTCACCAAGGTAGCAAAAATACGCGGAGTATAAGGCACTATAGCAAAAACTAATTGGACCAATGGAGGAGTCAGTTACCAAGGAGTAATTTCCCCAAAATAGTTCGGAGAACAGTGATTTGAGGAGCAAGAACATGGGTTTGAGCTGCGAAACGATTTTTTCTGGAGGTAGGAGAACCAGATGAGAGAAAGAATGAGTGGCGGGGGTGCCTGTGGGCCCACAAGCCTGGGTGGCGCGACCTGGGGTGTGCCCGCGCCCCTAGGTCTTGTGGCCCACTAGTGTGGCCCCCAGACAAGCTCTTTGTCCCAGTATTTTTCAAAAAATATTGAAAAAATCATACTTGATTTTCACGACGTTCGGAGAACTTTTATTTTTGGGGTAATTTTCTACCGGACGCGAAAACAGAAAACAGGGAAAACTAAAATAAATCTATCATTTTTCTTCTAAGCAACCGAAAGTGAAAGCTTGGAACAGAGGTTTGTGAGTCCTCGATTCATCCATCTCATGGTCATCGAAAGAAAATCCACCAATGAGGTTGATCAAGTCTCCTCGACAAACCTTTTCGAATCTCAAAAGAGAACGGAGAATTTTCGAATAGTCACTAGGTCACCACAATGGGGATGTGTATTTCCCCAACAAGCAAATCATACTTCATCTTCACACGAGGAATAGGGCATTGAAAGCTCCCAATAAGAATCGATGAAGTCTTTTCGATAGCATTGATGCAATGCACTAGATATTGTTTCTTCGGAAAGTGCACGGTATGCTCATTACCATTGACATGGAAAGTGACATTGCCTTTGTTGCAATCTATAACAGCCCCTGCAGTGTTTAAAAAGGGTTTTCCGAGGATGAGCGCCATGGCATCGTCCTCAGGAATATCCAAGATCACAAAGTCTGTTAAGATAGTGGTGTTAGCAACCACAACAGGCACATGCTCGCAAATGCCGATAGGGAAAGCAGTTGATTTGTCGGCCATTTCCAGAGAGATTTCAGTGGGTGTCAACTTATCCAGTTAAAGTCTGTGATGGAGAGAGAGAGGCATAACACTAACACCGGCTCAAAGGTCGCGTAAAGTAGTTCTACCTTAGTTACCTTTAATGGAGCAAGGTATAGTTGGCACATCGGGATCACCTAGTTTCTTCGGAGTTCCACCCTTGAAGGTATAATTGTCAAGCATGGCGGAGATCTCAAGATCAGGTATCCTCCTCTTATTAGTCACAATATCTTTCATGTACTTAGCATACACAGACATTTTAAGCATATCTGTCAAACACATTTGCAGAAAGACAGGTCTGATCATTTCAACGAATTGCTCAAAATCCTCATCATCCTTTTTTTGGATGGTTTAGGAGGAAAGGGTATGGGTTTCTGAACCCATGGTTCCCGTTCTTTACCATGCTTCCTGCTGTTGGCTAGGCCTATAGGGATTTCCTTGGCAAATATGCAAAGGATTCCCCCGCGGCCTTGGAGCCTTGCGTTGGTGTTCCCTTGAAGAGGAAAGGGTGATGTAGCACAGCGGTGGTAAGTATTTCCCTCAGTTTGAGAACCAAGGTATCAATCCAGTAGGAGAATCGCGTCAAGTCACAAGTACCTGCACAAACACAAAGAGCTTGCACCCAACTCTATGAAGGGGTTGTCAATCCCTTATAGATTGTTTGCAAAGTGAGAACTGAAAGCAAAAAGTAAAAAAAAGGAAAGTAAAAGTAAAAGCTGATAGTTGTGAATAGACCCGGGGGCCGTAGTGTTCACTAGTGGCTTCTCTCATGAAAGCAAGTAGACGGTGGGTGAACGAATTACTATCGAGCAATTGATAGAACCGCGCAAAGTCGTGACGTTATCTATGGCAAGTATCATACATATAGGCATCATGTCCAAAACAAGTAGACCGATACGTGCCTTGCTTCCCCTTCTGTCATTGGGAAAGGTCACCGCACGGTATGAACCCAAAACCAAGCACTTCTCCCATTGCAAGAATCATAGATCTAGTTGGCCAAACAAAACCCAAGACTCGGAGAGACTTCCAAGGATATCAAATCATGCATATAAGAATTCAGCAAACACTCAAATGTAATTCATAGATAATCTGATCACAAATCCACAATTCATCGGATCTCGACAAACACACCGCCAAAGAGGATTACATCGGATAGATCTCTATGAAGATCATGGAGAACTTTGTGTTGAAGATGCTAGAGAGAGAAGAAGCCATCTAGCTACTAACTACGAACCCGTAGGTCTGAAGTAGACTACTCACGAGTCATTGAAGAGGCAATGATGTTGATGTAGAAGCCCTCCAGCTCCAAAGTCCCCTCTGGCAGGGCACCGGGAAGGGTCTCCAGATGAGATCTCGCGGAAACGGAAGCTTGCGGCGGCGGAAAAGTGGTTTCGTGGAGGCCTTGATTTTTTTCTGGGATTTTAGGGAATATATAGGCCAAAGAGCTAGGGCAGGGGAGCTCCAGGGGGGCCACAAGCCTGGTACCGTGCCCCCCTGGCCGCGGCTACAGGGCTTGTGGGCCCCCTGTGGGCCTCCTGCCTTGGCCCTCAAGTCCCCCGATCTTCTTTTGTTCTGGAAAAATTCATTTCGGGGATTTTATTCCGTTTGGACTCCGTTCCAAAATCAGGTCTGAAAAGAGTCAAAAAACAGAGGAAAAACAGGAACTGTCACTTGGCACTGAATTAATAAATTTGTCCCAAAAGAGATACAAAAGGTATATAAAACATCCAGAGTTGACAAGATAACAACATGAAACCATCAAAAATTATAGATAAGTTTAAGACGTATCACACATCCCCAAGCTTAACTCCTGCTCGTCCTCGAGTAGGGAAGTGATAAAGAATGATTTTTTGATGCTTTCATGCTACCTAGCATAGATGTCCTTTGTAACTCCTCTTATGTGACATGAATGTTCAGATCCGTTAGATTCGAAACAATAGTTTTCTATTGACGTGGAGACAATAATACTTCAAGGAAACTAGCAAGGTAATCCTGAACTTTCAAAAGAAAGTTATCCCTACAAAATCATATAGTCTGGCTATGCTCTATCATCCTTGCACAACGAATTTAAATCATGCACAACCTCGGTATTGGCCAAGTAATTGTTTTCACACCTTTACTTTCTCAAACTTTTTCAACTCTCACGCAATACATGAGCGTGAGCCATGATTTTAGCACTATAAGTGGAATGGAGTGTGGTGGAGGTTGCAAGGCAAAAAAGGAGAAGATGGTCACATGGACTAGGCATATCAATGAGCTATGGAGATGCTCATCAGTAGATATCAATGTGAATGAGAAGGGATTGCCATACAAATGATGCACTAGAGCTAAGAGTATGTGATAGCTCTTAAAGAAAATTGGTGGGTGTGCATCCAACTTGCTTGCTCACGAAGACCTAAGACAATTTTGAGGAAGCCCATCATTGGAATATACAAGCCAAGTTATATAATGAAAATTTCCCACTAGCTATATGGTGGTGACAAAATGAGAGACTCTCAATCATGAAGATCATGGTGCTAAATAAGCACAAGCGTGGAAAGATAGTAGCATTGTCCCTTCTCTCTTTTTCTCTCATTTTTTTGGTGGGATCTTTGGCCTCTTTTTGTAAATGGGCTTCGTTGGCCTCTTTTATTCTCACATGGTACAATGCTCCATCAATGATGATCATCACACTTACAACTCAAAACTTAGAGCAATGATGACTCTATATGGAATGCCTTCGGTAGTGTACCGTGACAATGATCTAGCATGGCATAGACATCAATGGAAACATCATGCTAGCTATCTTATGATCATGCAATGGAAATGTAGAAGCTATGGCACATGTCATGGTGGTAGTTGCATGGCAATATATCTCGGAATGGATTTGAAAAAGCCATAATAGGTAGGTATGGTGGCTGTTTTGAGGGAGGCTAATGGTGGTTCTATGCACCGGCAAAACTTGCATGACACTAAAGAAGATAGTGATGGTGGAAGGTGAAAGTGCATATAAACCATGGATTCAACATTAGTCATGAAGAACTCATATACTTGTTGCAAAGGTTTTAGTAGTAATCGAAACAAAACATTCAACGCATACTCCTAGGGGAAGGGTTGGTAGGTATAAACCATCGCGCGATCCCGGCCGCTACACAAAGGATGACAATCAATAAACTAATCATGCTCAGACTTCATCACATACCGGTTCACCATACGTGCGTGCTACGGGAATCACTAACTTAAACACAAGTATTTTTAGATCCACAACACCTTACTAGTATAACTTCAATATTACCACAACCACAACTCAAAACTAATTGAGATGAATCAAACTTCTCTAACTATTCAATGCACATGAAGGTGGAAGTTTTCATATCACTTTGGATAACTACCCCTTTTGAGACTACTTTCATAGAATAGATCAACTATCATGCCATGCACTGCCGTGCTCCAAAAGATAGAAGTGAAGCACATAGAGAAAAATCAACTAGCACAAAAGATATAAGTGAAACACATGTGAGCTGAATTGCCTAACCAAAGGATATAAGTGAAGCTCGACAAAATCACGGTGAGTGCATGTCTCTCTCTAGGTGTGAAGAAAGGAAGATTGTGACACAACAAAAATAAAAGACTCCTACGATACAAGACGCTCCAAGCAAAACACATAACATGTGGTGAATAAAAATATAGCCCCAAGTAACGTTACCGATGGATTGAAGACGAAAGAGGGGATGCCTTCCCGGGGCATCCCCAAGCTTAGGCTTTTTGGGCATCCTAGAATCAACTTGGGGTGCCCTGGGCATCCCCAAGCTTGAGATCTTGCCACTCTTTATCTCTTTGTCCATAAGAACTTTACCCAAAACTTGAAAACTTCACAACACAAAACTTAAACAGAAACTCGTGATATCATTAGTATAAGAAAGCAAATCACCACTTCCTTAGGTACTGTAGAAAACTTAAATTCTACTTATGTTGATGTTGGGTTACTGTATTTTCAATCTTCCATGGCTAATACCCCCCGATAATATCCATAGTTTCATCAAAATAAGCAACCAACTCACAAGAACATAATCTATTAACAGCAGACCAGTCTTAAGCAATATGTATACTTCGTATACTTCTGTTACTTCAAAAATTCTGCAAAATTACGGAAGTCTGAAGAATTTGTGTAGCAATCAGCAGCAAAAAGAATCAACTCAAAAGCTCTCACAGAAACAAAATGAAAATTCTTTTCGTGAGCAGAAAGTTTCTGTATTTTCCAGCATGATCAAAAGATCATTCCCAAGACTAATCATAACGGTTTCACTTGGCACAAACGCAAAAGAAACACAAAAAACACAATCACAACAGAATTGTGAAAGTGTGGACGCAACAAAACAGAAAGAAAAAGATAAATTCATTGGGTTGCCTCCCAACAAGCACTATTGTTTAACGCCCTTAGCCAGGGATTGATAATTCAATGATGATCACACAAAAGACAAGAATTGAAGCACAATGAGAGCATCATAAAGCATGTGAAAATCACATCTAAGTCTAACATACTTCCTATGCATGGGAATTTTATAGGAAAACAGATTTTCAAGACAACCAATAGTTACCATATGCAAGGAAGAAGAAAGAGACAATAGCAATCTCAACATAACGAGAGGTGATTTAGTGATATGAAAGTTTCTACCACCATACTTTCCTCTCTCATAATAATTACGTGTGGGATCATATTCGAATTCAACAATGTAACTATCACATATGATATTCTTTTCATGATCCACATGCATGCAAAGTTTACGCTCTTCAAAAATAGTGGGATTATCATCAAATAAAGTCATGACTTCTCCAAACCGACTTTCAATAATATTGCAAATATCATATTCATCATGAGGCTTAAACAAATTTTCAAGATCATAAGAAAAATCATCACCCCACTCATGATCATTGCAACAAGTAGTGGACATAGCAAAACTAGCATCCCCAAGCTTAGAGTTTTGCATATTTTTAGCATGATTGTCACTAATAGAATTTGTAGTGAAACCATTGCAATCATGCTTTTCATCCAAGGAGCCCTCGTGAATCACTTCATAAATTTCTTCCTCAATATTTTCAGATTCACGCATCTGAAGCAAAAATCCATAAAGATAATCAAGTGCACTCAACTAACTAGCAATTGGATCAACATAATTGGATCTCTTAAAGAGATTAGCAAGTGGATGAGGATCCATATCACTAGAATTTCAGCATGCGAAGATGCAAGCATATTGAAGGCACATAGCACACGAGCAAACAGAAAGCAAGCGAGAGAAAGGGGCAAACGAAAAGGCAAACGAAAAAGTTAAATTGGTGAAGTGGGGTAGAGGAAAACGAGAGGCAACTAGCAAACAAAGTAAATGCAAGAGATGAGTTTGTGACACTTACTTGGATAGATCTTGACTTGATCTCCCCCGGGCAACGGCGCCAGAAACCCTTCTGCTGGTGGCTACGCCTATAGGGATTTCCTTGGCAAATATGCAAAGGATTCCCCCGTGGCCTTGGAGCCTTGCGTTGGTGTTCCCTTGAAGAGGAAAGGGTGATGTAGCACAGCGGCGGTAAGTATTTCCCTCAGTTTCAGAACCAAGGTATCAATCCAGTAGGAGAATCGCGTCAAGTCACAGGTACCTGCACAAACACAAAGAGCTTGCACCCAACGCTATGAAGGGGTTGTCAATCCCTTATAGATTGTTTCCAAAGTGAGAACTGAAAGCAAAAAAGTAAACAAAGCAAAGTAAAAGTAAAAGCTAAGATGATAGTTGTGAATAGACCCGGGGGCCGTAGTGTTCACTAGTGTCTTCTCTCATGAAAGCAAATAGACGTTGGGTGAACGAATTACTCTCGAGCAATTGATAGAACCGCACAAAGTCGTGACGTTATATATGGAAATGATCATACATATAGGCATCACGTCCAAAACAAGTAGACCGATACTTTCTGCATCTACTACTATTACTCCACACGTCGACCGCTATCCAGCATGCATCTAGTGTATTGAGTTCATAAGAACAGAGTAACACCTTAAGCAAGATGACATGATGTAGATGGACAATCTCAAATCTATGATGAAAGCCCATCTTGTTACCCTTGATGGAAACAACACAATGCGTGCCTTGCTGCCCCTTCTGTCACTGGGAAAGGTCACAACACGGTATGAACGCAAAACCAAGCACTTCTCCCATTGCAAGAATCATAAATCTAGTTGGCCAAACAAAACCCAAGACTCAGAGAGACTTACAAGGATATCAAATCATGCATATAAGAAATCATCAAAGACTCAAATATAATTCATAGATAATCTGATCACAAATCCACAATTCATCGGATCTCGACAAACACACCGCCTAAGAGGATTACATCGGATAGATCACCATGAAGATCATGGAGAACTTTGTATTGAAGATCCAAGAGAGAGAAGAAGCCATCTAGCTACTAACTACGAACCCGTAGGTTTGAAGTAGACTACTCACGAGTCATTGGAGAGGCAATGATGTTGATGTAGAAGCCCTCCAGCTCCAAAGTCCCCTCCGGCAGGCCACCTGGAAGGGTCTCCAGATGAGATCTCGTGGAAATGGAAGCTTGCGGCGGCGGAAAAGTGGTTTCGTGGACGCCTTGATTTTTTCTAGGATTTTAGGGAATATATAGGCCAAAGAGCTAGGGCAGGGTAGCTCTAGGGGGGCCACAAGCTTGGTAGTCGCGGGCCCCCTTGGCCATGGCTACATGGATTGTGGGCCCCCTGTGGGCCTCCTGCCCTGGCCCTCAAGTCCCCCAATCTTCTTCTGTTCTAGAAAAAATCATTTCGGGGATTTTATTCTGTTGGGACTCCGTTCCAAAATAATATCTGAAAAGAGTCAAAAACACAGAAAAAACAGGAACTGGCACTTGGCACTGAATTAATAAGTTAGTCCCAAAAAAGATACAGAAGGTATATAAAACATCCAAAGTTGACAAGATAACACCATGAAACCATAAAAAATTATAGATATGTTTGAGACGTATCACTTCCTAGCAGTGAAGTCATTCTTATCATATCTCTTAGTCTTAGGCTGTGGGTTATCAAGATCGACAGGTTCAATCTCCACATCCTTTTCATTGCTAGGTTGAGCATCAACATGAACATCACTACTGATATTATCATTAGGCTCATGTTCATCACCAGATTGTGTCTCGGCATCAGAGACAGAGGCATCGTTTGGACTCTCAGGTGTAGCAGCAACAGGGTTGCTAGCGTGTTGGTTCCTATCATCTTTCTTCTTCTTTCTAGGATGACTAGGTGCATCAGTGCTAACTCCTTGAGAATCTTGTTCAATTCTCTTCGGATGACCCTCAGGATACAAAGGTTCCTGGGTCATTCTACCGCCTCTAGTAACGACTCTGACGGAATTGTCATTCAACTCGTTGAGCAAGTCATTCTAAGCTTTAAGTACTTGTTCTACTTGAGTAGTAACCATAGAGGCATGTTTACTCAAGAGCTTAAGATCATTGACATTTCTATCCACAGAAGCACTTAAATGACTCAGCATACGAGCATTATTTTCCAATTGTCTGCTAACATAATCATTGAAACTCTGTTGTTTGGCAACGAAGTTATCAAATTCTTCCAAGCATAAGCTAACAGATTTATCAAAAGGAATATCACTCTCATCAAACCTACGCAGAGAATTTACTTCTACTACCTGTATCGGGTTATCGAGACCATGGATCTCTTTGATGGGTGGTAGATTTTTGACATCTTTAAATTTAATGCATTTCTCTTGCATAGATTTCTTGGCTTCTTGCATATCTTCAGGACTGAGGAAGAGAATACCTCTTTTCCTCGGAGTTGGCTTAGGAGGTGGTTCGGGAATAGTCCAAGCATTCTCATTGCACAAGATGTTATTCAATAGAATCTCAGCTTGTTCTACACTTCGTTCCCTAAAAACACAACCGGCACAACTATCTAGGTGGTCTTTGGAAGCATCGGCAAGTCCATTATAGAAGATATCAAGTATTTCATTCTTCTCAAGAGGGTGATCAGGCAAAGCATTCAGTAGCTGGATGAGCCTCCCCCAAGCATGTGGGAGACTCTCTTCCTCAGTTTGAGCAAAGTTGTATATTTCCTGCAAGGCAGCTTGCTTCTTATGGGTAGGGAAATATTTTTCAGAGAAGTACTAGACCATATCCTGGGGGCTACGCACACAACCAGGAGCAAGAGAAGTGAACCAAGTCTTAGCATCATCCTTTAGCGAGAAAGGAAACAGCTTGAGCATGTAGTAGTGGGGATCTTTTCCTCACTAGTGAATAGGGTGGCTATATCGTGTAGTTTGGTAAGATGGGCTACAACCGTTTCAGACTCATAACTGTGAAAAGCATCGGATCCGACCAGAGTGATTAACTCACGGTCGACACAGAATTCATAATCCTTATCAGTCACAAAGATAGGCGAAGTAGCAAACTTCGGGTCGTATTTCATCCTAGCGTTCAGAGATTTTTCTTTCCACTTGCCCAGTATTTTATCAACATCATAGCTATCCTTACACGCAAGAAAATCCTCAGCTATCTCTCCCTCCATAACATAGCGCTTATCAGGCATAGCACGCATAGTAACATGTTCTACTTCAATAGTATCAGCAGTTTCAGAAGTATCATCACATCTAGCAGCAACTCTAGCAATATGTGCATCAAGGAATGCACCTAGTGGCAAAGCAGTATCACGCATAGCATCATCAGGCATAGTATGAAGCATAGCATCATCAGGCATAGTATCAAGCATAGCATCATGGGCAGCAGAAGTACCATCATCAAGCACATGCGACATATAAAGATTTCTAGCAGGAGGCCAAGTCGCAAACTTGCTCAAGACTGAAGGTGAATCAAGTGCAGAGCTAGATACCAGTTCCTAACTTCTCCTCGTAGTGGAAGGCAAGATTTTAGTTCTTGGATCTTTTGGATTCCTCATAGTGACCAGTAGACGTCAATCCCAAGTGACTCAGAGAATATAGTTGTGCTTCCCCGGCAACGGCACTAGAAAAAGGTCTTGATAACCCTCAAGTATAGGGGATCGCAATAGTTTTCGAGGGTAGAGTATTCAACCCAAATTTTTTGGTTCGCCAAAGTGGAAGCAAAAGAACATTCTCAAGTATTAGCAGCTGAGTTTGTAAGATTCAACCACACCTGAAAGATTAGTGTCTGCAAGCAAAGTATCAGTAGCAAAGTAGTATGATAGCAGCGGTGTCAGAAATAGAACTGTTGACGGCAGACTATTCCTAACTGTTGTATCAATGGCGCCAGTGTTGCACGTGAGCAAGTAACTGGTCTTCCCCGACAACAGTGTCGGAAAAGATCCAGCAACAAGTAACAACGAAGTAGCAAGGAACAGAAGTAGCAGCAGCAGACTGGCAAAGTGGCTCAATCCCTTTTGTAGCAAGGGACAAGCCTGGACAAAGTAACGTAGCAAGGACCAGTAGTAAAAGACTCATAGGCAGTGGATCGGTGATGGATGAGTATGACGGATGTCATTCATCATGTAACAACTATAACACGGAGAGATATGTAACTAGCTCCCATTCGTCAATCTAATGTAGGCATGTATTCCGTATGTTGTCATACGTGCTTAGGGAAAAGAACTTGCATGACATCTATTGTCCATCCCTCCCGTGGCAGCGGGGTCCTAATGGAAACTATGGGATATTAAGGTTCTCCTTTTAATAAAGAACCGGACCAACGCATTAACACGCGGTGAATACATGAACTCTTCATACTATGGTCATCTCCGGGAGTGGTTCCGGCTATTGTCACTCCGGGGTTGCCGGGTCATAACACATAGTAGGTGACTACAACTTGCAAGATAGGATCTAAAACACACATATATTGGCGACAACATAATAGGTTCAGATCTGAAATCATGGCACTCGGGCCCTAGTGACAAGCATTAAGCATAGCCAAGTAGTAGCAACATCAATCTAGAACATAGTGGATACTACGGATCAATCCCCGTCAAAACTAACTCGATTACATGATAGATCTCATCCAACTCATCACCGTCCAGCAAGCCTACGATGAGATTACTCATGAACGGTGAAGAGCATCACGGAATTGTCGATGGAGAAAGGTTGATGATGATGATGGCAAGGATTTCCCCTCTCCGGAGCCCGAAACGGACTCCAGATCTGCCCTCCAGATGAAGAACAGGATGTGGCGGCGCCTCCATATCGCAAAACGCGATGAAACCTTCTCTCTGATTTTTTTCGGGCGAGAGGGAAGATATAGAGCTGAGTTTGGGGGCGATGGTGCCACGTGGCCCCACAAGCCCTCACGATGCGACCTAGGGGGGTGGCTGCGGCCTGTGGGCTTATGTCCCACTGGCACGCCCGCTCTGGTGGATATTTGCGCATGTATTTTTCTTTTATTCCAGAAAAATCTCCGTAAATTTTTAGGACATTCCGAGAACTTTTATTTCTGCACAAATACAACACCATGGCAATTCTGCTGAAAACAGTGTTAGTCCAGGTTAGTTCCATTCAAATCAGACAAAGTAGAGTCCAAAACAAGGGCAAAAGAGTTCGGAAAAGTAGATACGACGGAGACGTATCAATCACCAACCTTCCTTCATCGCCAATTCCGTGATGCTCTTCACCGTTCGTGAGTAATCTCATTGTAGGCTTGCTGGACGGTGATGGGTTGGATGAGATCTTAAATTTAGTCGAGTTAGTTTTGACGGGGATTGATCCCTAGTATCTACTATGTTCTGAGATTAATGTTGCTACTACTTTGCCATGCTTAATGCTTGCCACTAGGGCCCGGGTGCCATGATTTCAGATCTGAACCTATTATGTTGTCGCCAATATATGTGTGTTCCTGATCCTATCTTGCAAGTTGTAGTCACCTACTATGTGTTATGACCCGGCAACTCCGGAGTGACAATAGTCGGAACCACTCCCGGAGATGACAATAGTATGAGGAGTTCATGTATTCACCAACTGTTAATGCGTTGGTCTGGTTCTTTATTAAAAGGAGAACCTTAATATCCCGTAGTTTCCATTAGGACCCCACTGCCACGGGAGGGATGGACAATAGATGTCATGCAAGTTCTTTTCCCTAAGCACGTATGACTACATACGGAATACATGCCTACATTACATTGACGAACTGGAGCTAGTTACATATCTCTCCGTGTTATAACTGTTGCCTGATGAATAACATCCGGCATAATCATCCATCACCGATCCAATGCCTATGAGTTTTTCCAACTGGTCCTTGCTACGTTACTTTGTCGCTGCTGTTGTCACTTCTGCTATTGTTACTCTGTTGCTACTGCTATTACTTTGTTGCTATTGTTGTCACTTTGCTTCTACTGGTTACTGTTTCTACTGCTGCTATCATACTACCTTGGTACTGATACTTTGCTGCAGATACTAAATCTTTCAGGTGTGGTTGAATTGACAAATCAAATGCTAATACTTGAGAATATTCTTTGGCTTCCCCTTAGTCGAATCAATAAATTTGGGTTGAATACTCTACCCTTGAAAACTGTTGCGATCCCCTATACTTGTGGGTTATCAGGGCCTCGGTCGATCTCGAGGACCGGGGCTCTGCTGGTTTGCTGGGGTGGCTAGGGAGGTGCTAGTCGTCGTGGTGAAGCTGTCTTAGTGGTGCTGGAGCGAAGGGGAGGGCTATAAATAGGCCCGCGATGGTGAGTCGATTCAGGAGTACCAGTGACTCACCGTGGCATGCATGGGGGCGTAGGGAGGAGCTGGGGTCGAAACCATGGTCTCAAGACATTGTTTTGGACTGCTAGAACCATCTGCAACAGAGGGAGAGAGAGAGAGGAGTCGAGCATGCGTGGCCGCGCAAACTTGGCCGGTTTTGGTGCGTGCGGGCACGCGTCGCACGAGCTCTAGTGCAGGAGAGGAGCGGCCCTGAGGGTTGCTCGACGCAGAGGGGTTGTCAAGGAAGAGGTTGGACACCTCGGGGGAGGCTAGAATTGGCCGAGAGTGTCACCCCCACCTCGGTGGCTTCCTTTAGCGTGCCCAGAGCGCAGTTTTGACATGCCACGGCATGTTGGTGCGCTCTAAGGCATTTTGGACGTGTCTAGCATGTCCTGGCACTGGCTGGGAGTGAGGCTAGCCGTTTGGGTCTAGTGGGAGCTTCGGGTGGTCAAGGGAGACAAGGAAAACTAGTGCTGTCAGCTTTGAACTGAAGCTTAGATTGGGGTTTTGGGATTTCTACTTTGAACCAGTGAGGGGCCAGTTGACTGGGGTTGGGCATTGATACTGGCCACCTAATCTATGAGTTTGGAGCAAAGGTGTTGGGTTTACTTGTGGCTAAGAGGGCGTTTTCCCATCTGTCAGAAGGTGCTCGACAGTGGTTTGAGGGGGTTGCACCCCACCACTCGTGTTGCAACTTAACAGGTGTGGGTTTGGTGCTAAAACATGGGGTTTCACCAAGTTTGAGTTCCATTGGACAAGTTTAGCTTTGTAAACTTGAAAAGTCCACCATTTGACCAGGTATGTCCCTTCAAAAGAGAGTGTGTGCAACCTAAGTCCCACAAATCCCATTTTTGGTGTGGAACCCTCATTTGAGGTATTAGGCATTCTTGCAAAGTTTCAGCATCATTGGTCAAACTTTGCTATGTAGAGTTGATCTAACTTCAATCTGTACAGAAGGGGGTTTTGGGTTATTTGGGGTCCTTAATCACCTTGGATCAAACTGATACTTTATGTGCACACCAAATATGGCTTAGGAATACCACTGGAATTTTCTAGGATTTTATTGAGAATATTTCCTTTGGGAATATTTCAAATGGTCAAAACAGACAGAAATAGTTTTCAGTGTTTTACTCAAATAATTATAATATAAATAGGGGTTAAAAATCTTGTGTATGGAAAATAAATGTCCTTTTGATCATCTCCAAATTTAATCAGATATTTCTAAGGAAGAAAAGTATTTTTCCATGTAGGAATACCATTTCTAGCCTCAGAAATGGACATGTAAAGAAATAAAGAAAACAATTCTAAAAATAATTATTTTGTGGTTTTGGAATACTAAAATAATTTAAAATCAGATCACCAACTTTGGGTAGAAACCAATCTTTCCATCAAGGGCAAGTAGTGCAACTCAAAGTAGGGATTTACCTTGATTAGAAACTAGAAGAAGGTTTTGAAAATAATTCAATATTGTGAAATGGGGTTTTATCATCACATGATCATCACACAAGTCATTCAGTGACAAACATGGCACTCACATCATTAATTTTGAAAAAGTTTTAAGAGGCTCAGATTTTTGCATCACAGAGAAAGTGTAGTAAAAACAAGGTGTGACACATCTTAACTAGTGCACCGTCTAGGCTAAGACAAGTACACTCTTATGATTAATCCCTCTTGCAAGAATCCGCAAAATACAAGAGAGAAATTAAGGCAAAGCCTAACCATAGCAATAAGCTTTAGGATCCAATACTCCCTCATGCAAAAGTATGCAAACTGGGGTTCAGGTTTCTGTCACTCCAGCAACCACCATAAGCATTCTTTATACACGATGCATTGCCCTAGGTCCTTAAAAAGGCGAAGTGTTATGCAGTCTACGTTCACATAACACCACTAGAAGAATAACACCATAACTTAAATATCAATCAACAAATATTACTTCAACATCATATAACTACTAGGATCTAGACTTTTCCCATGTCCTCAAGAACTAACGGAACTACTCACAAGACATAAAGAGATCATGATCAGAGGTGATGAAAATATGATTAACAATCTAGTCTTAATAATAATCCTCCAATAAACCTCAATAACATTCACCACAAAAGAGTAATCAACACCGGTAGAGTAGAGGGGATGAATAGTGCAAGGTACAACTCCGATTGCAATGATGAAGTAGATGGGATGAAGATGGAGATGGTGCTGGTGTTGGTGGTGATGGTGATGATGATCTTGATGATTCCCGTGACGATGGTGATGACGATGAGGACGATCTCCTCTCCGGCCCTTCTTTGGCCTGTCTTCGAGACCTGTTCGGAACCTTCTTCCCTCAAAATTTTAGGGCAACTGGAGATGTTCTGATATTGAAACTCTTCGTGCTATTTTCTCCGTTGCATCCTGTGTCTGCTGTTTCGGCACCGGAAAGTTGTAAATTGTGTAAAATTAGCCAAAACACTATAAGTACACCATGATAAAGTGAAATATATCAATGAATAGAGACAAATTATGATACAAAATAGTGATGCATTTTGGACGTATCAACTGCCCGAAGCTTAGACCTCGCTTGTCCCCAAGCGAATACTGAGCTCGCTAAACCTGTCCACAAGTTTAGAGAGTGAAGTGTCGATAAGTAAGAATACAGACAAGAAGCATCATAATTTCTGTACTAAACTCAGCCATCCTCAACAACAATCTCAAATCATAATGCCCTTATGAAAGAGTAATATCAATTACAATCAAAAGTAGAGCTAAGAAAACTCATAAACCATGTCAAACATGTCCTTGGTCAAAGAATAACTAATAACTTTGAACTTTTGCTCTTCCTCTTATATCTTGATGAGATCAATTGAAGCTTTTTGAAAGAACACGTTATTAGTCAAGAAGTGAAAATGCTATGTCTTCTTTAGCTAGGCTTTAACAAACAACTTACTTATCTTAATGATAACATCAACAAAGGTGTGATATGACAACATAAGGTGTCCTCTCTTTTTAGGATAGAAAGAAGTGGGTTTACTAACTCAACATAAAAGTAAAAGATTGGCCCTTTGCAGAGGGAAGTAGGGAAAACTCATGTGCTAGATATTTTTAGAGATTTTGAAATCAACAAGATTGTAAAACAAGCTTTTGAGAGGTGCATAATTTGTCAACGAACGCTAGTGGATAGCCCATTACTTCTCATGCTGGACAAGTTTTGAGGAACGACTCCCAAAGTGGGGATGATCACATCCCCTTAATCTCCTTTGTTTATCACTACCAAAGTTTTCTGATTTCTCATAAACAAAGTGTGAAGGAGGTTTTGTTTGTTGTTATTATCTTTTATGAGCTGGGCGCGCTCATCCCATTCCCTCCTCGTATTAGGGGTTCGCAGATAACATGCAAACCCAAGATAAAACTTGTCCAGTATGAGAAGATCATGAATTATCTACTACTTCCTCATGATCTAAAGTAGAGACACAAAACAGGGAGTAATATTTGAAGGTTTAACGATAGCACATGAGTAATATACGATATGGTGGACTCTTGGGAATGTTGAGGTTTCAGGGTATGGATGTACAAGGAGTATTCCTGCTTAGTGCAGGGTTGTCTAGCAAAGGCTTTTCAGAGCAGACAAATAATGTTGACTTGGATGCAAAACAATATAAAGTTTAACATAAAGAATTGGCATAAAACTTCAAGTTGTCTTCCTTGTCAGCATAACACTTCAAGCATAAGAACATAAAGGTTTTGGCTATGTCACTACTATAAAAACTCATGCTTGTTGTTATGACCAATGTTATGTTTGCCAAGATTAAATAAAGTTTTCAAAGCCATACCTGATGTGTAAGATTAATACGCCCATAAGAATCATCATATAAGATCATTTGCATGAAGAGAATACCAAGTGCAGCAAAGAAACCAATAGACTTCACATTAATATTCCACAAAGGAGAGATAGACCTCAATGCAAACACCTATTTCATAAGATAACTTACCTAGACATGATACGACACTAAACTTGACCATAAAAGGTAAAAGATAAAAATAAAGATATCGGGCACTCCACAAGCTTGGAACAAGCTAAGGGAATGCCATTACCCATGAAGATTTCACTCTTCATCCTTGTTCTTTTCATTTTTTCAAGTCCGCTATTATGCGCCGAAGGGTTTTGTTTTCAGCTTCCAATATGTCCACTTGTAATTTAAGCACATAGAAGTCTTAAGAGAATTGGTTAGTGATTCTGTAAGCTTCGGATATAGTAGATGACACATGTGGAGCTCCTGGTGGAGGGTCAGTTTCTGGAAGGTTCAGAGATAGATCATGTTGAGGGTTAATAAACCATACGAGGATGGGGTTGTTGGAGCTGGATCCCCGTGATGATGGATCCCCTTCTTGTTGGGTGGTGACCATCCTGACTTCCTCTCTCACGAAGCACTCAATCTCCTCTTGTCTTGCAACTATCTCTTCATTGGTAGCCCAGCCGATGACCTTCCCTTGGTTGATATCTTGCTGGACACGGCGGAGACGACGACCTATGTAGTCTTCCCCGCTTGAGTCACAAGAAAACATCTCGAACAATAGCTTCTTGTCCTGGCAGAAAAATATCAAAAGAGAAAACGCATGGAATCGCAAGATACAAAGCCGGGACGATCCGGGAAAATATATAGGATAAATTTCTGCACCAAAAGGAAGGTAACAAGCCAAAGTGGAGTCGGAGACAGACTCCAGGTGGTCCAGGCAGCCTCCTGGCGCGGCCAGGGGCCAGCCCGCGCCAGCCCGCGCCAGCAGGTCGCCTAGGTGACCTGGAGCTCCTCTCCGGCTCCGCTTTGGCTCGGAATTTTCATAGTTTTACAAAAACGCATAATACAGAACTTCTATTGATGTTTGCGAAGTTTCCTTACAGTATTTCATACCTTTTCTTATTCTTCTTCTACCAGTGTCTGATACAGTGTTGCAATATGTTCTTCGTGAGTGGCTACCTGTATCACCTCCACCTCTACATTGATGAGGTCTCCAGCCATGTAATGCTTGAGTCTTTGCCCATTCACAACATGTGGTTTTGTGCCTTCAAAATTATTAATGTTGATTGCACTGGAGTGGTAGACTTCTTCTATATGGTACGGTCCTTCCCACTTGGAAAGTAATTTACCTGGAGAAAACCTGAAACGATATCTATACAACAAAACTTTCTCACCAACATTAAATTCACATTTCAAAATTCTCTTGTCATGCCACTTCTTTACCTTTTCTCTGAAATTTTTTGCGCTCTCATAAGCTTCACTCCTCCACACGTCTAGAGAAGTCAAGTTCATGAGACGCTTTTCACCAGCAAGCTTTGGATCAACACTAAGCTCTCTAATAACCCAGAAAGCTTTGTGTTCTAACTCTAGAGGCAGATGGCATGTCTTGCCATAAACCATCTTATACGGAGACATCGCCATGGGATTTTTGTAAGCAGTTCTATTTGCCCACAAGGCATCTCCTAGCTTATTGGACTAGTCCTTTCTAGAATTGTTCACTCTCTTTTGCAAGATGAACTTGATCTGTCTATTTGTGAGCTCAACTTGCCCACTTGTTTGAGGGTGGTAAGGTGAAGCAATTCTATGATTAACATCATATTTAGCTAGAGATTTTCTAAAAGCACCGTGTGTAAAATGTGATCCTCCGTCGGTCATGAGGTACCTAGGTATGCCAAACCTAAGGAAGATTACATCCCTTAGCATTTTCAAAGATGTCTTGTGGTCAGCACTTTCGGCATGGATTGCTTCAACCCACTTGGTCACATAATCTACACCTACTAAGATGTGAGTGTACTTGTGTGAAGGAGGGAAAGGACCCATAAATTCGAAACCCCAGCAATCAAAAGGCTCAATGACCAGCGAATAATTCATAGGCGTATCATTCCTCCTACTAATATTACCAACTCTCTGGCACTTATCACAGGAAAAAACATAATTTCTAGCATCTTTAAAGAGGGTAGGCCAATAAAAACCTGATTGCAGAACCTTGTGAGCGGTCCACTCACCAGCATGATGTCCTCCATAAGGACTCCTCTGACATTGTCTCAAGATATCCTTCTGCTCATGCTCCAGTATCCATCTCCTCACCATTCCATCCACACCTTCTCTAAAAAGATGTGGGTCATCCCAAAAGTAATACCTCAAGTCGTGGAAGAACTTCTTCCACTGCTGGAATGTTAAACCTGGAGGCAAAAACTTTGGAACAATAAAATTAGCATAATCTGCATACCATGGATCTGAATTAGATTTCACCTATAAGACAACTAAATATTCGTCAGGAAACTATCATGACTGGAATGGGATTGTGTGGTATGTCCTCCATCCTGGAAAGGTTGTCAGCTACACGGTTATCTGCTCCTTTCCTATCAACAATCTGCAAATCAAATTCTTGAAGAAGAAGGACCCATCTGATAAGCCCTCGTTTGGCATCCTTCTTTTCCATAGGATACTTAATAGCAGCATGATCAGTATGAATAATGACTTTAGAATCAACAATGTAAGGCCTAAACTTATAAGAAGCAAACACTACCGCTAAAAATTCTTTCTTAGAAAGTAGCATAATTCTTTTGAGCATTGTCAAGGGTTTTGCTAGCATAATGGATAACATTCAATTTCTTATCAACCCTTTGTCCTAACACAACTCCAACAGCAAAATCACTAGCATGACACATGATTTCAAAAGTCAAATTCCAATCAGGTGATTGGACTATAGGGGCGGTTATCAAGGCTTTCTTAAGAACTTCGAAGGTTTCCTTACAATCTTCATCAAACACAAAAGGAATATCCTTCTGGAGAATATTAGTAAGGGGTTTCGAAGTTTTAGAAAAGTCTTTAATAAATCTCCTATAGAAACCAGCATGACCGAGGAAACTACAAATACCTGTGATGTCTTTTGGATAAGGCATTCTCTCAATTGCTTCAACCTTTGCCCTGCCCACCTCGATTCCTTTTTCAGAAATCTTGTGGCCAAGAACAATTCCCTCATTGACCATGAAGTGGAACTTCTCCCAGTTGAGTACCAAGTTCGTCTCCTCACATCTCTGAAAAACATTATTAAGGTTGTGGAGACAATGGTCAGAAGAGGTTCCATAGACGGAGAAATCGTCCATGAAGACCTCCACAATTTCCTCACAAAAAGTATGAAAGATAGTGGACATACACCTTTGAAAAGTACCAGGAGCATTGCATAAACCAAAAGTCATACGTCTATAAGCATAAGTACCAAAGGGACAAGTAAAAGCGGTCTTCTCTTGATCGACAGTATTAACATGAATTTGAGAGAAGCCAGAGTTCCCATCAAGATAGCAAAAGTGAGTGTTTTCGGATAACCTTTCAAGCATTTGGTCGATGTGCGGCATCGGGTAGTGGTCCTTCCCGGTTGCCTTGTTTACCTTCCTGTAATTGATACACATTCTATATCCAATAATAATTCTCTGAGGTATTAGTTCATTCTTATTGTTAGGAACCACAGTCATACCTCCTTTCTTGGGAACACAATGTACTCGACTTACCCACTTACTATAGGCTATAGGGTAGATAATACATGGTTCTAGAAGCTTGAGGATTTCGGTCCTCACAACATCCTTCATCTTCGGGTTTAACTGTCGCTGATGATCAACAACTGGTTTTGTATCAGGCTCAAGATTGATAGTATGCTCACAAATAGATGGACTAATCCCCTTAAGATCATCAAAGGTATAGCCAATAGCGCCTCGGTGTTTATGAAGGACTTCCAATAATCGCTCTTCCTCATATCCTGAAAGGTTTGAATTGATAATAACAGGATATACTTTCTTTTCATCTTGATAAGCATACTTGTGCATACTGGGAAGAGGTTTAAGATCAAACACCGTGTCTTCTTTTGGTTTTGATAAAATTCCCAAAGGCTCAACCGGAAGGTTGTGCTTCAGGATAGGAGGTTGTCCAAGAATATGTCATCTAGCTCATTCCTTTCCTGTATATGCATATCATTCTCGTGGTTTTTCATAAATTGCTGCAAAGGATCATTAGGAGGAATACCAATGGAAGCAATCTCTTCAATAATTTTATCATTACTAGAAAGATGAGTACCACGAGTTTGCTTCGAGAATTTAGAAAAGTTAAATTCATATGGCACACCATTAAATTTAACAGATACTTATCCTTTCCTACAATCTATAATAGCTCCACAAGTTTTGAGAAAAGGCCTACCAAAGACAATAGGTCAAAAACTATCTTGTACTGAGCCAAGTACGAGAAAGTCGGTAGGATATTCTACCTTTCCACATAGAACTTCAACATCTTGCACAATTACAATAGGAGATATAGTTTCTTTGTTTGCGAGATGAATATTAACATCAACTTCTTCAATTTCACATGGTAGAATATCATTCATAATCTCTTGATAAAGTGAAAAAGGAATAGCACTAGCACTGGATCCCGAATCACATAGCCCATAATAATTATGATCTCCTATTTTAACAGATACAACTAGTGCACCTCAAATTGGGCCTTTATTCTTGGTTGTAACAAGTTTAGTGGAAACAACACAAAAATTTATATTAGAATCCTTCGTATTACTAGTAAAAAAATCCTTGACTAATAAAACATGAGGATCTACTTTAATCAGGTCCTCGTGCTCAATAGTATTTCTTTCACTTTTATTCAAGATGCCTGTGACAAAAGAATGCTCCCTCATACTTTTGGGAAAAGGGGGCTTTTCATATTCGATTACAGGGAAGATAGGGTCAACAACATTAATATCAATAGGTAAATCTTTAAAAGTTTTATGGTGTTGATCCTCGTTCTTCTTAGAAGAGTCAATATGAGTGGCAAAGTCTTTGCAAAAATTAATTAGAAGTTGGGAATCAAGACCAATCTTAGCACAAAAGGTATTGAAGTAATCAGTTTTCACATAGCTCTCAATGTAATCACGCTCATAATTTATAACGGGTTCAATACCTTTATCAATTTCCCAGTCTTCAGTGTTCTTCTAGATCCTTTCAATAAGATCCCACTTAGCTTTAGTGCTTTTGTTGGAGAATGCCCCACTAGAGGAAGCATCAAGCATATCTTTATCTTGACGAGAAAGCCCTGCATAAAAATTTGTGAGAATAATTTCTTTGGAGAGCTCATGATTGGGACATTTGAACATTAAGGACTTCAATCTCCCCCAAGCTTGAGCGATGCTTTCTCCGTCACGAGACCAAAAGTTATAAATATAACTCCTGTCTCGATGTATTTCATGGAGAGGATAAAACTTTGCATAGAGGAGAGGCATAAGATCTTGCCAATTTAGTAAATGAGAGTCATCAAGAAACCTATACCAATCCAAAGCCTTATCTTTGAATGATAGAGAGAATAGCTTTCTCATAACAAAATTCATCGATATACCTGCAAGCTTAAATAAGGAGCATAGTTGTGAAAGATATAGTAAGTGTTCACCTGGATGTCTATCTCCTCCGTATCGATTAGCCAAGACACAATCAATAATACCAGTTGGCATTTTGAAGGGCACAATTTCAGTAGGTGGGGGAGGCTTCTCCACCACATTAGCGTTGGGGCGGTTCCCCACAAAAAACAAACCAAGAGTAGAGTTGTCCATACGGAGTGCAACAAGAGGCCCAATCGTTTTGAACACGAAGGATAAGCCGAGGGACTAAACTTATAATACTAAGGCGTTCCTGAGGACACACGGGAGAGATAGTCAAGTGCTTTCGCCATATTCTGTCTAGTACTATGTTTTTTATCGATAAGTGTTATGTGGGTGGATCTTAAATAGTGCACCATCTAGGCTAAGACAAGTACACTCTTATGATTAATCCCTCTTGCAAGCATCCGCAAAATACAAGGGAGAAATTAAGGCAAAGCCTAACCATAGCAATAAGCTTTAGGATCCAATACTCCCTCATGCAAAAGTATGCAAACCGGGGTTCAGGTTTCTGTCACTCTGGCAACCCACCATAAGCATTCTTTATACACAAAGCATTCCCCTAGGTCCTTAAAAAGGCGAAGTGTTATGTAGTCGACATTCAAATAAAACTACTAGAAGAATAACACCATAACTTAAATAACAATCAACACATATTACTTCAAAATCATATAACTACTAGCATCTAGACTTTTCCCATGTCCTCAAGAACTAACAGAACTACTCACAAGACATAAAAGAGATCATGATCAGAGGTGATGAAAATATGATTAACAATATGGTCATAACAATAATCCTCCAACAAAAGTCAATAGCATTCACCACAAAAGAGTAATCAACACCGATAGAGTAGAGGGGCTGAATAGTGCAAGGTACAACTCCGATTGCAATGATGATGTAGTTGGGATGAAGATGGAGATGATGCTGGTGTTGGTGATGATGATCTCGATGATGCCTGTTAAGATGGTGATAACGATGAGGACAATCTCCCCTTCCGGTAGGAGTTCTCCCCGGCGGAATCTGCCCGCCGGAAAGGTATTTTCTTCTGTGTAGTTTTCCGCCGCGGAGCGGCGGCGGAATCGCGAAAACTCTTCTCTCCCTAGAACTTTTAGGTCACGAGGCACATATAGGACAAAGGAGAGCATCAGAGGCACGGCCCACCACCCAGGCGGCCTCCTGGCGCGGCTGAGGGGGGGCGCCCGCAGGTCGTATGGGTGAACTGTGGCCCCCCTCCTGTCATTCTTTGTCCTGTCTTCGGGACCTGTTCGAAAACTTCTTCCCTCAAAATTTCAACACAATTGGAGATGTACTGATATTGCAACTATTCGTGCTATTTTCTCCGCTGAATCCTCCATCTGCTGTTTTGGCACCGGAAAGTTGTAAACTGCGTAAAATAAGCCGAAACACTGTAAGTACACCATCATAAAGTGAAATATATCAATGAATAGAGACAAATTATGATACAAAATAGTGATGCATTTTGGACGTATCAGTCGTCTCCGCCTACCCCTTAGATAAGATCCTCCACAACCCAAACGTGGCGGGAAGGGTCCCCAAATGGAACATCAAGCTTCAGGCCTTCAACATCGAATTTAGCACGACCAGGGTCATCAAAGGAGAGGCCTTGGCCGACTTCGTGGTGGAGTGGACGGACGCACCGGACCGGGGGCTGGAAGGGAGCCAATCCCTTGCCCCCCGTGTGGAGGCACGCGAGGGATGGACCATGCACTTCGATGGAGCATTCACGCGAAGAGGAGCAGGGGCTGGTGTCGTGGTTTTGTCACGGCAGATGTCCTCGTGAAAGGACTTAGTAGTGGAGCCATCGCACCTTGGTGGCGACTCAAAGGGGTTAAGCGGGAGAGACACGGCGATTTACCCAGGTTCGGCCCCTCGTGAGGAGGTAAAAGCCTACGTCCTGCTTTGGTGTGTATTGATATGGTATTCATTACAAGGAGGGCGTAACTCGCCGAACCTAGCACTTGATGATTTCTAACCTACCCTCTGTCCCCCGGGACTCGCCTTTATATACAGGTCGATTCCCTAGGGTGTACAAGGATTCTTTCCTTCCTACAACTCGTGACCCCTGCGGTCTAAAAGTCGCCATCTTCCGAAGCTTGGAGACCTTCCAAGAGCTATAACCGTCATACGACCTTGATTCGGCCAAAACGAGGCCCAACTAAATGTTTGGGTCAATCGCCCAATGGATAACCCGGCCCAACTAGGGCGGGTCATCCACAGGTAATATCCCCAACATTAGGACCCAAATTGACTTGAACTTTTCTTTTTCATGCCAATACCTCTGCTCCATTGAAGGCGATTCATCCCTCATTTTTCTTCATATGTCAGAAATTGTACACCCGCCATTGGGCACTGAAAATTCTTTAAGTCGCCAAACCGTTACTGATTAGCCTCTTCTTATTCCTCGATTTTCGAGAAGACAGTCACAACCCCAACGGATCTTTAGCGCATTGTTATCCCGAAATCTTTGGCACACATTTATACCGAATCTTTTTATCCCCCGGCGGTTCTCGCTCACGGCGCCTCGATTCCAGCACCTGCTTTGATAAATAGGCCAGGGGGGACAGAACTGGCGCTTCCCACCTACCAGTCCCGTCACCTTCCTCCCCACCTGCGCAGCGAGAAAATCTCATCGCCCCCGAGGAATCCGCCGTCGACCGTGCTTTCGGCCTTCACGCGAGGAGCTTCGGTGCCACCTGTAGGCCTTTGCCGTCGTCCAGTCTCGTGCCGCAACCAACCCATGCGCCGTCGTCGTCGTCGACCGCATCGCCGTCGACCATCTCGCCATTCACCACGAACTCTGCCGCCGCCGAAGACCTCTTCGCTCGACGGGACGCCCGTGCCTCTGCAACAAACTCCATCACCGTCGGCTCCTTTTACCCGAAAGCATCAGGTTAGGCCTCCGCCCATTTTTAGGAGTAGATTCAATCTCCGCTTGAAACTCTAACCATTGCCATGTTCTTGATGTTCCTTGCGTACAGGGGCCACCTACTCTGAACCGATCAGCATGAATGTCGATAGGATAGCTAATGTTTCGAATACCTTTACTTATCCGCCTTTACTTGGGAATCTTTGAAAATAATGTTTTCACCAAGCGAAGGGCGTCATCTGATAATAAACTGCTGCGTCCTGTCATTTTTCTTAGGTTTTCTCATCTGCCTAGTAGATCCATTCTTTACTTACTGTTTGCAAAAAGTTGTTTATAGTCTTCATACCCTGATACTTCAAACGAACGCCTTTACCATCTTTAGAACGTAGCCCTTGTGAATAGCCACACTCCGTAAGTCGCCATAGTAACCCAACTCGGCCCTTTGATCTGGCGGGTCAAACCCTTCCCTTAATCAAAGTACTCGGCGAGTTAAATGAATTGATTTCATCCCATACAGTAGATGTTCAAGGCATGTAATTTCATATTTTACTTATTTGTAGCATGGGCGCCGTCTTCCAAAGTGACTGGCTTCCTACCAAGGTCGATGACACCATATTAGACGATTATGTGAAAACGGGCAGCTTTGACCCTCAGGATGTTATTGGCTGGCGCATCGGGTTCGGAGAAGATCTCCCTAACCCCAAAGAAGGGGAAATAGTCGTTTTTGTTGAACACCTGGAGCGAGGTTTTAAGCCGCCCGGATCAAAGTTTCTTAGGGACGCCTTGACTTTCATGAAGGTCCGCCTCCAGGATTTGGGACCCAATTCCATAAGTAACTTGTGCCAATTCCAAGTTTTCTGTGAGGCTTATGTGCGGATTGAGCCCTCTGTTCATTTATTCTGGCATTTTTTTCATCTGAATCGCCAAACGGAATTCCACAACGGCCCCAGCTTGGAACTCGGCGGCGTCAATGTCCAACGCCGCAGGGATAGCCCGTTCCCCTCACTCGCCATGCCTAGCCATCCCAGAGGTTGGGGCGAGTCTTGGTTTTACTATCAAGAGACGTCTCCTGCACGCGAAAACAAGCTTATGGGCTACAGGCCAACTCGCCTTCCGACCAACTTCAAACTTCCAGACAAGCTCACCGAGGAGGAAGAATCGGAATTCATCCCGATACTGTCTGAATTAAGATCGTTGACGAACAACGGCCTTACTGGGGTCGACCTAATCCGCTGTTGGGTCGAATGGCGTATCCTCCCTCTGAGCCGCCGGGACGGTCTGATTTTTGAATTTGATGGCACCCTGGATCATCCTCAATGTTAT
Organism: Hordeum vulgare subsp. vulgare; assembly: GCF_904849725.1. Classification (NCBI taxonomy): domain Eukaryota; kingdom Viridiplantae; phylum Streptophyta; class Magnoliopsida; order Poales; family Poaceae; genus Hordeum; species Hordeum vulgare. The sequence goes on from NC_058520.1 coordinate 119,160,511, forward strand.
TTCCATACGGCTTTAACAGAAAAGGACATTGTTACCATTATCAAAAAGCTGACTGGCGAGCCTGCGAGAAAATGCGGCCAAATCGGCCTCAAGCCTTTCTGCAAAATTAACCCGGCGCCCAAGGTGAATAAACCTAACCCGCCTTTGGTCTTTACTCTTTATGCTTCATTTGTATTGTGGTTTCGTAACATATGCCATTTCAGAAAGGCGATAAGTTCTAGTCCAGGAAGCCCAAAAGGCCAGCCATGAAAAATGTTAAGCCGCCCTCAAAGAAAAGCAAGGGTAAGGGCAAATCTGCTGCGGCTGAGCCATCCGAAGTCGATGAATCTCAAGTCGGCGACGCACTTTCGGAGGTAAAAATTCGTCCTCTTTCCACTCGCCATCCATTAATGTTAACCTTTGTATTTATATCTGTCCCTCCCCTTGTAATAGAATGAAGACAACGAAAGCCAGGAGGACTCTGTTGAGGTAATTTTTGTTTCCTCCGATTCATCTCCTTCTCCACCTAAGCCGGCCAGGCGAATTTGTGGGAAAGTTCCCTTCTCACATCCAAATGCTTGTTTGGACCCAAATTTCCTACTGAAGAAAGCATAGCATACCTCAAATCGGAAAACACGAAGTCACTCCGGCGATCTGGTATCCGGCTTACCAGCAACGAACAAAAGGAAACCAAACGAGGTACTTTATGAATAACAATTTTTCATGTCTCTTTGGATCACGCTTGTAACCCGCCTGTATTATTGACGTATAATTCTTGCAGAATTCTCCTCCCACATCTGGCGACTCAGTGATGTCGACACTTCCACCAATGATTCGAGTTCCAGGGTAAGTCTTTTGATAACCTTGCTTTGAATCTTGAAAGTAATGAACTTTCAGTTCCTTAATGTGCTTATTCCCTCTTTTTAGGGCACAAGCCAAGAAAAGGAAAACTAGTGGATCAACTCCTGTCGCAACTTCAGAACCCATTAAATAATCAACTCCGATTCAAGACAACCCGGATCAAACTGAGCCTGAAAATCAAATGGATCTTCCTGAGTCGCCGAAGGAAACAATGGATACCCCTAAGCCGCCAAGTCCATTGATGAAAACAGAAGACCCAGATGCTGTGGTTTTACTGGTACCGGCTTCTCTAAGCCTGCGGCAATAGTTTTGTCCAAACATGTAGCATCCTCCTCTCAAGCCATTCCCGAGTCTGGGCTCTCCAAAGCGAAGCTTTCCGAATATGAAAATCTGGAGTTTAAGGAACTCTGCTCTAGCTTTGCAAGTCGCCTGGAGGCGAGCTATGAGATGGAGAAAAGCCTACTGCGGATGTTAAAAATAAACATGAGGTAAGTTTTATTATACTATATTATTCCCATTAACCCCCAAGGGCCGGGTCATCAGTAAAAAGATGAGCCGGGTATTGAAAAATTTAGAAAAACTTTGCGACCAGTAACCCCCAAGGGCCGGGTCATCAGTAAAAAGATGAGTCGGGTCTTGAAAAATTTAGAAAAACTTTGCAACCAGTAACCCCCAAGGGCCGGGTCATCAGTAAAAAGATGAGCCGGGTCTTGATTTTGTATAATTTCATCTGAAAAAATTATACATTAGCCCCCAAGTGTCAGGGATATTGCTTGCAGTAGTTCTGAGACTTGCCCTTATTTTGTACTTTCAACAGGAAACTCTAGCTCAGACCGAATCGGCGCTGGGCGATTTAAAGAAAAACTTATCTGGTCAATAAGACGCCCGAGCTAAGTCGGAGGAGAGATGTCAATTGGCCTTGGCTGAACTGGAGAAACTCAAGTCCGAGTTGAAAAGAGCTCAGGCTGACCAAGATGCCGCCGTGAAAAGAGCAGAGAAGGCTGAAGCCAGGCTGGCCACTGTACAACAGGAATTGTCCGGCTTGAAGCGTCATATCTCCAACATGACGCAAGCCGTCTTCGGTAAGCTTACTTAAACTTCTGATCTCCTCTTCTTTTAAAAAAAAGAATTCTTATCATAAGTCGCTGATCATCATGATTCCTTTCTCAGGTCCGAGAGCCGCCAACCTTCAAGAAGACTGCGTGCTGATGCTGAAGGCGATTTACACGCTGACAGAGCAATTGTACATAGGCAGTGTCTTGATTGTTAAAGCTGTGATGGGTGCCAAAGAACCTATAACTTCCATAAAGAAGGTGCTTGGCTGCTTATCCACACTTCCCCCTCAGATTGGCGAGTTAACTCGGTCAGCCGCCCAAAAGGGTGTTCTGACTGCCCTGAGTTGCTGCTTGGCGTATGCTCCAGAAATCAACCTGGAAGAGGTAACAGCAGGCTTTCCTCAGCTTAAAGACGATGGGTCAGAATTTGTTGAAGAGCACTATCAACGTGTCGTCAAGGACTCCCGACTGGCAGCAACCCAACTCGCAGCAAGCCTTGATTTATCAAAGTATCAGGCGGCTTATGATAGCAAAAACAAGAAAGTCAACCCGCCAACCTTTGTGACGACCAGTCTAACTCCTCGGCGACCCAAGAACCCTTTCGACTTGGAAGCAGACCTGGCATCAATCCTGACTGATGAAGATGACTTCGCAGCTTTGGCTAAGTGCAACTGGGTACTGGGCGACATGAAGAAGAAATAGCAACAACTGGGTATGGCCAAAGCTCACATCAGGATGATCCTAAGGCGCCAGAAAAATAAACTTTATTGATTTTGGCCTGAGAGCCATGTAATAGGTCTTTTTCCATAAGTCAGTACTGTTTTGGTGATACCCTTTGCAAGAATCTTTATATCGCCCTTAAGGCGATTTGAAATATTTGACCCGCCTTTATAAGAATCTTTTATGATGCTTAATTTGCCATGGATGAAACAATTCTGATCATCCTCCTGACTTAAGCTTTGAAAATAGCATACGTGAAATCAAACAAATGATAAATATTTTCAATAGGCGTCAGAAAAAAGGCTTAGAAACCCTCGAGGCTTTGCCATGAAGAAGAAATAGCAACAACAATTTCGTCGGCTCATAAGGTCGCGACAGGATGAGGCGAGTCAGGAAGCTCGTGCACACACCCTAAATGCAGGTTTCGTCGGCTCATAAGGTCGCGACAGGATGAGGCGAGTCAGAAAGCTCGTGCACACACCCTAAATGCAAGTTTCGTTGGCTCATAAGATCACGACAGGATGAGGCGAGTCAGAAAGCTCGAGCACACACCCTAAATGCAGGTTTCGTCGGCTCATATGGTCGCGACAGGATGAGGCGAGTCAGAAAGCTCGAGCACACACCCTAAATGCAGGTTTCGTCGGCTCATAAGGTCGCGACAGGATGGGGCGAGTCAGAAATCTCGAGCACACACCCTAAATGCAGGTTTCGTCGGCTCATAAGGTCGCGACAGGATGAGGCGAGTCAGAAAGCTCGAGCACACACCCTAAATGCAGGTTTCATCGGCTCATAAGGTTGCGACAGGATGGGGCGAGTCAGAAAGCTCGAGCACACACCCTAAATGCAGGTTTCGTCGGCTCATAAGGTCACGACAGGATGGGACGAGTCAGAAAGCTCGAGCACACACCCGAAATGCAGGTTTCGTCGGCTCATAAGGTCGCGACAGGATGAGGCGAGTCAGAAAGCTCGAGCACACACCCTAAATGCATGATTCTGTCGGCTCATAAGGTCGCAACAGGATGACACAATTGCTCTGTAATGAAGAAGCCCCCAAGCCAGGGAGTATTTGTAACTTTATTACTTCATAATGAAATTGGAAAACTTACAAAGTGTAGAGCTTAAGAGCTCAAGTGTAATAAGGCCGCAGATGGGCAATATTCCAGGGGCGAGTTGACTCAGCCTCCGTGGTTGGCCGATTAGGTCGGAGATCCACCAAATAATAAGAGCCATTGTGGAGATTCTTGCTGATGACAAACGGCCATTCCCAAGGTGGTGACAGCTTGTGCATGCCGACTGATCTTGTATCAACCGAAGAACCAAGTCGCCTTCCTGAAAGGTCCGACTCTTAACCCGGCGAATATGGTAACGCCGCAGATCCTGCTGGTAGATAGCCGAACGAGCCGCAGCCAGGTCACGCGCCTCCTCTAAGGTGTCCAAAGAGTCTTGACGCGCCAGCTCATTGTCTTGTTCCACATATGCGGCGACTCTAAGTGAGTCATGCCTTATGTCAGTAGCGAGAACAGCCTCTGCTCCGTAGACCAGAAAGAAAGGGGTGAAATCCGTGGATCGGTTCGGGGTGGTCCGAATACTCCACAACACTAAAGGTAATTCTTCAACCCAACATCCTAGGGTTTTTTCTAGGGGAACCATGAGTCGGGGCTTAATCCCCCGCAAAACCTCCTGATTTGCCCTCTCTGCCTGCCCATTAGATTGTGGGTGAGCGACTGCAGAAACATCAAGTCGGATATGTTCTCGACGACACAACTCCTGCATCGCCCTTGGGACAAGTTAGTACCATTATCAGTAATGATACTATGCGGATATTCAAACCGGAAAATCAGCCTTTTCAAGAATTTTACCGTCGTTTCCGCATCGCAAGCTCCCACAGGTTCCGCCTCAACCCACTTGGTGAACTTATCGACCGCCACCAATAGGTGTGTCTTCTTGTTAGAGGACATTTTAAAGGGGCCGACCATGTCCAGCCCCCAGACTGCAAAAGGCCAAGTAATGGGAATCATTCTTAATTCTTGAGCCGGCACACGAGCCTGCCTCCCATAACACTGGCACCCTTCGCACCGACGAACAATATCCTCTGCATTTGCATGAGCCGTCAGCCAAAAGAAACCATGACGGAAAGCCTTCGATACCAAAGAACTTGACCCGACATGATGCCCACAATCTCCGGAATGAATGTCATTTAAGCTTATGCATCCTTCTTCGGAGGAAACACATCGCTGAAAAACTCCAGAGGCGCTCCGTTTATATAACTCGCCATTGATGATGACCATGGGTTTGCTGCGCCGAACGATTTGGCAAGCCAAAACTTCGTCGGCCGGTAACTCGCCCCGAGCGAGATAAGCCAGATAAGAGAGAACCCAATCCGGAGTGACATGGAGAGCCGCCACGAGCTGAGACTCAGGATCTGGTATTGCCAATTCCTCCTGTGGTGGTAAAATCACGGATGGTTTATGTAAGATATCCAGAAAAACATTAGGAGGGACCGGCTTTCTCTGGGAGCCAAGTCGTGAGAGGGCGTCAGTTGCCTCGTTGAGGCACCGATCAATATGATCCACCTGATAGCCATGAAAATGACCCGCCACATCAGACACAGCCCGCCTGTAGGCCGCCATCGTAGGGTCCCGAGAATCCCAGGTACCCGAAACTTGCTGTGCCACCAAATCAGAGTCGCCAAAACATCTGACCCGTGTTAGATTCATCTCCTTGGCGAGTCGCAAGCCGTGAAGCAGAGCTTCGTATTCCGCTGCATTGTTAGTGCACGGAAACATGAGTCGGAGAACGTAACAGAACTTATCTCCTTCAGGGGATACAAACACCACACCAGCCCCCGAGCCTTCCAGCTGCCTAGACCCATCAAAATAAATAGTCCAGTAAGTGAGATCGGGCCGGTCCTCCGGAGCCTGTAACTCCGTCCAGTCGTTGACGAAATCAACTAATGCTTGGGACTTGATGGCAGTGCGGGGAGTATACTGTATGTGATGGGTCCCAAGTTCTATCGCCCACTTGGCGATTCGCCCTATTGCCTCCCGATTCTGGATGATGTCCCCAAGGGTGGCAGAGCTTACCACTGTGATAGGGTGTTCTTGGAAATACTGCTTAAGTTTTCGGCTCGCCATAAACACCCCATACACCAATTTCTGCCAGTGTGGGTACCGCTGCTTGGAAAGAGTTAGCACCTCGCTCATAAAATATACCGGGCGTTGCACTGGGTATTCCTTCCCTTCCTCTTTTCTCTCAACGACCACTGACACACTTACTGCTTTGGAATTTGCTGTGATATACAGAAGCATGGGCTCTTTTTTAGTCGGGGCGGCCAGGACTGGCGGGTTGACTAATTGGCGCTTCAGGGCTTCGAGCGCCTTGTCTGCCTCATTTGTCCAAACAAATCGATCGGGTTTCCTCAATAACTGATAAAGGGGGATCGCCTTCTCCTGCAGGCGACTCACGAAACGACTTAGGGCCGCAATGCGACCCGCCAGTCGTTGAACTTGATTAACGTTCGCCGGCTTTCCAAGGGACGTAACCGCTTCGATCTTGTCCGGATTAGCTTCAATGCCGCACTCCGATACGAGGAAACCCAACAATTTCCCTGCAGACACACCAAAAACACATTTGGTGGGATTTAGCTTCATCTGATACACCCGTAGATTATCGAATGTTTCCTTGAGGTCCTCCAGTAGTGTCTCCCCCTGGCGGGTCTTGATCACAATATCGTCGACATAAGCATGGACGTTGCGACCAATTTGGTTACGAAGACAATTCTGGATGGAGCGTTGATAAGTCGCCCTCGCACTCTTGAGTCCAAAGGGCATGGACACATAAAAAAGGCCCCGAAGGGGGTTATGAAGGCCGTTTTCTCTTGATCTTCCACGGCCATCTTGATTTTGTGATATCCTGAATAGGCGTCTAGAAAGCACAATCGTTCGCATTCCGCCACCGAGTCAATGATTTGGTCGATGCGGGGAAGAGCGAAGGGATCTTTTGGACAAGCTCTGTTGAGGTCCGTGTTGTCAATACACATACGAAAAGTACCATTCTTCTTGAGTACCAAAACCAGGTTAGCCAGCCATTTGGGGTGAAAAACTTCCACGATGAACCCGGCGGCTAAAAGACGGGCGACTTCTTCCCCAATCGCCTGGCGTCGCTCCTCGTTAAATCTGTGAAGGTACTGCTGGATGGGTTTGCACTTTGGGTCAACATTAAGATGGTGCTCAGCGAATTCTCTCGGCACACCAGGCATCAGAAGGTTTCCATGCAAAGATGTCCCGATTCTCATGGATGAATTCGATGAGCGCGCTTTCCTATTTGGGGTCCAGACCCGTCACAAAGGTGAACTGCTTGGATGAATCGCCAGGCACGAAATCGATTGTTTTAGTGTCATCCGTTGGTTTGAACTTGAGGGGCGACTCAGAGTCTGTAGTTGGCTTCTTCAGGGGTGACATATCCACCGGGTCAACATTAGCCCGATGGTGTTTGAGCTCTTCCGCAGCACAGGCGACTTCCGCATAAGCCGCGTCCCCTTCTTCACATTCCTTTGCGATCCTTCTATCTCCATCAACCGTGATGGTTCCTTTGGGACTAGGCATTTTGAGCTTGAGGTAGACATAGCACGGGCGAGCCATGAAGCGGGCGTAAGCCGGTCGCCCAAACAGCGCATTGTAGGGGCTTTTCAATTTGACCACCTCGAAGATTAGAGACTCCGACCTATAGTTCTGTGCAGTTCCAAACGCCACTGTGAGCCTGACCCGGCCTATGTGATAAGCCGACTTGCCTGGGACAATTCCGTGGAAAACCGTAGTTTAAGGCATCAGGTCTTTTTCCAATAGATTCATCCTTTGGAAGGTGTCGAAGTATAGGATATTGATGCTGCTGCCACCATCCATTAGTACTTTTCATAGTGTGTAACCCCCAACTTGGGGAGCCACGACCAACGCCAGATCGCCCAGGTTATCCACTCTCGGCGGGTGATCCTCCCTGCTCCACGTTATGGTTTGTTCAGACCAATAGAGGTATCTGGGAATCGCCGGCTCAGATACACTGTACGCCCGATGACTCACCTTCTTATCACGCCTGCAAGCATTAGTGGTGAAAACGTGATACTGCCCATTACTTAACTATTTGGGGTTGTTGTGGAGGCCCCCATTATTGTCCTCACCCTGCGGAGCCCCCTGTGGGGGTGGCTGTTGGAACGCTCCTGGCGGGTTGTACCGCCGCTGGTGGTGTACCGGGTATTGGCCACCACCTGGCTGCGGGCCTCCCTGAGCCCCCTGTTCGGGAAAGCCGCCGAAGGGGTTCTGTCTTTGGTTGGGCGCGGAGAATTGCTCCTGGCGCTGGTCCGGGTCATCGTGTTGACTCTTCTTGATCGCTTCCGCCCGAAACTCTCGCATCACGAAGCAGTTTTCCCAAGATTGACTCACCGGGCCGTCTGCCATGGCGTGGTGCGGGCAAGGGCCCTTGAGTAGCTCTTCATAGTTACGCGGCCTCTTCCCGCTGAACCCTCGATTCTTCTTTTTGCCGTTGTTGACATTGCTGTTGGCGACTAAGTCCGAGGGCTCCTCCTGCGGTCTCCGCTTTCCATTGGTCCCTTGATTGTGACAGTTACACCCCTGGAACCGGGTGTGATTTTTGGATGACTCGCCCTTCTTAGGCGAATTAGCCTTACCATCCTCGCCAGGATCTTTGGTATCATCGGCCTCAGCATACCTAGTGAGGGTTTCCATCAGCTCGCCCATGTCTTGAACCTTTCGTTTGAGCCGCCCTAATTTTTGCACCAAGGATTCGTAATGGCAATTGTGCTCGAGGATGAGCACGGCTTGAGCCGCCGTAATACCATCTTACGAATGAATAATTTCCGCAACCCGCCGCGACCAGTGGTGGGCCGACTCGTCCGGGCGCTGAACACAGTGCTGTAGCTCAAAGATCGTCATCGGACGTTTGCAAGTTCCTCGGAAGTTTTTGATGAAGCACTCTTTTAACTCGCCCCAGGACTGGATGGAATTGGGAGGTAAGTTTTTCAACCAAGTGCGAGCCGACCCCTCGAGCATCATCGTAAAGTATCTGGCGCAAACCGCCTCATTTACGTCGAGCATGTCCATGGCGATCTCATAACTCTCGATCCATGACGCCGGCTCGAGGTCTGGGGTATAATTAGGCACTTTCCTTGGTCCCTTGAAGTCTTTGGGCATCTTTTCGTTCTGAAGGGCCGGGGACAAGCATGGTACCCCCACTCACCCTCCGCCCCCAACGAGGGGGGTCGGGGCATCTTGGATGTTCGGGAGGTCCCGGCCCGGCGGGTTCCGTTCAGGCGGGTTGTCCTGTGGGACGTGTCGCGGCCCGCTGTTTACGGCGGGTTGGTCCTCTGGCCTACTCCTGGTATAACTTGCCTGAGGGGTAGAATGCAACCTCTCGAGGCTATGTGAAAACTGGGCGTTTTGAACCACCGCCGTCTTCAACATCTCGATGGCATTCCTTGCTTCTATCTCGGCAGGAGTCTTGCCGTGAATCGGGAGAGACTCCAGATGGTGGGTTGCGGCAAGCACGTTATCCACCAGGTTAGAAAATTGGCCTTGAGGCATCCGGAACCGGGGAATGTGATCCTCAAACGGTTGAGCCGGCGGGTTAGGTGGGCGACCCGGTCCTCCTGCCGGGGCGGCTCCCGTCCCAGGGGTCCGTGGAGTATCGAACAGGCGGGTCGGATTGAGGTCATAGGGCAGGCGACCCTGGTGTCTCCGCTGATGGACGGCGTCGGACGCGCGCTGCTGTCTCTCGGGCCGTCAGTTGTCAGTGTTTAAATGCATCCTTTCGGCTGTAGTTTGAGCTTGCTGAGTCTCAATCCTGGCGGACTCCATCTCAGCGCCCCGATGAGCCTTTGCCACCGCCTCTCTGAGTTTCGCCAACTCCGTGTTTATCTCCTCTTGGTTATCTGGTGTGAGGGAAGTCGCCATTAGCCTTGTGATCTCCGCCGCTAAATCCACCAGGACTGCGGCCGGACTCTTGGACGTCTCGCCGGTTCCATCGCCTCCAGTAGGGTTTTGTGTGGGTTGAGTCGCCCCTGCCATGTAGATGGCGATCTGGCGGCGGGTTCGGTCAAGGATTTCTGGGTCCATGGCCAGCGACAAGCCCCCGAGACAATCCCCATGAAGAGACCGGATTGAATCTCAGTCGCCCATGGATGATTCATCATCAGAGTTGACCGGTGTAGTTTCCTGAGTCGCTGAGCGCTCTAGTTCCTCCGATCCCTGCGTGAACCCCACGAAGACCGGGCGAGTTAGGTTTTGCGTTATGATTTGGCGGACGTACCTGGCCGGCTCGAAGATGTCGGTGGAGGTGTCCGGCTCAGGCACGGATGATCCGATCATGCCGATGAAGATGTTGATCTTGCCGAAGGGGACCCTGTAGCCAGATTCAATTGAATCCGCTTCAGGCCCCCATTGCTGGTTGTTGATGTAGGTTATCCCGCGACGGCTCCGAGTCATGAGCGCCGTCGCGTAACTCCCAAACCCTGGTAGGGCTCCCTTTGAGAACTCAACTCCACCGTGCGTAGGCCCCACGGTGGGCGCCAACTGTCGTGGTTTTGTCACGGCAGATGTCCTCGTGAAAGGACTTAGTACTAGAGCCATCGCACCTTGGTGGCGACTCAAAGGGGTTAAGCGGGAGAGACACGGCGATTTACCCAGGTTCGGCCCCTCGTGAGGAGGTAAAAGCCTACGTCCTGCTTTGGTGTGTATTGATATGGTTTTGATTACAAGGAGGGTGTAACTCGCCGAACCTAGCACTTGATGATTTCTAACCTACCCTCTGTCCCCCGGGACTCGCGTTTATATACAGGTCGATTCCCTAGGGTTTACAAGGATTCTTTCCTTCCTACAACTCGTGACCCCTGCGGTCTCTAAGTCGCCATCTTCCGAAGCTTGGAGACCTTCCAAGAGCTATAACCATCATACGACCTTGATTCGGCCAAAACGAGGCCCAACTAAATGTTTGGGTGAATCGCCCAATGGATAACCCGGCCCAACTAGGGCGGGACATCCACAGGTAATATCCCCAACAGCTGGCGTCCTACTCACTTCCCCGATGGGAGACAAGCTGCGCTACGCCATGCAGCTCTACTTCCAGCATGGGGAGAAGGTCTCCAACAACATAGTGTAGTACGAGGGCCTCATCGCCGGCCTCAAGGCGGCGGCAGCCTTGGGGATCCGGCGCCTCACCATGATGGGCGACTCCCAGCTTCTTGTTTACTTCTCCAACAAAGAGTACACGTCCAAGAACGACCACATGGAGGCATATCTTCAAGCAGTACATACGATTGAGAAACGTTTTCAGGGCCTGGAGCCACAACACTTCCCGTGGGGCGAAAACAAGGAGGCTGACGACATCACCAAAAGATCTTCGCGTCGAGAGCCTCAATTGCCAGGAGTCTTCGAGGAGCGACTCTTCAAGCCTTCCACAACGCCGTCACCTGAGGACCCGACGCAACGCGGAGATGAGCTCCCCCTAGCACCGCCGTCGGGGGCTCCAGATTGCGGCCAGGCCTCGAGGCCTTGACTGCTCCTAGCCCTGGAGGCACAAGCCAATGATTGGATGCAGGAACTTCGGGCATACCTAGTCCACGGCACATTGCTGGAGAAGGATGAATATGCGGAGCGTGTAGCACGACAAGCCTGAACCTACTACATACGGGACAGCGCCCTGTATCGCAGGCGCCCGAATGACATCACGTTGCGGTGCATTTCTAAGTAGCAGGGCCGCGAACTACTAGCCAACATCCACGGAGAGGACTGCGGGCATCACTCCTCTTCGTGCACGCTCGCAGGTAAGGCGTTCAGATCAGGTTTCTATTGGCCTACATCGTTGGACGATGCCACCGAGCTGGTCCGGTCTTGCGAGGCCTGCCAATTCCATGCCAATCAGATCCACTAGCCCACGCAGGGCCTCCAGATCATTCCGCTTTCCTGGCCCATTGCGGTCTGGACATACTGGGCCCTTTCCACGGGCGGCGGGGGCTTCCACTACCTCTACGTCGCCATCGACAAATTCACCAAGTGGGCGGAGGTGGAGCCCAGGCGCACCATCCTAGCTGGGTTGGCCATCAAGTTCATCAAGGGCCTCGTGAGCCGCTTCGGCGTCCCCAACCGCATCATCACCGACAACGGTTCACAGTTCACTAGTCACCTCTTCAAGATTTACTGTGCTAACCTCGGTACACAGATATGCTACGCATCGGTGGTCCAACCGTGGAGCAATGGCCAGGCGGAGCGCGCCAACGCGGAAGTGCTGCGAGCCCTCATGGTGAGGAGCTTCAAGAAGAAACTCGAAGCTTGCGGCCGGGGTTGGGTCGACGAGCTCCCATCGGTGTTGTGGTCCATTCGCACCACTGCGACCAAGCCCACCGGTGAAACCCCTTTCTTCCTCGTCTATGGAGCCGAGGCCGTCCTTCCCCACGAGATCAAACACCGGTCCCCACGGGTCTTGGCGTTCGATGAGGATCGTCAGGAGGCTGCGCGGGGGATGGACCTCGTAATTGGAGAGGAGGCACGCTGTCGGGCCTCCCTCCGAGCCACGAGGTACCAGCAGGCCTTCCGGTGCTACCACTGACGCAACATCCACCCCAGGACCCTCGAAGTCAGTGTTCTCATCCTGCGGCGGGTTTAATCCAGGGAGGGCTTCCTTAAGCTCTCGCCCATGTGGGAGGGCCCATTCAAGGTCATCCACGTCTCTAGGCATGGTGCCGTGCACCTGGAGACTCAAGACGGAATTCCCATCCAGAATGCCTGGAACATCCAAAACCTCCGCCAGTTCTACCCGTAATATCTTTGCACCACCTCTGCATCGCCTCTGCATCGATCCTGCATCGTCCTTCAATTCTTCTGGAACCTACTTCATCCCGTGACCCTCACGTAACAACGAGCCAAGGCTGTATAAAACCAATTCCCCCCCAATGACGTGGAAGGGGTCAATCCTACGCCTAGTAGTAGCCCTGCACTCCGCGCTATGGAGAAGACGGAGGCAATTAACACAGTCCACCAATGACTTCTGAAATCAGGCGCCTAATGCCTCGGGGGTAGGGACACTCGTGAGGCCAAAGCATCCTCGCAACCTCCCAGATACAGCCCCACCATGGCACTCTCACGTAATAACGAGCCGAGGCTGTATACGCCCAGGGCCCCCCGAGGACACGGAAGGGGTCCACCCCACGCCTAGTGGAAGCCCTATGCTCAGCGCTGGGGGAGATGGAGGTGGAGAATTGATTAGGCGCTGGATTTCCTAAAATTTACGAAATCAAACTCGGGGCCTTTCCAAATGAAGTCTTTGTGAAAACTTGTTTTCTTTGCCGCTCTTTGTAGCACGCTCTCTTCCTCTAAGTCGAGCATTCACCTGTCCCCATCCGCTCGTACTCCACGAGTGGGGGCTGGGGGCACGGTGCCGACATCTAGCCGAGGCCTTGGCGCCCGGACCCTCGCGTGGCACTCACGGATGAGTCGGCAGACTCATGCCATCTGATACTCGCTCAAGAGTCCCATTCACAGCTCGATGCACCATCCTGGAGGGGGAACAAAATTTGGCCTTTTCTTGCAACAATTGTTTCTCTTGGGACATCTTGAGCGCCTAACGGAGCTCCTGACCATTGCGCCTCAGGAACCTTACCGGTCGAAAGCCACTTGGCACCCTGGTGCCACGTCCTTGCCTCGTGAGGAACGACCTTGGTACCGGGTCGCGCCTCACGACGACAGGGAAATGTGCGGGATTGGGACCTGCCGACACAGAGCTTCCTGAATACATACTAGAGACCTCCAGAAACCCGACCCTTCCAATGCAGAAAGCAGAATCCACGAGGGCCTGATGGACGTCTAAGGGGGCTCCTGAGCATCGCGCGTCAGGAGCCTTACCAGTCACAAAGCCACTTGGCAGCCTGGTGCCAGGGCCTTGCTCCATGAGGGACGACCTTGACGGGTCCTGCCTCAGGAAAGCAGGGAAATGTGCTGCACTGGGACCTGTCGACGTAGAGCCGCTTCAATGTCTAAGGAGGTTCCTGAGCATAGCGCCTCAGGAGCCTTACCGGTCACAAAGCCACTTGGCACCCTGGGGCCAGGGCCTTCCCCCCGTGAGGAACGACCTTGGTAACGGGTCGCGCCCCACGGCGGCAGTAAAATGTGCAAGACTGGGGCCTACCGACATAGAGCATCGACCCACTTCACCCGCAACGAGGACAAACCAACCAATCAACAAGCCCCTCGAGCGCCATAATCACACCTCACAACAAAAGAGGTTCACTTAAAGCACACCAAGCTAAGTATCCAAACCGACTAGAAGCAATAGTACTAACAAAAGGGGGCGGCCGCCCAAATCTATTACATGCCCGAAGGGCCTATCCTTGTTTTCATGGATGCGGGGTCAAAAGTAAGGAGGAGACAACTAGCGATGGAGATCCCGGAGGAGGGCCGTCGCCGAGGACGTCCGGCACCTAGATGCCGGTGCTCAGTCTGTGTCCTCCTCCTCCTTCACAGGCGCCGTAGGAGCAGATGAGCGGCACCGAGCTTGGGGGCTCCCCCCCCCCCGAGCTTCTGGCGCGGCGGCGGGGCGGCTCGTCGTAGCTGTTGTCGCTGCTATCGCTCGGGCTCCTTCCGGAGGGGGTGTCGCTTCTACTGGAAGCACGACCCCCACGGCCGGAGACAGGCTCGTCTACAGGATCGCCGCGGCATCCTCCGGGCAGCAACCCAGACGCTCGCCCTCGAGCCCAAAAATCTTGACGAAGAGCGTCGCCTCCCCGTCATAGTTGAAATGGAGGTAACGCCTCCCCTCAGGCCTCGAGCGCGGGCGAATGTATACCACCCGCGGTTTATGTACATGTAGCCATGGGGGTGACCTCGACCTCCACCTAGAACGCCCCGCCGCAGCAGCTGTCGGCCTGCAACCAAAGGCCCGGGAGCCCACCGGTCTGTAGTGCCTTCGCGAAGAAGTTCGGAAGCTAGAACCAGGCAGTTTCCGGCCTCTCCACCCACGTCATGAACTCCATCGACGTGTCAGCCGAGCGAAGCCGCGGGCATGGCGGTCGGGTGGCCATCGCCGACCTCCCACCTCGGCCGCCGTGGACGTCCGCACCAGTCGACGCTTGATACGTCTCCATCGTATCTACTTTTCCAAACTCTTTTGCTCTTGTTTTGGACTCTAATTTGCATGATTTGAATGGAACTAACCTGGACTGACGTTGTTTTCAGCAGAATTGCCTTGGTGTTATTTTTGTGCAGAAATCAAAGTTCTCCAAACGTCCTGAAATTTACGGGGAGCATTTTTGGAAAATATGAAAAATACCTGCGCAAAGATCCACTTGAGGGGGTGAGCCAGTGGGCCACAAGCCCTGCCTCCGCCACCCCCTAGTGGCGGTGGGCAAGCTTGTGGGGCCCACACAGCTCTGCCGCCCCAATCTCAGCTCTATAAGTTCACTTTCGTCCCAGAAAAAAAGAATATTTCATCATGTTTACGATATGGAGGCGCCGCCACAACGTGTTCTTCATTTGGAGGGCAGATCTGGAGTCCGTTTTGGGCTCCAGAGAGGGGAAATCATCGCCATCGTCATCATCAACCTTCTTCCCTCTCCAATTCCATGAAGCACTTCGTTGTTCGTGATTAATCTATTCGTAGGCTCGCTGGGCGGTGATGAGTAGGATGAGATCTATCATGTAATTGAGTTAGTTTTGATGGGGATTGATCACTAGTATCCACTATGTTCTGAGATTGATGTTGCTACTACTTTGCCATGCTTAATGCTTGTCACTAGGGCCCGAGTGCCATGATTTCAGATCTGAAATTATTATGTTGTCACCAATATATGTGTGTTTTAGATCCGATCTTGCAAGTTGTAGTTACCTACTATGTGTTACGATCCGGCAACCCCAGAGTGACAATAACCGGAACCACTCCCGATGATGACCATAGTTTGAGGAGTTCATGTGTTCACAAAGTGCTAATGCGTTGGTTCGGTTCTTTATCAAAAGGAGAACCTTAATATCCCGTAGTTTCCTTTTGGACCCCTCTGCCACGGGAGGGATGGGCAATAGATGTCATGCAAGTTCTTTTCCCTAAGCATGTATGACGACACACGGAATACATGCCTACATCACATTGAACAAACGGGAGCTAGTCACATATCTCTCCGTGTTATAACTGTTGCATGATGAATATCATCCAAATAAATAAACGAGCCATTGCCTACGAGTTTGTCCTACTACGGCTGTTACTACTATTGTTGCTGCTGTTACTACTTTTGCTGCTGTTGTTACTTGTCTTGCTCTGCTGTTGTTACTTGTCTTGCTCTGCGGCTACTGTTGCTACTACTGTTGCTTGCTACTATTACTACTTGCTACTGCTGTCACTACTCCTGTTCCTTGCCACTGCCGTTACTCGCTACTTTGCTGTTACAACTTTGCTTGTAGATACTAATCTTTCAGGTGTGGTTGAATCTGACACATTCAGCTGGTAATACTCGAGAGTATTCTCTCACCTCCTATTTGGCGAATCAACAAATTTGGGTCGAATACTCTACCCTCGAAAACTGTTGCGAACCCACGCGCTGGTGGGCCGTGAACAACATTCTTCTAGTTTCATTGCTGGGGAGTGCTAGTAGCATTCTTCTGGTGCCGTTGCAAGGGAAGGTTTGTTGTCACAGAATCAACATTCGTCTAGCTATTGCTAGAGAGTGCCAGTCAGCATTTTTCTGGCGTCGTTGCCGGGGAGGTATTGCTATATTCTGTGAGTCACTTGGGATTTATATCTGCTGATCACTATGAAGAATCTGAAGGATCCAAAAACCAAAGTCTTGCCCTCAACTATGAGGGGAGGTAAGGAATTGCCATCTAGCTCTGCACTTGATTCACCTTCAGTTATGAGTAATTTTGCGACATCACCTCCTGCTAGAAATCTTGATATGTCGCCTGTGCTTGATGATGCTTATGATGCTACTCCTAGAGATGCTATGCTTGATACTATGCCTGATACTGCTAGAGATGCTATGCCTGATACTGATTTGCGTGATGATGCTAGAGATGCTATTTTGCCTGATCATGCTATGCTTGATACTGCTAGAGACACTACTTTGCCTAATGTTCCACTAGGGGTATTCTTTGATGCTCATATTGCTAGATGTCACATCCCTAACCCTTAAGCAAGTTAGTCTTGTGCTCATGTCTTCTTTGCATTTGCATCTAAGATTTTCCAACAAGATCAAAAAAGTGGCAAACGAAAAACTCAAAACCCTAGCCACTACTTCAAATAAAGAAAATCTCAAACTAGTTAAAATCAATGAACCCAAAATGGCCTCAAGAAATGTTCAAACTTTCTGATAAATCATGAAAGTAAATGAGCATTGGAGAAAACTATTTTCTTCACACTTTAAGCATTTTATTTTATTGCAAAAGCCACTGGTTTCAAATTTTAAATTTGAAATCAGAAACTATAAATTTTCAAAAATGTTGAAAACTTTGGAAATGGTTGGGAATATTATAACAAATATTCAGGTTTGTTTAAAATAGTTTTTGCAATTTGTTTTGGAGCTGAAATAAATAACAAAATATTGAAGAAGCTAAAACAGAAACAAAAATAGAAAAAAAATGGGAAACTCTTACCTGTCGCCTAGCCTGGCCCGGCCCATCCCAGCTCCTGTCGTCTCCCTCGCGCGAGTAGGAGCAGGAGGTGGTCGCCGCCTCCTCCGGCGCGGGCACGCACCTGTGCGCCTGCCTGGCCGACGCCTCGTGCTGGCAAGGCCAGGGATAAGCTCCCCAAGGCCTCACCTATCCATTCCCAGCATTGGCTCTCTCCCTCCTCCCGGATCTCTTCCTCCTCCCTGCTGCCGCCATTGGAGCCGAGCAAAGCTCGAGCTGCCCGTGCCCCTGGCCATAGGATCCCCTCTCAGAGCACGCCATTAGCTCCGCCTCGTCGGTCTGGTCCTCCTTGTAGAAGCCGAAGCCACCCCGAGCCGTGCAACGCCCGCGGCGCCATCGTCTTCCACCTCCGGCCGCCGGACCTCTCCAGTCGATTCGTCGCCCCCAGGCCTTCCCCGAGCCGTCTAAGCCCTGCTCTGCACTCCCCGTGAGCATGCGGTCATTTCCCCTAAGTTTTCCCCGTCGATGCCCTCCTCTAGCTCTAGTTTCACCGGAGCCCGACGTGGACCGCCGCTGCCGCTCGTCGCCGGTAGCCCTCCGATGATCAGCTCGTCCTTCCGAGGGCACCAGAAGCTTCAGGTCAACACGTAGATGTTGTAGCAGCTAAGAACCGAGCGTAGTTCCCTCTGAATCAAAGACCCCGATGACGCCCGAGCCTTGTCCGCCGCCAAGCTCGTCGCCGGCGTCATCTCCGGCCAGATCAGCCCCGGCTAAGTGCAGAAATGGAGCTGCGGGAGATGTGCAGTTCTTCTGGTGCTCTCCGCGCAACATTTGGCCCACTAAGCACCGTTTCCGTGCCCCTCCGCCGTGCTGGTGGTAGCCAGAGGCTCCCCGCCGGCGAGGACGACCTCGCCGCCGGTGGATCTCGGCTGGCCTGAGCCACTGACTGGTGGGGCCTGCCTCTGGCAAGTTTAAAACTAATAAAAATAAATCAAATAAGTTAATTAGTCACTGACATGTGGGTCCAGCAAGGTTAATCAGTTAATTAAGTTTTATCTTAATCTAAAATTGACCAGAGAGACTGACCAGTGGGTCCCACTGGTCAGGTTTGACTTTCAACGGCCAGATGGACCTGCTGATGTCATGCTGATGCAATAAAAGCATTTTCCAGTATAGAAATAATTCCAGGAAATTGCTAAAACTTGCAAAAATCATAGAAATTAATCTGTAACTCCAATGAAAATAATTTTTATATGAAAAAGTATCAGAAAAATTCAAGGATTCTGATTATGCTACTTTCAACCATGTTTGAAAAAGTTACAGAACCCTAAAATGTGGAATAATGAATAAATAAATTCTTATAATTACTTTTTAAATGGAATTTCGAAAATATTCAAATTTCAATATGAATGCCATGATCACACACTGTCCTACTTACAAAGCAGTACCATAACATGACATTTCATGCATGCTAACATCAATTTGATCTGAGCATCAGGTCGAATCAATTAAAACGGTATCCGAGAATACCCCATTTGAATTGATATTTGAATGTGATTCAAATCAACTCTAAACCTAATACATGGTGATTATAATAACTTATCACCTTGCATTCTCATGCCATGCTCATGCATCATTTTGATTGCATATGATTGTTATTGAATGTTGCCATTTATTTCGGTAGGCTCCGCACCCCCGGATTCCACCGAATATCCGTCTGACGGAAATCGTTCCTCCTCTGAGCAACAAGGCAAGCAACCCTTTTGATCATCCCGATAATTCCCATGTTCTTGCTCCTGCACTTATTTATTGCACTAGGATCAAATGCTACAACTGCTTTTGCCACGTTAGTTGAACCCACTTCCTTTGCATGACCTAACCTTGTCACAGTTTATAGCCGAACCTTGCAACCTAGCATACCTGGTAGTTGCCTGAGCTATGATGTGCCTTATCCTGCTATGCATGCTATGCTTAGAGTTGTGTATGGTCTGTCATCTGGGAGATGAACAGAATTGTGAGAATGTGTTCGGTAAGTAAAGGTTGTGTGTTGAACCTGATTTGGTAAAGGTACCGGTGAAAGGCTGTGTAGGAGTACATGGCGGGTTGTTTCATTGGAACCGTCCTTAGGAACTGAGTTCCGTGTATGTAATCCAAGACTAGATACTACCACATGTTGGGCCCTGAAATATGACCCCGCTAGGCCTATTAATCGCGTAGTACTCGATCCAGGAGTTGCAAGTAGTTTTTGGTGTTTATACTAATGCTGGAGGCCGTGCATGGTGCTGACGTGAGAGGTGGACCGTGATGCGGTAGGCACTGGCACGGTATACCAAGTGGCACCCGGATGGTGGGCTTGGGAACCCTGCGCACATCGTTTGAGGCCGTGGCGGAAACCTCGGCCAGACTTCCGTACGGGTTACTCTCAGATAGGCGATAAACCTGGACTAGGTACTAGTGTGGTTAACGGTCGTGTCCGACTCCCTCGCTGGGCTTCCGCTTGAAGGTTGCCGAGGTGCATGACGTGCACATGGCGATAAGTGGCGAGAGCGTGTGTGACGAAGTACACGCCTGCAGGGTTATGATCTATTCGAATAGCCTCGTCCGCGGATATGGACTACTTGGAGACATATGTTATTCATAGATAATTTCAATGGCTACTCATAAAATTGCCAAGATAAGCGTGAGTGTCGTGGACGGCATTTCCGTACGGAGATGGAATGATTCCACGATAGTGTATTGTTGTGGTGTTAGTGGACTCATGTGCGAGAAATCAAGTTGTCAAAATTATTTAATGCAAGTTGTCTAGCCACGAGTCAAATGCTGGCTTTCCGCATGAAACCCCACAATACCTTTTGATACCTTGCATGAGTAGTTAGTTGTCCTAAAGTCTTGCTGAGTACCTTCGTACTCATGTTTGCTTAATACCTGTTGCAGAGGTTGCTAATGACCCTAATGGAGGGTTCTTCGTAGACATCGACGACGACGAGTAGCTGGTGTCCCAGCTACGATCTGGACCTACGTTGGATCTGTAGTATAGTCAGGCCATGTGCCTTCTAGTTACCCTGTGTGTACTCAGACAGTTTATAACTCTTCCGCTGGCTTGTAACTGAATGACTGCTATTATGGGTCGTGAGACCCTTGATGTGTAATATTATGTGTGTGGCTCTTCCGAGCCTCTTAAATAAAGCTTGTATGTTTATGGTTATGTTGTGATGCCGTCGATGTATCTATACATATCGGTATGCCATGCGTACGTGTGTCGTACTTGATATGTATGGGGTTCGATTACCTAGTCGTGAACTTTAGTAGCACTGCTTACAAGGAAATGCCCCTTTGTGACCCAACGAGCCTTGGTAGTTCGCTACTGCTCCGGACACATTGGTTGACCGGCATGTGTCCTTCTTAGCTGCTGTGTCTGTCCCGTTTGGGGAAATGTCACGCGATGTAACAGAGTCCTTGTAGCTTTCTACGACTCTTCTACATTCGCTGATGACCGACACCTGCTTTGTTGGGTCATGTATGCCTGTCCTTGTGCGGTGCTGCCACTTTGGTTTATGACTAGACATGTCGATCCGGGTTCTTTGACATTGGAATGCTAGCGACACTATCGCATACGTGAGTCAAAAGACGCAAACGGTCCCGGCTAAGGTAAGGCTGCAGCCGTGGAGTTAACCGTGCGTGAGACCACAAAGGGATGCGATGTGTTACAGGCTGGATTCCTATGGCTTAGGATTGGGGTCCCGACAGCGTTGGTATCAGAGCCTGACTGACTGTAGGATTACTAAGCCAAACTGGTCGAAGTTGAGTCTAGAGTTGCTTTAGTTATATATAAGGGAATTGTTTGTGGAAGGGAACGTAAGACTCTTGATCTCTTCTCAAGTTATTCTATTCTGGTCATCCTCGTCTTTTCTGCGGGAATTAAGGACTAGGTTACTCATCTTCTCCTAGGCTCGTGTTTCTGATCGGTAGCTTATAGGACTACGGGTCAAGAGATATTGGGTTTCTTTTATTCCTAGGAAGCAGGAAGTAAGTTTGATGATCAGAGAGTTGCACTTGATAGTTGAGTGGTTACGCTATTCCATTTTGGGTTGTCTCAAAATTTGTTTTGAGCATTTACAGCCATTATGCTGCCCAACTTTTCATTCAGAGCTCTAATGCTTTTGCATTACTCTCTAATTACAGATGCCTGGCCGTCCTTCTCGTCAGGTGGTACGTCTGACCAGGTGCATTGATGTGCCGGGTCATACGGCCATGCTGGTCAGGGTGATGTCGGTGTGCGGTTACCGCTGGTACCCCGAGTACACAGTGGAGGAACAGTACCGAGACTTCAACCAGAGCCAGTACATCTGCACTGTTAGGGTGTTTCCAGACTACCCTGGAGCTGAGGAGCCAATCCATTGGTCCTATGGGTTGGGAGTCACTGTTGACATGGCAGTACAGGATGCTGCCTATTCAATGCTGACCATTATGAGAGCGAGACATGCACTGCTGCAGAATTCAGAGTTCTGCTATGTTCCGGCCTCTCAGCCTGGTGAAGAGGGATACCTCAGTGGAGTCTATTTTGATTCTTCTATGGAGGATCCACTACTGCAGTCCACTGTTGAGATGCTAGAGAACAGAGACAGGGATGCTCGTGCTCTCCGCATGGAGCTTTATGCTACCCGTGCCCGTCTGTGGACAGCTTTGACGCAGTTGGCACCGGTAGTCCAGACAGGGTATGGAGAGATGGAGATGTTGAACCCTGTTAGGACCATCTTCCGGCCCATGTTGACTGGCCAGCTATAGGAGGAGTCACACCTCTTCGTGGACCCCTCTTACCACCAGTCAGGGGACCAAGGCCACATCCATGTCCTTATGGATCCCAGGGATCTCAGGCTAGAGTGTTTCCTGATCCGCAGGTTGAGCTTCCAGGTCATGGAGGTAATCTCTATGAGATGTTCTATGCGGATGCCTGAGCTGTGAGCGAAAGGATAGTAGGTAGTAGCCGTACGTTCACAGTCCTGCATGACTTGTGAAGTATGCATGTAATGTGAAATGAATTCCGGAGGCCTAGATAAATAATGTATAGGAAGCTTCTAAGCCTCTGATGAGTAGTTTCATAATTTCAGTAGTTTGCTCTTCGGTTAAGGTTGTACTGAACTATGTAAGGGTGTGTATGAACCATGGTGTATATATAGCAATTGCTTGTTACCATGCTGTTCGTATATTCATTTCCGCATTCCGTGTGTTCAGTACATTCTTAATCCATAGTTAGTATTGATATGATATTGGTCTAAGCTATGAGTTTGTTTGTCAGGATGGTGTTCACCAGGTTGAACCGTGCCCCTGCTCATGAGCAAGGTGAGGGTAGTCAAGCGTCGCAGGAAGACCTGCCTCACCCACCTTCTCTGGTGGAACTGATGCTTGAGGCAGAGAGAAATAAAAGGGAGACCAATCGACTGCTAGAGCGTATTGAGCAGAATACGGCTCGACAGCCTAGGAATGTTGCAGTGTCCCTCAATGACTTTGTGAAGCTGAATCCTCCAAAGTTTCATCATTCCGTCGATCCCCTCGACGCTGATGACTGGCTGTGCAGCATCTCACGCAAGATTCGCTCTGCGAATGTGTCTGAGGCCGACAAGGTGACCTTCGCGGCGTATTTCCTGGAGGGACCCGCCAATTTGTGGTGGGAGAATTTTGAAGCTATGCGACCCGCTGAACCAGTAGCCACATGGGCAGACCTCAGTGCAGCTTTTCGTCTGCACCATATTCCAGAGGGCCTAATGGACAGAAAGAGAGAGGAGTTCTGTGCCTTCACTCAGGGCAAGTTGTCTGTGGATGCCTATAGTCGTGAGTTCGGTAACCTCGCCCGCTATGCAACAGAGGAGGTGTCTACTGACGCCAAGAAGCAAGCAAGGTTTCGTAAGGGTCTGAGCCCTGAGCTCCGTCGTGACCTGCGCCTCCATGAGTGTGCAAGCTTCCAAGCCCTAGTCAACAAAGCGATCAGTGCCGAGACTGGTCATACTGACTTCGAAGCCACAAGGAAGCATTCCCGTGACTTCGGCCCGTCTTCAGGTTCCGCGTTTCCAAAACCCAGGATGTGGGTTCCAAATAGTTCTCTGCCACCAAGATACACTCCGAGGCCATCCTACGTGGCGCCTCAGACGAATCAGGCCAACCCTCCAGCAAAAGCTTATGGTGGTCCAGCTAGCAATGCTGCACCACGTGCCAACCAGGTGATATGCTATAAGTGTGGAGAACCAGGGCACTATTCCCGTGAGTGTCCTCAGAATGTGGGTGCCAAGCAACCCAGAAAGTCCGTCGGGCAAGCCAAGTCGGGCAAAGCTTATTATGTGAAACCAACTCCTGCACGTGGCCGTGTGAACTATGTGTCAGCAGAAGAAGCTGCAGAGGATCCCGACGTCATGCTGGGTACGCTTCTTGTTAATCATCACCAGCGTCCGTTCTCTTTGACACTGGGTCTTCTCATTCCTTCATTTCAGAAAGTTATGCACAGTTGCATGACATGTCTTTTTGTGATATGCCAATCCCATTGGTTGTCCAAACCCCTGGTAGTAAATGGCAAACCTCTAGGATAACCTATGACAATGAAATTCTAGTAGATAGGCTAGTTTTTCTAGCCTCATTGATAGCATTGAAATCTTCGGATATTAATATCATCTTGGGCATGGACTGGATGTCAGCTCACTATGCCAAGATTGATACTCATTCTAGAAATGTCCAGCTTACCCATCCCTCGGGTGAGATAGTAAATGTCTCTACTCGAGTTGCCAAATGCCAGCTCTATTCCTTAAATGCCAACCCTCTTCCGGAACTTGAAGACATTCCGGTAGTCCGTGACTTCCCGGATGTTTTTCCACAGGAACTGCCAGGAATTCCACCTGACAGAGATGTAGAGTTTGTAATAGAACTTGTTCCGGGAACTGTCCCAATAGCCAGAAGACCTTATAAGATGGCACCCCTGGAGCTAGCCGAACTTAAAAAGCAACTAGATGAGGCCTTGAACAAGGGTTTCATTCGTCCTAGCTCTTCTCCTTGGGCTTGCCCCGTCCTCTTCGTCAAGAAGAAAGACGGAACGGATCGGATGGTTGTAGATTACCAACCAGTTAATCTGGTCACCATTAAGAACAAGTATCCACTCCCCAGGATCAACGATCTATACGATCAGCTCGCTGGATCCTCAGTCTTCTCCAAAATGGATTTGAGGTTGGGATACCATCAAATCAAGATTAAGAACGGGGACATTCCAAAAACGGCTTTTGTTACTCGTTATGGCCAATATGAGTACACCGTTATGTCCTTCGGTTTAACCAATGCCCCAGCCACCTTCTCTCGGCTGATGAATTCAATCTTCATGGAGTATTTGGATAAATTCATCGTGGTATACCTCGATGATATTCTCATCTACTCGAAGAATGAACAAGAACATGCCGAGCATCTAAGGCTGGTATTGATGAAACTTCGAGACCATCGCCTTTATGCCAAATTTTCAAAATGTGAATTCTGGTTACCAGAAGTGACCTATCTAGGCCACGTAATCTCTGGTAAGGGTATTGCTGTCAATCCCGAGAGAGTTCAAGCTGTCCTTGATTGGACTCAACCTGAATCGGTTAAGCAAGTTAGGAGTTTTCTTGGTCTAGCGAGCTATTGTCGCCGCTTTGTCGAGAATTTCTCCAAGGTTGCAAAGCCTCTAACTGAACTCCTCAAGAAAGATAAAAAGTTCGAGTGGACACCACAGTGTGAGCATAGTTTTCAGGAACTGAAAAGACGCCTGACTTCCGCACCTGTGTTGCTACCACCAGATTTTTCTAAGGACTTTGTTATCTATTGCGACGCCTCGCGACAAGGATTAGGTTGCATTCTCATGCAAGATCGTCATGTGATCGCATACGCATCTCGACAGTTGCGTCCACATGAGGATAATTATCCCACACATGACCTTGAGCTTGCAGCTGTGGTCCATGCACTAAAAACCTGGCGACATTACCTTCTGGGTAATCGTTGCGAAATATTCACTGATACCAAAGTCTGAAATATATCTTCACCCAGCCGGATTTGATTCTCAGGCAAAGACGGTGGGTTGAGTTGATCTCGGATTACGACTTAGGGATAACTTACACCCCGGGGAAGGCCAATGTTATGGCCGATGCGCTAAGTCGTAAATCTTATTGTAACAATTTGATGCTACAACAAGGTCAACCACATCTCCATGAGGACTTTCGGAAGTTGAATCTTCATATTGTTCCTCAAGGATTCCTTTCTACCCTGGTGGCGAAGCCTACTCTTGAGGATCAAATTATAGCTGGCCAAAAGCGTGACAAGGGTATATCACAGATCAAGGAGAATATTTTTAGCGGAAACGCTAAATAATTTTCCATGAACGATCAAGGTGTTGTGTTCTTCCAGAATCGTTTAGTGGTTCCTAAGAACCCACATCTAAGGCAGTTAATCCTTAAGGAGGCTCATGATTCTCCTCTCACCATTCATCCCGGTAGTACTAAGATGTATCAGGACCTACGCCAGAGGTTCTGGTGGACTAGGATGAAGAGAGAAATTGCTGAGTTCGTTTCTAAATGCGATGTTTGTCGTCGAGTTAAGGCAGAACATCAAAGGCCTGCTGGCACCCTTCATCCTCTAGCTATTCCTGAATGGAAATGGGATAAAGTTAGCATGGATTTCATTACCGGATTTCCCAAGACCAAGATGGGGAATAATGCTATTTTTGTGGTCATTGACCGTCTTTCCAAAGTGGCTCATTTTCTTCCTGTTCGTGAGAGTATAACAGCTAGCCAGCTAGCAGAGTTATATATCTCTCGAATAGTGTCTCTTCATGGTGTTCCCCTGGAGATTAACTCGGACCGTGGAAGTATCTTTACTTCTCGCTTCTGGGAAAGTTTTCAGAATGCCATGGGGACTCACCTATCTTTTAGCACTGCTTTCCATCCCCAATCAAGTGGTCAAGTAGAAAGAGTGAATCAAATCCTAGAAGATATGCTCCGAGCTTGTGTTATTTCGTTCGGTATGAATTGGGAGAAGTGCCTTCCATTTGCCGAATTCGCTTATAACAATAGTTACCAATCAAGCTTGGGCAAAGCCCCTTTTGAAGTTCTATATGGACGAAGATGTCGAACACCTCTTAAT
The DNA here is from genome assembly GCF_904849725.1 of Hordeum vulgare subsp. vulgare. Classification (NCBI taxonomy): domain Eukaryota; kingdom Viridiplantae; phylum Streptophyta; class Magnoliopsida; order Poales; family Poaceae; genus Hordeum; species Hordeum vulgare. The sequence goes on from NC_058520.1 coordinate 119,186,879, forward strand.
TGGTCAGAAACCGGAGAGAGGCAACTCTTTGGCCCGGATATGATCCACGATGCAGAAGAGCAGGTTCGCATTATTCGTGAAAAGTTTAAAACAGCCCAGTCTCGTCAAAAGAGCCAATATGATCGTCATCATAAGGCTGTGACCTTTGAAGTTGACGAGAAGGCTTACCTTCGGGTTACACCTTTGAAGGGTACCCATCGTTTCGGTATCAAGGGCAAATTGGCTCCTCGTTACATTGGTCCTTTTTGCATTCTTGCCAAACGAGGAGAAGTTGCCTACCAGTTGGAACTTCCTCCGCATCTTTCCAAGGTTCATGATGTTTTCCACGTCTCGCAACTCAGGCATTGCTTTTCGGATCCTATCCGTGAAGTGGACCACGAAACGCTTGATCTCCAAGATAACCTTTCATACCGAGAATACCCCGTGCGTATTCTTGATCAAGCTGAGCGTACCACTCGACATCGAAACCTCAAGTTTCTTAAAGTTCAATGGTCAAACCATTCTGAAAAGGAGGCAACTTGGGAAAGAGAGGATCGTCTCCGACTTGAATATCCTGCGTTATTCCCGATGAATTCTAAATCTCAGGACGAGATTCTTTTGAGTGGGGGTGAGTTGTCACATACCTAACCCTTAAGCAAGTTAGTCTGGTGCTCATGTCTTCTTTGCATTTGCATCTAAGATTTTCCAACAAGATCAAGAAAGTGGCAAAGGAAAAACTCAAAACCCTAGCCACTACTTCAAATAAAGAAAATCTCAAACTAGTTAAAATCAATGAACCCAAAATGGCCTCAAGAAATGTTCAAACTTTCTCATAAATCATGAAAGTAAATGAGCATTGGAGTAAACTATTTTCTTGACACTTTAAGCATTTTATTTTATTGCAAAAGCCGCTGGTTTCAAATTTTAAATTTGAAATCAGAAACTATAAATTTTCAAAAATGTTGAAAACTTTGGAAATGGTTGGGAATATTATAACAAATATTCAGGTGTGTTTAAAATAGTTTTTGCAATTTGTTTTGGAGCTGAAATAAATAGCAAAATATTGAAGAAGCTAAAACAGAAACAAAGATAGAAAAAAATGGGAAACTCTTACCTGTCGCCTAGCCTGGCCCGGCCCATCCCAGCTCATGTCGTCTCCCTCGCGCCTGTAGGAGCAGGAGGTGGCCGCCGCCTCCTCCGGCGTGGCCAAGCACCTGTGCGCCTGCCTGGCCGCCGCCTCGTGTTGGCAAGGCCAGGGATAAGCTCCCCGAGGCCTCACCTATCCATTCCCAGCATCGGCTCTCTCCCTCCTCCCAGATCTCTTCCTCCTCCCTGCTGCCGCCATTGGAGCCGAGCAAAGCTCGAGCTGCCCGTGCCCCTGGCCATAGGATCCCCTCTCAGAGCACGCCATTAGCTCCGCCTCGTCAGTCTGGTCCTCCCTGCAGAAGCCGAAGCCACCCCGAGCCCTGCAACGCCCGCGGCGCCATCGTCTTCCACCTCCGGCCGCCGGACCTCTCCCGTCGATTCGTCGCCCCCAGGCCTTCCTCGAGCCGTCTAAGCCCTGCTCTGCACTCCCCGTGAGCATGCGGTCATTTCCCCTAAGTTTTCCCTGTCGATCCCCTCCTCTAGCTCTAGTTTCACCGGAGCCCGACGAGGACCGCCGCTGCCGCTCGTCGCCGGTAGCCCTTCGATGATCAGCTCGTCCTTCCGAGGGCACCGGCAGCTTCAGGTCGACGCGTAGATGTTGTAGCAGCTAAGAACCGAGCGTAGTTCCCTCTGAATCAAAGACCCCGATGACGCCCGAGCCTTGGCCGCCGCCAAGCTCGTCGCCGGCGTCATCTCCGGCCAGATCAGCCCCGGCTAAGTGCAGAAATGGAGCTGCGGGAGATGTGCAGTTCTTCTGGTGCTCTCCGTGCAGCATTTGGCCCACTAAGAACCGTTTCCGAGCCCCTCCGCCGTGCTGGTGGTCGCCGGAGGCTCCCCGCCGGCGAGGACGACCTCGCCGCCGGTGGATCTCGGCTGGCCTAAGCCACTGACTGGTGGGGCCAGCCTCTGGCAAGTTTAAAACTAATAAAAATAAATCAAATAAGTTAATCAGTCACTGACATGTGGGTCCAGCAATGTTAATCAGTTAATTAAGTTTAATCTTAATCTAAAATTGACCAGAGAGACTGACCAATGGGTCCCACTGGTCAGGTTTGACTTTCAACGGCCAGATGGACCTGCTGATGTCATGCTGATGCAATAAAAGCATTTTCCAGTATAGAAATAATTCGAGGAAATTGCTAAAACTTGTAAAAATCATAGAAATTAATCTGTAACTCCAATGAAAATAATTTTTATATGAAAAAGTATCAGAAAAATTCAGGGATTCTGATTATGCTATTTTCAACCATGTTTGAAAAAGTTACAGAACCCTAAAATGTGGAATAAGGAATAAATCAATTCTTATAATTACTTTTTAAATGGAATTTGGAAAATATTCAAATTTCAATATGAATGCCATGATCACACACTGTCCTACTTACAAATCAGTACCATAACATGACATTTCATGCATGCTAACATCAAGTTGATCTGAGCATCAGGTCGAATCAATTAAAACGGTATCCGAGAATACCCCATTTGAATTGATATTCGAATGTGATTCAAATCAACTCTAAACCTAATACATGTTGATTATAATAACTTATCACCTTGCATTCTCATGCCATGCTCATGCATCATTTTGATTGCATATGATTGTTATTGAATGTTGCCATTTATTTCGGTAGGCTCCGCACCCCCGGATTCCACAGAATATCCGTCTGACGGATATCGTTCCTCCTCTGAGCAACAAGGCAAGCAACCCTTTTAATCATCCCGATAATTCCCATGTTCTTGCTCCTGCACTTATTCATTGCACTAGGATCAAATGCTACAACTGCTTTTGCCACGTTAGTTGAACCCACTTCCTTTGCATGACCTAACCTTGTCACAGTAAATAGCCGAACCTTGCAACCTAGCATACCTGGTAGTTGCCTGAGCTATGATGTGCCTTATCCTGCTATGCATGCTATGCTTAGAGTTGTGTATGGTCTGTCATCTGGGAGATGAACAGAATTGTGAGAATGTGTTCGGTAAGTAAAGGTTGTGTGTTGAAGCTGATTTGGTAAAGGTCCCGGTGAAAGGCTGTGTAGGAGTACATGGCGGGTTGTTTCACTGGAACCGTCCTTAGGAACTGAGTTCCGTGTATGTAATCCAAGACTTGATACTACCACATGTTGGGCCCTGAAATATGACCCCGCTCTGCCTATTAATCGCGTAGTACTCGGTCCAGGAGTTGCAAGTAGTTTCTGGTGTTTATAGTAATGCTGGAGGCCGTGCATGGTGCTGACCTGAGAGGTGGACCGTGATGCGGTAGGCAGTGGCACGGTATACCAAGTGGCATCCGGATGGTGGGCTTGGGAACCCTGCGCACATCGTTTGAGGCCGTGGCGGAGACCTCGGCCGGACTTCCGTACGGGTTACTCTCAGATAGGCGATAAACCTGGACTAGGTACTAGTGTGGTTAACGGTCGTGGCCGACTCCCTCGCTGGGCTTCCGCTTGAAGGTTGCCGAGGTGCATGACGTGCACATGGCGATAAGTGGTGTGAGCGTGTGTGACGAAGTACACCCCTGCAGGGTTATGATCTATTCGAATAGCCGCGTCCGCGGATATGGACTACTTCGAGACATATGTTGTTCATAGATAATTTCAATGGCTACTCATAAAATTGCCAAGATAAGCGTGAGTGTCGTGGATGGCATTTCCGTACGGAGACGGAATGATTCCACGATAGTGTATTGTTGTGGTGTTAGTGGACTCGTGTGCGAGAAATCAAGTTGTCAAAATTATTTTAAAATGCAAGTTGTCTAGCCACGAGTCAAATGCTGGCTTTCCGCATGAAACCCCACAATACCTTTTGATACCTTGCATGAGTAGTTAGTTGTCCTAAAGTATTGTTGAGTACCTTCGTACTCATGTTTGCTTAATACCTGTTGCAGAGGTTGCTAATGACCCTAATGGAGGGTTCTTCGTAGACACCAACGACGACGAGTAGCTGGTGTCCCAGCTACGATCTGGCCCTACGTTGGATCTGTAGTATAGTCAGGCCATGTGCCTTCTAGTTGCCCTGTCTGTAATCAGACAGTTTATAACTCTTCCGCTGGCTTGTAACTGAATGACTGCTATTATGGGTCGTGAGACCCTTGATGTGTAATATTATGTGTGTGGCTCTTCCGAGCCTCTTAAATAAAGCTTGTATGTTTATGGTTATGTTGTGATGCCATCGATGTATCTATACATATCGGTATGCCATGCGTACATGTGTCGTACTTGATATGTATTGGGTTCAATTACCTAGTCGTGAACTTTAGTAGCACTCCTTACAAGGAAATGCCCCTTTGTGATCCAACGAGCCTTGGTAGTTCGCTACTGCTCCGGACACATTGGTTGACCGGCATGTGTCCTGTTGGAAATATGCCCTAGAGGCAATAATAAATTAGTTATTATTATATTTCTTAGTTCATGATAATCGTTTATTATCCATGATATAATTGTATTGATTGGAAACACAATACTTGTGTGGATACATAGACAAAACATTGTCCCTAGTAAGCCTCTAGTTGACTAGCTCGTTGATCAAAGATGGTCAAGGTTTCCTGGCCATAGGCAAGTGTTGTTACTTGATAACAGGATCACGTCATTAGGAGAATCATGTGATGGACTAGACCCAAACTAATAGATGTAGCATGTTGATCGTGTCATTTTGTTGCTACTGTTTTCTGCGTGTCAAGTATTTATTCCTATGACCATGAGATCATATAAATCACTGACACCGGAGGAATGCTTTGTGTGTATCAAACGTCGCAACGTAACTGGGTGACTATAAAGATGCTCTACAGGTATCTCCGAAGGTGTTAGTTGAGTTAGTATGGATCAAGACTGGGATTTGTCACTCCGTGTGACGGAGAGGTATCTCGGGGCCCACTCGGTAATACAACATCACACACAAGTCTTGCAAGCAATGTAACTTAGTGTAAGTTGCGGGATCTTGTATTACGGAACGAGTAAAGAGACTTGCCGGTAAACGAGATTGAAATAGGTATGCGGATACTGACGATCGAATCTCGGGCAAGTAACATACCGAAGGACAAAGGGAATGACATACGGGATTATACGAATCCTTGGCACTGAGGTTCAAACGATAAGATCTTCGTAGAATATGTAGGATACAATATGGGCATCCAGGTCCCGCTATTGGATATTGACCGAGGAGTCTCTCGGGTCATGTCTACATAGTTCTCGAACCCGCAGGGTCTGCACACTTAAGGTTCGACGTTGTTTTATGCGTATTTGAGTTATATGGTTGGTTACCGAATGTTGTTCAGAGTACCGGATGAGATCACGGACGTCACAAGGGTTTCCGGAATGGTCCGGAAACGAAGATTGATATATAGGATGACCTCATTTGATTACCGGAAGGTTTTTGGAGTTACCGGGAATGACGAATGGGTTCCGGGAGTTCACCGGGGGGGAACCCACCCCGGGGAAGCCCATAGGCCTTGGGGGAGACACACCAGCCCTTAGTGGGCTGGTGGGACAGCCCACAAGTTCCCTATGCGCCAAGGAGAAGAAAATCAAGAGAGAAAGAAAAAAAAAGGAGGAGGTGGGAAGGAAGGGGGACTCCCTCCCACCAAACCTAGTCCAACTCGGTTTGGGGGGGGGAGAGTCCTCCCCCTTGGACTCGGCCGACCCCCTTGGGGATCCTTGAGCCCCAAGGCAAGGCCCCCTCCCTCCCACCTATATATACGGAGGTTTTAGGGCTGATTTGAGACGACTTTTCCACGGCAGCCCGACCACATACCTCCACGGTTTTTCCTCTAGATCGCGTTTCTGCGGAGCTCGGGCGGAGCCCTGCTGAGACAAGGTCATCACCAACCTCCGGAGTGCCGTCACGCTGCCGGAGAACTCTTCTACCTCTTCGTCTCTCTTGCTGGATCAAGAAGGCCGAGATCATCGTCGAACTGTACGTGTGTTGAACGCGGAGGTGCCGTCCGTTCGGTACTAGATCGTGGGACTGATCGCGGATTGTTCGCGGGGCGGATCGAGGGACGTGAGGACGTTCCACTACATCAACCGCGTTCTCTAACGCTTCTGCTGTACGGTCTACAAGGGTACGTAGATCACTCATCCCCTCTCGTATATGGACATCACCATGATAGGTCTTCGTGCGCGTACAAAAATTTTTGTTTCCCATGCGACGTTCCCCAACAGTGGCATCATGAGCTAGGTTCATGCGTAGATGTCTTCTCGAGTAGAACACAAAAGTTTTTGTGGGCGGTGATGTGTGTTTTGCTGCCCTCCTTAGTCTTTTCTTGATTCCGCGGTATTGTTGGATTGAAGCGGCTTCGACCGACATTACTCGTACGCTTACGAGAGACTGGTTTCATCGTTACGAGTAACCCCCTTTGCTCAAAGATGACTGGCAAGTGACGGTTTCTCCAACTTTAGTTGAATCGAATTTGACCGAGGAGGTCCTTGGATGAGGTTAAATAGCAACTCATATATCTCCGTTGTGGTGTTTGCGTAAGTAAGATGCGATCCTACTAGATGCCCTTGGTCACCACGTAAAACATGCAACAACAAAATTAGAGGACGTCTAACTTGTTTTTGCAGGGTATGCTTGTGATGTGATATGGCCAACGATGTGATGTGATATATTGGATGTATGAGATGATCATGGTGTAATAGAAATATCGACTTGCACGTCGATGGTACGGCAACCGGCAGGAGCCATAGGGTTGTCTTTATACTAACGTTTGTGCTTGCAGATGCGTTTACTATTTTGCTAGGATGTAGCTTTGGTAGTAATAGCATGAGTAGCACGACAACCCCGATGGCAACACGTTGATCGATGATCATGGTGTGGCACCGGTGACAAGAAGATCGTGCCGGTGCTTTGGTGATGGAGATCAAGAAGCACGTGATGATGGCCATATCATGTCACTTATGAATTGCATGTGATGTTAATCCTTTTATGCACCTTATTTTGCTTAGAACGACGGTAGCATTATGAGGTGATCTCTCACTAAAATTTCAAGACGAAATTGTGTTCTCCCCGACTGTGCACCGTTGCTACAGTTCGTCGTTTCGAGACACCACGTGATGATCGGGTGTGATAGACTCAACGTTCACATACAACGGGTGCAAAACAGTTGCGCACGCGGAACACTCGGGTTAAGCTTGACGAGCCTAGCATGTGCAGACATGGCCTCGGAACACATGAGACCGAAAGATCGAGCATGAATCGTATAGTTGATATGATTAGCATAGAGATGCTTACCACTGAAACTATTCTCGACTCACGTGATGATCGGACTTGAGATAGTGGATTTGGATCATGTACCACTCAAATGACTAGAGAGATGTACTTTTTGAGTGGGAGTTCTTAAGTAATATGATTAATTGAACTAATTGTCATGAACATAGTCTAATGGTCTTTGCGAATTACGATGTAGCTTGTGCTATAGCTCTACTATTTTTATATGTTCCTAGAGAAAATTTAGTTGAAAGTTGATAGTAGCAAACTTTGCAGAGGATTGTCCTCGTTGCTGCGCAGAAGGCTTATGTCCTTAATGCACCACTCGGTGTGCTGCACCTCGAGCATCGTCTGTGGATGCTGTGCACATCCGACATACACGTTTCTGATGACTACACGATAGTTCAGTACAAAATACTTAATGGCTTAGAAGCCAGGCGCCGAAGACGTTTTCAAACGTCACGGAACATAAGAGATGTTCTAAAGAGAAGAAATTGTGATTTCATGCTCATGCCCTTGTTGAGAGGTACGAGACCTCCGACAAGATTCTTTGTCCACAAAGTAAAGGAGAAAAGCTCAATCGTTGAGCGTGTGCTCAGATTGTCTGAGTACGACAATCACTTGAATCAAGTGGGAGTTAATCTTCCATATGAGATAGTGATGGTTCTCCAAAGTCACTGCCACCAAGCTGTGAGAGCTTCGTGATGAACTATAACATATCAAGGATAGATACAACGATCCTTGAGCGATTCGCGATGTTTGACATTGCGAAAGTAGAAATCAAGAAGGAGCATCAATAGTTGATGGTTTGTAAAACCACTAAGTTTCAAGAAAGGCAAGGGCTAGAAGGGATACTTCGTGAAACGGCAAAACAGTTGCTGCACTAATGAAGAGACCCAAGATTAAACCCAAACCCGAGACTAAGTGCTTCTGTAATGAGGGAAACATCCACTGAGGCGGAGCAACTCTAGATACTTGGTAAATAAGAAGGCTGGCAAAAGTCGAAAGAAGTATATTTGATATACATGATGTTGATGTGTACTTTACTAGTACTCCTAGTAGCATGAGGGTATTGGATACCGGTTCGGTTGCTAAGTGACTAGTAACACGAAATGAAAGCTACGGCATAAACGGAGACTAGCTAAAGGCGAGGTGACGATACGTGTTGGAAGTGTTTCCAAGGTTGATATGATCAAACGTCGCACGCTCCCTCTACCATCGGGATTGGTGTTAAACCTAAATAATTGTTATTTGGTGCTTGCGTTAAGCATGAACATGATTGGATCGTGTTTATTGCAATACGATTATTCATTTAAAGAGAATAATGGTTACTCTATTTTCTTGAATAATCACCTTCAATGGTTTATTGAATCTCGATTCTAGTGTTACACATGTTCATGATATTGGTGCCAAAAGATATGAGTTAATGATGATAGTACCATTTACTTGTGGCACTGCCGCTTGAGTCATGTTAGTATAAATTGCATAAAGAGGCTCCATGCTGATGGATCTTTGTACTCACCTGATTTTGAATCACTAGTGACATGCAAATCATACCACATGAGCAAGGCCTTGTTTTCATTGAGATGAAATAAGATAGTAACTTGTTGGAAGTGATACATTTTGATGTATGCAGTCCAATGGGTGCTGAGGCACGCAGTGGATATCATTATGTTCTTACTTCACTGACGATTTGAGTAGATACAGGAGTATTTACTTAATGAATCACAAGTCTGAAATGTTGAAAAGTTCAATTCCGTTTCACAGTGAAGTTCGTCGTAACAAGAGGATAAACTGTCTACGATATGATCATGGAAATGAATATCTGAGTTACGAGTTTTGGTACGCAGTTAAGACAATGTGGAAATTGTTTCGCAGTTCATGCCACTTGGAACATCATAGTGTGATGATGTGTCTGAACGTCATAGCCACGCACTATTTGGTATGGTGCATACTATGATGTCTCTTATCGAATTACCACTATCGTTTATGGGTTATGCATTAGAGACAACCGCACTAACTTTAAATAGGGCACCGCGTATTTCCGTTGAGATGACACAGTATAGACTGAGGTTTAGAGAAATCTAAACTGTCGTTTCTTGAAAGTTTGGGGCTTCGACACTTATGTGAAAAAGTTTCAGTCTGATAAACTCGAACCCAAAGCGGATAAATACATCTTCATAGGATATCCAAAACAGTTGGGTACATCTCCTATCTTAGATCTGAAAGCAAAGTGTTTGTTTCTAGAAACGGATCCTTTCTCGAGGAAAGGTTTCTCTCGAAAGAATTGAGTGGGAGGGTGGTAGAACTTGATGAGGTTATTGAACCATCACTTCAACCAGTGTGTAGCAGGGCGCAGGAAGTTGTTCCTGTGGCGCCTACACCAATTGAAGTGGAAGCTGATGATTGTGATCATTGAGCATCGGATCAAGTTACTACAAGCCTCGTAGGTTGACAAGGTCGCACACTACTACAGAGTGGTACGGTAACCCTGTCTTGGAGGTTATGTTGTTGAGCAACAGTGAACCTACGAGTTATGGAGAAAGCGATGGTGGGCCCAGATTCCGACAAATGGCTGGAAGCCATGAAATCCGAGAGAGGATCCATGTATGAAAACAAAGTGTAGACTTTGGAAGAACTACTTGATGGTCAGAGGACTGTTGAGTAAAGATGGGTCTTTAAAAGGAAGACAGACGATGATGGTGATAAGTCACTATTAAGAAAAGCTCGACTTGTCGCAAAGATGTTTCCGACAAGATCAAACTGTTGACTATGATGAGTCTTTCTCACTCGTAGCAATGCTAAAGGTCTGTTAGAATTATGTTAGTTGTTGATGCATTATTTATGAAATATTGCACATAGGATGTCATAACATTGTTTTCTCAACGGTTTCCTTGAGCAAACATTGTATGTGATACAACCAGAAGGTTTTGTCGATCCTAAAGATACTAGCAAGGATGCAAGCTCAACTGATCCTTCAATGGACTGGTGCAAGCATCTCGGAGTTGGAATATACACTTTGATGAGATGATCAAAGATTTTGGGTTTGTACAAGGTTTATGAGAAACTTGTATTTCCAAAGAAGTGAGTGGGAGCACTACAGAATTTATGATAGGTATAATTGGTTGACATATTGTGGATCAGAAGTAATGTAGAATTTCTGTAAAGCATACAAGGTTGTTTGAAAGGAGTTTTCAAAGGAATACCTGGATTGCGCTACTTGAACGTTGAGCATCAAAGATCTATGGAGATAGATCAAAAGCGCTTAATAAAAGTTTCAATAAGATGCATGCCTTGACAAGTTTTTGAATGAGTTCAAAATAGATCAGCAAAGAAGGAGTTCTTGGTTGCGTTGTGAGGTGTGAATTTGAGTAAGACTCAAAACCCGACCACGGCAGAATAAAAGGAATAGACAAAGGTCATCTTCTATGCCTTAGCCGTAGAATCTAAAGTATGCCATGCTGTGTACCGCACCTGATGTGTGCCTTGACTCAAAGTATGTTGAAAGGTACAGAGAGTGATCCATGATTGAATCACTAGCAGCGGTCGAAATTTATCCTTAGTAACTAATGGACTAAGGAACTTTTCTCGATTATGGAGGTGGTTAAAGAGTTTGTCGTAAAGGGTTACGTCAATGCAAGCTTTGACACTAATCCGAATAACTATGAGTAGTGAAACGGATTCGTATAGTAGAGTAGATATTTGGAGCTTTTCCAAATAGCACGTAGTAGCAGCATCTATAAGATGACATAAATATTTGTAAAGAACGCACGGATCTGAAAGTTTCAGAACCGTTGACTAAAACCTCTCTCACGAGCAAGACATGATCAGACCCCATAACTATATGGGTGTTGGATTCGTTGGAATCACATGGTGATGTGAACTAGATTATTGACTCTAGTGCAAGTGGGAGACTGTTGGAAATATGCCCTAGAGGCAATAATAAATTAGTTATTATTATATTTCTTAGTTCATGATAATCGTTTATTATCCATGCTATAATTGTATTGATTGGAAACACAATTCTTGTGTGGATACATAGACAAAACATTGTCCCTAGTAAGCCTCTAGTTGACTAGCTCGTTGATCAAAGATGGTCAAGGTTTCCTGGCCATAGGCAAGTGTTGTTACTTGATAACAGGATCACATCATTAGGAGAATCATGTGATGGACTAGACCCAAACTAATAGACGTAGCATGTTGATCGTGTCATTTTGTTGCTATTGTTTTCTGCGTGTCAAGTATTTATTCCTATGACCATGAGATCATATAACTCACTGACACCGGAGGAATGCTTTGTGTGTATCAAACGTCGCAACGTAACTGGGTGACTATAAAGATGCTCTACAGGTATCTCCGAAGGTGTTAGTTGAGTTAGTATGGATCAAGACTGGGATTTGTCACTCCGTGTGACGGAGAGGTATCTCGGGGCCCACTCGGTAATACAACATCACACACAAGTCTTGCAAGCAATGTAACTTAGTGTAAGTTGCGGGATCTTGTATTACGGAACGAGTAAAGAGACTTGCCGGTAAACGAGATTGAAATAGGTATGCGGATACTGACGATCGAATCTCGGGCAAGTAACATACCGAAGGACAAAGGGAATGACATACGGGATTATACGAATCCTTGGCACTGAGGTTCAAATGATAAGATCTTCGTACAATATGTAGGATCCAATATGGGCATCCAGGTCCCGCTATTGGATATTGACCGAGGAGTCTCTCGGGTCATGTCTACATAGTTCTCGAACCCGCAGGGTCTGCACACTTAAGGTTCGACGTTGTTTTATGCGTATTTGAGTTATATGGTTGGTTACCGACTGTTGTTCGGAGTCCCGGATGAGATCACGGACGTCACGAGGGTTTCCGGAATGGTCCAGAAACAAAGATTGATATATAGGATGACCTCATTTGATTACCGGAAGGTTTTCGGAGTTACTGGGAATGTACCGGGAATGACGAATGGGTTCCGGGAGTTCACCGGGGGGGCAACCCACCCCGGGGAAGCCCATAGGCCTTGAGGGAGACACACCAGCCCTTAGTGGGCTGGTGGGACAGCCCACAAGTTCCCTATGCGCCAAGGAGAAGAAAATCAAGAGAGAAAGAAAAAAAAAGGAGGAGGTGGGAAGGAAGGGGGACTCCCTCCCACCAAACCTAGTCCAACTCGGTTTGGGGGGGGGGGAGAGTCCTCCCCCTTGGACTCGGCCGACCCCCTTGGGGCTCCTTGAGCCCCAAGGCAAGGCCTCCTCCCTCCCACCTATATATACGGAGGTTTTAGGGCTGATTTGAGACGACTTTTCCACGGCAGCCCGACCACATACCTCCACGGTTTTTCCTCTAGATCGCGTTTCTACGGAGCTCGGGCGGAGCCCTGCTGAGACAAGGTCATCACCAACCTCCGGAGCGCCGTCACGCTGCCGGAGAACTCTTCTACCTCTCCGTCTCTCTTGCTGGATCAAGAAGGCCGAGATCATCGTCGAGCTGTACGTGTGCTGAACGCGGAGGTGCCGTCCGTTCGGTACTAGATCGTGGAACTGATTGCGGGATTGTTCGCGGGGCGGATCGAGGGACGTGAGGACGTTCCACTACATCAACCGCGTTGTCTAACGCTTCTTCTGTACAGTCTACAAGGGTACGTAGATCACTCATCCCCTCTCGTAGATGGACATCACCATGATAGGTCTTCGTGCGCGTAGGAAAATTTTTGTTTCCCATGCGACGTTCCCCAACATGTCGTTCTTAGCTGCTGTGTATGTCCCCTTTGGGGAAATGTCACGCGATGTAACGGAGTCCTTGTAGCTTGCTACGACTCTTCTACATTCGCTGATGACCGACACCTGCTTTGTTGGGTAATGTATGCCTATCCTTGTGCGGTGCTGCCACTTTGGTTTATGACTAGACATGTCGATCCGGGTTCTTTGACATTGGAATGCTAGCGACACTATCGCATATGTGAGTCAAAAGACGCAAACGGTCCCGGCTAAGGTAAGGCTACAGCCGTGGAGTTAACCGTGCATGAGACCACAAAGGGATGCGATGTGCTACAGGCTGGATTCATATGGCTTAGGATCGGGGTCCCAACACTAGAGTTACTGCCAATGCTCGTGATGCTTGTGAAACTACCGATACTATTGAGATAGAACCTTCTTTTGCTCCTATTAGATCTAGCTCTCCTAGATATCCATTGCCTGATATATCTGAGGGTTACGTTTTGGAGGGAGAGATAGCTGAGTATTTTCTTGCATGTAAGGATGCCTATGACACTCAGAAATTACTTCTCAAGTGGAAGGAAAAAATCTCTGAAAGCTAGGATGAAATACGACCCGAAGTTTGCCACTTCACCTATCTTTATCACCGATAAGGATTATGAATCATGTGTCGATCCTGAGATAATCCCTCTAGTCGAATCTGATCCTTTTCACGGTTATGAGTCTGAAACGGTCGTAGCCCATCTGGCCAAACTACACGATATACCCACCCTTTTCACTAATGAGGAGAAGATCCGCCAATACTATATCCTTAAGTTGTTTCCTTTCTCTCTAAAGGATGACGCTAAAGCCTGGTTCACCTCTCTTGCTCCTGGATGTGTGAGTAGTCCCCAGGATATGGTCTATTACTTCTGTGAGAAATATTTCCCTCCCCATAAGAAGCAAGTTGCCTTGCAGAAAATATAAAACTTTGCTCAACTCCAAGAAGAGAGTCTCCCACAAGCTTGGGGGAGGCTCGTCCAGCTACAGAATGCTTTGCCTGATCACCGTCTTAAGAAGAACGAGATACTTGATATCCTCTATAACGGACTTACCGATGCCTCTAGAGACCACCTAGATAGTTGTGCTGGTTGTGTTTTTAGGGAACAAACTGTAGAACAAGCTGAGACCCCACTGAATAACATATTGATCAACGATAATGCTTGGACTATTCCCGAACCACCTCCTAGGCCAACTCCAAATAAAAGAGGTATTCTATTCCTCAATCCCGAACATATGCAAGAAGCCAAGAAATTTATGCAAGAGAAAGGCATTAGATCTAAAGATGTCAAAAATCTACCACGTATGGAAGAGATCCATGGTCTCGATAACCCGATACAGGTAGTGGAAGTAAATTATCTACGTAGGTTTGATGAGAGTGATATTACTTTTGACAAACCTGCTAGCCTATGCTTTGATGAATTTTACAACTTTGTTGCCAAACAACATAGTTTCAATGATTATGTTACCACACATTTGGAACAAAGTACTCGTATGCTTACCATTTAAGTGCTTGTGTAGACAGAAATGTCAATGATCTGAAGCTTCTGAGTAAACATGCCTCTATGATTACTACTCAGGTAGAACAAGTACTTAAAGCTCTGAATGACCTGCTCAATGATTTTAATGACAACTCTATCAGAGTCATTACTAGAGGAGGCAAAATGACTCAGGAACCTTTGTATCCTGAAGGTCATCCTAAGAGAATTGATCAAGATTCTCAAGGAATCAATGCTGATACACCCACTCATCCTAAGGAGAAGAAGAAGGATGATAGAAACCTACATGCCAGTTCACCAAATACTGTCACACCTAAAGAACCTAATGATATTTCTGCGTCTGATGCGGAAACACAATCTGGTGATGAACACGAACCTGGTGACAATATGGACAGTGATGTTCATAATAATGCTCAACCTAGCAATGATGAGGATGTGGAGATTGAACCTACGGTTAATCCTGATAATCCACAACCTAAGAGATACGATAAGAATGACTTTACTGCTAGGAAGCATGGTAAAGAAAGGGAGCCATGGGTTTAGAGATCTATGCCCTTTCCTCCTAAGCCATCCAAGAAAAAGGATGATGAGGATTTTGAGCGCTTCGTTGAGATGATAAGACCCATCTTTCTGCAGATGCGGTTAACTAATATGCTCAAGATGTCTCCGTATGCCAAGTACATGAAAGATATCGTGACTAATAAACGGAAGATACCAGATCTTGAGATGTCCACCATGCTTGCCAACTACACTTTCAAGGGTGGAACTCCTAAGAAACTTGGTGATCTCGGAGTGCCCAGTATACCGTGCTCCATTAAAGGAAACTACGTAAGAACTGCCTTATGTGACCTTGGAGCCGGTGTTAGTGTTATGTGATGTTTGCTGTGTATCCCTTGCAACGACGACAGAAATAGTTGTGTCGATGGCACCAGGAATCCTTCAGCTACAGCTACGCCTTAAGGGACTTCCTAGGAAAGTAGGCAAAGGATTTGCCCCGTGGCCTTAGAGGCTTGCGTTGGTGTTCCCTCGAAGCGGAAAGGGTGATGTAGCATAGCGACGGTAAGTATTTCCCTCAGTTTGAGAACCAAGATATCAATCCGGTGGAAGAGTATCTCAAGATCCTGCACAAACACAAAAGCTTGCACCCAATGCTATGAAGGGGTTGTCAATCCCTTATAGATTGTTTGCCAAGTGAGAACTGAAAGCAACAAAGTAACAAAGCAAACTAAAATCAGAGTTGTAAACGATGGATGTGAATAGACCCGGGGGCTGTAGTGTTTACTAGTGGCTTCTCTCATGAAAGCAAATAGACGGAGGGTGAACAAATTACTATCGAGCAATTGATAGAACTGTGCAGAGTCTTGACGATATCTATGCAATGATTATTTCTATAGGCATCACGTCCGAAACAAGTAGACCGATACTTTCTGCATCTACTACTATTACTCCACACGTGGACCGCTATCTAGCATGCATCTAGTGTATTAAGTCCATAAGAACAGAGTAACGCCTTAAGCAAGATGACATGATGTAGAGGGATAATCTCAAAACAATGGTAAAACCCCCATCTTTTTACCCTTGATGGCAACTGCTTGATGTGTGCCTTGCTGACCCTACTGTCACTGGGAAAGGTCACCACATGGCAGAACCCAAAACCAAGCACTTCTCCCATTGCAAGAATCATAGATCTAGTTGGCCAAACAAAACCCAAGACTCGCAGAAACTTACAAGGATATCAAATCATGCATATAAGAAATCAGCAAAGAGTCAAATATATATCATAGATAATCTGATCACAAGTCCACAATTCATCGTATCTCGACAAACACACCGCCAAAGAAGATTACATCGGATAGATCTCCATGAAGATCATGGAGAACTTTGTATTGAAGATCCAAGAGAGAGAAGAAGCCATCTAGCTACTAACTACGGAACCGTAGGTCTGAAGTGAACTACTCACGTGTCATTGGAGGGGCGATGATGATGATGAAGAAGCCCTCCAACTCCAAAGTCCCCTCTGGCAGGGAGCCGGGAAGGGTCTCCAGATGAGATCTTGCAGAAATGGAAGTTTGCGGCGGCGGAAAAGTACTTTCGAGGCTCCCCTGATTTTTTGCGGAATATTTGGGAATTTATAGGCCAAACACCTAGGTCAGGGGGCGGCCAAGGAGGCAACAAGCCTCCCCACCGCCGCCTCCCCACTGGTGGCGGAGTGGGGGCTTGTGGGCTCCCTGGAGCCCACCTAGCTTGGCCCAAAAGCACCCTGGACTTCTTCCATTCGGGAAAAAAAATCATTTCGGGGTTTTTCTTCCGTTTGTACTCCGTTCCAAAATCAGATCTGAAAAGAGTCAAAAACACGAAAAAGCAGGAACTGGCACTTGCCACTGAATTACTAAGTTAGTCCCAAAAAGATATAAAAAGGTACATAAAACATACAAAGAAGGCAAGATAACAGCGTGAAAACATAAAAAATTATAGATACGTTTGAGAGTATCAAGCGTCCCCAAGCTTAACTCCTGCTCATCCTCGAGTAGGGAAGTGATAAGAATGAATTTTTGATGCTTTCATGCTACCTAGCATAGGTGTCCTTTGTAATTCCTCTTATGTGACGTGAATGTTCAGATCCATTAGATTCAAAACAATAGTTTTCTATTGACGTGGAAACAATCATAATTCAAGCAAACTAGCAAAGTAATCATGAACTTTCAAAATAACAAGGCCAAAAGAAATTATCCCTACAAAAGCATATAGTCTGGCTATGCTCTATCATCATTGCACAACGAATTTAAATCATGCACAACCCCGGTATTGGCCAAGTAATTGTTTCACACCTTTACTTTCTTAAACATTTTCAACTCTCACACAATACATGAGCACTATAGATGGTGTGGAATGTGGTGGATGTTGTAAGACAAAAAGGAGAAGATAGTCACATTAACTAGGCATATCAATGAGCTTTGGAGATGCTCATCAATAGATATCAATGTGAATGAGTAGGGATTGCCATACAAATGATGCACTAGAGCTACAAGTATGTGAAAGCTCTTAAAGAAAACTAGTGGGTGTGCATCCAACTTGCTTGCTCATGAAGACCTAAGGCAATTTTGAGGAAGCCTATCATTGGAATATACAAGCCAAGTTATATAATGAGAATTTCCCACTAGCTATATGGTGGTGACAAAATGAGAGACTCTCAATCATGAAGATCATGGTGCTCAATATGCACAAGTGTGGAAAAAGTGGTAGCATTGTCCCTTCTATCTTTTTCTCTCATTTTCTTTATTTTGGTGGGCTCTTTGGCCTCTTTTTTGTGGGCTTTTTTGGCCTCTTTTATTTCCTCACATGGGACAATGCTCAAATAATGATGATCATCACACTTTCAACTCAAAACTTAGAGCAACTATGACTCTATATGGAATGCCTTTGGTAGTGTACCGTGGCAATGATCTAGCATGGCATAGACATCAATGGAAACATCATGCTAGCTATCTTACGATCGTGCAAAGGCAATGTAGACGTGGTGGCACATATCATGGTGGTAGTTGCATGGCAATATATCTCGAATGACTTTGAAAAAGTCATAGTAGGTAGGTATGGTGGCTGTTTTGAGCGAGGCTATTGGTGGGTTTTGTGCACCAGCGAAAGTTGCGCGGCACTAAGAAGATAGTGATGGTGGAAGGTGAAAACGCATCTAAACCATGGACTCAACATTAGTCAAGAAGTTTTATTAGTAATAGAAACAAATCATTCAACGCATACTCCTAGGGGAAGGGTTGGTAGGTATAAACCATCGCGCGATCCCGACCGCCGCGCAAAGGATTACAATCAATATACTAATCATGCTCAGATTTCATCACATAGAGGTTCGCCATACGTGCATGCTACGGGAATCACTAAATTCAACACAAGTATTTATAGATCCACAACACCTTACTAGCATGACTTCAATATTACCATAACCACATCTCAAAACTAATTGAGATGAATCAAACATCTCTAACTATTCAATGCACATGAAGGTGGAAGTTTTCGTATCCCTTTGGATAACTACCCCTTTTGAGACTACTTTCAAAGCATAGATCAATTACCAAGCCACGCACCGCTGTGCTCTAAAAGATATAAGTGAAGCACATAGAGCAAAAGTATCTAGCTCAGAAGATATAAGTGAAGCACATGTGAGCTGAATTGTCTACCAAAAGATATAAGTGAAGCTCGACAAAATCACGGTGTGTGCATGTCTCTCTCTCTAGGTGTGCAGCAAGGATTACTGTGACACAACCAAATAAAAGACTCCTAGGATATAAGACACTCCAAGCCAAAACACATAACATGTGGTGAATAAAAAAATAGCCCCAAGTAACGTTACCGATGGATTGAAGACGAGAGAGGGCATGCCTTCCGAGGGCATCCCCAAGCTTAGGCTTTTACGGTATCCTTGAATCTCTTGGGGTGCCTTGGGCATCCCCAAGCTTGAGCTCTTGCCACTCTTTATCTTTTTGTCCATAAGAACTTCACCCAAAACTTGAAAACTTCACAACACGAAACTTAAACACAAACTCGTGATAACATTAGTACAAGAAAGCAAACCACCACTTCCTTAGGTACTGTAGAAAACTTAAACTGTACTTGTGCTGATGTTGGGTTACTATACTTCCAATCTTCCATGGCTAATACCCCCCGATACTATCCATAATTTCATCAAAATAAGCAACCAACACATCAAAAACATAATTTGTTAACAGCAGACCAGTCTATAGCAATCTGTATGTTTCGTATACCTATGGTACTTCAAAAATTAGGAACAATTACGACAGTCTGAAGAATTTGCGTAGAAATCAGCAGCAAAAAGAATCAACGCAAAAGCTCTTACAGAAAAAAAAATGAAAATTCTTTTCGTGAGAAGAAAGTTTTTGTCTTTTCCAGCATGACCAAACGATCATCCTCAAGACTAATCATAACCGTTTTGCTTGGCACAAACGCAAAAAGAAACAAAAAAACAAAATCATAACATAATTATGAAAGTGTGGAAGACACAAAACATAAAGAAAAGGATAGATTCGTTGGGTTGCCTCCCAACAAGCGCTTTTGTTTAACGCCCTTAGCTAGGCGAAAGTGATGAATCACGTATAGTAATATCTGGTGCTCAAACCATAAGTAGCCCTCATCATAGATTCATAAGGCAATCTTATTTTCTTTCTAGGAAAGTGCTCCATGCCCTTCTTTAAGGGAAATTGAAATCTAATATTCCCTTCCTTCATATCGATGATAGCACCAATAGTCCTTAGGAAAGGTCTACCAAGAATAATGGGACATGAAGGATTGCAATCTATGTCAAGTACAATGAAATCCACGGGTACATAGTTCTTATTTGCAACAATAAGAACATCATCGATCCTCCCCATGGGCTTCTTGACGGTAGAATCCGCAAGATGCAAATTAAGAGAACACTCTTCAATCTCATGAAAACCAAGAATATCACATAAAGACTTTGGAATCGCGGAAACACTAGCACCCAAATCATATAAAGCATTGCACTCATAGTTTTTTATTTTGATTTTGATAGTAGGTTTCCACTCATCATGATTTTTCTAGGTATAGAGACTTCTAGTTTGAGCTTCTCTTCAAGAGATTTCATCATAGCATCTACGATATGAGCGGTAAAGGCTTTGCTTTGGCTATAAGCATGTGGAGAGTTTGCAATGGATTGCATCAAAGAAATGCATTCAAACAAGGAGCAATTATCATAATTGAATTCCTTGAAATCCAAAGTGGGAGTTTCATTACTACCCAAAATTTTGACTTCTTCTACTCCACTCTCCACACCTTTATCATCAAGATAGGTGGACTTCGAATCATTGGGGCATTTTTCAACCAAAGTGGATTCATATCCAGCCCCTCCATAAGTAGGTTTGACACGCGAAAACAAAGATTCAAGAGGAGACACACCAAGCACTTTAAGATCTTTGTTATTTGCATCACTAGAACGCACCCTTTTAAACCATTCATGTCTAGAAGTTCTGTAGCGTCTCCTAAGGTGATTTCCATGAACGTTCCACCAGAGGCGGAGTCCAAGATATTGCGAGAAGCGAAATTCAAGCCAGCGTAAAAGATTTGTATATCATCCACAAACTCAAGCCATGAGCAGGACAATTTCTAATCATAAGCTTCATCCTCTCCCAAGATTGTGCAACGTGTTCATGATCAAGTTGCTTGAAATTCATGATATCGTTACGTAAGGAGATGATCTTAGCCGGCGGAAAATACTTGGATATGTAAGCATCTTTGCATCTATCCCAAGAATCGATACTATTTTTAGGCAAAGAAGAAAAACAAGTTTTTGCGCGATCTCGCAACGAGAAAGGAAAAAAGTTTCAACTTAATCACGTCATTATCCACATCTATTTTCTTTTGCATATCACAAAGCTCAATGAAGGTATTGATATGGGATGTGGCATCTTCACTAGGAATGCCAGAGAATTGCTCTTTCGTAACAAGATTCAGCAAAGCTGCGTTGATTTCATACGATTCCGCACTAGTGGTGGGAGCAATCGGAGTACTAATAAAATCATTATTATTAGTGCTCGAGAAGTCGCAAAGTTTCGTGTCTTCAGACATGATGGCTTCAACAAACAAACAAGCACACAAATAAGCAAGAAACCGGCAAAGGAAAACGGGAAGGGCAAAAGAAAAAGGCCAAGGAGAAAAGCGAATGAAAACAGCAAATGTGAAGTGGGGGAGAGGAAAACGAGAGGCAACTTGCCACAAACGTAAATGCAAGAGAAGAGTTTGTGAGACCTACTTGGATAGATCTTGATTTCTCCTCCCCGGCAACGGCGCCAGAAATACTTCTGATGTTTGCTGTGTATCCCTTGCAAAGGCACCAGAAATAGTTGTGTCGACGGCACCAGGAATCCTTCAGCTACGGCTACGCCTTAAGGGACTTCCTAGGCAAGTATGCAAAGGATTTCCCCCATGGCCTTGGAGCCTTGCGTTGGTGTTCCCTCGACGTGGAAAGGGTGATGTAGCACAGCGACGGTAAGTATTTCCCTCAGTTTGAGAATCAAGGTATCAATCCGGCGGAAGAGTATCTCAAGATCCTGCACAAACACAAAAGCTTGCACCCAACCCTATGAAGGGGTTGCCAATCCCTTATAGATTGTTTGCCAAGTGAGAACTGAAAGCAACAATGTAACAAAGCAAATTAAAAGCGGAGTTGTAAACGATGGATGTGAATAGACCCGGGGGCCGTAGTGTTTACTAGTGGCTTCTCTCATGAAAGCAAAATAGACGGAGGGTGAACAAATTACTGTCGAGCAATTGATAGAACTATGCATAGTCGTGACGATATCTATGCAATCATTATTTCAATAGGCATCACGTCCAAAACAAGTAGACCGATACTTTCTGCATCTACTACTATTACTCAACACGTCGACCGCTATCCAGCATGCATCTAGTGTATTAAGTCCATAAGAACAGAGTAACGCCTTAAGCAAGATGACATGTTGTAGAGAGATAATCGCAAACCAATGATAAAAACCCCACCTTTTTACCCTTGATGGCAACTCTTGTTGTGTGCCTTGCTGACCCTACTGTCACTGGGAAAGGTCACCACATGGCAGAACCCTAAACCCCAAGCACTTCTCCCATTGCAAGAATCATAGATCTAGTTGGCCAAACGAAACCCAAGACTCGAAGAGACTTACAAGGATATCAAATCATGCATATAAGAAATCAGCAAAGCTCAAATATATATCATAGATAATCTGATCACAAGTCCACAATTCATCAGATCTCGACAAACACACCGCCAAAGAAGATTACATCGGATAGATCTCCATGAAGATCATGGAGAACTTTGTATTGAAGATCCAAGAGAGAGAAGAATCCATCTAGCTACTAACTACGGAACCGTAGAGCCGAAGTGAACTAGTCATGAGTCATTGGAGGGGCGATGATGATGATGAAGAAGCCCTCCAACTCCAAAGTCCCCTCCGGCAGGGCGCCGGGAAGGGTCTCCAGATGAGATCTCGCGGAAACGGAAGCTTGCGGTGATGGAAAATTATTTTTGAGGCTCCCCTGATTGTTTGCGAAATATTTGGGAATTTATAGGCCAAAGACCTAGGTTAGGGGGCGGCTACGGAGGCCACAAGCCTGCCCACCGCCGCCTCCCCCCTTGGTGGCGGAGTGGGGGCTTGTGGGCTCCCTGGAGCTCACCTGGCTTGGCCCAAAACCCCCTAAACTTCTTCCGTTCGGGAAAAAATCATTTCGGGGTTTTTCGTCCGTTTGGCCTCCGTTCCAAAATCAGATCTGAAAAGAGTCAAAAACACGAAAAAACAAGAACTGGCACTTGGCACTGAATTAATAAGTTAGTCCTAAAAAGATATAAAAAGGTACATAAAACATACAAAGAAGGCAAGATAACAGCGTGAAAACATCAAAAATTATAGATACGTTTGAGACGTATCATTATGCCGCTCTCTCTTTATCGTAGACTTGAATTGGATAAGTTTACACCCACTGAAATTTCTCTGCAAATGGCCGATAAATCAACTGCTTTCCCTATCGGCATTTGCGAGGATGTGCCTGTTGTGGTTGCTAACACCACTATCTCAACGGACTTTGTTATCTTGGATATTCCCGAGGACGATGCCATGGTTGTCATCCTCGGAAGACCCTTTTTAAACACTGCAGGGGCTGTTATAGATTACAACAAAGGCAATGTCACTTTCCATGTCAACGGTAATGTGAACACAGTGCACTTTCCGAAGAAACGATATCAAGTACATTGCATCAATGCTATCGAAAAGACTTCATCGATTCTTATTGGGAGCTTTGAATGCCCTATTCCTCGTGTTAAGATGAAGTATGATTTGCTTGTTGGGGATATACAAATCCCCATTGAGGTGACTTAGTGGCTATTCGAAAATTCTCCGTTCTCTCTTGAGATTCGAGAAGGTTTTGTCATGAGGACTTGATCAATCCTATTGACGGATTTCTTTCGATGACCATGAAATGGATGAATCAAAGAGTCACATACCTCTGTTTTGAGCTTTCATTTTCTTTTGCTTAGAAGAAAAATGATGGAATTAGTTTAGTTTTCCCTATTTTCTGTTTTAGCGTCCCGGAGAAAAATACCTCAAAAATAAAAGTTCTCCGATGGTCCTGAAAATTTATTATGATTTTTTCTGGAATTTTTGAAAATTACTGGGCCTGAGAGCTGGCCTGGGGGCCAGACCAGTGGGGCCCACAGGGATCCCCTCCACTCATTCCAGCTCCCATCCTCTTCTTCCACCTCTAGAAAAAATTGTTTCGCAGCTCAAACCCGTGTTCTTGCTCATTTGGCTGTGATTTTCGATCTCCTTGCTCAAAGCACCATTCTCCGAACCGTTTTGGGGAAATTACTCCTTGGTAAGTGACTCCTCCATAGGTCCAATTAGTTTTTGCTCTAGTGCTTTATCTTTCGCGTATTCTTGCTACCTTGGTGACCCTGTTCTTGAGCTAGAAAGGTTGATTTTAGCTGGTCCCTAGTAGTTTTAGCGCGTGATACGGTCTCTAGGCACTAGTAGGAGTAGTTGCTACAAGGTATGGTTGGTCTTCATTCACTTTTCTCTTGAACTTCAAAAATTGCAGCAAAAGGGAATTATATTCAGGAGGAAGTTTCATGGTGGTTCCTCAAGTAAGAAGGGTCCCCATCTTTCTTTTCGGGAGCCCGAACCTTTTCAACTAAGGGACGCACCGGTGCAACCATGTTAATGGCCTTCCGATGAGTTTATGATCGAAGCAGGCTTGAAGGATGAGTTTGATACACTTGTCCGGAATGCCGGGTTAGAAGAATTCCTCTCAGATAAATGTGAACAGTATGCTATGCTCACTGCCTCTTTCGTGCGTAGATTTAAATTTTCAGTTGGTCATGACTCATCCATACTGTTTGATCTGTACGATAAATCCTATACCATGGATTTGGAGGATTTCAATAGGATTTGCAAGATACCCGATGGGGGTAGTATTAATGATCCTTCTAAATCTTCGGCCAGAGACTTTGTCTCCAGTATAACTGTTGGAGAAACTAGAGATATCACGCAAGCCACCATAGGAATCATCCATTTCCCTGCCTTGCACTACTTTGCCCTCTTCATAGGTAGGTGCATTAACGGCAAGGGTGCACATTGTCACCTATGCGCTTCCGACCTTAGTATCCTTAAGAGCGCAATAACAGGTGACAGGAGCTTCAATATGGGAGCTATAATAGCAAGGAGGCTGAATAAAAATGCCAGTGAGGGGGATTTCTTTGGTGGAGTTTATGCTACACGTTAAGCAAACTATTTTGCAATATCCATCCGTTCAGAAGACCCTCCTCTCCATACAGCCTACCTTGATCGTGTCGCTCTAACACGCTTCCAGTTCCTTCAGAGAGATCATGGATCCCTCCTTTACCGCTTGATATTTAACAGGCAGCGTGTTTTCCATATTACCCTTCCTGCTCCTGCTTTCTTTGACTTTCAGGTAAAACAAAGATACTACATAACCATAGGAGAGGTAGAGGAGTATGAGAGGGAGGCGACGGCTGCTCGACTTCGCGAGACAGCTATTCAGGAAGTGGCTGCAGCACTCCCGTATAACACCCATTATGATTTTGGGTTTCGCCAGGACCATCCATGGGAGTAGACCAAGCTAGGCCAAAAGCCTAAGCTTGGGGGAGTACGTATTCTCACCGACTGTACATTCATGCTTATGCTTTCACTTTGTTAGCCGGTGTTTACACTTTGCCACTGTATTATCCATGCTATGAGAGATCACGTCATAATGCTACCGTCGTTCTAAGCAAGATAAGGTGCATAAAGGATTAACATCACATGCAATTCATAAGTGACATGATATGGCCATCATCATGTGCTTCTTGATCTCCATCACCAAAGCACCGGCACGATCTTCTTGTCACCGGCGTCACACCATGATCTCCATCATCATGATCTCCATCAACGTGTCTCCATCGGGGTTGTCGTGCTACTCATGCTATTACTACTAAAGCTACGTCCTAGCAATATAGTAAACGCATCTGCAAGCACAAACGTTAGTTTAAAGACAACCCTATGGCTCCTGCCGGTTGCCGTACCATCGACGTGCAAGTCGATATTATCTATTACAACATGATCATCTCATACATCCAATATATCACATCACATTGTTGGCCATATCACATCACAAGCATACCCTGCAAAAACAAGTTAGACGTCCTCTAATTTTGTTGTTGCATGTTTTACGTGGTGACCATGGGTATCTAGTAGGATCGCATCTTACTTACGCAAACACCACAACGGAGATATGTGAATTGCTATTTAACCTTATCCAAGGACCTCCTTGGTCAAATCCGATTCAACTAAAGTTGGAGAAACCGACACTTGCCAGTCATCTTTGAGCAACGGGGTTACTCGTAGCGATGAAACCAGTCTCTCGTAAGCGTATGAGTAATGTCGGTCCAAGCCGCCTCAATCCAACAATACCGCGGAATCAAGAGAAGACTAAGGAGGGCAGAAAAACTTACATCATCACCCACAAAAACTTTTGTGTTCTACTCGAGAAGACATCTACGCATGAACCTAGCTCATGATGCCACTGTTGGGGAACGTCGCATGGGAAACAAAAATTTTCCTACGCGCACGAAGACCTATCATGGTGATGTCCATCTACGAGAGGGGATTTCCAATCTACGTACCCTTGTAGATCACACAGCAGAAGCGTTAGTGAACGCGGTTGATGTAGTGGAACGTCCTCACGTCCCTCGATCCGCCCCGCGAACCGTCCCGCGATCCGTCTCACGATCTAGTGCCGAACGGACGGCACCTCCGCGTTCAGCACATGTACAGCTCGACGATGATCTTGGCCTTCTTGATCCAGCAAGAGAGACGGAGAGGTAGATGAGTTCTCCGGCAGCGTGACGGCGCTCCAGAGGTTGGTGGTGATCTGATCTCGGCAGGGCTCCGCCCGAGCTCCGCAGAAACGCGATCTAGAGGGAAAATCGTGGAGGTATGTGGTCGGGCAGCCGTGGAAAAGTTGTCTCAAATCAGCCCTAAAACCCCACTATATATAGGAGGGAAGGGGGTCCTTTCCTTGAGGCTCAAGGAGCCCCAAGGGGGTCGGTCGAGCAAAAGGGGGGAAGTCCTCCCCTTCCAAACCGAATCCAACTAGGTTTGGAAGGTGGAGTCCTTCTCTCCTTTCCCACCTCCTCTCTTTTTTTCTCTTTGATTTTCTTCCTATGGCGCATAGGGCCTTCTTGGGCTGTCCCACCAGCCCACCAAGGGCTGGTGCGCCACCCTCAAGGCCTATGGGCTTCCCCGGGGTGGGTTGCCCCCCCCCCCCCCCGGTGAACACCCGGAACCCATTCGTCATTCCCGGTACATTCCCGGTAACTCCGAAAACCTTCCGGTAATCAAATGAGGTCATCCTATATATCAATCTTCGTTTCCGGACCATTCCGGAAACCCTCGTGACGTCCGTGATATCATCCAGGACTCCGAACAACATTCGGTAACCAACCGTATAACTCAAATACGCATAAAACAACGTCGAACCTTAAGTGTGCAGACCGTGCGGGTTCGAGTACTATGTAGACATGACCCGAGTGACTCCTCGGTCAATATCCAATAGCGGGACCTAGATGCCCATATTGGATCCTACATATTCTACGAAGATCTTATCGTTTGAACCTCAGTGCCAAGGATTCATATAATCCCGTATGTCATTCCCTTTGTCCTTCGGTATGTTACTTGCCCAAGATTCGATCGTCAGTATCCGCATACCTATTTCAATCTCGTTTACCGGCAAGCCTCTTTAATCGTTCCGTAATACAAGATCCTGTGACTTACACTAAGTCACATTGCTTGCAAGGCTTGTGTGTGATGTTGTATTACCGAGTGGGCCCCGAGATACCTCTCTGTCACACGGAGTGACAAATCCCAGTCTTGATCCATACTAACTCAACGAACACCTTCGGAGATACCTGTAGAGCATCTTTATAGTCACCAAGTTACATTGCGACGTTTGATACACAAAAAGCATTCCTCCGGCGTCAGTGAGTTATACGATCTCATGGTCATAGGAACAAATACTTGACACGCGGAAAACATTAGCAACAAAATGACACGATCAACATGCTACGTCTATTAGTTTGGGTCTAGTCCATCACATGATTCTCCTAATGATGTGATCCTGTTATCAAGTGACAACACTTGCCTATGGTCAGGAAACCTTGACCATCTTTGATCAACGAGCTAGTCAACTAGAGGCTTACTAGGGACAGTGTTTTGTCTATGTATCCACACATGAACTGTGTTTCCAATCAGTACAATTATAGCATGGATAATAAACGATTATCATGAACTAAGAAATATAATAATAACTAATTTATTATTGCCTCTAGGGCATATTTCCAACATGAGTCTGAAACGGTTGTAGCCCATCTTACCAAACTGCACGATATAGCCACCCTATTCACGAGTGAGGAAAAGATCCGCCACTACTATATCCTCAAGTTGTTTCCTTTCTCGCTAAAGGATGATGCTAAGACTTGGTTCACTTCTCTTGCTCCTGGTTGTGTGCGTAGCCCCCAGGATATGGTCTACTACTTCTGTGAAAAATATTTCCCTGCCCATAAGAAGCAAGCTGCCTTGCAGGAAATATACAACTTTGCTCAGGCTGAAGAAGAGAGTCTCCCACAAGCTTGGGGGAGGCTCGTCTAGCTACTGAATGCTTTGCCTGATCACCCTCTTGACAAGAATGAAATACTTGATATCTTCTATAATGGACTTACCGATGCTTCTAGAGACCACCTAGATAGTTGTGACGATTGTGTTTTTAGGCAACGAACTGTAGAACAAGCTAAGATCCTATTGAATAATATCTTGTGCAATGAGAATGCTTGGACTATTCCCGAACCACCTCCTAAGCCAACTCCTAGCAAAAGAGGTATTCTATTCCTCAGTCCTGAAGATATGCAAGAAGCTAAGAAATCTATGAAAGAGAAAGGCATTAAATCTGAAGATGTCAAAAATCTACCACCTATCGAAGAGATCCATGGTCTTGATAACCCGATACAGGTAGTAGAAGTAAATTCTCTTTGTAGATTCAATGAGAGTGATATTCCTTTTGATAAACCTGCTAGCTTATGCCTGGATGAATTTGATAACTTTGTTGCCAAACAACAAAGTTTCAATGATTATAATAGCAGACAATTGGAACAGAATGCTCGTATGCTTAGTCATTTAAGTGTTGTGTGGAGAGAAACGTCAATGATCTTAAGCTCTTGAGTAAACATGCCTCTATGGTTACTACTCAGATAGAACAAGTGCTTAAGGCTCAAAATGACTTGCTCAATGAGTTGAATGACAATTCTGTTAGATTCCTCACTAGAGGCGGTAGAATGACCCAGGAACCTCTGTATCGTGAGGGTCATCCTAAGAGAATTGAACAAGATTCTCAAGGAGTTAGCACTGATGCACCTAATCATCCTAGGAAGAAGAAAGATGATAGGGTTTGCATGCTAGCAACCCTATTGCTGCTACTCCTGAGAGTCCAAATGATGTATGTGTCTCTGATATTGAAACGCAATCTGGTGATGAACATGAGCCTAATGATAATATCAATAGTGATGTTCATGATGATGCTCAACCTAGCAATGATAAGGATGTGGAGATTGAACCTGTTGATCTTGATAACCCACAGCCTAAGAATAGAAGATACGATAAGAATGACTTCACTGCTAGGAAGCATCGTAAAGAAAGGGAACCATGGGTTCAGAAACCCATGCCCTTTCCTCCCAAACCATCCAAGAAAAAGGATGATGAGGATTTTGAGCGATTTGTTGAAATGATTAGACTTGTCTTTCTGCAAATGCGTTTGACAGATATGCTCAAAATGTCTCTGTATGCTAAGTACATGAAGGATATTGTGACTAATAAGAGGAGGATACCTGAGGTTGAGATTTCCACCATGCTCGCGAACTATACCTTCAAGGGTGGAACTCCTAAGAAACTAGGTGATCCCGGAGTTCCCACTATACCTTGCTCCATTAAAGGAAACTACGTTAGAACTGCTTTATGCGACCTTGGAGCCGGTGTTAGTGTTATGCATCTTTCTCTCTTTATCATAGACTTGAGCTGGATAAGTTGACACCCACTAAAATCTCTCTGCAAATGGCCGACAAATCAACTGCTTTCCCTATCGGCATTTGCGAGGATGTGTCTGTTGTGGTTGCTAACATTACTATCTTAACGGACTTTGTTATTCTGGATATTCCCGAGGATGATGCCATGGCGGTTATCCTTGGAAGACCCTTTATAAACACTGGAGGGGCTGTTATAGATTGCAACAAAGGCAATGTCACTTTCCATGTCAACGGTAATAAGCATACGGTGCACTTTCCGAGGAAACAATATCGAGTACATTGCATCAATGCTATCAAAAAAACTTCATCGATTCTTATTGGGAGCTTTGAATGCCCTATACCTCATGTCAAGATGAAGTATGATTTGATTGTCGGGGATATGCACATCCCCATTGAGGTGACCTAGTGACTATTCGAAAATTCTCCGTTCTCTTTTGCGATTCGAAAAAGTTTGTCAAGAAGTCTTGATCAACCTCATTGACGGATTTCTTTCGATGACCATGAGATGGATGAATCGAGGAGTCACAAACCTCTGTTCCAAGCTTTCACCTTCGGTTGCTTACAAGAAAAATGATAAATTTAGTTTAGTTTCCCATGTTTTCTGTTTTAGCGTCCCGTAGAAAAGTACCCCGGAAATAAAAGTTGTTCGAACGTCTTGAAAATCAAGTATGATTTTTTCTGGATTATTTGAAAAATACTGAGACGAAGAGCTAGTCTGGGGGCTGCACCAGTGGGCCACAAGCCCTGGAGGCGCGGGCACCCCCCGTGGCCGCGCCACCCAGGCTTATGTGGCCCACGTGCACCCCTCCACTCATTCTAGCTCCCATTTGCTTCTCCTACCTCTAGAAAAAATTGTTTCGCAGCTCAAACCCGTGTTCTTGCTCTTCTTGTTGGGATTTTTGATCTCCTTGTGCAAAGCACCATTCACCAAACTATTTTGGAGAAATTGCTCCTTGGTAAGTGACTCCTCCATTGGTCCAATTAGTTTTTGCTCTAGTGCCTTATACGTCGCGTATGTTTGCTACCTTGGTGACCCTGTTCTTGAGCTTTGCATGCAAATTTTAGCTGGTCCCAAGTAGTTTTGATGCGTAATGTGGCCTCTAGGCACTTGTGGAAGTAGTTGCTACGAGTATTGTTGGGCCTTGTTCACTTTTCCTTAGAGTCACTGAAAATTTCAGAAAAGGAAGATGTTCAGGAGAAACTATCATTTTGGTTCCTCAAGCAAGAAGGGTCCCCGTCTCGCGATTCGGGAGCCTGATCCTTACCAACCAAGGAACGCACAAGTACAGCCATGTGAATGGCCTTCTGATGAATTCATGATTGAGGCATGTTTCAAAGACGAGTTTGATACACTTGTTCACAACATCGGACTCGAAGAATTCATCTCCGATAAATATGAATAGTATGTTACTGTCACTGCCTCTTTTGTTCGTAGATTCAAATTTTCAGCTAGCCGTGACACATCCGTACTGACTGATCTCTGTGACAAATCGTATACCATGGATTTAGAGGATTTCAATAGAATTTGCAAGATACCTGTTTGGGGTAGTCTCAATGATCCTCATAAATCTTCGGTTAGAGATTTTTTTCTCTGGTATAACTGTGGGAGAAACTAGAGATATTACACAGGCTACCATGGGGACCATTCATTTTCCTGCCTTGTATTACTTTGCCCTCTTCATAGGTACATGCATTAACGGCAAGATTGAGCATTGTCACCTCTGTGCAGTAACGGGTGATAGAGGTTTCAACATGGGAGCTATAATAGCAAGGAGGCTGAATAATAATGCTAATGAAGGGGATTTCTTTGGTGGGATCTATGCCACTCGCATAGCAAATTTTCTTGGAGTACCCATCCGCGAAGGAGAGCCCCCGCTCCATACAACTTTCCTTGACCGCGTCGCTTTGAGACGCTACCAGTTTCTTGATAGGGATGATGAATCCCTCCTATACCATTTAATATTTAACCGGCAGCGTGTTTTCCATATTACCCTTCCTGCTCCTGCCTTCTTTGACTTTCAGGTAAAACGGAGATATTACATAA
Source organism: Hordeum vulgare subsp. vulgare (assembly GCF_904849725.1). Taxonomy (NCBI): domain Eukaryota; kingdom Viridiplantae; phylum Streptophyta; class Magnoliopsida; order Poales; family Poaceae; genus Hordeum; species Hordeum vulgare. The sequence continues at coordinate 119,218,657 of NC_058520.1, forward strand.
CCAGAGCAGAGGCAGAAGAGTATCCGAGCGAGGCAAGGGTTGCTCATCTCCATGAGGCAGCTATTCAGGCAGTGGGTGCAGCGCTCCCGTACAACCCCCATTATGATTTTGGGTATCGCCCGGACCATCCATGGGAGTAGACCAACTTAGGCCAAAAGCCTAAGCTTGGGGGAGTACGTGTTTCTCACCGACTTTATATTCTTGCTTATGCTTTCACTTTGTTTGTCGGTGTTCACACTTTGCCACTGTATCATCTGTGCTAGTTTATTTCTTTTTCTCGTTTTCTTTTCGTGTGTCCGTCTAGTTTGAGAAAACCCAAAAAGGTTTTGTTTTCTTCTTTTGCTTTTTGGGAGCTTTCCCGTGTAAATAGTTTTCTTTTTCTTTGGGTCAAGGTAGAAGACCATGGTTACAATGTTTAGTGGATCTCGCATGCATATCTGTTTATCTGTTAAAGAGCCATATTACTTTGTCTTCTCCTTTGTGTTTGCTTGCAGATTCCAGCTTAGTCCAATGCACGAGCACTCTTATTATTGTTCACATCATTCAGTCGTGCAAGTGCAAGGCAATAATGACGATATATGAAGTGACTGAGCCTGGAAAAGCTGGTATGAACTCGATCTATTTTTTTTTTGTAAATATGACTAGCTCATCGTTCCTGATTCAGCTTTGTTGTGAGTGAAACATGTTTGCAATGACAACTTAGAGATCATAGTTTCTGATGCCGTGCTCAATTAGCTAGGAGCTTATAATGGTTTGTCTTGGATGTCGACATGAATTTTGAGATGACTATGATGTAGTATGATAGGATGGTATCCTCCTTTAAATGATTCAAGTGGCTTGACATGGCACATGTTCACGCATGTAGTTGAAAGAAAATTAACATAGCCTCTATGATGTTCATGTTCATGGTGATTAATGTCCTACTCATGCTTGCACTCAATGTTGGTTATTCTCAATGCATTTTGATGACTGTTGTCGCTCTCTAGTTGGTCGCTTCACAGTCTTTTGCTAGCCTTCACTTGTACGAAGCGGGAATACTGCTTGTGCATCCACTTCTATAAACCTAAAGTTGTTCCATATGAGTCCACCATACCTACCTATATGCGGTATTTACCTACCGTTCCATGTAAATTTGCATGTGCCACTCTCTAAACCTTCAATAAATAATATGTTTTGCATGCCCGAACAGCTGATGTGGTGACTGAGGTCTATCAGTATCTTCCATGCTAGGCGTGTTATCCTTGATATGTGTTTATTCACTATCATTCACGAGAAAGGGGCCAGTAATTAGAATGCCCAGTTCCATGCTCAAATCAAAAAGATAATTGCAAACAAAACTCCCCTGGATTGATGTTGGTACGGACGGCACTCGAGTATTCGGCTAGTCGTGGAGTGTGATTGATCGGTGGTGAGGGAGTCAAAACTTCACTTTTCTGGTTGGGAACCGCCTATAGCATGTGTAGCATGGAAGATGATGATAACTCTTAGTCATTGCATTGACAATGAAAGCATGCCACCCAAAATTATTATCTCTATTTTAAAAGCTTGAGCTCTGGCACCTCTGCAAATCAATGCTTCCCTCTATGAAGGGCTTGTCTATTTATGTTCCTGTTGAGTCATCCACTTCTTATAAAAGCACCAATTAGAGAGCACCTCTATAATTTTTATGCTTTTCTTTTAATTGCTGTTGAGTATTACTGTGACTGGATCTCCTTTGCCATGAATTACAATGTTTAGTCAGCCCTTGGTCTTTGAAGGTGCTCTGCATTTATGTTTTGCGGTCCCAAAAAGAGCTAGCGTGATACCATCTGTTCGTATTGCTTCATAATTGTTTTGATTGAAGTGTTGACATTTGAGACTTATTATTATTTGCTCGCTAGTTGATTATGCCATTGATATGAGTTTACCATGAGACCTAGATGTCATTTGCTTATGTGGTTAGCTTGTGATCTTGCTGAAATTCTGGTTATGAGTTAGACATAGTTGCAACAACAAGATCAACAGAGTTTGTAAAAGCTTTTCTTTTGTCTCTTTCAGTTTGTCAACTGAATTGCTTGAGGACAAGCAAGGTTTTAAGCTTGGGGGAGTTGATACGCCTCCATCGTATCTACTTTTCCAAACTCTTTGCCCTTGTTTTGGACTCTAATTTGCATGATTTGATTGGAACTAACCCGGACTAACGATGTTTTCAACAGAATTGCCATGGTGTTGTTTTTGCACAGAAATAAAAGTTCTCGGAATGACCTGAAAATTTACAGAGAATTTTTGTGGAATATATAAAAAATACTGGCGCAAGAATCAACGGAGGAAGTGGAGCGTGGAGCCCACAAGCCCACCAGGCGCGGTGTAACGACTAAGATGTGGTCCTTTCCGATTTAGGGAACGAGGCCCCTAAATGGAAAGAAGCGCATCTAAGCATTTCGCAAGAACGATAACATAGCACATACATAATAAAAGGATGACAAATAGGGAATCATTTGCCATCTCATAGATAATATTAGAGTTTACATCACACATTTATTTAGACAAGGTAGTTCCGCTACGGACTACATAACATGAGAAAAGGCTATGCTACCCTGCATGCTTGCCCACGATCACGACCATGCCTCAGTCTTCTGGATAGTTCATGTACAGGCGGTCGTTCTCCTCATCGTACTGCCACGCCAGCTGCGTGCCATAGGGATCACCTGTGTCAGGCGTACATGTACCTGTTGGGGTGTTGAAGTAATCTGTGAGCCACAGGGACTCAGCAATCTATGACCTCGGTACCGAAACTAGTCAAGTTATTAGGTCAGGAAGGTTCAGTGCTTAGGTTGCAGGATCCTAAGCATTTATGGTGGCTAACTTACGTAGAACAAGTTATTGATGTGGTGGTCTACGCTAGCGGTTGAAGACTAGCTAATCACTAAGTGATCCTGAACACCTACCTACGTCACACATAACCCCACTGTGTTCCCGCTCGAAGAGAGATCTTCGAAGGGGACAGTCATGGTTACGCACACAATTGGCAATTTTATTAGATTAGGTTCAAGTTATCTATAACCGGATGTTAACAAATATTCCAAGTTGCCACATAACCGCGGGCACGGCTTCCCTAAAGATTAAACCCTGCAAGGGTGCTCCAACTAGTCCATCACAAACGGTCACAGTCCGCAAAGTAATCCTCTATCACGAATCTCGTGATCTCCTCCGATTCCTTAGAGGAAAACCTCAACTCTGGGGAGAACCAAAGCTTCACCGAGATTCCTATACGCAAGATATATCGCTAAGATAAGAAAAGACTAGCAGGACCTCCCGTCATGTCGACGACACAGATAAGAGATGCGTATCTCAGTCTCAGGACACGACGGATGAGCGATGGTTACCACGCCAAAACACCGAGTTGCCCCGGGGAGAGTAATAAGCTGCTCTGGGTTGGACCAACACTCATGAGGAGCACTGGCCCGGGTTGTTGATTAATTCCTCGGGGTAGCTATTCCCTAGGCGGATTCTTATTAAGTGATTAGCAGATTAAAACCAATGTTGGGTCCTGCCGGACAAGTCTTAACACTACACGATTTATCAAGGGGGTCCCCATAACAACCCCGAACGTGTTAGGAGCGATCAGTTATAGAATCAAACACTGGTAGCCGGAAACTATGGTGTCACTAATACAAAACACCCGGCAAAAGGCTAGGCCTCCCGTCAGAACCAAGTATATAGGTGCATTAATAAAATAACAGATTTCAAAAAATGATATCAAACTCATGTTATCACATGAGACAAATGCATCTACAACTAGCAACGCTAACATTAGAAGCTGAGCAAGCCTACTTAGCCATTCAATATTTTCTAGGAGTAGAAAGTGTTTGGGTTTCATGGAAATATCAGGAGGCAATTATTTCAGTGGTAGGCAGCGAGCATATGACGAAGGAAACGTGAATCTAGGCACAACAAGACTAGAGATGGTATCAAGGTCATGTCATCTTGCCTGTGATGTCTTCAGCTTGGAACTGCTCTTGTTCGTCCTGCACGTACTCTCCCGGATCCACGTACTCGCTCTCCGATCCTGGTGCTACCCAACATAAAAATAGCATCCAATGAACAACAACACCACATGATGCAACAAGCACATGATGCATGAGATGGGAATGTAACATGCATCTCTATTCTAGTCACTTGCATATGCATGAGAAGAAAAGACAAACTTCTGGACAGAAATTCCTCCTAAGCTATCTTGACATGCATGAAGATGACATGAACAGATGCATCACACAAAACGATGCAAAAACATATAAAGAACATTACGAACGGAGGTACGGATCAACCGGAAACAATGAAACAAGAAATGGAGTCCTATGGATCAAAACTACCACAAGCACTCTCCAATGGCATACTTTTGGTATTCCCAGGTTGCCAATTGATCAAACAAACAAACATAGATGGTGTGGTGCAAAGAAACTCACCTCACCATCAACTATGCACTCACAAGCATCAAAACAACAAAACTATACAATCTGTCCTAAACAGCAACTTAGCAGTTTGAGAGCAACATGCACAGCACCTACAGCCACCCAAATGTGCCAAATAAGATATGTGGAAAAAGCTATTCAAAAGCTATACAAGCATGAGCAAAAAGATAAAACAAAGGAGTTACACACAGAAAGATCTACAGCTGCTAACTTGGACAAAATTATCAGTTTTCAGGGACTTAGTGAAAATCTCAGATTCTCACTAGTTGTTTATGCTCTGAAGCATTTTGACAGCACCCAAAACAATATCTACAGGAAGTCAAATGGAATGAAAATTGACAGAGAGCTAGACAAGCACAAAATCTACAACTCTCTAGTTGATTGCAAGGGCTGATTCCCAACACATGAACTTTTGCAACCACAACTACAAGGGAAGAAAATAACAGCAGTTTCTCAGACTTAGTGAAAATCACAGATTTTCACTAAGCTCATATTTTCAGCCACATGCCTACTTTGACAAAGCACAACTTGCACATATAAACTCCTAAGCATAAAACAAAACCACCATGTTGTAGAGGGGTTCACCCTCTACTTCCACAACAAAGAATCATCCTCTTAGGCTCATCACATCACATGGAACCAAGCTCTAAACTTAGAACAAAACAGAAAAATGACATTCCCAGAAAGTGTTACAAAGGGAAATCTGATTCCACCATTGGATTCCTGGGATGATTCTACCCCAAAAACATATATAATACCTAGGTACTTGCATAGAAAAACTAGGCACAAACTTGAAAGGAAAAACAACATAGAATCTCAAGGATGCAAATAGTGCTATATCACATGTGTTACACACTAGCTTATCACCTACACATGCATTTGCACACACTCACAACTCCAATGGTGACATGACGGTTTAGACCTCATGTATGTGTGCCATATCACATCACCATACCCACACACATTTCCATCAAGCATATACACACTAGTACCTACACATGCTATTGAGCTCAACTCCATACATCAAACATACACACACTCACACACTATGACTAACACTCACACATACATGCTTGCACATAAGTGCTCCTAAGGCAAAGCCATGCCTTGGTATGTGGGTGTCACACACACACATGCACACACACACATAACTCATACGTGATTACATCTACATCAACACAAGACATACTCCTACACATCCACTAGGGCATATCACCACAAGCACTTGGGTGCTTGCACCACAAAAGCACACATCTCATGGGAGCTTGCTCACACACACTTGCACTCAAAATCCCTACACATGCATCACTACACAAGCTAGCAAAAAAACTAGAGACAACCTACTGGTATAAATGTTTTAGGCAACAAGATTATTGCTGCCCAGCAAATAACAGCAAACCACATTTTAGACAGCAAGCAACATGTATAGAACAGCAAAAGAAAAAAATAACAACAAAAAAAGGGATGGCATGTGATTTGAACCCAAGACCTACTGGTCTCCACCTACTATCCCAACCACTCGGCTATCTACTCTTGCTCGATAGAACAGAGGGAGTAACCAGGTTATACTATCCCTGCTACTTCTACTGTGCCGTAAAAAAAACACAAAAAGGGTGCAAGCTGCGGGACTCGAACCCACAACCACCACCTGCGCCAAAACCCCACCTACCACTCTGCTACGTGCTCGGATGTTAACAGAGAGGGGGGCTCTGCTCTTTTGAGCAACCCCCTCTGGATCTACTTCTGCCCAACGGTGGCCGGAACAAGGAAGGCTCACCGCTGGCGATCCACACTGAATTCAGCTCGGGCTAGTTGCCGGGAGGAAGAGGGAACATCCCCGGGTCCATTTCAGCACCAAGCACGGCGCGAGAAGCCCTGCAACTACTACTGCAACGTGCACGGCGGCGCCGGCGACAGAGAGAAGAACGGCGGCGATCATACGGCCCTATACGCGTGATCTAGCTACGGGGGAAGGGGAAGGTTGCTCGTGCTCACCCACTGGTCGAGGAAGCCGAGCCTGCCGGAGAGGAAGTAGGGGAAGAAGCCGAGGCGGAGGAGATCGTCGGAGCAGAAGAGGAAGAAGGGGACGGCGTAGACATCGTGGAATCAGACCCGAACTACACCTCCTAGCTGCGGGAACGGATCCCCATGAGGTCCCGCGTGCTCCTGGGCTGCTCGGAGAGGACGGAGACGCATGGCAACGACGGTGACGAGCTCCTCATGGATCGTCCATGGCGGAGGAGGAACTCGTCCCGCTGCTATCGATCTGGGGAGAGGGAGGAGGAAGAGGAAAGGAGTGGCGGCGGCTTGGAGGAACCCTAGGCCCTGCACGGATGCCAAGGGGGATTTATAGGAGGAGGAGGAGGCGAGGGACGCGCGGCCTCGACGTCCGTGAGCATGGCGTCGTGTCTGTCGTGCTGTCTCTGAAGAAAACTGACGGAAAGGCGAGAGGAGGGAGACACCGTCAACAGGAGAGGGAAGGAGGTGGGCTGCGCACGAGGAGGGTGTTACTCGGCCAGCTAGGTGAGAAAGCCCGCTCGAAGGCGCCAGGTAGAGAAAAAGAAAACCCACTAGGGTTTTCTATTTTAAAACAAACAGAGACAAAAACAAAACACACAGGCAACACTGTTGACCCTAAAAATAAAACAAAAATGCCCCTCGTCATAAGGAATTCTGACCTATTTGAATAAAATGAAAAGGGAATTTTTGGAGCATCTAAATATTTACAAAACAGAATTAGAATAACCTGTTTTGTGAATATTTACCCCACTCAAACAAAGTTCAAAAACACAATAACCCTAGCACCACATCCAGCATAATTCACATTAAATAAGAACATTTTTGAATCAGGGATGGAGCAAGTGAAACTTGAGCTTTGAGAAAATGGAGAGGGGGTTTTGAAACCTAGCATAGTTGCACCCTACTCTCAAATGCACCACTCATCATCACATCACATATACATGCAAGGAACAACAACAACAACAACAAAACAATGAAGGCATGGATGAATGGATGCATGAATGCAAGGTAGGCAAGGTAACCTCACATGAAATAACACATGCATAGATCTCATGGCAATGACAAGATGGACCCACATACAGAAGGTTCCAAATATGGCAAGTAACACTCTCGGGCATTACACGCAGGCCCCCCCGGGCTGCGCCTGGCATGATTGTGGGGCCCACAAAACTCCACCACCTCTAATCTCAGGTCTATTTAGTCCCTTTCGTCCAGAAAAAAAGGAGAAGAGTTCATCGCGTTTTACGATACGGAGGCGCAGCCACCTCCAGTTCTTCCTCTGTAGGGCAGATCTGGAGTCCGTTCTGTGCTCCGGAGAGCGGAGATCGTTGCCATCGTCATCACCAACCTTACTTCATCGCCAATTCCATGATGCTCTTCACCGTTTGTGAGTAATCTCATTGTAGGCTTGTTGGACGGTGATGGGTTGGATGAGATCTATCATGTAATCGAGTTATTTTTAACGGGGATTGATCCCTAGTATCCACTATGTTCTGAGATTGATGTTGCTACTACTTTGCCATGCTTAATTCTTGTCACTAGGGCCCGAGTGCCATGATTTCAGATCTGAACCTATTATGTTGTCGCCAATATATGTGTGTTCTTGATCCTATCTTGCAAGTTGTAGTCACCTACTATGTGTTATGACCTGGCAACCCCGGAGTGACAATAGCCGGAACCACTCCCGGAGATGACCATAGTATGAGGAGTTCATGTATTCACCAAGTGTTAATGTGTTGGTCCGGTTCTTTATTAAAAGGAGAACCTTAATATCCCGTAGTTTCCATTAGGACCCCGCTGCCACGGGAGGGATGGACAATAGATGTCATGCAAGTTCTTTTCCCTAAGCACGTATGACTACATACGGAATACATGCCTACATTACATTGACGAACTGGAGCTAGTTACATATCTCTCCGTGTTATAACTGTTGCATGATGAATAGCATCCGGCATAATCATCCATCACCGATCCAATGCCTATGAGTTTTTCCTACTAGTCCTTGCTACGTTACTTTGCTGCTACTATTGTCGTTGCTGCTACTGTTACTCTGTTGCTACTGTTGTCGCTTTGATGCTACTACTGGTCACTGTTGCTGCTGCTGCTATCATATTACCTTGCTACTCATACTGTGCTGCAGATACTAAATCTTTCAGGTGTGGTTGAATTGACAACTCAACTGCTAATACTTGAGAATATTCTTTGGCTTCCCGTTGAGTCGAATCAATAAATTTGGGTTGAATACTCTACCCTCGAAAACTGTTGCGATCGCCTATACTTGTGGGTTATCAGGGCTCCGCCGCCTCCAACTCCAGCTCTATTTAGTCCCTTTCGTCCGGAAAAAAATCAAGAAGAAGAGTTCATCGTGTTTTACAATACAGAGGCGCCGCCACCACCTGTTCTTCCTCTGGAGGGCACATCTGGAGTCCGTTCTGGGCTCCGGAGAGGGGAGATCGTCGCCATTGTCATCACCAACCTTCCTTCATCGCCAATTCCATGATGCTCTTCACCGTTCGTGAGTACTCTCATTGTAGGCTTGCTGGACGGTGATGGGTTGGATGAGATCTATCATGTAATCAAGTTAGTTTTGATGGGGATTGATCCCTAGTATCCACTATGTTCTGAGATTGATGTTGTTACTACTTTGCCATGCTTAATGCTTCTCACTAGGGCCCGAGTGCCATGATTTCAGATCTGAACCTATTATGTTCTCATCAATATATGTGTGTTCTTGATCCTATCTTGCAAGTTGTAGTCACCTACTATGTGTTATGACCCGGCAACCCCGGAGTGACAATAGCCGGAACCACTCCCGGAGATGACCATAGTATGAGGAGTTCATGTATTCACTAAGTGCTAATGCTTTGTTCCGGTTCTCTATTAAAAGGAGAACCTTAATATCTCGTAGTTTCCATTAGGACCCCGCTGCCACGGGAGGGATGGACAATAGATGTCATGCAAGTTCTTTTCATAAGCACGTATGACTATATACGTAATGCATGCCTACATTACATTGACGAACTGGAGCTAGTTACATATCTCCCCATGTTATAAGTGTTGCATGATGAATGTCATCCGGCATAATTATCCATCACCGATCCAATGCCTATGAGTTTTTCCTACCCATCCTTGCTACGTTACTTTGCTGCTACTGTTGTCACTGCTGCTATTGTTACCGCTACTGCTATCATTGCTGCTACTGTTACCGTTGCTACTGTTGCTGTCACACTACTTTGCTACTGATACTTTGCTGCAGATACTAAGTCTTTCAGGTGTGGTTGAATTGACCACTCAACTTCTAATACTCGAGAATATTATTTGGCTTCCCCTTGTGTCGAATCAACAAATTTGGGTTGAATACTCTACCCTCGAAAACTGTTGCGATCCCCTATACGTGTGGGTTATCACCTTCTTGTATGGGGCAGTATGGGTCATCGCATAAAGGTCGTACATCTCTGGCACCTCCGTCTTATTGTGACGCACCTAAAAGAGAGAGAGAGGGAAAATGTATTGGTAAAGGGCTCAAGCTAGCATTAAGAATGAATTGCATGAATCATGAAGCAAACAACATACCTAGTTCTCACCAAACCCATTTAAGTTGACGCTCCCTTGATGGTGTGTCTCACCAACCATTTTGCCACGCCTCTCCTTGGCATTGTTTTGGCTGGCCTCCCACTTTTCAGAGCACCACTGATCCACCAAGGCCCCCAACAATCCATCTTATCCACACACCATCTCGGGGGCACCTAAGTTAATAAAGAGAGATTTGAGCGCTACGCATAAGAATCAAATCGAGGAAACTAACAACAAGGCTTTAATAATATGTAATTACCTTCATGTAATGCTCCTTCTCCATCTCAGATCGCGGCACTTCTCCTTATCCTTCCTAATACGCCGCGAGGTGTAGTAGTCTCGAACAGTGTGCACCCGAGCCTTGTGCCGAAAGTTTTGTAGTAGGCGGCGGCATTCGGTTTTGATAACCTTTGTCGCGTCCTCCTCGTATCCCTCCTCACACGTGTGGAAGGTCTGCAAACGAGACAACACTAATTAGTGCAATAACTAGCTATTGTTGGTTTTTGATTGTGTAAAGGAGAAATTACCCAGAATTGTCTGATCACCATGTCGGCCCTAGTATGGCACAAAACACCGTCAATCTCCACCTCCAACGGGGCCAGGGCACCCAAGTAGTGCTCCCAGGTCATTCCTGCCTCTCGACCCCGACCGAGCAACGTAACAAACCCCGGCAAAGTTTTGCCAGCAAAGCACACCAAGGACGTTGTTGGGCTTGCGGACACCCTTGGCAACAATCCAACCCTTGCAGTATGACAAATTAAAGCCAAAATATTATATATTTGAGAAAACATGAAGGCAAAAGGTTAAATAAGAGTAAATTAACTTACTTGTCCCCATTTTCCTTAATCGACCACCTCTGCTCGCCGGTCGCCGGCACGAGCGGGAGCCTCGTACTTCCACGCAGGCAGACGGTGGCCCCCTCACCCAGCTCCTCGTCGCTATCAGCATGGCCACTTGGCTCTGGCTGACCCAGATCAGTCCAGGTATCCCACTGGATCTCTTGGGACGTACCCGCATCCCTGCTTTGCTCCGGAGTCTCCTATAACGAAGCCTCTAGGACACGAGTCTCGTGGGTCGAAGGCTCGTTGACCTGAGGCTTGTGAACCGGAGACCATGTAGCCTCCACCTCAAACGGGTCCACCCTAGCAGTCATGTGCTGAGGTGAATCAGCTTGGGGTTGTGGCGAGGAAGGCGTGGCAGCCACCCTACCTCTCCCACGGCCACGTGTACCTTTAGTAGCTCTCGGCTTCACGGGGGGTCGACCTCCTCTCACAAGGGCCACAAGAGTCGAAGAAGCATCCACTCCATGCAGAGTAGAGAGCAATGCTCTTCGGAGAGGCGAGGCACGAATGGAAGTACCCATCCCACCACCCGCTGACGAAGAAGGAGCCGCGGAGTTCTTTCGACCCTTTCCCACCATCTTTCAACACCTGCCATGACAAAGAGTAAATGAAATTAGTACAACATAAATACCAACATGAGTAATAAAATGTATATAATTTAAGTGTATCATCATAATAAATACCAACATGACTAATAAAAATTGAATACCTAACATGAACTAAAAATTAATATATGTATATAATAATAGTTGAATACCTGACATGAACTAATAACAATCTTGATCGTCTATATATGCTTTGGCGTCAATAAATGCATCATGATCATCACTATCATCAATAAATGCAGCATCATCATCACTATCAGGAAGAACATGTGGAAGGCCTCAATTATGTAATCGGTCAATGTGGAAGACCTCTTCTTCTTCCGGCTCTTCCTATTCCGGCTCAGGGGTTAAGACGGATTCACTGTCGCTGCCTACTTCAGTGTTGTGGGGTGAAGTAGAGCGGTTCTTGAAATGTTTTTTTGGACATACGTGTTTCTTGGAAGAATTCTCCTTCATATGTGTCTGGGTTAATGTGAGGTTCGTAATCCTCTTCATTGAGGATAGTGTTGGAAATATGCCCTAGAGGAAATAATAAAGTGGTTATTAATATATTTCCTAATTCATGATAATTGTCTATTATTCATGCTATTATTGTATTAAACGGAAACCGTAATACATGTGTGAATATATTGATCACAATGTGTCCCTAGTGAGCCTCTAGTTGGCTAGCTCGTTGATCAATAGATGGTCATGGTTTTCTGATCATGGACATTGGATGTCATTGATAACGGGATCACATCATTGGGGAATGATGTGACGGACAAGTCACAATCCTAAGCATAGCACTAGATCGTGTTGTTCGTCTACTAAAGCTTTTCTAATGTCAAGTATCATTTCCTTAGACCATGAGATTGTGCCACTCCCGGATACCGTAGGAGTGCTTTGGGTGTATCAAATGTCACAACGTAACTGAGTGATTATAAAGGTGCACTACGGGTATCTCCGAAAGTGTTTGTTGGGTTGTGCGAATCGAGACTGCGATTTGTCACTCCGTTTGACGGAGAGGTATCTTTGGGCCCACTCGGTAATTCATCATCATATTGAGCTTAATTTGACTAAGGATTTAGCCACGGGATGATGTGTTCTGGAATGAGTAAAGAGACTTGTCGGTAACGAGATTGAACAAGGTATGGGGATACCGACGATCGAATCTCGGGCAAGTATCATACCGGTAGACAAAGGGAATTGCATACAGAATTGCATGAATGCTTGACATCGTGGTTCATCCAATGAGATCATCGTCGAACATGTGGGGACCGACATGGATATCCAGACCCCCTCTATTGGTTATTGCCCAGATAGATGTCTCGGTCATGTCTGCATGTGTCCCAAACCAGTAGGGTCTACACACTTAAGGTTTGATGACGCTCGAGTTGTAAAGGGAATGATATATGGTTACCGAAGGTTGTTCAGAGTCCCGGATGAGGTCCCGGACGTCACGAGGAGCTCCTGAATGGTCCGAGGTAAAGATTGATATATCGGAAGTCCTATTTTGGTCACCGGAAAAGTTTCGGGCTCATCGGTAGTGTACTGGGAGTGCCGGGAGGGTGTCGGAGGACCGCCGGGAGGGGTGTGCCAACCAAAGGAGTTCATGGGCTGTTAGAGGAGGTGGATCAGGCCTTATTGGGCTGGCCAAGGCCTTCCCTAAAGTCCCATGCGGCTAGGGAAAAAGATATAAGGCCAAAGGAGATTTAAAAGGAAGGGATCCACCTCCCTTGTGGGAGGTGGACTCCTCCCTTTGATCAGCCGAACCTCTCCTCCTTGGAGGAGGGGCCAAGGAAGCCCTCCCTCTCCCTCCTCCTATATATACTTGAAGTTTTGGCCTTTTTGAGACACACAATTGATCTCTTCACGGCACAGCCATACCCTTCCTCCTCCTCGTCCTCCACATAGCTTGGCGAAGCCCTGCTGAAGTTACGACGCAGCTCCACCGTCACCATGCCATCATGCTGCCGGAGCTCTCCCTTAATGTCTCCTCCCTCCTTGTTGGATCAAGGTGTTGGAGACATCACAAGGCTGCACATGTGTTGAACATGGAGGCACCGACGTTCGGTGCTTAGATCGGAATCTTCCGCGATCTGAATCGCTGCAAGTACGACTCCATCAACCGTGTTCTAGCAATGCTTCCGCTTAGCGATCTTCAAAGGTATAAAGATGCTCTACTACTTCACTTGTTTCTGGTTTCTCCATAGATAGATCCTTGTATGGCGTGGGAATTTTTTTGAAATTACTACGATCCCCAACAGTGCTATCAGAGCCAAGGTTCTGTGTGTAGATTCTATGCACGAGTAGAACACAAACGTTGTGGGTGCCATTTGTCAATTTGCTTGTCGTTACTAGTCTTATCTTGATTCGGAGGCATCATGGGATGAAGAGGCCCGGACCGAATTTACATGTACTCTTATGTGAGACTGGTTCCACCGACTGACATGCACTTGGTGCATAAGGTGGCTAGCGGGTGTGTGTCTCTCCCACTTTAGTCGGATCAGATTTGATGAAGAGGGTCCTTATGAAGGGTAAATAGCATTGGAATATTAACGTTGTGGCTGTCACGTAGGTAAGAAGCATTCTTGCTAGAAACCCAAATCAGCCACGTAAAACTTGCAACAACAATTAGAGGACGTCTAACTTGTTTTTGCAAGGTGTGTTATGTGATGTTACATATGTGATGTATGAGATTGATCATGTTCTTGTAATAGGATTCACGACTTGCATGTCGATGAGTCCGACAACCGGCAGGAGTCATAGGAGTTGAGTTAATTTATTGTATGAGATGCAACGCCATGTGATTACTTTACTTTATTGCTAAACGTTAGCTATAGTAGTAGAGGTAATAGATTGGCATGACGACTTCGCGACGACACTATGATGGAGATCATGGTGTCATGTCGGTGACGGTGATGATCATGATGCCTCGAAGATGGTTCTCAAAGGAGCAAGATGATATTGGCCATACCATGTCATTATATGATTGCATGTGATGTTTATCATGTTTTACATCTTATTGCTAAGAATGACGGTAGAAAAATAAGATGATCCCTCATTAAAATTTTGAGATATGTATTCCCCTCAGTGTGCACCGTTGCGAAGGTTCGTTGTTTCGAAGCACCACGTGTTGATCGGGTGTGATAGATTCTAACATTCGCATACAACGGGTGTAAGCCAGTTTACACATGCAGAACACTTAGGTTGACTCGACAAGCCTAGCATGTACACACATGTCCTTGAATACAGGACACCGAAAGGTCAAACATGAGTCGTATGGTTGATACGATCAGCATGGAGATGCTCACCATTGATGACTAGTTCGTCTCACGTGATGATCGGACACGGGCTAGTCGACGTGGATCATGTGTCACTTGAATGACTAAAGGGATGTCGATCTAAGTGGGAGTTCATTAGTAATTTGATTAGATGAAATTAATTATCATGAACTTAGTCTAAAAGTGTCTTTATAAATATTATAGATCCAATGGCCAACGCAAATGTCCCATTCAACTTCAACGAGTTCCTAGAGAAAACCAAGCTAAAAGATGATGGGAGCAACTATGCGGATTGGGCTCGTAACTTAAAGCTGATCCTCAATGCTACCAAGAAGGCATATGTCCTTACTGCACCGCTAGGTGATCCTCCCGTTGCCGCGGTAGACCAGGACGTTGGGAACGCCTGGCAGTCGCGGAGTGATGACTACTCTCTCGTTCAGTGCAACATGCTTTACAGTTTGGAACCGGGGCTCCAAAGGCGTTTTGAGCATAACGGACTATATGAGATGTTCGAGGAGCTGAAACTTGTTTTTCAAGCTCATGCTCGGGTCGAGAGATATGAAGTCTCCGACAAGTTCTTTAGCTGTAAGATGGAGGAGAATAGTTCTGTCAATGAGCACATACTGAGAATGTATGGGTTGCACAACCGCTTGACTCAGGTGGGAGTTGAACTTCAGGATGATGCGGTCATTGACAGAATCCTCCAATTGCTTCCACCTAGCTATAAAGGCTTTGTGATGAATTACAACATGCAAGGGATGGAAAAGACTATTCTGAGTTGTATTCAATGCTGAAATCTACAAAGGTAGAAATCAAGAAGGAGCATCAAGTGTTGATGGTCAATATGACCACCAGTTTCAAGACGGGCAAGGGTAAGAAAAGATTCAAGAAAGACGGCAAAGCAGTTGTCGTGTCCGGTGAGCGAGTTGTCGGGAAGAAGTCAAAGAAAGGACCCAAGCCTGAGACTGAGTGTTATTACTGCAAGGGAACCAGTCACTGGAAACGGAATTGCCCCAAGTACTTAGCGGACAAGAAGGCCGGAAATGTCAAAGGTATATGTGATATACTTGTTATTCATGTGTACCTTACCAGCGCTCGTAGTAGCTCCTGGGTATTTGATACCAGTGTTGTTGCTCACATTTGCAACTCTAAGCAGGAACTGCGGAACAAGCGTAGGCTGGCTAAGGACGAGGTGACGATGCACGTCGGGAATGGTTCCAAGGTTGGTGTGATCACCGTCGGCACGCTACCTCTACATCTACCTTCGGGATTAGTTATAAACCTTAATAATTGTTGTTTACTACCAGCTTTGAGCATGAACATTGTATCGGGATCTCGCTTGATGCAAGATGGCTACTCATTTAGATCTAAGAATAATGGTTGTTCTATTTATATGAGTGGTATATTTTATGGCCATGCCCCACTGGTGAATAGTGTGAGTACCAAAAGATGTAAGGATGATAATGGTAGTCCCACATACTTGTGGCACTGCCGGCTTGGTCATATCAGTGTAAAGCGCATGAAGAAACTGCATACTGATGGACTTTTGGAGTCTCTTGATTTTGAATCATTTGACACATGCGAGCCGTGCCTCATGGGCAAGATGACCAAGACACCATTCTTCGCAATAATGGAGCGAGCAACCAACTTATTGGAAATAATACATACCGATGTATGCGGTCCAATGAGCGTTGAAGCTCGTGGAGGCTATCGTTATGTTCTCACCCTCACTGATGATCTGAGTAGATATGGGTATGTCTACTTAATGAAGCACAGGTCTGAAACCTTTGAAAAGTTCAAGGAATTTCAGAATGAGGTAGAGAATCAACGTGACAAGAAAATAAAGTTTCTACGATCTGATCGTGGAGGAGAATATTTGAGTCACGAGTTTGGCACGCACCTAAGGAAATGTGGAATTGTTTCACAACTCACGCCGCCTCGCACACCGCAGCATAACGGTGTGTCTGAACGTCGTAATCGTACTTTATTAGATATGGTGCGATCTATGATGTCTCTTACCGATTTACGGCTATCATTTTGGGGCTATGAAGTGGAAACTGCCGCATTCACTTGAAATAGGGCACCGTCTAAATCCATTGAGACGATACTGTATGAATTATGGTTTGGCAAGAAACCTAAGTTATCGTTTCTGAAAGTTTGGGGCTGCGATGCTTATGTGAAGAAACTTCAACCAGAGAAGCTCGAACCCAAAGCAGAAAAATGCGTATTCATGGGATACCCTAAGGAAACTATTGGTTACACCTTCTATCTTAGACCCGAAGGCAAGATCTTTGTTGCTAGGAAAGAATCCTTTCTAGAGAAAGAGTTTCTCTCAAAAGAAGTAAGTTGGAGGAAAATAGAACTTGATGAGGTAATTGTACATCCTCTCGAACCAGAGAGTAGCGTAGCACAAGAAAATGTTTTTGAGGCGCCTGCACCGGAAGACAAGAAGTTAATGATGATGATCATGACACTTCGGATCAAGTTGTTATTGAACCTCGAAGGTCGACAACGGTACATTCCGCACCAGAGTGGTACGACAACCCTGTCATGGAAATCATGTTGTTAGACAATAGTGAACCTTCGAACTATGAAGAAGCGATGGCGGGCCCGAATTCCAGGAAATGTCTTGCGCCCATGAAATCCAAGATAGGGTTCATGTATGAGAACAAAGTATGGACTTTGGTGGACTTGCCAGATGATCGGCGAGCCATAGAGAATAAATGGATCTTCAAGAAGAAGACTGACGCGGATGGTAATGTGACCATCTATAAGGCTCGACTCATCGCTCAGGGTTATCGACAAGTTCAAGGGACTGATTATGATGAGACCTTCTCACCCATAGTGATGCTGAAGTCGGTCCGAATCATGTTAGCAATTGCCGCATTCTATGATTATGAAATCTGGCAAATGGACGTCAAAACAGCATTCCTGAACGGTTTTCTTAAAGAAGAATTGTATATGATATAGTCGGAAGGTTTTGTAGATCCTAGCAATGCTAATAAGGTATGCAAGCGCCAGCGCTCCATCTATGGGTTGGTGCAAGCACCTCGGAGTTGGAACATTCGCTTTGATGAGGTGATCAAAGCGTTTGGGTTTGTACAAACTTATGGAGAAGCCTGTATTTACGAGAAAGTGAGTGGGAGCTCTATAGCATTTCTCATACTGTATGTGGATGACATATTGTTGATGGGAAATGATATAGAACTATTGGAAAGCATAAAGGCCTATTTGAATAAGAGTTTTTCAATGAAGGACCTTGGAGAAGTTGCTTACATGTTAGGCATCAAGATCTATAGAGATAGATCGAGATGCCTCATTAGTCTTTCACAAAGCACATACCTTGAGAAGATATTGAAGAAGTTCAATATGGAGAAGGCTAAGAAGGGGTTCTTACCTGTATTACAAGGTGTGAGGTTGAGTACGACTCAACGGCCGACCACATCGGAAGATAGAGAAAAGATGAGTATCCTCCCCTATGCTTAAGCCATAGGCTCTATCATGTATGCCATGTTGTATACCAGACCTGATATGAACCTTGCCATAAGTTTGGTAGGGAGGTGCCAAAGTGATCCAGGAGTGGATCACTGGAAGGGGGTCAAGAACATCCTTAAGTACCTGAAAAGGACTAAAGATATGTCTATCGTTTATGGAGGTGCCAAAGAGCTCATCGTAAAGGGTTACGTTGATGCTAGCTTCGACATAGATCTGGATGACTCTAAGTCACAAACCGGATAATTATATATTTTGAATGATGGGGCAGTTAGCTGGTGCAGTTGCAAGCAAAGCGTCGTGGTGGCATCTACATGTGAAGCAGAGTACATAGCTGCTTCGGAAGCAGCACAAGAAGGAGTCTGGATGAAGGAGTTCATCACCGACCTAGGAGTAATTCCAAGTGCGTCGGGACCGATGACTCTGTTCTGTGACAACACTGGAGCTATTGACATTGCAAAGGAGCCCAAGTTTCATAAGAAGACCAAGTACATCAAGTGCCGCTTCAACTCCATACGTGGATACATCAAGGATGGAGATATAGATATTTGTAAAGTACACACGGATCTGAATGTCGCAGACCCGTTGACTAAACCTCTTCCACGAGTGAAACATGATGAGCACCAGAACTCTATGGGTGTTTGATTAATCACAATGTAACTAGATTATTGACTCTAGTGCAAGTGGGAGACTATTTGAAATATGCCCTAGAGGAAATAATAAAGTGGTTATTATTATATTTCCTAGTTCATGATAATTGTCTATTATGCATGCTATAATTGCATTAACCGGAAACCATAATACATGTGTGAATATATAGATCACAATGTGTCCCAAGTGAGCCTCTAGTTGGCTAGCTCGTTGATCAATAGATGGTCATGGTTTCCTAATCATGGACATTAGATGTCATTAATAACAGGATCACATCATTGGGGAATGATGTGATGGACAAGACTCAATCCTAAGCATAGCACTAGATCGTGTTGTTCGTCTGCTAAAGCTTTTCTAATGTCAAGTATCATTTACTTAGACCATGAGATTGTGCAACTGCCGGATACCGTAGGAGTGCTTTGTGTGTATCAAACATCACAACGTAACTGAGTGATTATAAAGGTGCACTACGGGTATCTACGAAAGTGTTTGTTGGGTTGTGCGAATCGAGACTGGGATTTGTCACTCCATGTGATGGAGAGGTATCTCTGGGCCCACTCGGTAATTCATCATCATATTGAGCTCAGTGTGACTAAGGAGTTAGCCACATGATGATGTGTTACGGAACGAGTAAAGAGACTTGTCGGTAACGATATTGAACAAAGTATGGAGATACCGACGATCGAATCTGGGCAAGTATCATACCAGTAAACAAAGGGAATTGCATACGAGATTGATTGAATCCTTGACATCGTGGTTCATCCGATGAGATCATCGTGGAACACGTGGGAACCAACATGGATATCCAGACCCCGCTATTGGTTATTGGTCGGAGAGATGTCTCGGACATGTATGTATGTCTCCCGAACCCATAGGGTCTACACACTTAAGGTTCGATGA
Organism: Hordeum vulgare subsp. vulgare; assembly: GCF_904849725.1. NCBI lineage: Eukaryota > Viridiplantae > Streptophyta > Magnoliopsida > Poales > Poaceae > Hordeum > Hordeum vulgare. The sequence continues at coordinate 119,238,453 of NC_058520.1, forward strand.
TGATGGAGTTGTAAAGGGAATGGTATGTGGTTACCAAAGGTTGTTCAGAGTCCCGGATGAGATCCCGAACGTCACGAGGATCTCCTGAATGGTCCGGAGGTAAAGATTGGTATATAGGAAGTCCTATTTTGGTCACCGGAAAAGTTTCAAGCTCATCGGTAATGTACCGGGAGTGCCGGGACGGTGCCGGAGGACCCCCGGGAGGGGTGTGACGACCAAAAGAGTTCATGGGCTGGTAGAGGAAGTGGACCAGACCTTATTGGGCTGGCCAAGGCCTTTCCTAAAGGCCCGTGTGGCTAGGGATAAAGAGATAAGGCAAAAGGAGATTTGAAAGGAAGGGATCCACCTCCTTTGTGGGAGCTGGACTCCTCCCTTAGCTCGGCCGAACCTCTCCTCCTTGGTGGAGGGGCCAAGGAAGCCCTCCCTCTCCCTCCTCCTATATATACTTGAGGTTTTGGCCTTTTTGAGACACACAATTGATCTCTCCACCGGGCAGCCATACCCTTCCTCATCCTCGTCCTCCGCATAGCTTGGCGAAGCCCTGCCGGAGTTACCACGTAGCTCCACTGTCACCTCGACGTCGTGCTGCCGGAGCTCTCCCTCAACCTCTCGTCCATCCTTGCTGGATCAAGGCATTGGAGACGTCACCGGGCTGCACGTGTGCTGAACGCGGAGGCACCGACGTTCCGTGCTTAGATCTGAATCGCTGCGAGTACGACTCCATCAACCGCGTTCTAGCAATGCTTCCGCTTAGCGATCTTCAAAGGTATGAAGATGCTCTACTACTTCACTCGTTGCTGGTTTCTCCATAGATAGATCCTTGTATGGTGTAGGAATTTTTTTTAAAATTACTACGATCCCCAACAGGTAGGTGGTCTAAAATGTGGCGGCACTTCATAATTGACATCCCAACCTTTCAGATTTGGATCAGTTTGGCAGGCCCACGCTAGATAGAAAACTTGTGTCGCGTGTTGAGCCGAGATATAGACATCGGGAACATCTAAGTGGGTGTTTTGGTTGATTTCGACTAGTCCTATATGTTCATGAGTCCTTCTAGTCTCCATCGGCTCAAACCAATAACATTTGAAGACTACGACGGTCGGTCGGTTTTCACCATAGAATAGGAGTTCATAAATTGCTTCAACTCTTCCATAATACTCGGTACCTCCTTCGCCGATAGTAGAGACACAACAATTTGTAGTCTTTAGGTCAGGCATAGATAGCTCTTGGCCAAAGGTACGAAAGTGATACCCGTTGATGTTGTATTTGTCAAATGAACGGACCTTATAGTCAAAACCATTAGCGACTTGTCTCAACTCGGCGTCCATGGACTCTACATCAGCCTACAAGTTTAATACGGAAGAATGGATGTATTAGCTGCAAATTAGACCAAGAAATCAAATGCCCATTAGTGGTAATTAATTACCCTTTGTTTGAACCAAGAGATGAAACCAGGATAGTCGCCTCCATGCTTTGCCAGAAGCTCATACTCTTCGACGGAATCCTTTTCGATGACCGCTCCATCCGAGAATTCAGCAACGTATCGACTATATCAAATATCCGGGAATAAGAGCAGTTCAAAGGAATTAGAAGTTGAGGAACAATAATTTACAAAGAACTTACTCGATGTACGGCCGCACTTCTGTTAGGTTGTTGAAGATATGAAATGAAATGGTCTGCCATTCTTCGACATCCAACGATTTCCCTTTCGAAGCACCGGCTGGTGCAACCTTCGCTTTGAATAGGCTGAGGTTGGATCGACCTTTTTAGGATTGCCATCATTGTACCGAGGCTTCGGGTTATGCAAATGATGATTTTTGGCTTCGTAGTGTGTTGTCACGAAGTTTGCCGCCTCCTCAGTAATGAATGCTTCTACCATCGATGCTTCAATTCTACGTTTATTTTTACATTTAGCTTGAAGCGTATTCTGCATCCTCTTAGTTGAGAAGCACCATCAATTTTTAATGGGCCCCCAATATTGCCTCGGTCCGGAGATGCAAAATCAAATGTTGCATTGGATTAAAGAAGCCCGGTGGAAAGATCCTTTCTAATTTGCAGATCAACTCCGTCGCCAACTCTTCCATTTCATCTAGCACGCCACGTGATAGTTCTTTCACACATAAAGAATGGAAGAAATAGCTCAGCTCTGCCAGTACTAGCCATTCATCCTTACGGATAAAGGCACGCAACATCACTCATATTACCCGCTCAAGCCATATGTGCTAATCATGACTCTTGAGACCAAATACTTTCAATTTTTCAAGAATCGCTCCCCTCTTTAGATTCGCATCATATCCATCGGGGAACATCAATCGCATTTTCACCCACAATAGCATTTCCCTCATAGCTGGCCTTTCAAGATTGAACCATGCCTTTGGCTTCGCTATGCTTTGCTTTCCTTTCCATTGTCGCAAGTTTTGTAACGGTCTATCACATAGAGCGTCCTGGTCGATTCTAGCCTTAAGATTATCCTTTGAGTTCCCCTCTATGTCGAACAATGTACCAAAACTGGCCTCCACAATATTCTTTTCAGTGTGCATCACTGATACGTCTGAAACATATCGACTTTTCCAAACACTTTTGCTATTGTTTTGGCCTCATTCTTGCATGATTTGAATGAAACTAACCTGGACTGATGTTGTTTTCAGCAGAGCTACCTGTATGGTTTTCTTGTGCGCGGGAAAATGGATATCTAGACATCCCGGAAAATTCCCATAAAAATAGAGCAAATCCACGCACCAGGAGGAACTATGGGCGAGAAGATCAGCCACAGGGGGGCCACAGGGCCTCCAGGCGACCTGTGGGCGCGGCCTGCCCCCTGGTCGCGCCGGGAGGCCGCCTCGGTGGGGTCCACCTCCTCTAGTGCCCTACTTCGGCTCCTATTTTTACCCATGACGGAGAAATCCCAGAACATAAGTCATTTTGCAGGTTCTCGATGCGGAGCCGCCGCCACCCTCGGTTCTTCTTCTAGAGAGCTAATTTGGAGGCTGCTTTGGCCTCTGGAGAGGGGAAATCATCGCCATCGTCATCACCATTGTTGGGGAACGTCCCATGGGAAACTAAAATTTTCCTACGCGCACGAAGACCTATCATGGTGATGTCCATCTGCGAGAGGGGATGTGTGATCTACGTACCCTTTTAGACCATACAGCAGAAGCGTTAGTGAAC